>NC_085141.1:156873995-157492577 GCF_024139115.2 Armigeres subalbatus | reverse complement strand
TTTTATACCCATTTGAAAAAAAAATTGTCGATTTTTTAGATTTTTTAAATTGGGGTAACTTTGATCATCAATCGTTTCGATCATTATCTATTAGAAACATTATATTTAAAAAAACCAGAAGGGTTATATACAAGATACGACCGCCCGACGTAAACTACGTAAAACAGATTTTTAGAATTATCATTTGATTGCCTATGTCACTGCTTTGAGCATGAGCTTAGAGTGATTTAAATTTTGACTTTTTCGCTCCCCTATGCTTGAACGATAACATTTGCTATTTTAATTAACCTCCTTACTGAATTGGTTATAATTTGACTGAGCACGAGCAGTTTGATACTTGTATGGAAATTACTATAGAAATCGCCCTTTATGTGTAAGATCGTTTTGTGAGGCAGCCCATTAACTATTTAAATATTGCTAACCCGAAGACTTCATAGAATATTTTCTAATATGTAAGACAGTTATTGTTCCGAAGCGATCGAATTGTTGCTCATTATTGATATTTATGTAATTCTTTTACGTGTTAAATTGATTTTCCCACGATTCAGTATTTCGCGAGTATGTTCTGCACCGATCGCGCACCAATTACCGTCGACACTCTACATCTCGATGTTCTATATCTCGATATATCTCCCTATGTCTCTTTTCTCCCTACGAACTACATCCAGTTTTTTTTACACGGTTTGGTTTTAGTCGTTTTAGACCTTCAGCGTCAACGAAAAAATGAGATAACCCCACGAAAAAATTCACAAAAAATCAAAGAAAATTCTGGGGGTATTTGAAAAGCTGTGAAAGTTCAGGTTAACCGAGAAATTAATGAATTCCAACCGTGTAAAAAAAAGTAGAAGGTTGTATCCGCGACACGACCGCCAATTGGACGTAGGATTACATGAAGTGTAAAAGATTTTATTTTTAAATTCTGAATATGTTTCCTGGCATTGATATTGCGGTATTGCGGACTGCGACCTTGTTATGTTGGCAGTGCCCATGCTCTTAAATGTATTGTTTAATCCTTCCGATACCCGCAGCCGCATGATTTGAATGGGCATATACAAAATATGCTCCGGTCTCGCGCCCCGTCGATCCCGCACCTCGCTAGTAGCCATCATGAACGCTGTCACATGGACTTTACGGTTGAAGCATCTCGGATGTCCAAGATAAACATTGTCTATCCGGAACAAAGTTAGAACGCTTTTTATACCGAAGTTGGATTTTTCTCCAGATACAGGCAACTTTCCCAACTTCGGGAGCAGTGCGCTGGATTCGCCTAAAGATGCGTTAAACTTTGGAGAACACAGAACGCCGTCGGGACAAGTTCTGCTATACTCTGGTTTACGAGGTGAACACGCTCCCCGGAGTTGGCTTCCTACTAAGCGCTCTGGCACACTCTGCGCTTATGAAGTGGGAACCTATAAGTGAAAGGATAATCGTTGCCAGATTTAGAACACGGGTCCGAAACCTTACTATAATCCAATGTTATGCGCCAACCGATGCTGCCGATCTGCAAGACAAAGAGAACTTCTACAGTCAATTCAATGCCGTCGTAGATAGAATTCCGAAGGGTGATATCAAGATCTGTTTGGGCGACTTCAATGCGAAGATCGGATCCGACAACTCGAACCATGAGCGCATTATGGGACGCCATGGTCTCGGAGAAATGAGCGAAAACGGAGAGCTGTTCGCAGAATTTTGTGGTAATAACGACATGGTGATCGGGGACCTCATCGACCGGTTCACAAGGTCACGTGGGTCTCCCGTGACGGCTTTACAGAAAATCAAATCGACCACATCTGCATCAGCCGAAAATGGAAACGGAGCCTTCTTGATGTACGGAATAAACGTAGTGCCGATATCGCGTCTGATCATCACCTCCTCATCGGCGAAATACGCCTGCGCATTGCGCGGATTCGTCGGCAGGAGAAAAGAGTTGGACGACGATTCAACACACGC
Organism: Armigeres subalbatus; assembly: GCF_024139115.2. Classification (NCBI taxonomy): domain Eukaryota; kingdom Metazoa; phylum Arthropoda; class Insecta; order Diptera; family Culicidae; genus Armigeres; species Armigeres subalbatus. The sequence goes on along the minus strand of NC_085141.1, from coordinate 157,490,627 downwards.
CGACTGGAAGATGCCACGGTGAAACGGTCCTTCGTTGAAGAACTGGAGACGCGTGCTGCAGATATTCCGGAAGGTGGCAGCGTGGAAGACCAATGGACCGCCATCAAGAATGCCTTCATCGCCACCAGCGAGAACAATCTGGGCGAACTACCCACCCAGAGAAAACAATGGATCACCGATGAGACCTGGAGGAAGATAGAGGAGCGAAGAGGAGCCAAAGCCGCGATAGAGCGATCGAAAACCAGAGGAGCCAAAGTCTTAGCCCGTCAACGATACGCGGCTCTTGAGAAGGAAGTAAAACGCTCATGTCGACGGGACAAGCGAGCGTGGGCAGACTCTCTGGCCGACGAAGGAGAGAGAGCCGCCGCAACCGGGGACATTCGCCTCCTCTACGATATCTCACGACGCTTAAGCGGGGCGAAGATGAGTGCTACGATGCCTGTGAAAGACGCGAATGATCAGTTATTGACCGACCCAACTGACCAGCTGAAACGCTGGTTCGAGCACTTCAAACAACTTTTTCAAGTGCCAGCCAGGCCATCACCACCTCGGCATGATCTGCCTAGGATCCGACGTATAACACGCGTCAATACCGAAGCTCCATCACTGCTAGAGATTCAAACAGCCATCCAAAGCATGAAATCAAATAAAGCCCCAGGGGTCGACCGCATATCAGCCGAGATGCTCAAAGCTGACTCCATGACATCCGCTCAACTACTGCATCGTTTATTTCGTAATATCTGGGACACCGCAACTTTCCCGGTCGACTGGATGCAAGATATCTTAGTGAAGGTGCCCAAAAAGGGTGACCTGACTGTATGCGATAACTGGCGAGGCATTATGTTGCTGTGTACCGTTCTCAAAGTTCTGTGCAAAATTATCCTAGCCTGGATTCAGGAGAAGATCGATGCGACTCTCCGGCGGCAGCAAGCCGGATTCCGTGCCGGAAGATCCTGTGTGGACCATATTATCACGCTCCGCATAATTCTGGAGCAGGTCAACGAGTTCCAAGAGTCCCTTTACTTGGTATTCATTGACTACGAAAAAGCTTTCGACCGTCTCAATCACGAGAATATGTGGGGCGCCCTGAGACGCAAGGGGGTTCCTGAGAAAATCATCGACCTCATCGAAGCACAGTAAGAGGCCTTTTCGTGTAGAGTGCTGCACAATGGGGTCCTGTCTGACCCTATCCGGGTCGTAGCTGGTGTGAGGCAAGGATGTATTCTATCACCGTTACTGTTCCTCATCGTAATCGATGAGATTCTGGTAGATGCGATTGACCGTGAACCAAACCGCGGGCTGTTATGGCAGCCTATAACCATGGAGCACCTAAACGACTTCGAATTGGCTGATGACGTTGCACTCCTCGCGCAACGGCGGTCTGATATGCAGAGTAAGTTCAACGACCTTGCCGAGCGCTCCTCCTCGGCAGGTTTAGTCATCAACGTCAACAAAACCAAATCGTTAGATGTAAACACGGTGACCCCTTCCAGTTTCACAGTAGCCGGGCAACCAGTGGAGAATGTTGAAAGCTTCCAATATCTTGGTAGCCAAATGGCGTCAGACGGCGGTACCAAGATCGACATAGGCGCACGGATCAAGAAAGCAAGGGCTGTCTTTGCGAGTTTAAGAAATATCTGGAAAAACAGGCAGATAAGTGAACGCACCAAAATACGAATTTTCAACTCTAACGTGAAATCTGTGCTGTTATACGCTAGCGAAACATGGTGTGTATCAGTGGAGAACACTCAACGGCTGCAGGTGTTCATTAACAGATGCCTGCGGTATATAATTCGGGCCGGGTGGCATCACAACTGGATCTCAAACAACGAGCTCCATCGTCGTTGTCACCAGAGGCCGATAGCAACAGAAATTCGGGATCGGAAGTGGGGCTGGGTCGGCCACACTCTACGTAGGGGCGGAAACGAAATCTGTAAACAAGCATTAGACTGGAACCCAGCGGGACATCGCAGCAGAGGCAGACCCAGAGGCTCATGGCGACGAAGCCTCAACAAAGAAATAAAAGAAGTCGACCGAAATCTAACCTGGCAACAGGTTAAAGCGATAGCTTGGCAATGCTCAGGATGGAGATCTTTCAAGTCGGCCCTTTGCACCACCGGAGGTGTACAGGATCCATAAGTAAGTAAGTAAGTACAGCAGAACAAAATAAAGCGAGTCTTGCGTCTGTTCTGCACATCGCACTGGTCATTTTCGATCGCATACCAATTTTTTATTACTAATGTTACTGATTTCGAACAAAATTGACGTATAACTCAAAATATGAAAACAATTGGATGTGGCAACTTAAAATCATCACTCAAAAAAACAAATTCATTCCCCAGTGGTGATGATGCCTTTCTCCGGCTATTTTTCGACTTAGAGTGGTTAATGCATCTCAAAGGTAGTTGCCTAATAAAAGGCTATTAAATTCTTTGAAGTGTTATTGTAAGGGCCACACGGTAAGATAATCTTGTTTAAAGTTGATAATCAATTTTAATAAAATAAAACTTGTAAACTGGTGGCGAGTGTAGGGTTCTTCCATTTCGCAATGAAATATAACAAACACAATTTCTTTTCATTCACTCTAATTCTTTTTTTTCTATTTTATTTTGGGATTTTTTTTTTAACATGCCACTTCACACTGCTCACTACAACGTCCGTCACAAAACTGAGTTCGCTCAGCCCGATGTAATCTGTCGCTTGACGAAAGTCTCGTGTTTCGTGCATATGAGAGACATGCCATTGAAACTCTCCCGCTCTCGCAAATCGTCATGGATGTAAACTCGAGAGTAATCCAAAAAGCAGCATGATTCTATTTTCTTTACTATAATTTTCAAATTATTTTAAGCTTTCTCGGATACAAATTAATAAACTGGTTTTCTCAGATAACTGACATTAGCATATTTACAAATATCTGATTGAACTCAACAAGAATCTTTATACATTTTAAATATAAATTGTTATCCCTACATCCTCCTCCTCCTGTAATCTGGATTTTGAAAAGGCAAATTTTATGTTTAACGAATTTAATATATCGAAAAAAAAACCTAATATGTAGCGTGACATATCTGAAAAGAGAAAAATGTTAATACAAGAAGCTAATTAAATACACTACTTACCACACATCTTAGAGATCAACCGATATCAAACAGTTCTCTGTCGTAAGCGATATTAATTCAAATATATTTACCTAATTGCCACTTCTAGGAAAAGACCTAACCAAAAGTAATTTAACATTAAACTATATTGCCAAGGATAAAAGATGTTACTATTCACCATTGACACCAAGATTGACACCTTGTATAAATCTTATCAAGCTCAAAAACATCAATTTGAAAATAAAATCGCAAAAAGATCAACCCTCTCCGCACTTTATATTTTAAATATTTTAATTATGTTCAGTATAGTAGATATAATAGCTGATTACAGTAGCAGCCGCGATCAGGAATAGTATTCTGTTCACTATTCAAGCATATATTTGCCAATTATTCAAGGATTGAGCATATCAGGTTCTTCAAAACATTTGAATTGCATCAAAATTGAAAAAAAAAACATCAACCTACCGCGCATTTTGCAATTCCAACTCCATTCATCATTCAAATACTATTCTAAAAATACCAACCTTCTTCGCAGTACATAGTTCACAATAGCAAACTCTATTCACTAATCCAAGCCCAGCGGTCATAGATAGAGCTTATCAGGCTCTAAAACATCTGTCTTGCATCAAATCATAAGAAAACATCAAACACTTCCATACTGCGTAGTAAACATTCTCCAACTCTAATCATTATTAAAATGTCTATCTTTGCTAAGCGGTCGTGGATAGAGCTTATCAGGCTCTAAAACATCTGTCTTGCATCAAAATCAGAAAAATAATCAACCTTCTTCGCACTTCGTAGTTTACAAATTCTACATCAACAATTTCCGTACTCCGTAGTAAACATTCTCTAACCCTAATCACTATTCAAATGTCTAAAACAACAACAACTTTCGCTGTATTTTGCAATTCCAACCCCATTCATCATTAAAATACTATTCTAAAAATACCAACCTTCTTCGCACTTCATAGTTTACAATAGCAAACTCTATTCACTAATCTTAGTCAAGCGGTCATGGATAGAGCTTATCAGACTCTAAATCATCTATCTTGCATCAAAATCAGAAGGAAATATAAACCTTAAGTTCCGTAGTAAACATACTCTAGCTCTGTTCTCTAAGCCATCTTTGTCGAGCGGTCTGGACAGAGATTATCTCTACCTCAATTCACTATGCAAACTCTAAATTTTGTCATGAGTTTTCCATATTCCGTAGTCAACATTTTCCTACTCTATTCAAAAGTCTGTCTTTGTCAAGCGCTCATGGATAGAGCTTATCAGGCTTTAAAACTTCTATCTTGCTTCAAAATCATAAGAAAACATCAACCATTTCCATGCTCCGTAGTAAACATTCTCCAACTCTAAACACTATTCAAATGTCTATCTTTGTTAAGCGGTCGTGGATAGAGCTTATCAGGCTCTAAAACATCTGTCTTGCATCAAAATCAGAAAAGGATTCAACCTTGTTCACACTTAATGGTTTACAAATTCTTATTCCATTCACTATTCAAGCACATATAATGGTCATTGGGTTATGAATAGGCTCCAAAACATCTATCTTGCAACAAAATCCCAATAGCAAACTCTATTCACTAATCTTAGTCAATCGGTCATGGATAGAGCTTATCAGACTCTAAAACATCTATCTTGCATCAAAATCAGAAGGAAATATAAACATACTGCTCTATTCTCTATTCAATCTTTGTCGAGCGGTCATGGCCAGAGATTATCAGTTTCTAAAACATCTATCGCACAGGAGTAAAAAAATTACCTTCTTCGCTCTTCGTAGTAAACATTCTCTAACTCTAAACACTATTAAAATGTATATCTTTGCTAAGCGGTCGTGGATAGAGCTTATCAGGCTCTGAAATATCTGTCATGCATCGAAATCAGAAAAGGAATCAACCTTGTTCGCACTTCGTAATTTATTAATTCTTACTCCATTTACTATTCAAGCGCATATATTTAATTGTCATGCGGTTATGGACAGGCCCCAAAACATGTATCTTGCATCAAATTCAGAAGAAAACATCTTTTTTTCTTCATTCTTCGTACTTTACAAATGCTAACTCCATTTACTATCCAAACTTCTTCTATCCTTTACTTCTTTGTGATGCGGTTATGGATAAACTTATCAGGCTCTAAAACTTCTATCTTCCATCGAAATCAGAATGAAACTTCGGCCATTTCCATGCTTCGTATTAAACATTCTCCAGCTATTTTCTCTATTCAGTCTTTGCAAAGCGGTCATGGACAGAGTTTATCAACCCCTAAAATATCTATCTTGGATCAAAATCCAAGAAAACATATTTTTTCATACTCCGTAGTAAACATTCTCTAACTTTATTGACTTTGCAACCGCTTATATTTGTCTTGCGGTTTTCTGTACTCCATAGTTTACATTTTCCAACTTTATTCACTATTAAAATGTCTATATTTGTCGAGCGACCATTGGTAGAGCTTATCAGGTTTTAAAACATCTGTCTTGCATCAAAATCAGAAAAATAATCAACCTTCTCGCACTTCATTGTTTACAATTTCTGACTCCATTTACTATTCTAACGCTTATCTTTGTCATGCGGTTATGAATAAAGCTTATCAGGCTCTAAAACTTCAACATTGAAACATCAACCATTGCCATGCTTCGTAGCTACTCCGTAGAAAACATTCTACAGCTCTTTTATCTATTCAATCTTTGTCAAGCGGTCATAAACAGAGTTTATCAGCCCCTAAAACATCCATCTTGCATCAAAATCAGAAGGAAACATCAACAATTTCCATACTCCGTAGTATATATTCTCTAACTCTAATCACTATTAAAATGTATATCTTTATCAAGCGGTCATGGATAGAGCTTATCAGGCTCTAAAACATTTGTCTTGCATCAAAATCAGATAAATGATCAACCTTCTTCGCACTTCGTAGTTTACAAATTCCTCACTCCATTTACTATTCAAACGCTTATCTCTGTCATGCGGTTATGGATGAAGCTTATCAGGCTCTAAAACTTCTATCTTGCATCAAAATCATAAGATCAAACTTCCGCTCAGATCCGCTCAGACCAATCCGCTCGGAGATTGGAATCTTTCAATCAAAGCGCATCCACTCGGGAAGGCGCTCAACCACTCAATTGTTTTTTTTTTAAGTTCCTGTCGGATCAAACGTCCTCTTGGATGTATAAGACATCAGTGACGCACCAATCCGCTCGGAGATTGGATTCTTTCAATCAAAACGCATCCACTCGGGAAGGCGCTCAACCACTCAATGGTTATTCTTTTTTTAAGATCCACCCGGATCAAACGGCCACTCGGATGTATAAGACATCAGTGACGCACCAATCCGCTCGGAGATTGGATTCTTTCAATCAAAACGCATACACTCAGGAAGGCTCTCAACCACTCATTGGTTATTCTTTTTTCAAAGATCCACCCGGATCAAACGTCCTCTTGGATGTATAAGACATCAGTGACGCACCAATCTGCTCCTAGATTGGATTCTTTCAATCAAAGCGCATCCACTCGGGAAGGCGCTCAACCACTCAATGGTTATTCTTTTTTCAAAGATTCACCCGGATCAAACGTCCTCTTGGATGTATAAGACATCAGTGACGCACCAATCCGCTCGGAGATTGGATTCTTTCAATCAAAACACATCCACTCGGGAAGGCGCTTAACCACTCATTGGTTATTCTTTTTTTCAAAGATCCATCCGGATCAAACGGCCACTCGGATGTATAAGACATCAGTGATGCACCAATCCGCTCGGAGATTGGATTCTTTCAATCAAAACGCATCCACTCGGGAAGGCGCTCAACCACTCAATGGTTATTCTTTTTTCAAAGATCCACCCGGATCTGACGTCCTCTTGGATGTATAAGACATCAGTGACGCACCAATCTGCTCCTAGATTGGATTCTTTCAATCAAAACGCATCCACTCGGGAAGGCGCTCAACCACTCAATGGTTATTCTTTTTTCAAAGATCCACCCGGATCTGACGTCCTCTTGGATGTATAAGACATCAGTGACGCACCAATCCGCTCGGAGATTGGATTCTTTCAATCAAAACACATCCACTCGGGAAGGCGCTCAACCACTCATTGGTTATTCTTTTTTCAAAGATCCATCCGCATCAAATGGATGGCCACTCGGATGTATAAGACATCAGTGATGCACCAATCCGCTCGGAGATTGGATTCTTTCAATCAAAACGCATCCACTCGAGAAGGCGCTCAACCACTCAATGGTTATTCTTTTTTCAAAGATCCACCCGGATCTGACGTCCTCTTGGATGTATAAGACATCAGTGACGCACCAACGCATCCACTCAGGAATGCGCTCAACCACTCAATGGTTATTCTTTTTTTTTTTTTTTCAAAGATCCATCCGGATCAAATGTCCACTCGGATGTATAAGACATCAGTGACGCATCAATACGCTCGGAGATTGAGTTCTTTCAATCGAAGCGCATACACTCAACCACTCAATGGTTATTCTTTTTTCAAAGATCCACCCGGATCAAACGTCCTCTTGGATGTATAAGACATCAGTGACGCACCAATCCGCTCGGAGATTGGATTCTTTCAATCAAAACGCATCCACTCGGGAAGGCGCTCAACCACTCAATGGTTATCCTTTTTTTTCAAAGATCCATCCGGATCAAATGTCCACTCGGATGTATAAGACATCAGTGACGCATCAATACGCTCGGAGATTGGAATCTTTCAATCAAAGCGCATCCACTCGGGAAGGCTCTCAACCACTCATTGGTTATTCTTTTTTCAAAGATCCACCCGGATCAAACGTCCTCTTGGATGTATAAGACATCAGTGACGCACCAATCTGCTCCTAGATTGGATTCTTTCAATCAAAGCGCATCCACTCGGGAAGGCGCTCAACCACTCAATGGTTATTCTTTTTTAAAAGATCCACCCGGATCAAACGTCCTCTTGGATGTATAAGACATCAGTGACGCACCAATCCGCTCGGAGATTGGATTCTTTCAATCAAAACGCATCCACTCGGGAAGGCGCTCAACCACTCAATGGTTATTCTTTTTTCAAAGATCCACCCGGATCTGACGTCCTCTTGGATGTATAAGACATCAGTGACGCACCAATCCGCTCGGAGATTGGATTCTTTCAATCAAAACACATCCACTCGGGAAGGCGCTCAACCACTCATTGGTTATTCTTTTTTCAAAGATCCATCCGCATCAAATGGATGGCCACTCGGATGTATAAGACATCAGTGACGCACCAATCCGCTCGGAGATTGGATTCTTTCAATCAAAACGCATACACTCAGGAAGGCACTCAACCACTCAATGGTTATTCTTTTTTCAAAGATCCACCCGGATCAAACGTCCTCTTGGATGTATAAGACATCAGTGACGCACCAATCCGCTCGGAGATTGGATTCTTTCAATCAAAACGCATCCACTCGGGAAGGCGCTCAACCACTCATTGGTTATTCTTTTTTCAAAGATCCATCCGGATCAAACGGCCACTCGGATGTATAAGACATCAGTGACGCACCAATCCGCTCGGAGATTGGATTCTTTCAATCAAAACGCATACACTCAGGAAGGCACTCAACCACTCAATGGTTATTCTCTTTTCAAAGATCCACCCGGATCAAACGTCCTCTTGGATGTATAAGACATCAGTGACGCACCAACGCATCCACTCAGGAATGCGCTCAACCACTCAATGGTTATTCTTTTTTTTTTTTTTTCAAAGATCCATCCGGATCAAATGTCCACTCGGATGTATAAGACATCAGTGACGCATCAATACGCTCGGAGATTGGGTTCTTTCAATCGAAGCGCATACACTCAACCACTCAATGGTTATTCTCTTTTCAAAGATCCACCCGGATCAAACGTCCTCTTGGATGTATAAGACATCAGTGACGCACCAATCCGCTCGGAGCTTGGATTCTTTCAATCACAACGCATCCACTCGGAAGGCGATCAACCACTCAATGGTTATTCTTTCTTTTTTTTCAAAGATCCACCCGGATCAAACGGCCTCTCGGATGTATAAGACATCAGTGACGCACCAATCCGCTCGGAGATTGGATTCTTTCAATCAAAACGCATACACTCAGGAAGGCACTCAACCACTCAATGGTTATTCTTTTTTTGAAAGATCCACCCGGATCAAACGTCCTCTTGGATGTATAAGACATCAGTGACGCACCAATCTGCTCCTAGATTGGATTCTTTCAATCAAAGCGCATCCACTCGGGAAGGCGCTCAACCACTCAATGGTTATTCTTTTTTAAAAGATCCACCCGGATCAAACGTCCTCTTGGATGTATAAGACATCAGTGACGCACCAATCCGCTCGGAGATTGGATTCTTTCAATCAAAACACATCCACTCGGGAAGGTGCTCAACCACTCAATGGTTATTCTTTTTTCAAAGATCCACCCGGATCAAACGTCCTCTTGGATGTATAAGACATCAGTGACGCACCAATCCGCTCGGAGATTGGATTCTTTCAATCAAAACGCATCCACTCGGGAAGGCGCTCAACCACTCAATGGTTATTCTTTTTTCAAAGATCCACCCGGATCTGACGTCCTCTTGGATGTATAAGACATCAGTGACGCACCAATCCGCTCGGAGATTGGAATCTTTTAATCAAAGCGCATCCACTCGGGAAGACGCTCAACCACTCTATGGTTATTCTTTTTTTTTTTCAAAGATTCACCCGGATCAAACGTCCTCTTGGATGTATAAGACATCAGTGACGCACCAATCCGCTCGGAGATTGGATTCTTTCAATCAAAACACATCCACTCGGGAAGGCGCTCAACCACTCAATGGTTATCATTCTTCAAAGATTCACCCGGATCAAACGTCCTCTTGGATGTATAAGACATCAGTGACGCACCAATCCGCTCGGAGATTGGATTTTTTCAATCAAAACGCATACACTCAGGAAGGCACACAACCACTCAATGGTTATTCTTTTTTTCAAAGATCCATCCGGATCAAATGTCCTCTTGGATGTATAAGACATCAGTGACGCACCAATCCGCTCGGAGATTGGAATCTTTCAATCAAAGCGCATCCACTCGGGAAGGCGCTCAACCACTCAATGGTTATTCTTTTTTTCAAAGATTCACCCAGATCAAACGTCCTCTTGGATGTATAAGACATCAGTGACGCACCAATCCGCTCGGAGATTGGATTATTTTAATCGAAAGAGGTCAAGCTATCTTTGCAATCGTTAATTCACCCACTTAACATTCACTTCATTTTAATTCCTCTTAGTCAATAATTGGTTAAGTGTAACCAGTATTTAGTTTTCTCTGTGGTTTAACCAATAATGTCAACATAACAAACAAAAAGTTGAAACAGCCCTGCATCTGCTGCTGATTTTCTTGTAAGAAACGATGCAACAACTCAATTAGGCTTGCTGCGAGCGTGTACGTACGCACATTTCACTCACACTTTTACTCAGTATGTTTGCAGCCTAGGATTTTGTAACCACGAGCAGCTATCACGATAAAATCAAATATACAATTGTTTTCAACCATGTACCGTGCGTTCGTGTTGGTGAGAAATGTCGGCGAGACCGAAACGAAATGCGAAACATCAAGGTTAAGTAGAAAACGAAAGCATTATCGTCATCGCAGCTGCGGAACAGTAAAAAATGCTTTTGCAAACCAAACTCTTTTCTTATCAGCCTGTGCCACCTCATGCAGTACATATAACCATTCGTTGCAAAACAACCCCGCACTCCCTGTCGAGTTCCATGAAATTTAATGGAACATTTCTGTGAAAAAATGGACGAAGCAACAATGAAAACAAAAACATCTCTGCCGCTCCGATGCAGCCGGCCAAAAAAATAATCACATTTTTTTTTGTCAACGCAATATTATTTTTTAGTATCACCGAGGAAAGTAAAATAAAATTTCACTTACCGACACACGCCATTGTAGGGTTCTTCCATTTCGCAATGAAATATAACAAACACAATTTCTTTTCATTCACTCTAATTCTTTTTTTTCTATTTTATTTTAGGATTTTTTTTTTTAACACATGCCACTTCACACTGCTCACTACAACGTCCGTCACAAAACTGAGTTCGCTCAGCCCGATGTAATCTGTCGCTTGACGAAAGTCTCGTGTTTCGTGCATATGAGAGACATGCCATTGAAACTCTCCCGCTCTCGCAAATCGTCATGGATGTAAACTCGAGAGTAATCCAAAAAGCAGCATGATTCTATTTTCTTTACTATAATTTTCAAATTATTTTAAGCTTTCTCGGATACAAATTAATAAACTGGTTTTCTCAGATAACTGACATTAGCATATTTACAAATATCTGATTGAACTCAACAAGAATCTTTATACATTTTAAATATAAATTGTTATCCCTACAGCGAGTTTATTGATAAATGAATCTTAAAAACTCATTAAAAATAAAGGCACTATAAACGTTAAAAATCTCACATGATTTCATGACGGTCCTCAATTTTGAAATATTGTACAAATTATATGCCAACCTTCCCCTTAGACACAGTTTACGTCGAAATTGACTTTAAAATGTTAGTCTAGGATTGCCTTTAAACATAAACCTGTTTATGCATTCAGAGGGATTACAATGAAAATTTGACGTATAATTATGTCCATCAGTGCAGTGTAGGCTTTTTTTAACTGATTTTATTTGCTAATTATCTAATACATCTCTTAGACTAGGTGTTCCGTGTTTTCCGAACACTATCATCCTTATTTGCTATGTTATATTTTAAGTTATCATTAATACATTTCAATTGCCTCTGGCAGTTAGGATTTTTTCCACTGGTTTAATTAAACCATGTAGGAATTACAATCTTAAACTAGACTTAACCTAATTTATACTAAGGGTACAAGGAGCTAATGGCTTCAATGGATTGCAACGATTTTTGTCTTGAATTGGAAATCTTTATTGGACATTTGTTGCAATGTCTCAATATTAGAAATTCTATGAAGTTCATTGGTACTATATCACGGAGGCAACTTCAGAATCATTTTCAAAATTTTATTTTGTATCCTCTGAAGTGCCTTTTTTCTGGTATTGCAGAAACCAGTCTATTGGCACAGCATACAACATGACAGGTCTAAAAATTTGTTTGTAAAATAAAAGTTTGTTCTTAAGACAAAATTTTAATTTTCTGTTTATAAGTGGATATATACACTTAATATATTTGTTACATTTGGCTTGAAGGCCTTCAATGTGATTCTTTAAAGTTAATTTTTGATCTAGCAGAAGTCCTAAATATTTAGCTTCGCTAGACCAATTGATTGGAATCCAGAGGTAACTCGTTATAGAGTTTCTTCCGCTATAAACGAATTTTCTTCGACCAAATTCAGTATTCTTCCACCTTGCCTTCATTGTCGGGTGCGTACAACTCTTCTCAAGGTAGTTTTATGGTGCGTTGAGTTATTGTGAAGAAAATTCCAAACTTATACTCATTAAGTTCTTGAAGAATTAAAAACAGAATGCTATGCAGAAAACCGCGAGTTTTGCACCACCCAAACGAAGACCGGTTTGACTGATATTTGGTCCAGAGCATCAGAGCAACAAATGGAACTGAATAAGAGGGCGGCCCATAAAAAAAATTGAATAACGTTTATCCCATACTAATTTGAGCCACCCTACTAGAAGGCCTTCAGTGGAAGTATAAAATTATTTGATTCCTTGTAAACGTTGAGATTTGGGTACAATCAGGGTCCGCCATTTTTTTTACGTCTTTATTATCATGATTTTTTTTATTATTTATAAGTTCGTCACGTTGGGGTCTGCCACTTATAAACTTCTATTTTGGGTCATTTGAAGCTCATTTAAAGCGTACCATTGGTACTTTGCGTACCTGAAGGAATAAAATACACACCATCTTGCAGTCCTTAGCCTCTTACCCAGCAACTCCCATCCCTACCTCCTCGTGGTGCTGGCCGGGATACGAGCAACCTTAAATTGGGTAACCAACCCTGGTGGGAACTATGGTCGTATTTTTTTTTACTAGGGAGAATGCATTTACACACTAACCCAGTACACGTGCATTGTAGTTGCCAAACTACCACACGGAAGTGTACTGGAGTGTCGGACTCGACCATACCGGTAATACCGACTAAACTCCCTTGGGCTCCACCATCGTTTCCCCCGTACTATTTCTGGGGGATGCAGTACTAAACGTACTCGCTCATTATCGCTCACACAGGCACCCGTCCCATGCGAGACTGACTTGGGTGCTCGCTCTATCGCACCCTCAAACACACCCTACATACTCTGTTGCACCTCTGTCATGCCGTGCGGGTCTAACTTGTGTGCCCACCCTTCTCATGCCATGTGGGTCTAACTTGTATGCCCACCCAAACCCTTGATTCATGCTCATACACTCCATGCTTGCACACACGCTAACGCTCCTATGGGTCTGACTTGTGTGCCCACCCTTCTCATGCCGTGCGGGTCTAACTTTTGTGCCCACCCTTCTCATGCCATGTGGGACTAACTTGTATGCCCACCTTTATCATGCCATGTGAGACTGCTCACCTCTTTCATTCAGTTCGCGCTGACACATACTACTCGAGTCATTCGACCTAACACTCCCTCTGGCATCCCTTGTGGGACGTTTCGCTTAGGTTCCCACTTCTGACATACCATGTGTGTCTGACTCACCTCGTTCATGCCATATGAGACTAGCTCAACACGACTCAACTCATTCCTTTCGTACCATGTGAGACTGACTTGGATGCTCACCCACACTCCTCTGCAACGCCGCGGGGTCTCAGTAGTCGTAGGAACCAACATTCCTGCGCTACTCCCAGCGCGGCGTGTGCAGTCCATACATACACCTATTCATTCACCCTTCTGCCATGCTTCGAGGTGACGATCTCGGTTGCCACCCGCTGCGCCATTACCTCTGCATGGGCAGACCATTCACACACTTCTTCGCGTTCGGCACTTTCGCTCTAACTAACCAATCACAAGTTAGTCATGCTTGTCGATTGTTGCTCGGCGCGCCAGATTCTCTGCAAGCTGCAGGCAATCTGCGTGGATGCAGTCGAGACTGCGTTCCACTTCTCCACCGCTTGACACATCCTTTGGATACGATTATCCGGAGTTGTGTCCCGGTCGCAAACGTCTAGCATTGCTCTTCTTTCGACGTCGAAACGAGGACATACGAACAGTATGTGCTCTGCAGTTTCGTCAACACCTGGGCAGTCAGGGCAGACGGGGACCTCCGCGTGCCCAAACCTATGATAGTACTGTCGGAAACAGCCATGGCCTGACAGGAATTGTGTCAGATGGAAGTGAACCTCCCCATGGGGTCTCCCCACCCAGTTTGATATGTTAGGAATCAGCCGGTGGGTCCACCTACCTTTCGAGGAGTTATCCCACTCGCGCTGCCATCTGGCAACCGAAGTCACCCTGGTACGCTCGCGGGCTCCTCTGGTGCCACGTAGGTCAAAACACTCCTCGTTCTCCCGGATGACCAGCCCGACTGGCATCATACTCGCTATCACGCAGGATGCGTCGCGCGATACCGTGCGGTAGGCCGATATCACCCTGAGACACATCAAGCGGTAGGTGCTCTCCAGTTTCTGCAGGTAACTGGTTACCCCCAGTGCTTTTGCCCAGGACGGGCCGCCGTACCTAAGAATAAATGCGGCAACGCCTGCCAGTAGCCTACGTCTACTGGCGCACACCTTGGAGCTGTTGGACATCATCCTCGATAATGCCGCCACAGCAGTCGAAGCCTTCTTGCACTCTTATTCGACATGGCTACCGAAGGTAAGCTTGTCGTCTATGATGACCCCAAGAATCTTCAGACTCCGCTTTGAAGTGATCGCGACGTCTCCCACGTGTACAACTGCATGTTGTGCCGACTTACGGTTGCTGACGATAACCACCTCCGTCTTATGTTGAGCGAGCACTCTCGCACTCATCCAGTCCGCCACAGTGCTGATCGCGTGTTCTGCGGTTAGCTCTACTTCGGGGATTGACTCCCCGTAGACCTCTAGGGTTACATCGTCAGCAAAGCCGGCGATCTTCACACCAGGAGGGAACTTTAGCTTCAGAACCCCGTCATACATCAGGTTCCATAGTACCGGGCACAGGCACTCCTGCGGTAATAGGAACACTTTTCTGACCGGCATCGGTCTCGTATAGCAGCACACGGTTCTGGAAGTAGCTTTCCAAGATCCGGTACAGTCCCACCGGCAGGCTAAGCCGGTGTAACGAGAGCGCGATGGCATCCCAGCTTGCGCTGTTGAATGCGTTCTTCACGTCCAGTGTCACCAACGCACAGTATCGAATTCCTCGCCTTTTCCGTTGGATCGCTACCTCTGCAGTCTTGAGGACTGAATTGATAGCGTCCACCGTGGACTTACCCTTCCGAAAACCAAACTGGTTACTCGACAGGCCATCCGTACCCTCTGCGTACGGGGTGAGCCTGTTGAGGATGATCCTCTCGAGCAATTTATTCGTCGTGTCGATCAGGCAAATTGGTCTGTACGCCGATGGGTCACCCGGAGGCTTCCCGGCCTTCGGCAGCAGTACCAACTTCTGCCTTTTCCATCTCTCAGGGAAACAACACTCATCCAGGCATCTCTGCATAGCTAGCCTGAACATGTTCGGGTTCGCTATGATCGCTGCCTTAAGTGCACTGTTTGGAACTCCATCGGGGCCTGGAGCTTTGTTCATCGCAAGGGTGTTAGCCACTGCGAGTAACTCTTCGTTCGTCACCGGAGCCACCATTTCGTCCACACTCCCCAGCGCCTTGCAGCGCAGGAGGAGGCCAGGGACTTGTGGCTCGGGACGGGAAGAGTACTTCGATAATCCTCGCCAACCGGTCCGGTGACCGTTCGGGGGGTGAAGAGCCCCCTTTGGTCTTGGCCATCACGATCCTATAGGCGTCACCCCACGGATTCGCATTGGCACCCTCGCACAGGTTGTCGAAGCACGCTCTCTTGCTGCTCTTGATGGCCTTGTTAACTATTACTGTTACTATGGTCGTATGCTGACAGGGAAGGGGGGGGGGGGTTGCTCCTCTCCGGAGGTGCAAATCTTACTGAGCGTCTGTACTCATGAGCGTAGCCAGGATTTCGAGCAGGGGGGAGGGGGCAACTTTTTGGGTCTTCTAATTCGTACTTTTATAGTGGTTTTATGAAAACACATGAATATTAGTGCTTGGCACTATTTCCTTCTAAGTTCCAAAAACATTGTAACGAAATCCACAACCAACAGTAATGGCTGGATCACAATAGCACGTTGCGCTGGGCGTTGAAGTCAGCGTTTTGTACTAGAACGCAACGCTAATAAACGTGACGCATTCATGCCCACAATGCAACGTTCGCGTTGTGCGTTTATTGAACAACAATAATGATATTTGAATCTCTAAACAAATCCGCTCTGAAATAATATTTATTATCAAATAGGCATAAAAAACAATATGCAAGCTTCCTCCAGGAATTCCTTCGACAATTGCTCCAGTCATTCTATCCGAAGTTCTATCAGGAATTCGTTAAGAATGCCTCCAGCAACTTCTTCAGCAATGTCTTCAGGAATTTAACCAATAATTTCGCCGGGAATTAATCAAAAAATTTCACCATTAGGCCGTTACAAATATTTAATAGACTTTTTGTCCTACTAGTCTCCAAAAGGTCAAAGGGGGGGGGGGATAATAAAAAATAAATATTAAAATGAAAAAAATCAAAAAACTCCTCGGATTTGTTAAAGAATGTTTTGAAAATCCTCAAAATTATCCGAATTTTATTTTGTTGCCCCCTAAAAACATCATTTTTTGGCAAAAAAAAATCCGAGGGGGACGAGGCAAAATGGATTTTAAATATTTGTATCGGCCTTATTTACTCCAAGAAAGCTCCACGAGCTCTTTTATAAGTTCTGCAGGGAATTCTTCCGATAATTCTTTGTGCTGTTTCTCATAAAAAATCCTGAAAAATTGCACCGTGAAGTTCCTAAGAATATTCCGTGGAAATTCCACAGAACTGCCAGTAAACATTCCTGAGAATTTCGCAAACAATCTTCGAATTTCTTGTGTAAATTCCATAAAATTTTCCCTGAAAGTTTCAAATAATTTCTTGTGAAAATTTCAAAGAATTTCTTCTGGAATTCCACCGAACATTTATACAGAAATTATACCGAAAATGAAATTTTCGGAGGAATTTCTAGATTAATTCCCAAAGTAATCCTGAAAGAATTCCGGTGAAAACATCAAGATTTCCACTGGAAGATCCTCTAGGAGTTTCTCCAAAAACTCCTCCGGGAATTCTTCCAGCACATTCCACCGGGACTTCCTCCGAGAATTATTCCAGTAGTTCTATCGGCAGTTTCTACGGGGGTTCCTTTGAAAATTCTTCCGGGAAATTCTCCAGGATTTCCTCTGGGAATTCATTCAGGTTTTCTGGAATTCATTTAGTTTTCTACAGGAATTTATATAGAAATTCACCCAGAAGCTCCTCCGAGAATTTCTCTGGGAGCTCCTCAGGGAATTCTCCGGGATGTCCTCTGACGATGACGATGGTCCAGCTATATACCTCTACAAAGGTTTCAGCTAGACGAGATTTGTCAATAAGATGAATTTTCCACGATTTTTTCCGAGGATTTTTCTGATAGTTTCACTGGCATTTCCTCCGGGGTTTCTTTGAAAATTCTCCCGGGAGTTTCTTCAGAAATTCCTCCGGAAGTTCCTATGAGAATTCCTCCGAGAGCTCCTTCGGCAATTCCATCAGTAGCTCTGCCAGGAACTCATTCAAGCTTTTTTCAGGAAATCATTTAGGCTTTCTTCAGAAATTTAAATGGAAATTCCTCCTCAAGTTCTTCTGATAGTTTCAGTGGGAGTTCCTCCGGGAGGTCCTTTAGGAATTCTTCTAGGAGTTCCTCCTGAAATTATTTCGAGAGTT
Organism: Armigeres subalbatus; assembly: GCF_024139115.2. Lineage (NCBI taxonomy): Eukaryota > Metazoa > Arthropoda > Insecta > Diptera > Culicidae > Armigeres > Armigeres subalbatus. The sequence goes on along the minus strand of NC_085141.1, from coordinate 157,472,611 downwards.
CCTTCGGGAGCTCCTCCGGCAGTTCCTTCGGGAACCCCTCCGGGAGATACACCTCAGAATAGGAATTTCCAGAGTAATTTCCGGAGGAACATCCGGAGGAATTCCCGTAGAAATTATCAGAGGAATTCCAAGTCGCTAGGTTAACTAAGTCCCGTTATATTAGGAAATGCTAATACAATGTAACAATAAAACCGGACTTAGTTAACTCTTTGATAAAGGTACAATATATGTAACCGAAACGTCGGATAATAACGTAAAACCCGTTTTTGAGCATAAGAAGACTGAAAGCCATAACCTCAAATATTATTATTATCTTTATTTGGGAAGTTTTCAGTCCAAGGCTGGCTCACCTCGGATCCAGGAATTCCCTGCGAAGTTCCTGGAGGGATTCCCGAAGGAACTCTTGGAAAAACTGCTGGAGGAGCTCCCGGAGGTACTCCTACACGCACTTTCGGAGGAATTCCAACAAGGAAGCCCTGAAATAATTCTTGGAGAAGTTCCTGAAGGAATTTCCGGAGAAATATCAGAAGTAATTCCTGGATAAAATACCAGGAGGAATTAATGCCGAAATTCACAGATGAAATCCTGAAAGTATTCCCAGATGAATTGCTAATGAAATTACTGGATACATTCCCGGGCGTTTGTTCTGAAGAAATTCCTGTAAGAACTCAATGGAAGATGTCGTGGAGGAACTCTCAAATTAATTTCCGAATGAAATTCTGGAGTATATTCCGAGTGAAGTCCGGAAAGAATGCTAGGACAATTCTGCGAAAAAATTCCCGGAGTAATTCCTGAGGGAATTCCGGGAGAAGTACCTGAAGGAATTCCCGAAAATACCTGGAAGAATTTCCGGGGAAATACTTGGACGAACTCCTGGAGAAATTCTCAAAGCAATTTGTAGAGGAATTCTTGAAGGATATTCTGAAGTAATTGCGAAAAGAATTCTAGAATGAAATCCTAGAGGATTTCGCTATTAAGTTTATGGCGGTTTTATCCCGGAGGAATTAAAGGAAGAGCTCCTGGAGAAATGCCTGAAGTGTTCCTTGAAGAATTTCCCAAGGAATTTCTTATAGATTTACAAGTGAAATTAGGGAGCGAAATCGGATAATTTCTGTCATAAATTTTTGAAGAAACTTCTGGTGGAATTTCGGGAGGAATTTCCGTATATATTCTTGAAGGAACTCTTGAATACATTCCAGAAGAAATGTCGGAGATTTTGCTGGAAGAATAGCCGAAGAAATGTCTAGAAGTAAAACTTAGAAAGAAGTAAAAAATCTTCAAGGAATTTCCTCATGAATTCCCTAAAAAAATTTAGTGAGGGGTTTCTAGATAAAAAGGAATTACAATTACATGAGAAGGATTTTCGAACGATTTTCAAAAGGAATTTGTGGATAACTTCCCGGAGGAATTAAGAAGTTCCCAGGGGAGCTTCTAGAAGGATTTTAAGGAGAATTTATGACCCCGAAATGTTTCGAGTTGTTTTGAACTTTCATATGTATTATGGATCCTGGATACCCTAATAAGTTTTTGGGAATCTTTTGAATTTCAACCACCTATTTCTGAATATGATTGGATTGTAAAGTGCACATGTTAAGGGAATTCATTCCAGTCCCCGTTCAATCTTACCATCATTTAGGGGGGCGACGACCCCCTCCCCCTACCCCCCTCTGGCTACGCCCTTGTCTGTACTCCATGTTATGAGCGGCTCACAACAGCGTCTGTTTACCATGTTAGGGGAAGGTGAACATCGTCCGAGTGCCAGCGAGGGACTCTAAGTGAAACTGTACACCATGGTCCACCGGAAATAAGGAGGAACCCAAGTAACCAATAAGCACTATATTCCGCCAAATCGGCCATATAGTGCTACTTTAATGCTTATAAGTTTTTAAATAGCCGTATAGTGGCCCTATATGGCGGTTTGGCGTAATATAGTGCTAATGGTTACTTGGGAATGGTCCTCCGGAAATTAAGGGGGTTTGGTTTCAGGCCCTGCAAGCCAGCCAAAACAAAAAAACTTACGCAACGAATAGTACGTACGGACCGGAATCATCGGCGAAGACCACCGCGACGAAAAGGGACTAGCGATTGGAAACTCGGTTCGTGGAACTGCAAATCTCTCTCGATGTGCTCAAGGACCGTGGATTCGGCATCGTAGCGCTGCAGGAGGTTTGTTGGAAGGGATCAATGGTGCGAACGTTTAGAGGTAATCATACCATCTACCAGAGCTGCGGCAACACACACGAGCTGGGAACAGCTTTCATAGTGATGGGCGATATGCAAAGGCGCGTGATCGGGTGGTGGCCGATCAATGAAATAATGTGCAGGTTGAGGATCAAAGGCCGGTTCTTCAACTTCAGCATAATCAACGTCCATTGCCCACACATGCAACCAAAAGTTCAGATTTTGCTTAAATTTGTTCCAAACCGAACCAATTGGTTCACTTTTGGTTCGCATTGAGTTCCAATCACCGTAACGGAACTTCAAAGTTCACTTTTGCGCTCCCACCATACAAAAAATTACTTAAAATGCGAGCTGATTAGACCAAAAAATCCCCTCTTATCATAACTTTTGCTTACTTGGGCACACTCCGGAAGCACTGATGATGATAAGGACGCATTCTACGTGCAGCTGGAACGTAAGAACGACAGCTGCCCAAGCCACGACGTCAAAATCATCATAGGAGATTTGAACGCTCAGGTTGGCCAAGAGGAGGAGTTTAGACCGACTACTGGAAAGTTCAGCGCTCATCGACTGACGAACGAAAACGACCAACGACTAATTGATTTCGCCGCCTCCAAGAATATGGCCATTCGCAGCACTACTTCCACCACAGCCTTCCGTATCGGTACACCTGGAGATCACCACTGCAGACCTAATCAGAAATCGACCACGTTCTGACTGATGGACGGCCCTTCTACGACATTATCGAAGTGAGAACATATCGTGCTCTAGTTGCACAGTTCAGATCGATTTTGTTGCAGCAACTCCAATGCGACTGGATTTGGTCACATATGAGTCACAGTGACTGATATGTGACAAGTGTGCTACTCGGGATGGCGCTAACATCGACTATGACCGCTATCTGGTGACGGTTCAACTGCGCCCAAAACTATCCGTCATCAACAATGTTCGGTACCGACGACCACCGCGGTACAACCTAGAGCGACTGAAGCAATCTTATGTCGCCTCTGCATACGCGCAGCATCTCGAGGCAGCGTTGCCGAAGAGGGTGAGCTCGATGGGGCCCTCTTGAGGACTGCTGGAATACAGTCAAAGCAGTTATTAACGATGCAGCAGAGAACAACATCGGGTATATGTCACGAAGTCCACGGAACGATTGGTTCGGCGAAGAGTGCAGACAGATTCTGGAGAAGAAGGACGCAGCGTTGGCGGTCGCGCTGCAGCAAGGTACCCGTAAGAACGTGGAATGTTATAGACGGAAACGGAGACAGCAGACCTGCCTTTTCAGGAGAAGAAACGCCGCCTGGAAGAAGCGGAGTGCGAGAAGATGGAACAGCTGTGCCGTTCTCAAGAAACACGCAAGTTCTAACAGAAGCTCAACGCATCCCGCAAAGGCTTCGTGCCGCGAGCCGAAATGTGCAGGGATAAGGATGGGAGCATCTTGACGGATGAACGTGTGGTGATCGAAAAGTGGAAGCAGCACTACGAGGAACATTTAAATGGCGCTGAGAGTACAAGCAGTAAAAGTCATGACAGCGGAGGAGATGACTACGTCAGCTCAGCGGACGATGGAAGCCAACCAGCCCCCACCTTGAGGGAAGTTAAGGATACCATCCAACAGTTAAAGACAGCTGGTAAGGATGGTATCGGAGCTGAGCTCATCAAGATGGGCCCGAAAAAGCTGGCCACTTGCCAGCACAAACTTATAGTCAGAATCTGTGAAATTGAATAGCTACCGGAGGAGTAGAAGGAAGGGGTTATATGCCCCATCTACAAAAAAAAGGCGACAAGCTGGTGTGTGAGAACTTTCGAGCGATCACCATCCTTAATGCCGCCTACAAAGTGATATCCCAGATCATCTTCCTTCGTCTGTCACTATTACACTATGGTCCAGGATACAGATTTACGCAGAAAGATGAATTTTACGCCAAAACTATACTGCCGCTAACCGCAAGTCGAGCACATCTGTATATGGACGCCCATATACAGATGTGCTCGACTTGCGGTTAGCGGCAGTATTTTTCTTAGAAAAAACTGTTGTTCTACAAAATTGTTCGAAATAGTAAGGCCATCATTATGGTGCTACCAAAAAATAGGGTGGCCCATCATATGAAAAAATTAGAACATATTTTTTTTATTTCTTAGAATATTGACATATTGTTATGCATCTCGAGATAAAATAGAATACTGCGGCTTCCTGCTGGTTGCTTCTCAGGTAATCGCAACGGTCACTAAACACGACAGAGTTAATGAAAATCTTACCCACCGTATGCACTTGTCATGATAAACACTCTCCATGTACTCAGTGACTCCGGTTGCATCTCACTAATACAATCCAACACTGCTGTCGTTTCGCGAAAAACACGTGGTTTTGTTTTGAGCGCCAAAGTTCTGCCTATCTTTTAACACGGCGGCTATCTTGACGTTTACCTTCGCAGTCGAGCCTGCGAGCGTAAGACCGCCGCAGCATTCTAAAAAAAGATAAGCGCGACAATATGTTGTACAAAGTTGTAGCGCAGCTTATTCCAATCAATTTGGCTAAAAAAACCTTTTTCTGTAGTTCTTAAGTTGGAAAAGAGTTAGTTTTAGAGTTTACAGACCAAAAAAATATGTTTACACGGCATTTAAAAGAGAAATTCATATTCCTTATTATGTCAAAAAATTGGAGATATGTTATTTTTTTTATCTAAAGTTTTACCAATTTTACTAAAATCATGTTTTTTTTTCAAATAAATTGATATAACTCGACAACGGAAGAAGATACAGACGATATGCAAAACACGCGTTTTGAAAAGCTCCAGAAGTCTACAGCTTTAACACTTTTTATAAGTTTTATCATTATCACCTTATTGCAAGATTAACGAGAAAAGATGCATTTTCGGCCTAAAGTATACTTTTAAGAAAAAAAAAATGTTCTGCAAAGTTGTTCTGGATACTTGGGCCCTTGTTTAAAGTTACCGAAAAATAGGGTGGGCCATTAAAAAAATGTGAATTTTTATTTTATTTTGCGGAATATTGACATAGTTGACGCAGCTTTTTCCAATCAACTTTACTATATAAATTTTTTATGGAGCTCTTAAGCTCACTTGTTAAGAGTAAAGCAAAAAACAATATTTATGATCTGCTCATTTCATTTTTTTTCATTTTTCACGAATGTCACCTTCTGGGGATTTAAAAACGCATGTTTTGCTATAAGAATATTGTCTGTATCTTCTTCCATTGTCGAGTTATATCAATTGATTTGAAAAAACATGAAATTAGTTAAATTGGTAAAACTTGAGATAAAAAATAACATATCCCCAATTTTTTGACATAATAAAGAATATGAATTTCTCTTTCAAATGCCGTGTGAATATATTTTTTGGTCTGCCCTAACCGGAGATATCAACTTATGGAAAAAATGTAATTTTGACAGAAAAACGATTAATTTTTAACTTTTGAACGGAAAAAGATATTAAGCATATTTATCCATCAAAAGTTGCATTTTTTTTAGCTCTAAAAGTCACCTGAAGACGATTTTTTTTGAAAAATTCAAAACAAAAAAAGTAGATCAAAAATACTGTTTTTTTAGGTACACCCTAATCCAATTAGGTAAAATTGCTCTAAATCAGTCAACTTATAGCTACAGAAAAAGTTTTTTTTAGCAAAGTTGATTGGACACACTTGACTCATTTTACAGTATTCGGTAAATTTTACCGAAATCTCAACAGCAGAACTGTTCGGTATTTTTTTTACAGATTTTTTGTAATTTTTTCCATTGCTCAACTGTCAAAATCACCGAAAATCAGTAAAATTATTTACCGAACAGTTCTGCTGTTGAGATTTCGGTAAAACTTTACCGAATTCGGCGATTTATTTTAAGTGTGGAATAAGCTGCGATATAACTTTGTAGAATATAATATGTCAATATTTCGAGAAATAAGAAAAAAAAATTTATAGTGTGGGCCACCTTATTTTTTGGTAGCACCATAATGATGGCCTTACTATTTCGAACAATTTTGTAGAGCAACAGTTTTTTTCTAAAAAATATAGTTTTGGCGTAAAATGCATCTTTCCGCGTAAATCTGTATCCTGGACCATAGTGCATTGCTGTCTGTCATAGTGCATTGATCAAAACTGTTGATGATTTTTCAAGGCAGTCAACGTGGATGATTCTCAATAAACGAGAAATGATAATTGAACACTATGATCCTGTCTTGAAACTAATTCATTTTTTGTTGGACTATGTACCTTACCCGTGCGGTAAGACGAGCGGCTACAAAGCAAGACCATGCTGAGGGTGGCTGGGTTCGATTCCTGGTGCCAGTCTGAGCTATTTTCGGATTGGAAATTGTCTTGACTTCTCGGGGCATAAAAGTATCATCGTGTTAGCCTCATGATATACGAATGCAAAAAGGTAACTTGGCTTAGAAACCTAGCAGTTAATAACTGTGGAAGTGCTTAATGAACATTAACCGATTCAATACGGATGGGTCATATATAACCCAAGACGAAAATCAGCTGTCAAAAATCAGTTTTAAGAGATAGAGCCTTGCTTTCTTCAGCAAAAATGTTTATAATTAACTGTTCCATCCAGGAAAAATATTGCACAGGTCAGGTTACGGGCACTAGGGTGATCTAGAGCATCCAAACTATCCTTGAGTTGTAATTTTGATGTTCTCAGGAATCAACACCATACTTTAACATATTCTGGTTGAATAATAAAAAATGGAAAGGCTTTATGATAAAATTCTGCGCCTGTCCAGTGGTATTGTTTGATCATTTTCATTCACGTTGGGAAACTCTCTTATAACGCCACTACAAATAACCAAGACTGCGTCAAAACGTTTCCGGTAGAATTGCAAGTAGTTTAGTGACATTCTATATGAACTATTATATCTAAAAATATTGAAGTAGTATTAGTTTTAAGTTGCCAGGTCAAGACGAATTTAGACCGAAATAAAACGACACTTGGATTTTGAACACAGCTCATCGTCATCTACTCCTCCGAAACATAAAGTGGTGCCGAAACCCGGGATTTCTCGCCTCGCCGGATAATCTATAGAATCGTCCAATCAATTCAGTGAGCCATAAGGACATCGTTTCATCGTGTCGCTGAGATAACAGGGCCGCACGCCAACTACATCGGGAGTTCTCATAGGAGAACGCCATTCACAAGTTAAGTATCAATCAGACAAAAGGTTAGTGCAAAGGGTATCTCAAATCGGTGATAGAGCAATGGCTCCAAAGGCAAGGGTAGTTCGAAGTGTGTCTTCAAAGCTGAAAGGTTTGAAACGGCGTAGAAACACTATTCTAGGCTCCGCGTCCGTCATTAGAAATTTTGATATGAATTTCACACAACAACAAACTAACCAAGTGCCTATACAGATTGAGATGTTAGATGAGTTATGGAATCAATTTTTGGAAGTACAGGACGAAATAGAAGTCCTGGAGGACCCCTCCGGAGAAGATATTTCGGAGGAGCGAGTGTCCTTTCAAAATATGTACGTAGAGTTGAAATCAGCCTTGGTTGGAAAGTTACCACCACGTGCGAATCCTATTCAGTCTGTTCGTGCTACAGTACCCAACCCAATTAGCAGTGGTGCTCAAGCGATCCGCCTTCCAGAAATCAAGATTCCCGAATTTGATGGGAATCCTGAGGAATGGATTGAATTTAGAGACATTTTTAAATCGCTTATCCATGTAAATCCGAGTATTACAGCGGTGCAAAAACTACATTATTTGAAGGCAGCCCTGAAGGGCGAGGCACATAGAATAGTAGCCAGCCTGGAAGTTTCCACAGACAATTATGTACTTGCCTGGAAACTGATTGAAACTAGGTATAATAATCCAAACCTTTTAATAAAACGCCATATTGCCGCTTTATTTTCTATTCCGCCTCTGAAAAAAAAATCCGCTTCAGCATTGTCCGAGCTGGTAGATCAATTTGATCGTCACGTTAGTGTTTTAACGCAGCTCGAAGGTCCGGAACAACACTGGAATTCCGTGTTGGTTGAGGGTCTCAGTAGAAGACAATGGGAAAAACAATGCTCAGAAGACGAAAGACCAACTTCCGATCAGCTAGTTTCCTTTATACGCAGACAAGCTCGCATGCTTCAGTCTGTAAGAATGTCTCAATGGCAAGCTTCAACTAGTGAGTCGAAGGTCACATTCAAAGCAAAACATTCTAGCACGTATATGGTGTCTGAACCATCGAATAGATGCCCTATGTGTAAAGAATCACATTTTTTGTATGGCTGTGAGCAGTTAAAAAAACTAACACCTAAAAATCGTTTCAACATTGCTAAAAAATACAAGTTGTGTATTAATTGTTTGCATGGACACCATATGGCAAAAAGCTGCAATTCCTCTAGCTGTAATGTCTGTGGACAGCGTCACCATACATTGCTTCACCTACTACCTGTCGGTGCAGATGTTGAGGTGAACAATTCCGGAGTGGAGCGATCGCACACTTTTGTAACCAGTGGGGAACATATGGAAGGAGATCATACATAATCTCAAAAACGTTCATTACAAATAGGTAAAGAAACGTTGAAAATACGATCGAAGCTAAATGCATGCAATCCGTAGTCGGTAGAGTCGATAGACAACATTCTGTCTCGTGTTAACAATACCACACAATCATCAAGTCCTAGGACTAATACTTTCTCGGTGGTACTTGAACAAAATACACTCTCGTTACCTTAACACAGTACTTCTCGCGTTGTGTGCTCAAACCGTATGAGCTATAGAACAAACTCATCGGGAGTTGACGATTCGTCGCGGTTTAACTTGGAGGTCTTTTTAGCCACCGCAATTGTGAAGGTGGAAGATAATGTTAAAAATACACATTTCGCGCATGTGGTCTTAGACAATTGCTCTCAGTGTAACTTTATTTCGGAGGCGTTAGCCTCAAAGCTTCGACTGAGCAGAGTGAAGACCAATATGGAAGTGGTCGGCATTGGACCTGGAAAGGTACGTGTGACCGAAATGGTGGGAATGAACATAAGTTCACGAATCGGTTCCTTCGAATTTAGGATTTATTGTTTAATCCTCCCGAAAATTCCCGCGATCTTACCTAGTCGAAACGTAAACATAAGTGAATGGAAATTCCCGACAAATGCTAAATTAGCGGATTCACGTTTCAACATTAGTGCCGGTGTGGATATCTTGCTTGGAGCCGAACTTTTTTTCTCATTGTTAAATAGTGACAAACAGATAATCAATAAAGGTTATCCGTTGTTACAGAGCACCGTTTTCGGGTACGTCGTTTCGGGCATGTATACAGGATCCGGAGGAAACCCGTCGTTGTGTATCATCAGCAATAGTAGTGGATTAGATGCGATTTTAGAACGGTTTTGGCAGATAGACGACTTCGACCGCGAACGAGTATTGTCACCGGATGACAGATGGTGTGAAGAACACTTCAATCGCACGGTGGCGTGGCGTGACGAAGGTCGGTATGTGGTGCTGTTGCCAATAATGAAGATCGGAGAGAATTCCTTGGTGACTCATACCAGCTAGCACAACGTCGGTTTCTAGCAGCTGAGAGGCGATTCGGGTACAATCAACAGCTGCGCGACCAGTACTCACGATTCATGGATGAATACGCGATGCTCGGACACATGGAACCCGGTATACGAACAGGTAATACAGAATTTTATTTACCCCATCACGCTCTCCGATAACTCTAGCTTAGCTTAGCTTAGCTTAGACTGACTGTACATATCAATGGTTGCTACTCCGTGATTGATCAGAACTGGTGCAAATTGCACTACGATCCAAGTAAATAGTGGTTGGGATTTACCATCTATTCTCGAAGTGCACGTTTCAGCAGCTCGCAAATATTGATCAATAACGGCGCCGGCCAAGTCCTTACAGTCAGTTGGGAAAGGAGGAATGTGAGTGTGTGGTAATTGTTGCTACTAGAGACCGAGAATACCTCTGCATCTCCACATTTACCACGGGAAGGAAGTAGTGTTAGTTGGGTGGGGTAATCAGTAACATAGATCAGGATTCACTATGGAAAGTGATGTGACCTATGAAACTTCTACACAGCAGTATTAGCATTTCCTTAATTTGTTCAATTGTTCATTCTTCGCGAGAATAAACAATCAATCGCTCAAAGTGAGCGATTGTTGTTTTAATTTCGGATTAGGCGCCCGCGTTATCATTTCATTAACGTAAGAAAAGTAAAAAGAAACGGGATTGAAAATAATTGATAGTAATCGGAAAGCTAATGTTATTCAGCAACCTATCTCTATTTGACGTTAAGTAAGAATGTAAATTTACGTTCATTTTACATTACTTTCGCGCGCGCGTGTCTGTCACTTGCCTTGACCAGTATACCGTAATCAGGATCTCACTGGTATTAATCCTGATGTGCCGGTTGGCACTCGTGTTGGGCTTGTGCGCTTTGAGCGGCACATAAAATCGCACATGGTGCAATTCAAGATGCTAAATTGGAGACGATTAACATACATGTTGTGTGGAAAAGTACCTCTATCGCCTGCACTTCAGCATCCTACACGACACCATATACGTTCATGTGCTGACTGGGTTTGATAGGGCCTGCTTATGGACACATGCAGCTTTTTGTAGAGGTTTAACAGAGCCCACCGTCAAACCCCACCACATCCTAGGCAGACCCCCTAACTCGCAGTGGCCATGGGGAGGGGTCGTCAAGCCCTTGGACATAGTCCCTGCTGCCCCTCATCACGCTCTCCGATAGCTCTACGACAAAAACACGCGTCGTATTCGACGCCCCGTGCAAGGGTTGCAACCAGTTGTCTTTAAACGAAATTTTATATTCTGGTCCGACGGTGCAGCCCACTCTTTTGTCGACCTTGTTAAATTTTGGATTACCTGCATTCGTCTTCGTTGCCGATATTGAAAAAATGTTTAGGCAAATTTTAGATCACCCCGATGACCGTGAGTTCCTTTAAATCATTTGGCGCCAAAATAGACTGGAACCATTGAAAACATTTCGTTTGAAAACAGTAACTTATGGAACGGCTTGTGCTCCATTTCAAGCTGCGCGTGTATTGAATCGATTAGCTGAAGATGAAAATCATCGATACCCTCTTGGGTCTCAGATTTTGTCTAAAAGAACGTACGTAGACGATACTCTTGCAGGTGGTGATGAATTGGCAGAAACGGTGGCAGCCACAGTACAGCTACGTATGTTGTTGTTGTCTGGTGGATTCAATATGAGAAAGTGGTGTGCCAATGACATTCGCGTATTACAGAAAATACCCAGCGAGTTGTTTGAAATGCCAGAAGAGATTGAAATTGATCGATAGAATTCAGTCAAAACGCTCGGTCTATTCTGGAACCCTCATACTGACCAGTTCTGCTTTAAATTTAAATTCCTAATCTACCGACGTTAGATAGAGTGACTAAACGAATTGTAGCTTCAAAGATGGCGCAGTTGTTCGATCCTTGCGGTCTGATAAAATCAATAGTGGTTTGGGCAAAAATCTTTGTACAAGGTTTGTGGTCACTAAAGATTTCATGGGACGAAGAATTGCCGGAAAATTTATCTAAATTATGGTATGAGTTTAGAAATCAGCTACCTTGTTTATTAAAACTACAAGTGCCTCGTCGTGTTGTGAGTTTTCGTCAATACACATTGCACTGTTTTAGTGATGCATCTCAACGTGGCTACGGGTGTTGCGTATACGTTGTCTCCACTAATGGAGGAGCCACACATAGTAATATATTGATCACTAAGTCTCGTGTTGCCACTTTACGTGAATTAACTATACCGGGCCTTGAACTAAGTGCATTACTTCTAGGGTGCCAGCTAGTAGAGTTATTACTAACTACGACCGATTTTCTCGGACCCGTAGTATTTTGGACAGATTCATCTGTTGTCTTACAATGGGTGCTGACGCCACCATCAATTTGGAAGGTTTTCGTTTCTAACAGGATTGCGGAAATTCAAAGGATTTCGGAGGGACACGAAATAAGACATGTACCATCGAATCTAAATCCCGCGGACAGGTTGTCCAGAGGAATTCTTCCATCAGAAATATTAACAGATGAACTACATTGAAAGGGGTCGAGAAAGAGAAAGATGGCCTGAAAATAAATTTGATAAATCAAAATTGAGTTCAGTAGAGACTGAACGTCGACCTGTAGTAACTTTATATACAGTGGATGTAAAAGACGAATTCACAGATATTTTTTCTAGATTTTCTGAACTTTCAAAACTGTTGAAGATAACAGCTTATTGCATTAGATTTATGAAATTAATCGTAACAAAAAATAGAAATCAACGGTTAGCCAACTTGCAACCCGAGGAAATCGATATTGCGTTGAAATCTTTAATTCGTGTTGCACAACGAGAAACCTTTCCACACGAAATAAAAATGTTAATGAAACGCAAGGGAGAAGATTGTACGCAAACAGAACTTAACTTTAAATCATTGATTAAAGGACTCGATTTGTTCATGGATGACTTTGGATTAATTCGCATAAAGGGACGTCTAGAAAGGCTAACTGCGTCTTTTGACACTCGGTGTCCTATTTTGTTGCATGGCGAACATGCACTAACTAAACTGATTGCACGGTCCATTCATCATCAAACAATGCATGCAGGTCCTACGATGTTGTTATCGACATTAAGACAAAGATTTTGGCCGTTACACGGGCGAAAATTAGTGCGGAAAGTTGTATATGATTGTATTCATTGTTTCCGTTGTAATCCACGCAAAAATGTACAAATTATGGCTCCATTACCACCGGTGCGAATTACTCCGGCGCGAGTCTTTTCCAATTCCGGTTTAGACTATTGCGGCCCATTCAGTGTGCGCCCTCTCACGGGAAGAGGATCATCTGTTAAAATGTATGTTGCTTGCTTCATTTGTATGGTCTCCAAGGCTGTACACCTAGAGCTGGTGCACGACCTGTCTGCCCAAGCTTGCATAAATGCTATCAAAAGGTTCATTGCCCGACGTGGTAGATTACTTTCTTTATATTGTGATAATGCAACCGCCTTTAGGGGAGCAGATCGTGAATTGAAGGAGCTACGCCAAGGTTTTCTGGCTCAGTTTAATACGGAAATTTGGAACAGTTTTTGCTTGAATCAAGGAATAAGTTTCCACCACATTCCTGCACGTTCTCCGCATTTTGGTGGTTTATGGGAGGCAGGGATAAAGTCCTTTAAATTGCGCCTTGATGAAATGAGTACAACTATCACCCAACTTGAGAGTATTTTAAATTCAAGACCCTCAACGCCACTAACTGATAACGCAACTGACTTAAATGCATTAACTCCGAGACATTTGATTATTGGTGAACCAATGTTCTCTATTCCGGAGCCAGATGTGTCCGATCTTAGTATTAATAGGCTCAATCGATTCCAGGAAATGAGACGCGCCGTCCACGATTTTTGGAAACGATGGACACGGGATTACGTTCATCATTTGCATCAACGACCAAAATGGCACAAAGAGGAGCGCACCTACCGCGTCGGCGAGTTAGTTTTGCTGAAACAGGAGAACATGCCACCACTCCAATGGAATCTCGGAAGAATTATCGCCACGCATCCAGGCAGCGATGGTCGGTGCAGAGTCGTTACGTGCAGACGGCCAGGGGAGTGTACAGACGAGCAATAACAGAAGTTTGCGTACTTCCGGTAGACGTGGACCCCATGTCATCAAGAGTCGATACAATAGAAGATGCCCAACGGTCTGACAGAATCTCGGTTCAAAGGAACGGTTGAAGAAACTAGCGATTAGTCTAATAGGGTTGAACCAATGGTTCAACGGGGGGAGTATGTTTGATCATTTTCATTCACTTATAACGCCCTATTTGAACCACTACAAATAACCAAGACTGCGTCAAAACGTTTCCGGTAGAATTGCAAGTAGTTTAGTGACATTCTATATGAACTATTATATCTAAAAATATTGAAGTAGTATTAGTTTTAAGTTGCCAGGTCAAGACGAATTTAGACCAAAATAAAACGACACATAAACGATTTTGAACACAGAAGTAACCACAGCTCATCGTCATCTACTCCTCCGAAACAGGTATAACAGATCTTTTTCAATATTTACGTTACTTCAAACTGTCCTTGAGCTCAGATCTTAATATTCAAATCGATCAACATGAAGATCTTCGATGTCCCCACTAGTTTTATAAGTTGGAATAGCTCCACGGTACGTCATTAAAACATTACAAAAACAAAACAGAATTCGTTGAACATCTACGACACTCCAAACTGTCCTTGAGCTCAGATCTTAATATTCAAATCAATCAACATGAATATCTTTGATGTCCCCACTAGTTTTATGAGTTGGAATAGCTCCACGGGACTTTGTTACACCAATATAGACAAACTACAGAGTTCATTCGACAACTACGACATTTCAAACTGTCCTTGAGCTCAGATCTTAATATTTAAATCAATCAACATGAAGATCTTCGATGTCCCACTAGTTTTATGAGTTGGAATAGCTTCACGGTACGTCATTACAACATTACAAACACAATACAGAATTCGTTGAACATCTACGACACTCCAAACTGTCCTTGAGCTCAGATCTTAATATTCAAATCAATCAACATGAAGATCTTTGATGTCCCCACTAGTTTTATGAGTTGGAATAGCTCCACGGTACGTCATTACAACATTACAAACACAACACAAAATTCGTTGAACATCTATGACACTCCAAACTGTCCTTGAGCCTCTTAATATTCAAATCAATCAACATGAAGATCTTTGATGTCCCCACTAGTTTTATGAGTTGGAATAGCTCCACGGGACTTTGTTACACCACTATAGACAAACTACAGAGTTCGTTCGACAACTACGACACTTCAAACTGTCCTTGAGCTCAGATCTTAATATTCAAATCAATCAACATGAAGATCTTCGATGTCCCCACTAGTTTTATGAGTTGGAATAGCTCCACGGTACGTCATTACAACATTACAAACACAATACAGAATTCGTTGAACATCTACGACACTCCAAACTGTCCTTGAGCTCAGATCTTAATATTCAAATCAATCAACATGAAGATCTTTGATGTCCCCACTAGTTTTATGAGTTGGAATAGCTCCACGGGACTTTGTTACACCATTATAGACAAACTACAGAGTTCACTCACTCACTCACTCAGTGACACTCCAAACTGTCCTTGAGTTCAGATCTTAACATTCAAATCGATCAACATGAAGATCTTCGATGTCCCCACTAGTTTTATGAGTTGGAATAGCTCCACGGTACGTCATTACAACATTACAAACACAATACAGAATTCGTTGAACATCCACGACACTCCAAACTGTCCTTGAGCTCAGATCTTAATATTCAAATCAATCAACATGAAGATCTTCGATGTCCCCACTAGTTTTATGAGTTGGAATAGCTCCACGGGACTTTGTTACACCATTATAGACAAACTACAGAGTTCGTTCGACAACTACGACACTCCAAACTGTCTTTGAGTTCAGATCTTAATATTCAAATCAATCAACATGAAGATCTTCGATGTCCCCACTAGTTTTATGAGTTGGAATAGCTCCACGGTACGTCATTACAACATTACAAACACAATACAGAATTCGTTGAACATCTACGACACTCCAAACTGTCCTTGAGCTCAGATCTTAATATTCAAATCAATCAACATGAAGATCTTCGATGTCCCCACTAGTTTTATGAGTTGGAATAGCTCCACGGTACGTCATTACAACATTACAAACACAATACAGAATTCGTTGAACATCTACGACACTCCAAACTGTCCTTGAGCTCAGATCTTAATATTCAAATCAATCAACATGAAGATCTTCGATGTCTCAACTATATGAGCTGGAATAGCTCCACGGGATTTCGTTGCACCATTATAGACATATGATAGAATTCGTTGAACATCTACGACACTCCAAACTGTCCATGAGTTCAATTCTTTATATTCAAATCTATCAACAAGAAGATCTACGATAGTATAGCATGAATTTACCGCCAAAAAACGTGTAGGCGAAGAATATCTAGGGAAGATCCATAAAGTATGTGAAGCAAAACAATTACCATTTTCAACACCCCTCTCCCCTTCTTCACACTTCTTGTAATGAACCGCTAGTTTTTTTTATTCGTCACGCTGCTCAGACTCTCCCGTCCCAGTAAGGACGCACTTTGTGAATGGTTATCAGTCTACTAAGTATTTTTTTCGAAGAAGAAGATTATTATTGAGAAACGTAATCATTGATACACTGCTTCCAAAAAGTTTACCTCTAGTGTGCTGCATGTTTTCAGCAATGTACCAGAACTTAACGTGTCAATTCGAATCTGATTGTTTTTGATGATTTCAGAACTAAAATGAAAGTTTTACTGAAGCGCCGTCTTTTGACAATCTCCCAGAATTACATCAAATGGTTGCAGAGGAGCTGAGAAATAGATTTTTTAACAACATGTCTTAGATATTAAATTAAAATCATTTTGGGATAAGTATGGTGAAAAGCGTTTGAAGTGAAATTATTCACACGTAAATTACTTTACTCTTACATTTAAATGTTAGTCTTTGTAACAACTACTTTCGTCCGATACTGGAACCAATTATATTGTCAATTGAATGTGTTGCGTGCTTTATTCGGTTCAAGGTACGCAATCCTCATTTATTTATTAGACTATCATCTCATGATACTATTTGGTGGTTTCAATGCTTATAGAAATGTTAAACATATCGTACAACGTACGTGATCATATAGAACCTCAAGCTCAAGACTCAATTGCAGTTCTGACCGAGGATACTGTAATATGTATAAAATATATAATATGTATAATAAGTTTGGAGCAAGTAAGTATGAGAGTGCCAACGCCTTCGGGGTGCAACTTACTCTAATTCTGATCAATTATCGAGTAGCAACAATTCACATGTACATCCGGTCATCAAGATACGCCGTGGTTCCCGTAGACCAAGCGAAACTAAAGAACAAAAAAAATTTGGATGCAATTTTTGTGATCATAACACCATGCTTTTTTTTGGAAACCTATGAATCACTCTGTTGGTCTTGTAGACCTACAATAACTGAGCTAAAGAATGCTTTGGAGTATCGTGGATATTCTGGATATGTTGTATTATGTATATACTGGTGTAATGATGTCAAATGGATTTCATCAACTAACACACATGCTCGGAAACCTATTAATCACTCTGTTGGTACTGTAGACATCAAATATCTGAACTCAAGAATGGTTTGGAGTACCGTAGCTATTCTGGGAATGTTGTGCGCATACTGGTGTAATGATGTCCCGTGGGGTTGCTCCAACTATCACACAAGCTCAGGACCCTATCACACTGTTTGCGTTGTAGACATCAAATATCTGAACTCAAGAATGGTTTGGAGTACCGTAGCTATTCTGGGAATGTTGAATTTCTTATATACGGGGCGAGACGGTCCCCACCGGCCGGCCGCGCGGCGGCACTGGTTTTCTTTTTGTAATTACACAGGATTTTGTTTTTACACGATTTTTTTCGCTCGTGTTTTTGATCGTGTGACTTCAATTTACCATCAAAATCCTCGCAACATGTTTCAAAAAATCCGGAATAAATCAAAGAAAAATCACATGATAATTAATATGCGTTAAACATTTAGGATGAGTGGAAAATTGAGAAAATGTGAATCGCGTAAAAACAGAATCCAGTGTAATTAAAACGCGTACACACCGCGTTGGGGTTCAATTAGGACTCTTTTATTCACTTAAAATTAACTTACAGCTAACCTGTAGTAGAATTGACAATTTTCTCTGTCTTTCTCTTCATTTAATTACTCTCTCTCCTGACGGCTCATTTGGAACCTTGCCATGTGCTGTATGTAGCTTAAAAAGCAAAAGTAAGCAGACTTAAAAACAAAACCCTGTTGCTGGGCGCAAAACTCTTTTCTAGCGCGGGTCGGTGCCAAGCTAAACTGACTCCGCATAAAAGATTGTGACGAATCCCCCTGAAAGAATTTAATTAGTTGGGGTCGTCACACTTGTAGACCTCCAAGATCTGAACTCAAGAATGGTTTGGAGTACCTTAGATATTTTGAGAATGTTGATTTTTTATATACTGATGTAATAATGTCCCATGGGGCTTCACCAAGTAACACACAAGCTCGGAAACTTTTGAATCACTCTGTTGGTCTTGAAGACCTCCAATATCTGAACTCAAGAATGATTTGGAGTACCGCAGGAACTCTGGGAATGTTGTGATTTGTATATACTGGTGTAATGATGCCCCATGGGTTGCTCCAACTAACACACAAGCTCAGGACCGTATGAATCACTCTATCGGTGTTGTATACCTTCAATATCTGATCTCAAGAATGGTTTAAAGTACCGTGGCTATTCTGGGAGTGCTGATAAATACTGATGTAATGATGTCCCACGGGGCTTCTACAACTAACACACAAGCTCAGGAACCCATCAATCACTCTGTTGGTCTCCAAGATCTGAACTCGAGAATTGTTTGGAGTACCGTAGACATTCTAGGAATGTTGTATTTTGTATATACTGGTGTAATAATGTCCCATGGGGCTTCTCCAACTAAAACACAAGCTCGGAAACGTATGAATTACTCTGTTGATCTTGTAGACCTTCAAGATCTGAACTCAAGAATAGCTTGGAGTACCGTTGATGTTCTGGTAACACTGAGATTTGATTAAAATAGTTTAATTATGTCTCAAGTACCATTTACAACTTCAAAATAGGTTTCAGACCCCGTAAAACGCTTTGTTGTTTATGTAGATCATCAAGACCTGAACTCAAGGAAGGTTTTGAAGCCCTCGAAGATCTCAAAAAAAATATTTTACCCCATATTTCAACTTTGTCATGGATAGCATCCGTTTTTGAAGCAGTTTGTCCAAAATTTATGTTGAAACAAGACGAAAAAAAAATCCGTATTGAATCGGTTAAGCTGTGCTGTGAGGCAGCTCTGTCCCAGTGCGGGAATGTAGTGCCAATAAGAAGAAGAAGAAGATGAAGGTATTTGATGCAATATGTCTCAAAAGAATC
Organism: Armigeres subalbatus; assembly: GCF_024139115.2. Lineage (NCBI taxonomy): Eukaryota > Metazoa > Arthropoda > Insecta > Diptera > Culicidae > Armigeres > Armigeres subalbatus. Next base: position 157,453,437 of record NC_085141.1, on the reverse strand, counting down.
AATGAGATCAGAATGAGGTAGTACATGCCGTGCATTGGAAATTGAACAAATCTGATATTAGATTGCGAAAGAATTAACAGAATATTTTAATAAGAAACATCACTGTGCTAGCTGTATCTTTGTTTAACGGGCTTAAGTTTTTTCATCGTTTATCTGTAAACCGATAGGTGAGTCAAAAATCGGTAGGACTACCGAAAAATCAGTAGGTCTGGCCACCCATCGAGGTCTTCGTCTTTCTGCTCGGTATCCCGCTCAATGAATACTAAAAGGTGTCAGGTTGCAATGGTTGTTCTCAATAACGATACATACACTTCACCAAAAACGGAAAAAGAGCCAGCCGGCTATTTTTTAATAATTTCTTAGTTTCTTACTTCAAGTTTGAAAATGCATTGGCAGTGTTCATGAGTGCATATCAAATTTCAGACTTTGTTGGAAATGTCACTGTGATGAAGAGCTCTTCTATAGCCGCAAATATTTATGTCAACCTCATTTTCTGTATGAATTGCTCACAACTCTCAACTAATTTTGTAGATTACCCTCATCCCTAGTACGTCCACGCTTTTTATTACCACAATAACCATACCATGAAACATATTTGCATTCGGAATGTCACCACTTTTACGGTGCACGACCAGCAGCTTTCGTACAATTTGAATTATAATTATTAGGAAAGGGTGCCTCATTCGAACAAATTGCGCGTATCGTTCTCCGCATCAAGTGTGCTCGAGAGTACAATGCTTGATTGGCCACAAGTAAGATCAATGATATGAGCCTCATTGCATTGGTTAACAATTTTGAGAAAAACCCCAATATTTTTTTTCGAGAGAACATCCACGGCGTCTACGGTATATTTCATATGGTATACAATCAAATTCTGATCAACTCAAGAATTCCACGTGGAAATGCAATTACCACACCAGAGCTAAGCGTTATAGAAAAGCGTGATAAACGGTACATTAGTAATGAATAATTGGCAGTGGCTGATTTTCTACCCGCCGCTGCAGCATCCAAACGCTATCGTATATGCGCGAATAGCCAGCATGAGTTAACCGCCAGAAATTTGTATGGCGAAAGACATCTAACGCGGGACATTATCGCCTTGCTGCTTTTGAAGGTAAAAACCGGAATGGCACTTTAGCTCAGTTTGATTTACCGCTTAATCAAGGATTAGTTCAATGTTCACACAGATAATTTCGAATTACAATATGACATATACACATCATTAAAAAAATATTCCAAAGATGAAAAACAAAGTATTGTGGCGAAAATTTACGGCTGTCTTATGCTGTTGCCTATAAAAAGAAAAAGAAACGGGAAAGTGAGCTTAAATCGTGTAATTTGCGTGTTAATAACAATCAAACAAATACCTAAAATTACTTGAAATCATATTGAAATTATGATGTGAATTTAAATGACACGTGTTCGTTATGACAAAATTATAATAATTATTATTTTGAACAGTGAACAAATGAGTAACGAACTAAAAATAATCTGGTGCAAACAGTATAAGATAATCCTTACAGAATAACAATGTTTACATTCTTTTGCCGCGCCAGTTATTCTGAAACCGATCATTATCATTCAGTTAGAAATGGGACCTAACCCGATCAAGAATGCATAACAAAATTATAACAAGTGGAGTTATTTATTTCAGAAAAATATTGTAACAAAATGTGTTATAAATTTTGATGGTTAGTTGTTAAAATAACGAAACTTATATCAAAAATACCTCTAGCCATAACATAATTAAAACAGAGGTTGATACCTTCATATCAACATTATAACAAACGTTGATATAATTTTTCTGTACAAAAGTCTACTTTCAAGGTAATTGCCTACATCACGGATAGAAATCTGGTACGCTACCACGCCGGATTTCCATCCATAATGTAGGCAATTAACTTTGTTCCAGCTATGTATTAATATCGAGCGGGTTTAAGTTATACTGAAGGTGATTACCTCGATTTTTTTTCCAATGTCTACAAAAAATGTAGGCAATTATTTTGTGAAAATATTCATAACTAATGTTGTTATAATTTTGATATGAAATAAAACTGGCCGAAGACACATTTTTATCGAATTATCTAATTATAACACACGTTGTTTTAAATAACAACAATTGATAGAATTGAGTTACAATTTTGTTATGCATTCCTGATCGGGAATCTTCGCCACCGATCGGACGCATGGATCACATTGAAATAGGCAAAAACAGTAACAGAATAGAATCATATGAGCGTAAAATTTTATCTATCGTACACAATAGGGTGCAGCTTTTTCGAATGCATCGGGAAAGGGGAAAGGGTGAAAACGAAACTATGACGGTGCGCGCACGGTAGTGAGTTATTATTGTCATGTTTAATCTGCTTCTTCTATTTGGGAACTCTTCATGGAAGGGTGATGATAACGCAGCGAATGGCGGTGACCGAAAATATGTACGTATATAATTTATTATGTTCGTACCTAACTCGATAAAAGGTAACAATCGAACTGATGGAAAATCAAAGTACCCTAACGGCCCCTCATAGTCATAATGATGAAGATGAATGGTTTCATAGCTTTTCAATTATAAAGATTTTCCACTCCGTCAAGTTTGATTTTGATTAGCGCTGTGATGTTTTCGCTTGTAGTGCAGTGAAAGCATTGCATTTTTGGTTTCAGTTTAATGAAGGGTTCTTAAAACGGTGGATGTTTGGTTGACTGTGGTCACAGAGGCTTGCTTTTGGTAAACATATATGTTTTCGGTAAATATTTGTTTCATTAGGAAGAAAGGAGCATGAATATTATAACTGCATAGATGATAATGGATGACCAATTTGTTTTTTTATTCCATTCATGTTTTTCAACCATGACTGCGGATGCTAATCTTTTTACAATGTCAATGGAATCTACCGTATTTGAATTGGGAATTGGAATTTTGGTAAAACATTTTTTTTTCTCAAATTTCTGAACAGACTTATAATGGAATTTCTGAAAGTTGGGGAAATCCTTCGGAAATTAATACGGAAATTAATCCAGAAATTCCTTTACAAAAGCTTTAGAAAACATCTCAAGGAATTGTTCAGGAAATTGATATTGTTTTTTTTTCAAAAACTAAAAAATAATGAAGAATTCGTTATTGAGAAAATTGATTTTTATGTTTTATTTTCAATGATTGAACAATTTTATTCACAGTATATATTTTTTCACATAGCCCCAATGATTACTTAAAATTTTGCCGAAGACACCAAAACGATCGGACAAGCCGTTTTCAAGTTATATTTTTTTGATAGTGTGCAAGGTGTTTTTGCTTAGACCCTTGTCAAAAGACAAGATATAGTCAAAATGGCAAACCAATGATGCAAATTATGTTTTTTGATCACAAAGAATGTATATGCGAAATTTCAGGGAAATCAAAAAATACAAAATTGAAATCTTGAGAAAAAAATAATGATTTTACAGAGAATTGCTCTGATGTGAAATTATGCCATCAACGAAGCTCACTTGACTGATAAATCTTCTGTATTCCAACTAGGGTGGTCGGTATTGGCCATTATTCACAAATACCGGTATTCGGTATTTGGTGGAGTCAATACCGGTAATACCGGTAAAAACCGGTATTTGTGAAAATTCCATAAATAAAAAAAACTTTTGGGCGACAAACAATATTTATTGTTAAGAAAATTATTTTGAGCTTTTTAGTGGAATGTCTTCACTTTTCATAAGACGAGTTTGTACAATACCATTGAAATCCACCACTTAAGGCGAGTCAAGTACGAGGCACTGAAGACGGCCTTACTGTTGAGCTCGAAATACGTATCTGTCAAGATACAATTAAGTGGTGGAATTCAATGGTATTGTACAAACTCGTCTTATGACAAGTGAATATTTATTGATAAACTTCAAGTGTAAAAGCCACTGCTTGTTGATCTGGGCAAAGTGAAATTTAAGTGGACATAACATACTGAGCAATTCATCTCCCAATCCGCATCGGCTTTTGTTGACAATGTTGCCAGCTGCTGAGAATGCCCTCTCTGATTCAATCGAAGTTTGACGAATCGTTCCAAGAGCGTCGAAAGTCAGTCTCAAGTATTTGTCCGTAATCGCAAAGTATGAGAACTCTTTACGAATCCTTGCAAGGATCCTGGCGTCAACGTACTTGTCACCAGCAAAGCAAGTATTTTGCTCTGCTGCAGTCTTTTTACAGGTTGTTCTTTTAACGATAAACCAGAAAAATCGTCCATAGAGATATCTTCTATGCACCAGTCGTCAGGTGTGGCCGTTGCCTATGCATTCTGCTCTGATGTACGTATGATTAGACGCTTCAAGATCTCGTCCACTTGCTTAATCAAAGACGGATGCCTTGATCAATTATTTTTCGGCAGGATAATTCAGAAAAGCAAACAAATCAGCGTATTCTGATCGTCTCTTTCGTTCTTTGAGAGCATCGCAACGGCGGAAATTTCTGTGTCTTTACTTGGCAATTGCCACGTCGGCAGAGTAGTTCCACAGCAGCTTGACCAGTTTCTAGGGCTTGAATTGTTTCACCTACCGAAAACAAAAATCATAACAACAGAAGATAAGTTTGGATTGCAGCTTCAAATCGATCAAAGTTTTTTTAACGGCCCCCTGAAACTCGTGGAACCGTTCGAGCATGGATAACATGCTATTCTAGCGTGGCTCGGTGTCAGCCAACACAAGTTCTTTTCCGAATTCAGAACGGACATATTTTTGCAGCAAACTACAGCACTTGATGTTTTCACAATTACATTAAAAAAAAAGTCATTGGCAATTTGACATATGGCTAAAAGAATGGAGCAACACGTATGATTAATGACGATGGAGCGCATTCAACATTGCAAGTGTTTTTGTCACGGTGAATCTTTAGCTTAACTGAAAACTATTCGAAATTTCTTATACCAAGAGCCAAATTTGAAATACCGAAAATACCGGTATTTTCCGTCTCTAAAACCGGTATTTTCGGTATTCGAAATTGGCCGGTAAAACCGGTATTACCGGTTTCGGTATTACCGGTTAGACCACCCTAATTCCAACGTTTGCAATCCTAAGAGGCGACATCGATCTTCATACGGTGGTAGGTTTGTCGGGTCACGCTATGGAAGTCTGCGTAGGGCTTTTCTCACAAATTTTCTTTGTATGGCCTCGATTCTGGCAATCCAATTGGTGTGTCTCCAAAATTGAACGGACTAGTGCACAAAACAATGACCGTAGACATGAGGGGGCAGCAGGGACTTTGTCCAAGGGCTTGACGACCCCTCTCCATGGCCACTGCGAGTTAGACCGGGACCATCGTCCCTAACCCCTAATCCCAAGGCGTCAAGCGACCCGTGCCGAGGGGATGCATGGCCAGGGGGGTGAAATAATAAGCTAGGCCTTTAACGGAGCCTGTGGGGTACCTGGGCACCCTCCACAGTAATTGTCCCTTTCCGCGTCATGCTGGGCTCTGGCGTGGTGGACCTCTTTTCCCGAGCAACTCGTGGGACCAAAATGGAAAACCAAGTCAATTCTTCAATTAGTGGTAGTAGTGTAGGCGACAACCCCTTCGCAAAAGGTGGGTTGTTCAGGTCTCCGCCTAGGAGGCCAGAGGCAATAGTCGGCAGCTCAGTGCGCAGCGCCAGCGTGGGTCACTTAACCTTCCTCTCGGCTAAAAAAACGCCGGTAGAGGTTATAGACGGCCCATGGCTTGTGGAGGCGATGAACCGCAAACGCGATGGGCTTTCGGCCTTCGAGGTGGCGACGGAACAGCTGGACGCCATCATCGACTTTGCGTCATCGAAGCATAATATAAGTAAGGACCTCAAGAGGAGCTTGCAGAATCTTCGAAAGTCGATGCTGGACGCCAAGCTGGAGAGGGCTGTCGGGACGGCCAAGTGTAAACCCGTGAAATCCGTGGAGTCGAGGTCTACCCAGACTGAGGCCCAAGGATTCGCGGACTCGGGCAAGGTCGAATCGACCGAAGGCGTGCCAGCGAAGACGGTGGTACCAAAGTCTACCCAGACTGAGGCTCAAGTATTGGCGGGTACGTCGGGGGTGACTGCTCCAACGGAGCAGACACAAAAACGGGGGAGACAGTCTCCAGGGGATGAGCTCCCTGGGGGCCGCTCCAAAACGCGGAGGGTTACTACCCCGAACAAGGGTAGTGGGGCTGGGAAGCTGAACCCCGGCCAGGTACCTCCAAAACCGGGGGAGGAAGGACCTGGAAAGGTCCGTCCACCCAGGAAAGACGGTGGTAAGGGGTTACGGCAGGCTGAGAGTTCTCAGCCGCATCAGACTGAAATAGAGGGGGATGACGCCTCCTGGACCCTGGTCAAGAACAAGAGGAAACCGAAGACGTCAAGGGCCGAAAAGAAGGCCCAGGCGAATGAGGGTAGCAAGAAGCCTAGGGTAGGCGCCAATCGCTCCAGGGGCGATGCCCTAGTCATCACGGCGGACGAGGCTAAGTACTCGGACGTCTTGAAGGCGAGATGAGGAGTGACGTCAAGCTCGGTGAACTCGGCGCCGACGTACGTCGAATAAGACATACCCGGATGGGCGAGATGATCCTCGAGCTGAAGCGGGGCGTCTCGCAAAAGGGCGCCGCCTACAAGAAGTTGGCGGAGGAAGTCCTAGGCGAGACGGTCAAGGTGAGGGCACTCACTGCGGAGGTGAATCTAAGGGTTAAAGACCTGGACGAGATCACCGAAGTCGAAGAGCTCGTCACGGCACTGCGGCGACAGTGTGAAGTGGAGACGCCCACCGCAGCCGTTCGGCTACGGAAAGGTCCGGCAGGGATGCAGGTAGCATTGGTTCGGCTATCTGCAGCGGACGCCTCCAAGGTAGTCAAGTTAGGGAGCGTCAAGGTGGGATGGTCGGTATGCCCTGTAGGCATATACGAACAACCCGAAGTTTGCTTCAATTGCCTGGAACCGAGGCACAAGCAATGGGAATGCAAAGACCCTGACAGAAGCAAGCTCAACCGACGCTGCGGATTGGAGGGACATAAGGCTAAGGCACAATGCTGCACGAACCCTCCCAATTGTTTGATTTGTTCCAGCAAAGCTGTAAACAGCAAGCACCCCATGGGGGGTTCGATGTGCCCGGCGTTTAAGCGTGCTGCAAAATCACAGTGCAGGTAACGCAGCTGGCTTGCTAGGCCTCGCCCGAGTGTTTGGTGTGCGCAGGTTTAGAGGAAACGGCGGAACACGTGTTGTTCGTGTGCTCACGTTTTCGCGCAATGCGTGACCACATGCTTGCCACATGTGGTCTGGACACTACCCCGAACAACCTAGTTCGGAGGATGTGTAAAGATGAAGTTGGCTGGAACGCCGTTTTATCGGCTATCGCCCAAATCGTCTCGGAGCTACACAGCAGGTGGCGCGTGGACTCAAGGATGGCTAGTTCAGGCGCAAATAAGAGGTTGTCCAAAGGATCGGAGTCGGCTTCATGGGTCATACCGGTGGTCATGCTTTGTGGTCGAACTCGATCCTTTTATCGAACAAGTGGCCGCGCGAAGAACAACATGGTATCGTCGCTTTCGCGGCGTCGGTCAACCGGGCGGGCTCCGAGCCCGAGGACGGAAAGGGGACCTCGTTAAGGCTGGGGCAGGCGTAGGCACCTCGTCGGCAAGTCCTTCTGTGTGCTGGCGAATAGGCCCTATCGCAGAGAGGTTAATTTGGGGTGCACGCGGCATCATCATTCTTGATACCAGTCGTGCAGAGGGAAGCAGGCGCGAAGTCGACCCTTCCCACCTTCCGAGGGCATAGGGCGTGGTAAGGCCACCTGGAAAGCCGGCAACGCGCTGGCACGATACCATGGTGTTCTTCTAAAAAAGCGAGTTACGATGTTCGGTGCTGCAAGGACACGTAGCTAACCTCGAGGGTGCGTTGTGCACTGGCCCCCCTTTGAAGCATTTCTTTCTGGTTGTACCGAAGGGATTATGGGATTGGCGGCAATGGAAACGGTTTAGCGGGTCGGGGATGTAGTCCTGCCTCCCTTGATTGCTGTTGGAGGTGATATCTAACCCCGCACTTCCTGGACAACCCAGGATGTCTGTTGAGCAGATTCCCCCTCCATTGCTTAGGAAGAAAAAAAAAAAGACATAGAGGATCACGAAATTCGTCGCAAATTTTGAAGATGAACCCCAGCTGTCTATTTGCTTTACTTATCATGTATTCACAATGTATACGGAATGATAAAGCTGAGTCTAGAATGACTCCTAGGTAACGAATGTGATCTACGCGCTCCAATCGTTGTTTCAAAATTGTGTAGTCACAAATTATAGGATTTAATTTCCGATGGAATGTTATCACATTGCATTTCGCTATACTTATGGTCAATTTGTTCCTGGTACACCAATCTGCGAATTTGTTGATCATACCCTGTAATACGTGGCAATCTTGTATGCAGTTTATCACAAAATATAATTTTACATCATCCGTGTAAAATAACCGGCAGCCCGGTGGCAGTATATCGGCTAACTCGTTGACAAAAATTGAGAACAAAGGTGGTCCTAAGTTGCTTCCTTGAGGAACGCCAGACAGATTTGAAAAAACCAATCAATACGCTTATCATTCGATTTGTAAGGTAGGATTCAAACCATAATATAAGGCTGGAAGATATGCCGAGCTTGTCAAGTCTTGACAGCAATATTGCATGATCAACTCGATCGAACGCAGCTTTATGTCGTTGATATCTAACAAATTCATTCATTCATTGATAGTCATTTCGGGAATATTTCGATAGGGGGCTGGGGGTAATATGGACATGCTAAGAAATCGCGTCATTTTCACAAGGAAAACGTCGTAATATTGGGGACCTAAACCACTTACGTGAATCTTGAATAGAAGCACTACGATGGCTTGAAGTCAATTTAGTGGAAACAATCGGATTTTGTGATTTTTTGACAATGAAAATCAGGATGAAAAAATCTTGTTTGAAAAGTATGCGGGTGAAATGGACATAGTGTGTGGGTAAAACGGCCATGTTAAGAATTTAGGCTTAAAACAGTGAATTTAGTTGATGAATTGTATACATAGGCTATAAATCTGTAAAATGAGCCTCTGTAAATAAAAATGTTGTATAACAATTAATATACTTGTAACTTACTATGATTTTACTATGAGAGCATGTAACAAGATGAAGCATCAATAAAAATCACTTAAAATGTCATTTGTCTAAACAAAACTCGGGAATTCGAATTTCCTAATGAATGCTTGGTGTTTTCGAAGGTAATCAATACAAACGTTTCAAAATAATATTTCGTTGAAAAAATGTATGTACCGTGCGTCGTCGGGGGTGACAATGGGTCAAATGGGGGTGAAAATGGGTCACTGTTTCAACCACTTAGAATACTTATAGAATGTATCTAAGGGCAAAAAGACTAAAATATAAGAGACCTTTTTGAACGATTTTGCTCTATGACCTCCAGACTGCCGGTGAGAGCGATGACCCATTCTCACCCCCGATGCACTATGGGGATTTAGGCGGACATTAATCGGAAAATCGACTTTCACCAATATTTTTTCCACTATTTTTTTCGAAAGTAGATACACAAGATAAGAAAACCTCAAAACTTCAGGTCCCTACGAGTTATAGTTTTTGAGATATTAGTTATCAAAGTTAAGAAAAGGTAAAAAACTATAGTTTTCTTTTCAAAATCTTGCTTCACTTTATGCCAGTTTTTGAAAGGTTTTTTTCAGACACGATATCAAGGTTTATATATAGCATTGTAAAGATAATTGAAAGAGCTTTCATATCGTACTAACAAAAATTTTGATATCATGAAGAAAAAATTTAAAAAAAAATCAAAATACGAACAGAACATTGAAAAATAGAAGCATTTTTAACTTTCAAATTCAGCCACTTTTTTCCCCGCATTTTCAAGATATTTAGTTCCGGAGATATTTAGTTGAGGATCAAATTTGGGATGTGTATTTTCAGAATCCCACGGAAAATCTTGCTCAAACTTATGCCATTTTGAGAAAAAGCGATTTGATAAAAAAGCGTCTGGCCCAAAACTTGTCTTTTTTCCGAAGTGTGCATCATAGCAACACAAATTTCAATATTCTACTATAATAAAAGTTCCTTCCTATTCGTTTTTGATATTTTGTGAATAAAAATTCAATGTCGTTTTGAGATTAAAGAGTCAGAATATTAGGCCCTTTTCAAAAGTTAGTCGCGAAATTACTGAGATTGTTGCTGAACAACATTTGCCTGTTATGACGACATCAAAAACATATTGAAAGTTCGAAACTTTACTTACTTATGGATCCTGTACACCTCCGGTGGTGCAAAGAGCCGACTTGAAAGATCTCCATCCTGAGCGTTGCCCGGCTATCGCTTTAACCTATTGCCAGGTTAGATTTCGGTCGACTTCTTTTATTTCTTTATTGAGGCTTCGCCGCCATGAGCCTCTGGGTCTGCCCCTGCTGCGATATCCCGCTGGGTTCCAGTCTAATGCTTGTTTACAGATTTCGTTTCCGCCCCTACGTAGAGTGTGGTCGACCCAGCCCCACTTCCGATCCCGAATTACTGTTGCTATCGGCCTCTGGTGACGACGATGGAGCGTTGTTTGAAATCTAGTTGTGAGGCCACCAGGCCCGAATTATATACCGCAGGAATCTGTTAATGAACACCTGCAGCCGTTGAGTGTTCTCCACTGATTCACACCATGTTTCGCTAGCGTATAACAGCACAGATTTCACGTTAGAGTTGAAAATTCGTATTTTGGTGCGTTCATTTATCTGCCTGTTTTTCCAGATATTTCTTAACCTCGCAAAGGCAGCCCTTGGTTTCTTGATCCGTGCGCCTATGTCGATCTTGGTACCGCCGTCTGACGCCAAAGTTCGAAAGAAGAGAGAAAATATTTTTGTCCGCCTGTTTGTATGGGGAGGCCACATAGTGCGATGGCGGTACTTCATATGGTCCACACCAGAACGTGTCCGTTTTACCCCACCATGATCCAATTTTTTTTAAAAATTCTCAGGAAATCGAATTTTGAGATAAATTATTAATTCAACCCGTGCCCAATCTTTGGATAGACTAAGTTTGAGATACTCGAGGATCATGCGGATTAGTTTTGCCGATTTCTGCTTTAAAAGCTTAATTACTGCACCTCGAAAATTACATCACCATGGCATTTCAGCCATAGTTTACAATAAATCTTTAATAAACCTAATATTTTTCACTATTTGAATGAAGAAAAACATTAATTTACAATGTTGTGAAAACTCATATGTGAATATGTACGTTATGTGGAAGATATTGATTTGGAAAATGTATTGGAGGTAACCACTTTCCCTTCGATGGGACTCGAACCCATGACCCTACAGTACGCTAGACTGGTGATTTAACCAACTTAGCTACGAAGGACCTCTGTCGGCCTTCGCAACCTAGCGACTACTGAACGAGCTCGAAATTCCCAACATATAGTCAAATCACTCGCAATCCATTTTCCCAAGTTAATACTTCCACATGTTTATACTACACTTTCACTACGATGAACAGATGACGACAAAAATCAACGGAGGACCATACAGGCATTTGAGAGTGGACCCACTACCCGGACTAATCCGACTTACGGATAAAACGATAAAGGAATGCAAGACGATCTTCGGAGAAGCCCGGGTTAAAATGACGAACCCTGTGTTACCAAGGATCAAAGGACTACCAAAGATACACAAGCCAGGTACAGAGATACGAGAAATAGTTTCATCAGTGGGATCCCCTACACAGTTCCAGAGTATGCCGAAGCCGTTCCCCAGCAGATCAGTTGTAAACACCCAGGAGTTCACCAAGAGGATATTGGAATCAGGAAACATCGGAGAAGAGGACATCATGGTATCATTCGACGTAGCGGCATTGTTCCCAAGCGTTCCAGTGAAAGATGCTCTGAACCTTTTAGAGGATTGGCTACTAGAACAACGGACGGATACAGCATGGCGAGGAAAAGTAAAGATGTATCTCAAGCTTGCAAGATTATGGATGAATGAGAACTACTTCACATTCCGTGGAAGCTTCTACAAACAAACGAAGGGTGCACCTATGGGAAATCCGCTATCACCGTTTTTGTGCGAATTATTCATGGCGAATTTGGAGGACAACCTACACCCAACCGGCGGTTGTTAGATTTTCAAACAATTCTGTATAAGAATCTACCAAAACCTGTATAAGATCTGGGCATATGCGAAATTGTTAGATTTTTATACAAAAAATGTTAGAAAAGCTTACAAATATTGTATAAGAATCTAGCAATTTCGCATATGCCCAGTTCTTATACAGGTTTTGGTAGATTCTTATACAGAATTATTGGAAAATCTAACAACCGCCGGTTGGGTGTAGAGGAACAAGGAGTACTACCCGAGAAATGGTGGAGATACGTGGACGACATTTTCAGCATTATCAACCGGAAAGATCTACCCAGGATTTTGGAAGCGATAAACAACGTGCATAAAGACATCAAATTCACCCAGGAGGAGGAAAATGAAAGGTAAATTACCTTTCTTGGATCTACTGGTTATCAAGGGAACAAATGCAACATTAGACTTCGAAATCTACAGGAAGCCCACCAACACCATGAGAGTCATCCCATACACATCAAATCATTCGTATCAGCATAAAATGGCAGCTTTTCATCACATGATCCACAGGATGCAGACGATCCCCCTGAGCGAAGGAGCTACAACACATCATGGAAACAGCGAAGATCAACGGATACAAGGAAAGAACAATACAAGCAATCATCAACAAGAAGCAGAGGAACCTACGGAAAAACGAACTGACAACACTGACACCGATCGATGAACCGCTGAAGAGGGTATCGGTCCCCTATGATCAACACATCATCCACCAGCTACGCCATCGACTGAGGAAATTTGGCATCGATAAAAATAGTGTAAGCTGCGATCATTTTCTTCAGGTCGAGTCAAGTACGAGACACTGAAGACACTGTTGAGGTCAAAATACGTATCTGTCAAGATAAAATTAAGTGGTGGAATTCAATGGGATTGTACAAACTCGTCTTATGACAAGTAAATTAATGTCCAAGTCGGGTGGTTTAATCCCCGGAAATAGGCAATTAACTTTGCTTAAACTAGAAAAACATGTAACACTCATAATTTGCAACAAGCAATTTGCCTTGACGAAGCCGCGCTGCTGCCATCTCGCGGAGAAGGACGTGTGCGTGAAATCACTGTATTTCGACATGGTGAAGATAGGAATTATTTTTGTAAATGCTTTTAGAATTGTTTAACAGAGTTATACTGAAAACTTCCAAATATCTAGGGTTAGAATTTTGGAAAACTACATGTTAGGCTAGGTTTTTTTAACGAAATAATTCAACTTTTGTATTGCCAATCTAAAAGCAAATCAAATTTCTAACCCGAAAAATCAAACTATTTTCGGCTAAAACGAGTTTTAACGTTTTAATACGCATTTTGAAATTGACGTCCTATATGCCTTGCCGGGTGAAATAAAAAAGCATCAAAAAGCCCCCATTTTGTTTTCGCGCTGCCGTCAGGGCAAATAAAATCCACTTGATGGAGTGGATTTAGCTCAAACGGGACCCCTGTCCGTTTTACCTACCCGTTTCTCCCGAGCTTACGATTTGGTACTGATTAGTTTGGCAAAAAGTGTCTTTTTTTTGGTTTTTGAGACTATGACGAAAAGACGAAAATGCCTGCCTTTACCCTATTTCACATTTGACATCCGATGATTGTTCTCAAGAGCAATATATTTACACTAAAATCACAACAAATATTTCAAAGTGCCCATTTTTTTCTGGAAAGAGTATGTTTTGTTATATGATGTTTTTTAGAACTTAACAAAGGTTGAATGTGTTTTAATTTCTTTTCGTTCAAGTTTTTAAAGGATCCATCCGCGTTCAAGTCACGCAACTTACTCAAGTAACTTGTTTTGTCAAAACGTAACATAAAGGTTCCCCAAATACACGCGACGCGACTGTCGTTGTCGCTTAACGATTACGATTATGTCGCCGTCGCTTGGTGACTGCGATTCTGTTTGCGTTGGTTTGGATGCGTAAATGGAACATTGCATGCAACGACCCAATGAAAGAACCTCAAAACCGTTTCACACTCTATACCAGCTGCATTTTTTGTCACCAGCTGCAATTCGCTTAGTGAAATGAAGACATGATGCATACAACGAACAGCAAGTGTAAATTAATATTTATCAATAACTTTTATAATTAAATGTTTAAAAATAATTAAATATTCTGCTGAGGATATTTTCAAATTTATAAACGTTTACTTTCGAGCTTTTTCAAAAACTTGCTTTCAATAAGTATTTTTGAAATAATAATATTTCGTCATAGATGTTATATCAACAAATCTCATTAAAACAATAAATCAACAATCTGATTTTTTGGTTCAATGTAAATAGTTTTCTGTCCGTGTTGAATAATGGTTTTGAAACTTAAGACACAAACAGGCAGTTTGTGCTAAAAACCTTATTTAAATAGAATTTGTTTAATGTGAGCTGCAGAGTTTATTCCGATTTAATAATTCAACACTGGCGGTAATGAAAACGCATCGGTTATGATTATTATGGAATAAAAAGATCGATTTATTATTCTTCACCCTATGTTTCAATATACATATCTGAAAAGTAAATACTTGTGCGAGGGCTTTTTCATGCAAGAAAGTCCTTACTGTGCAAAAATGTGTGTTGCCCTTGAAAAAGAGCATTATTTGCACAGAAAAAGAAGATACCAACATAGGAAGAAAGTAAATCGAATAAGATCAGATCCCTTTATATTTTTAGAGGTTGCCCGAAACACGGCAACGATTCAGACTCCAGAGGCTCTCTAGCAGAGGGTCCTCGCAACATCAAACGGCAATTTATCACGCTGCTGGAGTGATGCTTGTTTGAATGTTTTGTGGGATTTGACAACGATTTTCCAAGTGCATCCCATTCATTGAAGTGCAATTTCGACAGATAGAGGAGAAGAACGAAAACTGAAACGATCGATAGATCTCGATTCAAACTGAATGGAGTGGCGGATGAATGGCGAAGGATTCCCTAGCACTGAATGGGAAGAAAAGGACACTTTTCATTTTTTTGTTCTTAGTTCTTTTCTCGGTTCGATTTGGCTAAGGTCAATAAAATTTGATTGATCGTAAGACCCTACGAGGGTCTGATTGTTGTCGAGGAATGCTTAAGAAATTTGCTGCCGACGGCAGCGGCTTCCATTTGGAGGTAATGAAAAAGGCTAGATTAGAATTGAAGGAACATCGTCTATAGTGGGATTTTTCATTGACTTCATTCATGAGGCGTCTACCAGAATTTGGCAACATTAACTAATTTCGGGGTTGAGCCATGGGTTCCGAGAAATGTGACCAACCCTTGGGGAGTTTGTGAGTATGAATTCGTAGAAGGACCTTACACAACTGGAATTTCTAACGGAAGCCAGCGCAGTAACAGTTCATTCATAATGCTTCGTGACTTTTATAAAACTACATAGACAAGAGTTATGTAAAGAGTTCTGAGTTTGCCTCAATTCTAGAATGAAGTTATTAAACAATAAACACATATCTGACACTAAAATAAAATTATTATATTTTAAGCAATCTTAATTGATTTTCTTCACAAACCCTTCCCAACTTCAACAAATCTGTTCTCAGTCAACCATTCATCAGCATCAGTGGAGAGGTTGATCCCAAAAGGCTTCAAACTGTGCGGTAGTTGACAAACGGCTGATCGCATAAGATCTTTCCCGGCTTAGTTCTCAAGTGTCATCGTCGTCGTAGTCAAACGAGCAAATTGAACCCACGCCGCCAATCAGGTAACGCCGTTTCTTCAAGCTTTGATCTTACCGAATTTTGACAATTATTGAACCCGGGTAATTTTCCCATATCATTGTAATAATTAGAATAGAAAGAAAATTTTGCGCAATCATCGTAGAAGATGGTTATCGATTCGATACGGTTCAGGAAAGCAAAAATTTTCCACATAGGTTCAGCAGCTACGTACGGTCCTTGAATTGTTAAGGTTAGAAGGAAAAAAAGTTTTGCAGAATCGTTCACATTCCGTAAGCATGTTAACCGTCGAACTCCGCTAAAACGTGATGATGCTGAGATAGCAAAATAAAGATTTAAAAAATGAATCCTGGATCTTTGTGTTTCTAATTGTCCGTCGAGTGAAACCAAACAGTCATTGATTCTGAATGCTGTGCGAAAGAGCCTGACCCATCCGATTATATCCAGTCGACGGTTGATGCAAGAATTTCAAACTGTTCTCCAGGTTTCTATTAACTCATTTTAAGAATCTTCGCTCTCTTAAAGATTTAGGTTCATAAAATGTATTGATTACGCTTATTAGATGTCGCAAAACTTAGCGTACACTGAAAGTATTTCTATCAAATTTAATGCACTAATATTTTTAATATTTTTTCTTTCGTTACATGGCTCATTATAACATAACGCGCTACTTCAACGTTCATTATTTTGAAATGAATCCAAGTGCTGATTGAGTTGTGGTCAAAATTGGGAACAAGGAAAAGGTTTGAACATTATTTTTTCGATGCTGCTGGGCAAAATAGATGCTTTATTTTTTTGGGTTTAATGAGGAAAATACAGAAGAGAAGTCAAAATATCACTTTAAGGAGATAGATTACATTATATCCATTAATTCATATTTATTTGTATGTAGGTAGATATGTACGCATAATAATAAAGTTTTTTTTTGATCTCGAATAATACTGTACCGCTCATAAGAAACTCTACTCCTCCGCTAATTTTTAATCGCAACAGAAAATAAGCGCCAGATAGTCGCCTAAGAAAAACACACCGCCAGAAAAAAACTGCTTTGATATTTTTGAAAATTCGGCCGACACGTGGTGGATTGTGGCGATGAATGCTTTGATAGCACGTGCTATTTGTACTGCGGATATTTTTTCACATCTATTGGAAAATGATAACGAAAGTTGTCACTTAGACACAATAAATTAGTTATGTTAGTTTGATGACGAAATCCATATTGAAATTGTGTAGAAGTGCCTTGCTGCAAAGAATGTGTTGTTGAAAAGAACACATTTCTCAATCAAATGTGTTTACTTTTCACAGGATTTGATAGAAACTATTTCAAAAGGATAATGAAACATCAATACATCCTTAAGCAATAAGTCTTACCCCAGTTAATCTGACCCTTCTACAGTGAAGGTATAAGCATTGTGATACACCCAACCCTATCGGCAATCTGACTTCCTTTCACACGATCAACGAATGGATCACTGTCGGCTAGAAACATTGCTCATGGGCATGATGGCATGGCTAAACAAACGGACTTTTTTTAATAAGGTTGGGTTTTATATTTACATTTTCTACATGCAGGTAATTAGGAGATTGAGATCGTCTTGTAAAGTGTAATGGTTGCTTTGAATGTTGTTCCGAACCCAGATCAGCGAATGTAAATGTAAATGGCAACAACATTATTCTCTCTTATAAATGTCAGGATAAACACAACTCGCAACAACCCATTGCACAATGGTTAGGCTCCATACAAAGGGATGGCCAGAATTACAAAGATATGATTTCGCGATTATATATTTTTATTGATTTTATTTTTGAGTAAATAAACTATATTTTCATGCATGATAATTCGAAACAAATTTAGCCCTTGTGTAAAATGTGAAAAATATTGTATTTTATAAATGCGTAAATAACGTAAATAATAATAATGTGTGGATATCTCGCTTAACTTTTCAAAAGGACCTAAGTAACATTTTTTTCACGAATTAATTTGAATAGCGCAATCAACAGAACAACATGAAAGCTTTTGATTACAGTACTCCAGTTAATCCATGAAAAAAATGTTGCTTAGGTCCTTTTGAAAAGTTAAGCGAGATATCTACACATTACTATTATCAGCTACATCAATAATCATACTAAAACTTTCCCAAGTGTATAAGTGCCAAAAACGTATTGCATATCCTCCAGAAGTAATACTGGAAGGTAGTTCCGGGGGGGATCAGGGCATTAGATGAGAGGGTAACCCAAGTAACCTTCTGTTACTTAGGTGGATTTAGTGGGTCAGCCTTCTGCCATCCCCACACCCTGAGTTTTTAGTCGTATGTTTGCAGATTTGCTTTCATCCCTCTATAAAAAAATGTCAAAAACGTGTTTTTCCTATACGCTCAATGAAATTATAGTATGTTTGAACATCATTTTCGAATTCATTAAACGATTACGCTCACTTAAAAGAGAAACACTGGAATAAGATATCGCGCTGAATCTATTTTGCATTGGTCTTGTCTAGGCAGTTCTCTTACACATATTTATACATATGTACATTCAAGCACATACTAACACAAATACACACCAATACACAGTGTACACATTAGGGTGGTTCAAAAAATCGATTTTGCTTCACAGTGCTCATCTGATTCTTTACCATGTTCTGAGTGTCCTCTGAAAATTTGAGTTCATTTGGATTAAAACTGATTTAGCACAAGCCGTTTCAAGTTTGCATGTAAATTAGTATGGGGAATTTTTTTTTCGTTATACTGTTAATGACGTTTCCCCATTAAGCGCAGGTTAAAAGAAAACCTACATAGCTAAAAGGGATACTCAACAGCTTTCACCCAACGAAAATCGCATGTTGATTAATCATCCCAATAATTAGTAATCGATTTTAAGACAGGTTGCGAATCTTTAGTCATGATCGTTAAACTTCTTTGAGGGCATCACTGAAATGTACAGTGCAACATAGTAGCCTGAATTTGTGTGTGCTATCTTTCGCGCCACGAGCAGCAATGTTGCCTGTTGATGAGTTATGCAATTAGCTCCAGAAAACCACGGTATAGATTAAATTCGATTACTAATTATGGGAACGATTAATTGATATGCGGTTTTCACTGAGTGAAAGCTGTTGAGTATTCCTTTTAGCTATGTAGGTTTTCTTTTAACATGCGCTTGACGAGGAAGCGTAATTAACAGTATAATGAAATCATAAATTTCCCCATACTAATTTGCATGCAAACTTGAAACGGTTTGTGCTAAATCAGTTTTAATCCAAATGAGCTCAAATTTTCAGAGGACTCTCAGAACATGGTAAAGAATCAGATGAGCACTGTGGAGCAAAAACGATTTTTTGAACCACCCTAACACATACATACACACAGACAGACATTATCTTGGGGCAGCAGGGACAGCATGGACCATGTCCAAGGGCTTGACGACCCCTCCCCAGCTGTCTGTGAGTCAGGGAGAACTGCCTAGGGCGTGGTGGGATTTAACAGTGGGCTCTGCTAAAATCCTCCCAAAAAACCACAAGTGCCCGTAATCAGACTCTATCAAAGCGACTGTGTGCCGCTTCAAAAGCACAAGCCCAAGGAGTGCCAATTGGCATGGGGAGTGTCCCTACTTCGGTAGGGTAGCGCGTGAGCTGCTTCGGCAGGGAGTGAGTGATCTGTTTGTGCTGAGGCAGAAGTGTCATAGCGCGTCGCCGCTATTGTCACCTCGAAGCGCAGCAGAAGTCTGAGTATGGACTGCACATGCTGAGGTAGGAGTGTCGTAGCGTAGTATCGTTGATTGGTCCCTACATACCGCTATCGACACCTCGAGGCATGGCAGTGGAGTGTTAGAGTGAGCACCCGAATAAGAGTCACATGGAGCGAATGGTCTTTGGAGAAGCTGCTTCGGCGGCAGGGTAGCAGTGGGTTGTACCCACACACCTACAGTTGTGCACATGTGGTGCATGGGGAGTGTCCCTGCTTCGGCAGTGGTGTGATTGATCTGCTCGTGCTGAGGCAGGAGTGTCGTAGCGTAATATCTGTAGGCCCAGGCAGTTACCGCTATCGACACCTCGAGGCATGGCAGCGGAGCGCCTGGGAGAGCATCCAAGTAAGACTCAAATGGTGTGAATGGTGTGCGAGCACCCAAGTCAGTCTCGCATGGGACGGGTGCCTGTGTGAGCGATAATGAGCGAGTACGTTTAGTACTGCCATCCCCCAGAAGTAGTACTGGGGGGTAGTTCCTGGGGGAAACGATGGTGGAGCCCAAGGGAGTTTAGTCGGTATTACCGGTATGGTCGAGTCCGACACTCCAGTACACTTCCGTGTGGTAGTTTGGCAACTACAATGCACGTGAACTGGGTTAGTGTGCAAATGCATTCTCCCTTGTAAAAAAAAAGACAGACATTATCTGGGCCAGTGTTGTAAAATGTCATTTGCATTCGTTTGTATAATTTTCCCAGAACTTGTTTCAGAAGGTAGCTATCAATTCATGTTGTATGACGAACTTAAAGCGGTTAAATGGGCCTACAACTTTGTCTAACGAGACTTTGCTGTAAATATGTAATCTGGGGCGTGGGAGGCAAAATGTCATTCAAATGACATTATGTCAAATGACACGTGACATTTTGGAGAGTTTTCACTCTCCAGCCTTTGATGTTATACTTAGAGCAATGTACCCTTGGACAAAAATATAACCCTACTCAAGCGTTATGAGTACATTCAAAATTATGGAAGAAATTTTGCTTCTAAAGAAAGTTATGAGCAAATTAGTCAAATGACATGCAGATGACATTTTACAAGCTTGAGGGCTGCGAAATGGCGAGTTGACATCTGGGAAGGAGCGCCTACACATCTCTGTCCTCACAAGTTCCAATCTCACGCTTCCACGGGTCTTCCGATGACAATCGACCGCCAGCTAAGGGTTTTGTACTTAGCTGGTAGTACAGCCTGGGCACTGTTCTCCTTCTGACATCAGCTAGAGTGAGTGGGTGCGACCAAAGGGACCATCGTCCCTGCCCCCTAATCCAAAGGCGTTAAGCGACCCGTGCCGAGGGGATGCATGGCCAAGGGGTGAAAAAATGAGCTAGGCCTTTAACGGAGCCTGTGGGGTACCTGGGCAACCTCCACAGTAATTGTCCCTTACCGCGTCATGCTGGGCTCTGGTGTGGTGGACCTCTTTTCCCGAGCAACTCGTGGGACCAAAATGGAAAACCAAGTCAATTCTTCAATTAGTGGTAGTAGTGTAGGCGACAACCCCTTCGCAAGAGGTGGGTTGTTCAGGTCTCCGCCTAGGAGGCCACAAGCAATAGCCGGCAGCTCGGTGCGCAGCACCAGCGTGGGTCACTTAACCATCTCCCAGGCTACGCCGGTAGAGGTTATAGACGGCCCATGGCTTGTGAAGGCGATGAATTGTAAACGCGATGGGCGTTCGCAAAAGGGCGCCGCCTACAAGAAGTTGACGGAGGGAGTCCTAGGCGAGAGGGTCAAGGCCCACGACGGAGGTGAATCTAAGGGTTAAAGACCTGGACGAGATCACTGAAGTCGAAGAGCTCGTCACGGCACTGCGGCGACAGTGTGAAGTGGAGACGCCCACCGCAGCCGTTCGGCTACGGAAAGGTCCGACAGGGACGCAGGTAGCATTGGTTCGGCTATCTGCAGCGGACGCCTCCAAGGTAGTCAAGTTAGGGAGCGTCAAGGTAGGATGGTCGGTGTGCCCTGTGGGCATATACGAGCAACCCGAAGTTTGCTTCAAGTGCCTGGAAACGGGGCACAAGCAATGGGACTAAGAAGGTCCTGACAGAAGCAAGCTCTGTCGACGCTGCGGATTGGAGGGACATAAGGCACAATGCTGCACGAACCCTCCCAATTGTTTGATTTGTTGTGAAGCTGTGAACAGCAAGCACCCCATGGGGGGTTCGAAGTGCCCGGCGTTTAAGCGTGCTGTAAATTTACAGTGCAGGTAACGCAGCTGGCTTGCTCGGCCTCGCCCGAGTGTTTGGTGTGCGCAGATTTAGAGGAAACGGCGGAACACGTGTTGTTCGTGTGCTCACGTTTTCGCGCAATGCGTGACCACATGCTTGCCACATATGGTTTGGACACTACCCCGGACAACCTAGTTCGGAGGATGTGTAAAGATGAAGTTGGCTGGAACGCCGTTTTATCGGCTATCGTCCAAATCGTCTCGGAGATACACAGAAGGGGGCGCGTGGACTCAAGGATGGCTAGTTCAGGCGCAAACAAGAGGTGGTCCAAGGGTTCAGAGTTGGCTTCATGGGTCATACCGGTGGTCATGCCCTGAGGTCGAACAAGATCCTTTTATCGAACAAATGGCCACGCGAAGAACAACATGGTATCGTCGCTTTCGCGGCGTCGGTCAACCGGGCGGGTTCCGAGCCCGAGGACGGAAAGGGGACCTCGTCAAGGCTGGGGTAGGCGTAGGCACCGCGTCGGCAAGTCCCTCTGTGTGTTGGCGAACAGACCCTATTGCAGAGAGGTCAATTTAGGGTGCACGTGGCATCATCATTCTTGATACCAGCCGTGCAGAGGGAAGCAGGCGCGAAGTCTACCCTTCCCACCTTCCGAGGACATAGGGCGTGGTAAGGCCACCTGGAAAGCCGGCAATGCGCTGGCACGATACCATGGTGTTCTTCTAAAAAAGCGAGTCACGATGTTCGATGCTGCAAGGACACGCAGCTAACCTCGAGGGTGCGTCGAGCACTGGCCCCCCTTTGAAGCATTACTTTCTGGTTGTACCGAAGGGACTATGGGCTTGGCGGCAACGGAAACGGTTTAGCGGGTCGGGGATGCAGTCCTGCCTCCCTCATTGGAGGTGGTCCCTAACCCCGCACTTCCTGGACAACCCAGGATGTCTGTTGAGCAGATTCCCCCTCCATTGCTTAGGAAAAAAAGACAGACATTATCTCAATTCGTTAAGTTATGTCGGTTGGCCTTCCAGGTCATCTATCAAAAAAATGGTTTTGGAGAGAACCCCCCGGTGTCTTCCTAAAACAATCCGATTTGAAACAAAATATCTCACATTTGCTATTTAGAGCAATTTGAAGAAAAAATCATTTTAAGCTATTCTGATATATTTTAAAATAATTCTTAAACATTTCAATCACAGTTACATACTTTTCGTATATCTGAACATCATGAATAAAAAAAAACATTGCATTTTATTTTGTGGTATAAAGTGCCCCAACAGCCCCTAAAATAAACCAAATCTAACGTAATTTCCCAGTCACTGATCCCGGTTCTTTGGATGGACCATTCTCAATGCTGTAACTTTCTATGTCTCTTCTTTCATCGAATAACTCTGCTCCGGGATGCGATAACATCAAATTCAATCTTCTTAAAAACCTCCCAGATATCGCAAAAAGACGATTACTTGACCTGTACAACTGTTTCATGGAGTACAACATTGTGCCACCTGAATGGCGACAGGTGAAAGTAATAGCTATTCAAAAGCCTGGGAAACCAGCGTCTAATCACAATTCATACCGACCGATTGCCATGCTATCATGTATAAGAAAATTATTAGAGAAAATGATCTTTTCAAGAGTCGACCATTGGGTCGAACAAAATGAATTACTCTCAAATACTCAGTTTGGATTTCGTAAAGGTAAAGGAACAAACGATTGTCTAGCGTTGCTCTCTTCAGATATTCAGCTGGCCTTTGCGCACAAGGAGCAATTAGCATCAGTATTCTTGGATATTAAGGGCGCTTTTGATTAAGTTTCCATACAAGTACTGTCAGACAATCTGCACAGTAATGGATAACCCGTTATTTTGAGGGGCCGTCCAGAAACCACGTGGTCATATATGGGGGAAGGGGGGGGGTTGGAAAATGACCACGATAAGCCACATTGGGGGAGGGGGGTGTTGCTCTCGAACCACGTGGTTTTTTACACGAAAAACTTTTGGTGAATAACAATAGCGGTGTAAAAATACAAATCATTAAAATTGAATGATTAAATCATTAAACGCAAAGCGCATCTAAGGGCCGATGCCTACGTAGCGTCTTTTCAACTCAGCGTTAAAAAGACGTAGGTGTGCATCGAGAAAAATCGATAACGCAGCGTCGGTCGCAACGCCGATGCATATCTGCATTATTTGACCATCTTAGCCGAAGATCCTATATACATACATAAATAAACGAAAAAACAGGTTGCCATTCAGTCTCAATTTCCATAAAATAATTTGGATAGGAAAAATGGAAAAATATTTAAAACAAATCCGCCGCAGATGGTTTTTGGCATCACACCGCCGACACTTTTTCATCAGCGGACTGCAGCTACAATTTTGAAAAATGTTCATGTTTTTACAATAATCCAAGAAAAAACCTAAGATCGAGTATAATCCCATATCGGGGATTTGACCTATTATTTGGAATCAGGTATGCTATAAATCGAGGCCGATATTAGCAATCAAACCCCAGTAGCCAAGTAGCCCCAGGACCCGTTAACATTCGCCTGAGATGTACTGGTGAGACCGCTCCCCCTGGAAGGCCTTTTATAATCGTAGATCACCCGAAAGTCCAGGGAGAGACTCCGAGGACATTGTTGGGACCGCACCGTCGATTCCGTCCAGACAATCGACGTCAAAAGGGAACAATCGGGTAATTCACCCGTTTTCGCCGCCTGTAAAGCATTCTGAGCTGCCGTCGAATCATCCATCCGATCGGTGGCCCGTTCCCCTGATAAACCATTCCGGGATCCCGAAGAGCTCCAGCATCGGCCGACCGCAACTACACGCCACACAGACACACATACAACCGTAAGTCGAAAAGAATATATAAATATGAAAAAGAACAAGAACGTGTTTTACTTGTGTCCTTGACCAGCCCTGTAAGCCGACCCTAAGAGTCCCATGCCCTGGGCCAGGTCCTTCCGACCCGCCCAGTAACACAAGTTCAACCCACAAATCTACCAGATCAATCAAGACATTTGCAATGTTCTCATCATCGGTATATACCTAATCCGATGAAATAAGCATATGACCCTAATTTCCATTAACATGAGATCCAGGAGACAAGATACCCAAAATTATCTTGAGTCAACAGCAAGTTGCACAATGACTATGAGGTTTGTTCGCAAACTGTCTTTGTAGGGCTTTAGAAGCACTGGGTTCACGGACTTGAATGATCAAGTAGTTCAAACATTACGACTTCCAGGACGTTTTGTATAGCCTAAAAAGTCTGTAGTAGCTTGTATAAATAATAATTGAAGTCATATCAACCCAATGGACCTACTGGGATATTACATCATACATTATTCATAAGTTGGTTAATTGGATAAATCGAATGATCCGAACTCCAAAATAATAATTGGTCTGTAATACATCCATTCCTCTATGAGTCGCTTTTGAAAGGACCATTAACTGAAGCATATTCGAGATGTGGAATAGAAGTTCCTTGGAAAATTATTCCAAAGAACCATCAGAGTGACCGAGAAAATATTTTTAGTATGGCATCATTGGCTCCCACGAGTCGATATCAAAATAAAATTACATTGAAGAATTAGAAATTTTGAGAGATGAACCAGCTCTGGATTGAAAATCTCTTTAGTAGAGAAAAAAATTGAAATTTTCCATAATAAAATAGGAAATTTCCAATAAAGAACAATTATACACACAACAATAATAAATTAGCACTTGTAAAAGCAAAAATTGCAATTATGAAATAAGAATTTTCCATAAAGAAATCAAAATGTTTAACGAAAAGATACAAAATTTTCATGAATAAATCAATATTAGCAATGAACAATTAAAAAAAAAATTATAATTATTTATTTCTAATATTGATGATTCTGAAAACAATACTGAAATTTCTACAGGAATGCTACTCAAAAGAAACAACAGTAGGAGGTTTTATTTGCATCTCTAAGATTACATATCTGGGGGGGGGGCGGTCTGCCAAATGACCACGATAAGCCACATGGGGAGAGGGGGGGTTGAAAATCTTCAAAAATATGACCACGTGGTTTCTGGATGGCCCCTGAATAATTTCTTGTAGAATTTGTTGTCAGAGAAACAAATGAACTTCACACTCGGCACACTGACAACTTCCATGGTTAAGTCCCTTGCTTTATAATTTCTATATTAAAGATATTGATAATTGTTTGGAAGGACAATGCACGCTCAGACAACTTGCAGATGATGCCGTGGTCTCTCTA
This sequence comes from Armigeres subalbatus, assembly GCF_024139115.2. Classification (NCBI taxonomy): domain Eukaryota; kingdom Metazoa; phylum Arthropoda; class Insecta; order Diptera; family Culicidae; genus Armigeres; species Armigeres subalbatus. The sequence continues at coordinate 157,427,538 of NC_085141.1, read as the reverse complement.
AGAGGTCCATCTGCAGCTGACTGTTGTCTGTCTGCAGCTGACCATTGCAAAGTACCCTAAATAATTTGACTGTTTGGGCCAGACATTTAGGGAACCGAGTTTTCACCGCAAAAAACTCAGTTGGTTGTATTTACTAGGAAGCGGTACCCAGCTAAACTGAAACTAAAACTGTTGAATGATGACATCAACCAATCTTTATCTTCTAAATACCTTGGGGTCGTGTTTGATTCTAAATGTAACTGGAAACTCCATTGTGAGTATTTGATACAAAAATGCCGGAAAAGGATCCATTTTCTACGTTCTATCTCCGGAACATGGTGGGGTGCTCACCCGGAAGACCTCATTAAACTCTATAGAACGACTATTCTCTCTGTTTTTGAGTATGGCTCCTTCTGTTTCCTCTCAGCAGCTGATTGCCACCTGATCAAATTGGAACGAATTTAGTATCGTTGTTTGCGTATTGCCCTTGGCTGTATGCATTCACCGCATAACATGAGCCTGGAGGTGCTTGCTGGAGTCACTTCTTTAAAGCACCGTTACTGGGAGCTCTCACTTAGAATACTCGTCAAATGTGGAACAAGTAACACACTTGTCTTAGATAACTTCGATAAAATGCTTGAACTGACTCATCGTTCAAGATTCCTTAGAGTTTATCTCAACTACATATCGTCAGATCTTTGTCTTCCGTGTTATAATCCACCTCGAGTTCACTTCACCAACGACAGTTCCTCAATTGAATACGATCTGTCCATGAAACACGATATTCAAGGAATACCAGATCATCTTCGACAAATATCTATTCCCTCTCTTTTTTCAGAAAAATATGAACATGTCAATTGCAACAACAGATATTTCACTGATGGTTCTCGCATTAACGAATCCACTGGCTTCGGTGTTTTCAATGTAACTTCAACCACCTTCCGAAAACTTCAGGAACCGTATTCGGTTTATGTTGCTGAGCTGGCAGCAATTAACTTCGCTTTGGGGATAATTTCAAAACAGCCCGTAGACCATTATTTCATGTTCTCGAAAAGTCTTAGTTCTATCGAGGCACTCCGGTCGATAAAACCGGTTAAGCACGCATCTTACTTTCTTACAAACATAAGAGAGCAGATGCGTGATTTGGTCGAAAGATCATTCAAGATTACCTTTGTTTTGGGTCCCATCTCACTGCCCAATCTACGGCAATGAGAAGGCAGACTCGCTGGCAAAGGAGGTGATAGACAATTCTCGACCAACGAGTTTTTCCCATTAGTCCGTCAGAGTACTCTTCAAAGTTGGCAAAGAAATTGGACACACGACGAACTTGGACGGTGGCTATTCTCTAAAATTTCTCAAGTTTCTGGGCGAGCGTGGTTCAGAGGTGAGGACTTCAGGCTTCATTCGCGTGATGTCGAGACTTATGTCCAATCATTATTCACTAAACGCACATCTGTACAGAATAAACCTTGTCGATAGCAACTTATGTAGGTGCGGAGCCGGTTATGATGACATCGATCACGTAGTTTGGTTCTGCTTGGAAAACTACGTCTCCAGAGAGCAATTATTGGATACCCTAGTGGCCCGAGGTAAACAACCCTTCCAGGAGATAGGAGGTGTTTTGGGGGATCATGATGTGGTCTATATGCAAGTCATTTATAGTTTTCTTTGTTCCTCTGACATAAAAGTCTAATACTTTTGTTTTTTCTTTTCTTCGAAGTTTTTTGTTTGTTTTGTCTCTGTCTTTCTGTCCCGTAGAGCGCCGTAGCTCTGGCCGTCCGGAAGATGCTCCTATGCGAACCATTCTTCGAGCACGACGACACACCACATCGTCCCCGACGCCAAGTGACTGGATGAGCTGCTGAAATTCCTTGATTATGATGATTCCCTGATTCCCGAATCCTAATCCCCATCCATCCTTAAACATTGTAAACCTAACCTCGAGTCACCACGAGTACGTTGGCTTATTCCCTCTCTAATTTAATAATAAGATTATGTCGATTGTACATATCACAAAGAAACGTGGCTCCGTAAAGTGTTATACACGCCTGAGCCTACCAAATAAACAAACTTGGAAAAAAAAATTCTTTTACTTTATTTTCATTTTTGAACATTTTTGCTGAGTGTTGGATAAATTGTTGTAAACACTGCAAATAAATAATACAGTTTCTCAAATAAATAATTCAATATTAAAATTTAAAAAGATCTCTCATACTTCAAAATGGTAAGTGAAGGGTTGTGTCTAGATATTCGTGAACAATGTCTTATTTGCTAGAAAGAAGCAGAGAAAACGCAAATATTCTGCAATATTATATTTGAGCGACGTAGGACGCAAAATCCGCCAGAATCAAACTACAATAAAATTTCCTCCAAATATGTATATGCCCACACATAAACCTAATATACTTTTGACGTAGAATTACGTCTTTCAGTAAGATAGGGGGGTCAATCCAAAGTTTCAATTTTGGGACCGTCAAGAAAAGCGGTCAGGAAGTAAAAGCCAATAACCCAACCATTTTTTAACGGATTCTGGAGATTTTGGTATGAATCGATTAGTAAACTATCTAAGATTTCATACAACCGTTGTAAACAAATGATTCAATGCATTTAACTATTGAAAAAATTTGTGTGGGAGTTTTGAAATTTCACTTTTATAGTAAATTGCCTACATTTCAGCTATTACCCATCCAGCATGAACATGCACAAAATGTTGATGATCCACTATCGCACTATACGTAATTCTACGTTCAATTTGCGGCCGTGTCTTTGATACAACCTTCTACTTTTTTTATTCTCAACTGTATTCATTTGCAGTTTGGGACAATGCACAATGGTCGGAAAAATACGAAATTTGGCCAAAACTAATTTCAACGCGTTTTTCTTATCTGGATGCCATATAGAGGGAATACAATGTTTTATGTAATGTAACATTTCTAGCATGATTTTGCAGAGTATTCAGAGCCCCAACAGCCCCTAAAATAAACCAAATCTAACGTAATTTCTGAAAACGTCGTAAGTCCAAAGGAGGGGCTCTCTTTGTTTACTTTCTCTTTCGACTATTACGAAGTCATACTAACATTTACATCGGACGTTTCAACAGAGATCTGGAGAAAATAGCTCTGTCTAGCGTGCTGAGGTGGAAATATTGCAATAAATGCAGAGCTAGCTTCGCAGAATCATCCATATCGGCTACGTCAGAGTCCAATTCATCAATGGATATGGAATCATAATAATCACTTACACGAACGGTGGCTGAAATAGCAGTCGATGCAGTGGCAGTGGCGGATGTGTCTTGCGACTTAACCATTTCCGCATACGACTGCTTGGAGCGCTGTACCAACGAGCGCTTCACTTTTTGGGTGCGCTCTTTGTACACCGGGCATTCTTGCAAACCATGGGGAGGGTTCAAACCACAATAAGCACATTTTGTTGCTTGTTGCTGGCAGGACTCCTCCCGAAGTTTTTCTGAGCATTTGCCACAACGTGGTTTGTTGTCACAAAACTCGGTAGTGTGACCAAGTTGTTTGCAGTTGGTACAATTAAATACCCTTGGCACAAAAAGACGCACCGGAAATAGCATGTTTTCAACATCAACATATTTTGGGAGCATCGAACTGACGAACGTCACCCGAAGCGAACCTGAATTGGAATATACCTTCTTTCCATCTACCGTGGCTGGTGAATGCAATTCCATGCAGTCCAGAATATCCACGGTAGATTCCATTGCATTATTTAGGCGGCCTTTTCCTGCAAGTACATCCTTGCAAGTCAGGCTCGCTGCGTTGATCACACCTTCAATTTCGACCTCCCGCGAGGGGACATAAACCAAATATTCAACATTGTACGCCCTGTCGCCAGCAATTTCATTCGCTACCTGATATGTAGGAGCAGGGAATGCGTAGTTTGTTCCTGTTGATCTGATTAAAATCAAGCTTCGCAAAACGACGCGTCAAATCTCGTTTAATGCCGCGAAAATCTAGACTTTTTACTTTCTGCCGAAAGTAAACAACCCAAGGCCCAGGCGAAGCCGCATAGTACAATCGTGTGCGCCCTCCATCTTTAGCAGGCCAATTGCCTTCCCCAGTCTCCGCCTCCATTCTCACCCCGCAAGGTGGAAGGATAATTTTGCTTATACTAACTTAAAACTAATAGCTAATTAGAAGAAAAACTAATTTGAATAGTTCTAAGCAGTTCCACTCTGTATTGAACAGAAGGGAGAACTATAAAAATCTTTGCCACTTATCTGCCCCTGCTGCCGTAGGTAGCAGCAGTAGGGACGTTCCGATATCTCAAAATATCGATATTTGATTCGATACGATAATCGAATCAAAGTATCGATATCACCAATATATTGGTAAGAAAATATCGATATATCGGAAAATCATATGATATTTCGAAAATGAAAATATTTAGAATATATTTGTTGTAGTTATTCAGTAATCGTATTACCGAATTACCCCTTAATAATTATTAGAAATTACGTTTTCTTTTACTTATTCCAATCTTTTTTCTAGAGTATGCCAGTCGTACAATCTTCGGCGGCGACATTCGTCGTAGTTTTAACCGGTGGCGGCGGCGTTTTCGGCATGATACTAATCTTACTGTTTTCTGTTCGCTCGAAAAAAAAATCAACTGAAATTTCGAGAAATTTGCTGAAATTTCTGTATTTCTCCTAGTTTTATTCTGATTATTGACAACAGAAAATTCTCGCTTTCCACGGAAGTTTAATAAAGTTTAAATTTAATTTTCAGAGAAAATTCAGAATTTTCACGAGAAAATTCATTGAAATATTCTTAACTAAAAAAGAAAACTCTCTTAATCTTTTACGAGAAATTATTTTTTTGTTTCACATGAAATTCAAATGAAATTTATTTCCCACCAGAAAAAAAATCCTAAATTTTCATCAGAAAACCCGTAAAAATATTTTAAGGAGTCCTGTGTCTTGTGGGACATTATTTTGAAAGAAATTTTCATATGTTTTCCTATTCTTCCAAATTTACATTACATTTCTACAAATCTCTTCCTAATTTCCAAAGGTATTTTATCTAATAATTCGCATAAGGAATCAAGGACCAGCGGCATTACAGATGTTACACAAAGGCGCCTCAATGGAAAGTATCGAGTTGCCAAAACTATTTGTGATGGCAGCGCACACCTCTCACCATCCGAGATACCGAGAAAAAACGTCTGAACCGTTAAAAATACAGCATTTCAGATCCATTTTGAAATATTTTCTTCCACAAAACACAGTGCAATTATTATTTTTGTGTTACTTTGTTCTGATTCAATATATCGATATCGAAAGTAAAAGTATCGATATGACCGATATATTGGAAGCAAAATATCGATACAAAAATATCGGATATCGAAACAAAAATATCGATATTCCGATATATCGGAAGTATCGGAACGTCCCTAAGCAGCAGTAACAATAGCCTGCTTCACTTGCGTCGCCAGAAGCAGCTACTTCACTCGCCGACAGCGATCGCCTTGGATCCGTAGGTAGGAGCGCACCACACGATAGCTTTCTCACTATCGGACACACAGCACACACGTCTGGCTCGTTCGAACTATCGGCACGGAATGAACTCCTGAGTTATACTAGTTTGAATAAAAAGTTAGATTTTCTGTGCTATTTGTTTATAGCCCAAAGGAATTCCCAAGAAATCCATAATTTCATTATGTATTATGACGGATAATGATATGCTAATGGTAAAATGTGTTATTCAACCAGTTATACTTGAAACTGTTGATGTTTGGTGTTTTTTTTAGATATATCGTCAATTTAAAATTCATTCCATATACCCTTAATCAAGCTAAAATACAAATGTCGCCAAAAATGATCAGATTCAATTTGTAACATTAGTTAAACTTATACAAGTGAACATCATTGAAAGTGCTTAATAATTATGGCCAGGAATCAACATCATTTACTCCTATGTGTGATGCAACGTTCGCGTTGTTAACGTTATTAACGCACTAAGTATTCAGAAAGAATATAAAATCGGCTATAACAATTATTATAAAAATCCTGCATTTTATAAAAATCCTGCATCTGAATTTCTAAACAAATCCTCTCAGAAAAAACCTTTAGCAAGCTTTCTCCAGGAATTCTTTCGAAAATTGCTCCAAGAATTCTATCGGGAATTCTATCAGGGATTCTTTAGCAATGCCTCCAGCAACTTCTTCGGCAATGTCTTCAGGAATTTCACCATAAATTTCACCGGGAATTGATCCAAAAATTCCACCATTATTTATTCCAAGAAATCCTCCACGAACTCCTTCATAAGTTCTGCAGGGAATTCTTCAGATAATTCTTTCGTGCTGTTGTTCATAAAAAAATCTGAAGAACTGCTCCGTGGAATTCCTAAAAATATTCAGGGGAAATTCCGCAGAATTGCCAGTAAACATTCCTGAGAATTCCGCGAAAAATCTTTGAATTTCTTGTGTGAATTCCATAAAATTTTCAGTGAAAGTTTCGAATAATTTCTTGTGAAAATTTCAAAGAATTTGTTCAGAAATTCTACCAATTCCATTCCAATTTATACAGAAATTATACCGAAAATGAAATTATCAATGGAATTTTCGGAGGAATTCCTAGTTTAGTTACCGAAGAGATCCTGAAATAATTCCGGTGAAACTTCAAGATTTCCACTGGGAGATCCTCCAGGAGTTTCTCCGGAAATTCCTCCGGGAATTCTCCCAGGAGTTCCACCGGCAGTTCCTCCAAAAGTTCCTCCAGGATTTCCGCCGAGAATTATTCCGGTAGTTCTACCGGCAGTTCCTACGGGGGTTCCTCTGAATTTCTCCAGAATTTCCTCCGGGAATTCATTGTAACCGTTTGGTTACAAATTGTTGATTTTTGTCATGTCAAAAACACCATGTTGGATGGAATGAAAATGCGGGAAGATGAAAAATAGCGGGAAAATAAAGTGGGAGTTTTGTATAAAAGAGTAGCCATTGCCCAATTTCGGCCTCTTACCAAATCAGGCGTCCGTGTGCTGAAGACGTGTTTTTTCAAAGTGCAGTGAAAACAGTGTGTTACCCCCCTTCCTAGCAGGAGCTAGACGGAACATTGGGGAAATACCGTTCAGGACCTCTTTTGCCTCTCGTTTTCGCTTTCGGACTGCTTTTCCGTCCAGCACACGGTTCGGCCCGCGAAGTCATTTGGCTTCCGCGCCTAATCCGTCAAGGATTGTGACGTCCTTCACCTGACGATTACTCGGGCCGTATGCCCTAATCGTTAAGGAGGAATTCCCCTCTCGGCCATCCAAGGTGGCTAAGCCACGGCCGGCCGATCGCGCCTACGAGGGAAGACGCCTGCCCGCCATTGTCTAGCAACGCCCGCTCTGGTCCCGTCGAACGACAATCGTCCGCATCGCCACCCGCCTCGCCATTATGGCGAGAATTCTGGCCGCACAGCTGGACTGGAATCGCTGTGTCGGCAATTCCGGCCTCAACAACGGAAAGGAGCAGCGGTATGTACCGGTACCAACAGTTAAATTAGGTTGCACATAACAAATTAACACATAATTTTATTACACAGAACAACACGCACACGCCACAAATAGGAAAAATAAAATGCATAAGTAATGTGAAAGTTTTGTGTTGTTAGTTTTTGTTTACCGCGAAAAACCCTTGATTACCCAGTAGTTAGCCGACCCTGGGATTGCCGGAGAGTCTCTTGTGTCCTGGTTGGGCTCGCTACTGCTAGTTGTCGATCTAGTTTCATCATTCAGGCTTTCTTTCTGGAATTTATTTAGGCTTTTTGAGGAATTTATATAGAAATTCCTTCAGAAGCTCCTCCGAGAATTTCTCCAGCAAAAATCCAGCTACATACCCCTACAAAGGATTCAGCTAGACGAGATTTATCCATAAGATGATTTCTCCAAGATTTTTTCCGAGAATGCTTCTGGTAGTTTCACTGGCAGTTCCTCCGGGGGTTCATCTGAAAATTCTCCCGGGAGTTTCTTCACAAATTCCTCCGGGAGATACTTCAAGATTTTCTCCGAGAGTTCCTCCGGGAATTCCTCTGGCAGTTCATCCGGGATTTTCTTCGGGAGCTCCTCCGGGAATTCCACCGGCAGTTCCTCCGGGTGTTCCTTCCCTAGTTCAGATCGGTGTGGTTACAACCACTCCAATGTGACTGGATTTGGTCACATATGAGTCACAATGACTGATATGTGACAAGTGTGCTACTATGGTCTGCAAAATCCTTCGGGAGTTCCACCAGTAGCCCAGGAAATTATTCAGGCTTTTTTTTCAGGAAGTCATTCAGGAAGAAATTTAGCTGGAAATTCTTCAGAAAAATATATTAAGCTCTTTTAGTGGAATGTATTAAACCGTCTAAGACGAATTAAGTACTGTCCATTTAATTCCACCAGTTAATTTTCGTTATCTTTGCTGATACGTATTTCGACCACAACTGTGTGGTCGTCTTCAGTGTCTCGTACTTGACTCGACTTAGTCGACTTAGTCGAGTCAAGTACGAGACACTGAAGACGGCCACGCAGTTGTGGTCGAAATGCGTATCTGCAAAGATAACGAAAATTAGCTGGTGGAATTAAATGGACAGTACTTAATTCGTCTTAGACGGTGGAAATTCTTCCCGAAGTTTTTCCGATAGTTTTTCTGGGAGTTCCTCCGGGAGGTCCTATAGGAATTCTTCTAGAAGTTCCTCCTGAAATTCCTCCGGGAGTTCTTACGGGAGTCTTTATTTTAGTGATTCTTCGGGAATTCCTCCGAGAGATCTACCGGTAGTTTCTACGAGAATTCTTCCGGGAGGTTCATTTCCGGAGGAACTTCCGGAACATGTTGTTCAAAACGTGCACTTTCAGCCGAAAACGCTTTGTCATGCATCATACACGCATTATTTTGCATGTGTAGGTCAGCCGCTCTAACCGCAATCGGTGATGTACAACCACTAATTCTAAATGATGTTGACGGAAATTAAACCAGATTTGCTGTATCATTGCGAAGTCTGTTGACTAAACCGTGGAACCAGGCTTGAGAGATTTTATTCTCTTCGAAACGAAACCGCACTATTTTTTATAAGATAAAGAAAACCTAATGCGAGTGACTTAGCTTTTCTGGTAGATATTACCAAACATCTCAATGACTTAAACATAAAGCTGCAAGGCACGGAACAACACGTCGGGCTTTTGTGATCCAACATTAAAGCTTTTAAAATGAAAATGGCGCGAAATATTTTGGCACAAATTGTTGCTGAAAGCTGGTACATTTCCCTCATCTTGTTGATTTTTTAGAATACAGTTACGAAAAACCCATTCTCCCAACACCGTTTTATGATGTGAATTTTAAAATGTATGTGAAATGTTTCAAGTGAAGATTATCGACCTCCAATACAACAACGAGCTTAAATCTAAATTTCTGAAAGAAAACATCTCTCATCTCAGCACTTTTCAAGGATATAGCAGTAGAAAACTTTGAACCCTGATTACGCATTTTGGTCACCGATTACGAAAACACAATGCGTTGATTATTCGAGAGTAGGCATCAGTTTCATGTTTCTCATTGAATTTTCAACCACCTGTTACGTTTACCGTTCCATATCATTCCGGTAGTGCTAGAATGTTAAAATTCACATTTTTTTTTCTCGCGGGTAGACCGCTGCTTATAATACAGAGCGCTCGATTATTTGAAAATCGCATGTAATAATGATTGAGAGGAGAACAGTGCATAACGCACACACGGGGCAAAATGGCCAAACTAATAAAGTCACTCAATCACTCATTAATGAACGAATAATACCATTACAATTTCATATTAGTTATTCTTCATTGATCCGCAATGAAAAAATGAACAAACCCCCTTCATTTTTATTTAGATTTGCGATTTCCACTAGGTGGAATAATTGTTTTTTCGTGTTTTGGACAGTCTTTCCTTCTCCCATTAGGGTCAGAATATGGAAAACAATTTCTAAGGGTTTTCGAAAATATTTCATGTCAAAAATCCATTATTAACGTAAAAACATGGAATATCTACTAAGAATTCTACAGTATTACATTTAAACACAGTTTTGCCGATGATTTTCAATAGAGAAATTCGCTTTGTGTTTCATTTTGTTTGTGAAAAAACTATATTTCATACTGTAAATGAATTTCAGATATATTTGTTCAGATCAAACATTCTATCTATGCTACGTATGATTTAGCAGAAAAAATAAAACGAAGACATCTTAACCCACATTTGAAGTTTCTCATTAATATTAAGAAGCTTACACGCGTCCTACTATCTTAGAATCACAAAGCGGAACCAACCAAGAAAACCAAGAACCAAGAAAAACGTTAACGGAACATTGAGGCCTGCTGGTCAAATAACTTCCTTTCTTGGCATTTCCAATTCAGATGCAAATAAATATAGACCACACGCTCTTCCGAGAGCTCTTAATTTCATGCTCACACGGGATTATCCCAAAGATCAACAACGTTCCACTCAACTGCCGACAAGTTAATCCAATTTTTAGATGTTCCTCTCTTTTTCATCGCCCGAAAATCTCATTTGCCCTGCTTCAATGGATATGATCCTGATCCCGGAAAGGTGAAGTGAAAAGAGATCGCAAACCGGAGATACGAAGCCAATTTGCTGGCGATTTTTGCCATTTCACCTTGGTTTGTTTCCGAAATTGAAAGATTGCTTCTTCCGATTCAGGACCATACATCAGGCCAGACACCTACACAATGGGATCATTTTTCTCATTTCGGAACTAGCATCAGAACGAAACCATTCCAAAAGTCGCCTACAGTAAATGTTAATAACAATCATATTTCATTATTGTTTGTAATAATTCGTTTTCCTACGGCTTCAAGCTACTGCTATAACCGATGGTTTTTATATTGTGCAGCATTTTTGCAACCTCATTTGCCGCCACATTATAATCGTAAAAACCGTATGTCCGTGCACCGTGTTGGAGGTGTAGAAACTTGCCTTCTACATCCGGTCCTTTGCGTACGTTCGTTATGGAAGTAAACTAATTAAGACTTTTATGTTTGATAGAATGCTTTACTGTCGACGATGACGGCTGGCAAATTGAGATGTGACTGACTAGAATTTATTTGTGTTTGGCAGCTTATCGAAGGTGTATACTAATGTGTGATTAATTGTTAGCATTTCCGGTTGCGGATAAAAATGTTTTAAATAGAATGATCCATGCTCAATGCATTTGTTAAGCCGATGAAAATAAAACAAAATTGTAAAAATCATTTAGTATGATGTATAATATATGTAAGTTTCACAAAAATATTCAATAATACAAACATATCACATTGATTTATGAACATTAGAAATTTGAGCAAAAATTTGAAAAGTTATATTTCAACACTTTGGAAATTTATTGCTTTATCTATTTGAAAAGGTATCCCAAACCAAAAATAAATTAAGCTGTATTAAGACGATACATTTTCTTCTCCAAAGATATGTAGGTATCTTTTACAACAATAACGCTTGAGCGATCCGGAAATGACTGACCAACAGTGTAACATTTTTACAAACCATTTTCTGCCCTCGTCTCAGATCAACATTGTTCATATTGAAGAAAAAGCATTCAAGGAAGCTATTTCTTGTGGGATTTAATGGTCTGCTAATAGACTTCAAATGGCACACAGGAAGTGGTTCTTTTTGTGCTGTGGTGCTTAAGCATCAGGTATCTGAGGAAGAAAGTGGTTTACCTTTTGGCAGTCAGTCCGTGAAGGTTGAATTTCAAAAACTCTATCAACCTGTCCTTTTTGCCTTTGAAGAAAGATTAGAAGACAGATAGGTGCTCTGGGATAAGGTTTACTTTTGAGTCAGCTCGACACTTTGTTAGCAACTTACATGTATTTTATCAATTCTCCTTCTACTTATTTCAATGTAAGCCTCTACTGACGTAATGAGTTTGTAAAAAGGATGAATGAAATAAAAGTCGTAAATTTATGATCGTGAGCGTTTCTTCATACGAAGACTCGATACTCAAGACGAGACCATTCAAAAGAACCACTCCATCAGTTTTATAGCACTTCAGTCGAGCACTATGGCTAGAATTCGTCATCCACAGAGTAGCTTTGAGTTGACTGTAAACTTCCAGCTGCGTGCGTGTCCTTTTCTCACCGGAGTGAGCAATGTCGTCCACGCTCGAAAACTACAGGAAATCGATCTGAAGCTGTTTGGCTGAAAACCGTAAAATTTAAACCTTATTAACGTCACAGCGAGCGTCCGGTTCCACAGAATATCTACTGCACTCCAGAAAAACGAGCACGATGCATTAGAATTAGAGCTCCCTCCCGTAAGGACGGGGACGGTTCCGTATGGGATTTGGTTGAAGAGCCACTAGAAGGGAAGAGGGTGAACCAAATAGCAGAGGATTCACACTTTCGCCCCTTGCCTCTAACATTTGCTGTGAAACGAATCCAGAATCAGGAAGAAACGACGTCAACAAAAGAGAAAAAGTCCTGAATCATTCTCCCATTTAGAAGGAAAAGCCTTTTCTGGTGTGTATGTAAACATAACAACCGGCATCAGCGCTGCGTGAAGTAGCGATCCGAAGCGGCTTGTTTGAGGTGCGGCGATTAATGGATGTAGGTTTAATCCAATTAGCGGTGAAATTAAGATAACAAACAAATTTCATTAAAATTATAAAATGATATCAAATTAAATTTGTCGCGGTTGTCTACGCGCTTTAAAGAATGCGCACGGTTACCGCTTCATGAAGCATGTGATCATAACATCAAAATCTGGACTCGATTAAAGATTATAACGAATTCGTGATAATTTTCCAACGCAAATTGTCTCTGCAGTTTTAATATTATTGCGCAAATAATATTAAAAATGTACCATTGGTTCAATAGTATGAACAATTGATTTACCATATAATATACAGAATACCACAGAATATATTGTTTTTCGATGGTTGCACATGTTGTATCCATACGGTTGATTCAATACATCAACATTTTTCTCCAATGTGACTATACTTGCAATTGTTTTTGAATTGTTTAAGAACAGAAAATTAAATCATTAATTCACTTTTGAAGTAAATCTTCATATTGCATATTAACTACATAAAAATATTTGACTCCTAGTGCCAGTTTCTGCAATATGCATAATTTTTCCTTAAATTCATTGTTAAACGTTGAAAGTACCATAATAACAAAATAGAATATTGTAATGCTTTACAATAAAAATACAATTCAATCTATTGCATTTTAAGTATTTTGATCGGTTATGCCTACAATATATTTACCATACATTGCTATGTATTGTTTAACGAACAAAGTGTACGGAAAAATCTCAAATTTATTATAGTTACGATACTTAAAACCCGTATATTCTATTGCGAAAACTACATTTACAATTCAGTGAATAGTTTATAACAACACATTCTGATGTAATTTTTTTTATATTTTAATGTATTTTTATTCTACAATATATTCTATAGCAAATTTATTGTTTTGAAAGGTACTGTTACAATAAAATGAATTGTTTTTCTTTAATATTGTTTATTCGGTTTGCTTCCACCGACCTCTAGGAGACGCGCCGCAAATAAAGTAACACATTGTGCATTTGGGCCGTTTGAACTCAACATTTCATCCCGATTCCAAAAACTTAAATTTCAACCGATTTTTGGCGTTAAACGAAAGCTGTAGGTTCCTAAAATGATGCTTTGTGATGATTCATCCAAACTGACTGGCTGTACCAAATAAAAAGACACTGTTTGACCTTCTCACTTAGGCACCTCAAGTTAAGTTAAGATGTTTCAAATTACATTCTATATTTAAGCGTGTACAGGAACTTGATATCTGAAAGTCTACGTGGCAGAAAATCCTCTTTAAACTTTTTGAAACTTTATGATAGTTTTTGATTAGCAGATATCAGAGCTGGGCTGGTAGCACAAAACAAATCTTAAAGTTCTTTACGGCCGTCTTGACAACACATCTCGGAAAAAGGGGGTTTCGGGAGCTGGCAAAATTATACAAATTTGATTTTAAAAACAAAAAGCATAGCGAAGGGGATTGAGGGACGATAATTAGAAATCATTATCTTTTGCGCGATGCACTACATGAATATTCTTATTATTCTGTGCATACTATTCAACCTTTCACTTCGTCAGCAAAAATTTCCTACTAAATGGAAAAGCTCTACTATGTTTCCTGTATTTAAAAAAGGAGACAAAAGCCTAAGCTTTATGATTTTGAGAGACGAGCTCAATAGATGTTTTTTTTAGATTCTCCCTTACGGAAGTGGGCTAATTTCGATTAGATCCCAAACCTATCAAACTTCATGTCATGCGACATATCAAACTTCATGATTTTCAACGACGAGCTCGATTTCTTGAAAGGTTTTGCACACATTTGCCACGTCCGGAAGAGTTCCTGGGGACCTGGTTCCCTCATTTCATTTATTTATTTTACATATAAACAGATAACACTGAATGAACAATTTGACGCCACAATACACGGTTCGAAGTCGCATTTCTCCATCCTCGAATGCGCCCCACGCTCGCCAAGTCGTTATATACCTTGCAAGTCCTCCTCGAGCATTGTCCATGTTGCATGTCCGTAGAGGACTACCGGTTTTATGAGCGTTTTGTACATGACACATTTAGTGCGGTGGTGATTCTGTTTTGACCGCAGTTTCTTCTGGAGCCCATAGTAGGCTCGACTTCCACAGATGATACGCCTTCGTATTTCACGACTAACATTATTATCGGCCGTTAGCAAGGATCCAAGGTAGACGAATTCATCGACCACCTCGAAGGTCGCGCTGGGTTCCACCCATTAGCATGTACTTTGTCATTGATGCATTCACCACCAGTTCAACTTTTGTTGCTTCACGTTTCTGGTGGGTGTACAGTTCTGCCACCTTTGCAAATGTTCGGCCGGCAATCTCCATGTCATCCGCGAAACAAATAAATTGACTGGATCTGTTGAAAATCGTACCCTGGCTGTTACACCCGGCTCTCCGCATGACATCTTCTAGCGCAATGTTAAACAACAGGCACGAAAGTCCATCACCTTGTCTTAGTCCACGGCGCGATTCGAACGAACTGGAGTGTTCGCCCGAAATATTCACACAGTTTTGCACACCACCGTTGCTTTGATCAGTCCGGTAAGTTACCCAGGGAAGCTATTATCGTCCATAATTTTCCATAGCTCTACGTGGTCTATGTATACTGTTGTATGCCGCCTTGAAATCAATGATCAGATGGTGTTTTGGAACCTGGTATTCACGACATTTTTGAAGGGTTTGCCGTACAGTAAAGATCTGGTCCGTTGTCGAGCGGCCGTCAACAAAGCCGGCTTGATAACTTCCCACGAACTTATTCACTAATGGAGACAGACGACGGCATTAAGGACGGTGATTGCTCGAAAGTTCTCACACTCAAGCTTGTCGCCTTTCTTGTAGATGGGGCATATGACCCCTTCCTTCCACTCCTCCGGCAGCTGTTCAGTTTTCTAGATTCTGACAATCAGTTTGTGCAGGCAAGTGGCCAGCTTTTCGGGACCATCTGAATGAGCTCAGCTCAGCAGATATTATCGGCAGCGACGCTTTTTATCTCCTGGAAAAAGCGGTTCTACTGTCTCCGCTTCCGTCTATAACGTTCCACGTTCTGCTGGGTACCTTGCAGCAGCGCGACCGCTAGCGCTTTGTCCTTCTCCTCCAGAATATGTCTACTTTCTTCGTCGAACCAATCGTTCCGTCGACTTCGTCCCACATATCCGACGTTGTTCTCCACTGCGTCGTTCATGGCTGCTTTAACTGTATTCCAGCAGTCCTCAAGAGGAGCCCCATCGAGCTCACCCTCTTCCGGCAAAACTGCCTCGAGATGCTGTGCGTATGCAGTGGCGACATCAGGTTGCTTCAGTCGCTCTAGGTCGTACCATGGCACCAAATTGTTGATGACGGAAAAATTGTTGGGCGCAGTTTAACCATCACCAGATAGTGATCAGAGTCGATGTTAGCGCCACGATATGTCCTGACGTGGTCGATTTGTGATTCTGTCTGCAGTGGTGATCTCCAGGTGTACCGATACGAAAGGCTGTGTTGGAAGTAGGTGCTGCAAATGGCCATATTCTTGGAGCCGGCGAAATCAATTAGTCGTAGGCCGTTTTCGTTCGTCAGACGGTGAGCGTTGAACTTCCCAATAGTCGGTCTAAACTCCTCCTCTTGGCCAACCTGAACGTTCAAATCTCCTACGATGATTTTGACGTCGTGGCTTGGGCAGCTGTCGTACTCACGTTCTAGCTGCGCGTAGAATACGTCCTTATCATCATCAGTGATTCCGGAGTGTGGGCTATGGACGTTGATTATGCTGAAGTTGAAGAACCGGCGTTTGATCCTCAACCTGTACATTCTCTCATTGATCGGCCACCACCCGATCACGTGCCTTTGCACATCGCCCATCACTATGAAAGCTGTTCCCAGCTCGTGTGTGTTGCCGCAGCTCTGGTAGATGGTATGATTACCTCTAAACGTTCGCACCATTGATCCCTTCTAACCTCCTGCAGCGCTACGATGCCGAATTCACAAAGTTGATCGCTAGTCCTAGTCCCATTTCGTCGCACTGGTCTTCGCCGATTGTTCCGGTCCGTACTCTCTTGTTGATTATTCGTTGCGTAAGTTTTTTTTAAAGGCAGGCTTGCAGGGCCTGACACCAAACTCGCTGAATTTCTGGAGGACTATCCCTCCTTATTTTCGGTGGACCATGGTGTACAGTTTCATTAAGAGCCCCTCGCTGGCACTCGGCCGATGATCAGCCGACATGGAGAACAGACGCTGATGTGAGCCGCTCCTAACATGGAGGACGGACGCTCAGTAAGATTTGCACAAGGTAGTAGCACCGGTTTTTTTTTTTTTTTTTTTTCTTTATTTGAGTGATTTTTAAGTAAGTACAAAGTTCATCACTTAGCACCGGTTTGTCTTTGTGGTCTGATTGGTGATTTATGGCAATACTACCAGAGATGTCCTACACAGTTGGCAAAAAATCTACTCTTTTATTTGTTAGTAAAACTAATAGATGGATATTTCATTTGATCTGTCAGAAAAATACACGCTGGAGCTACGCGAGCGCGCGCACGGCAAATACACCGGCGTTTAATACACGCCGGTGTATTTGCTGTGCATGCGCCCGCGTGTATTTGACTTCCATTAGACTGAGGTGACAATTCGAAAATTCAAATATCCATCTATTAGTTGCACTCACTGAATGAATTTTATTTGATATGTGAAAAATAAAAAAGCAGATTTTTGCCAACTGTGTAGGACATCTCTGAATACTACAATAGGTTACAAAACGCAACTTTCGGGCTGAATATTAAATAGGCTTCCACTTTATTTTCTTCTTTATTTCTATCTTCTACCTTTGTTCTCACTTCATATTTTTGACTGTTTTTTCCTTCTTCCCTTTTCTAACTTCTTCGTTTTTTCTTATTTTTTCTATTTTTTTTTCTTTATTGCTTTCTCCTTTTTCCTGTTTTTCTTTCTTTTTTCTTCCTCCTTCCTGTTTTCTTCTTCCTTCTCCTGCTTCCTCCTTCCATCTGCTTTATTCATTCTACCCATTCTATTTACTATTTACTACGCTTTTCCTGAAAAACAGCTCTCCCACTTTTCTTACTTTTGAATTGGGTCAAGCGGTTCAGAAGCACAAGCAATTGTTTACAATGATATGAAAATGCTAATATAATCTTCCAAACTTAGACGTACATGTTCATGATAGAATTAGAGGCGAAAGTATAGAATTAATAGTTCCGTTAGGATACGGCAGGCATGAAGAATGTTTTTATAGAAGTCGATTTGAAAGCGAGCGGAGGGCAATATTTGTGATGGCACATATCGCACGACCTTCCTTCTGCCAAGCTCCCGTATGAAAGGGCAGGGAAGAATATCAGTGTGGAAGCTAATATATCTCCACTGGCAAAAGGAAGGTGGTTTGGCTCATATGCCATCGCCTGCGGAAGGGTTTTCTATCGACGAGTCGACTATCTAATATGACATCAGCATCTAGTCGAATAGGATTTTTGAGAAATAAGGAAATATTTTTGTGATACATGAAAATTGAGTATTTTGGATTTCGCATTTCAAATTTTCTGGAGGGCCTACAAGCGGGAGTGGGGAAAGTCAGGTCCCCTCGGGCCCCCTTATTCACGCCATTGAACGCGGTTATATTTCGATAATTGTAAGATTTGGGATTCATCTCATGGCTTGAATCTTCCTTTATCCAGGGCTTTGATCTTTCAGTTTCCCGTCCATGTGATTACATGGAGCTACGCACAATTATCTTACTAAAATACATAATCATTTGATTTAACCGCAATTCTTGGCTACCAATATTAGCTTGTGTCTATCATTTGTCATAAACTGATCGTTTCATTTTACGAGCAAAACTTTCGGATACGAATAATCAATTTCAATCCTAAGACAGAATCCAGTTACATTTTTACATCATTTCACGATTTTCGTCAATGCAGAACAAAATATTAAATATTGTCGTAAACAACCATAAATTAATTCCCAGTAAACAGATCATCAATTAAATTGATGTTGTCGCATTAACATCGGTCCTCCCGTGTGTCCACAAATCCGCTGCCGGCAGTTGTTTGCCATTGTGCGATGCCAGGGTCCGAAAAGTAAACAAAATATATAATCCCCATTAAGTGCAACGCGGCCAGCACCTCTTCCCGATAAAATACCTGTCCGATCTATTTTCGTTCGAGCAGAGGGTCACATCTAATTCCAGCGAATATAAAGGACGGATTTTTTCAGAGAACGCTAACCAAAATTCGATGGCAAACAAAGCCTCGATCAAAAGGTTCCAAGCTGTCTGGGCTGCCCGGCAGCGATTTTCGTGTTTTCCTTCGCACTATTGGCTTTTCATCGTCGTGAATAGTCTTCAGCGAACCTTTGGATTGTAGAGAAACTCTGTTATAATTTGTGTTTTGTGTAGACCGTAGAAAAGAAGTTAATTTATTATCATAATTCAATGGCTTTGTCGGCAAGATCGACCCTCGAACGACGAGCCGATATCGATCCCAATTCCAATAATGAGCGTATTATTTTCCAGCTGAGACTGTCTGCCAGCTTGTCTGCCGTTTCTGCTGCTGTTGCTTCCAAGTGTTTGTTATGAATGAATTGTACTTTTTCTATGTTTTTTGTGCCGATCGTTTTTTTTCCAGAGATCGTCCTTTTTTCACCTAAAAACATACCATCGAATCGGCACAGGTAGAACTCCTCCACAATTCATTCATGCATGGGCCGATGCCATTCAGTCTCGGTGTCTTTCATTGATGACCATTCAGAGTCAGATATACCAGAAGTGAGAGGACAAAGGCGTATTGCACATTAACTTTCAAATTCCTCCAACAGCATTTGGTCGGTCAGTCAGTGCAGGGTGCAAGATCCCCGATCGATGGCGTGCTGGGCGCGGTGACAAAATCGCCTCCTCAGGGGGTCCATGGGCTTCGGAAGATATCGAATGTGTGCTCCGATTCCCTGGAGTGATTTTGGAGTGCAGGGCAGGTATTTCTGAATTGCATTCGAATTTTTAACGCACTTTGCGATACGGTTCAAGCGTAAATTTGAATAGAATCTTCTGAAAAGGAAATTTAGCAATTCATTGCACACTTGACTGCTGCGAAGTGAATTTATTCTGTTCTGGTCGAAACCGTGGGAACTGAAAGTTTGACTCTTGAGGTAAAGTCTGCCTAAACGATTATCGTGATGAACACAATGATGTTAGAAACATGAAATTTAGTCTTATTACTTATTCCTGATTAGGGTTTAGAAAACGCAAACTCGTGCTCTCTACTTGTAGCATTACATGTTTGATACCAAAACTTAACACCAAATTTTAAAATGAAAATAATAGTCTAAATAGATGACAAAATTCTGCAGATTCCGAATTACCAACGTCAATAAATTATCGGTAATACGTGCAACAATTCCAATCATAAACTCTCCCGACGTGAGTGTTCATAAAGACTGCATCTGCATACAAAACCGAATACAATCGACACTCATTATATTATGGTGCTGTGGAGATTGGGGCTAAACAAACAACTCCAAAAAATGTTTTGATTTTCTATACGAAAGTGATTAAGCGGTAGAGGGGATCCCCCAGTGCCGGACACATAAGCCATTTAAAGAAAAACTTTCTAATTATCCGGATCATTGATGATTCATACAAACTATATTTGCTCATTTGAACACGTTTCAATATATTTTGATGATGAATTTTGGTAAAAAAAAATCAGAGGACACCCCAAGTACCGGACACTATTGCATCATGTTCAAATATGACCAAGTTCTAGTTACTTGAGTAAAGACATCATTTAGAATAGTAATATTTTTCACTTGCTTTATTAAAATGTGTTAGTAGAGCTTATTTTACTCTCCAGCTATTTTTTTTACATACTTCTCCAAATTCCAACATTTTCCAATAACATCTTTAATCTCTGTTTCTGTTTATTTCTGTGGCTTTCAAATACCTTAGCAAGTAGAAACATTTGAATTTAAGTAAGTTTAACAAAACAGGTGTGAAGAATGGCTATTTGATCACATACAAATTTCACTGTCCGGTCCCGGGGGACAGCTACAGGATACAGAAATTGATTTTTCACCACAGTTACATTATATGTCTAACAAATCATGATCGTTATTTAAAATATGACTAAAATTGAGCATCTCGACTATTCACAATGCATTAGATTGATTTTGATATTGTTAATTCAAACCTTCTAAAGTTAGGCGAAATATGAACATTTTTGGCATTTTTGTTGAATTCCAAATTTCGTACAAAGCTTACAAAATGAAGATCTGATTTTCCATGCAGGTAAAGGATTTTTCAATCGCTTTCTTTGTACTACATAAGATGGGGGAGGGACCTCTGCAAGTGCCATTTTGAGCAGTGTCCGATATTGGGAGGTGTCTGGCGCTAGGGGATATCTCCTTATTTTGCCCATTATCACTTATTTGTCCCATATGAATAGGAAATCCAGCAACGATGATACTGATAGGCGATCATAGACAGCATAGGATAGAAGTACTAGTGTTTCCAATCGAACCGTCAAAAACCGTTCCAATTCGAGTTGTTTACACAGAAAAAAATAAAGTATTGCATATCTGTCAAGTACTATTGTAAATTAGTTAAGACGGTCTACAAATGTTTGACGACAATAAATACAAATACAAAATGTAGGGATTTTTTGTTGACGTATATTTTCCCAGCCTATATCTCCTAGCAATAGATGTTTCGGCAATGACGAAAGCGACAATCTTGCTTTATAGTTTATTACCTCTTATGCTAAATTCCATAGCGTCTAATCAAGTGTTGAACTAATGACAATGACCTCCAGCTATGTAGAGTGAATTGATAATCATTCGGATATAATAATAATTTTACATCTTTTTGCATAAGAATTTTATAAGCGTAAAAAGGGTTGCAAAAGCTAATCTTTGGTAAAAGGTCAATATAATAGGGGAACGTTTCTGCATTTCATCTCATAGCTCCCATTTCCATCCCATCAAAAACAAAGCAATGAAAAGGTATTTGATTAGTTATTTGTTTTTGTGATTTTTTCCAGCAGTGAGCACGAATGTTAGCAAAAAGAAGCGACAAGATTGGTGCAGTATTTCTCTGTTTTGCAATGAGATGAATATATGTTCAGTGAGATGGAAAACGGAATAGTTCCCCTATAAGAAAAATAGTTGAAACAAAAGAAAAGAACTCAATAATACAAAATCACAAAAAGTCTAAGAAGGTCGTTCAGTTTCAGTTAACCCTCCTTTACCATTGTGCATTATGCGTAAACGGTTGGCATCTTTCTTCTGATTCAAAGCACAAGTTTGCTCTGTGAGACGCCGTGACGGCCTGTCAATGAATAATAATTAGCTTCCTCTGTTCGTTTAGCTTGAATTAACTTGCAAACCACCATTTTGATAATAGACTGCTGAGCAGCACTACTGATACACATGTGTGTGCAGCGCAGAGAATGCTATTAACCCGTCATATTCAAAATAATATTTTCGTTATTAGCCAAAGTGAATGTAGGGTGCGTGCCCCTCATTGTAGACTATCTCCGAAGATGGCTAATGCAAATGTCAAACGCACATAGGACAGTTGCGGTGTAGTCACATGCTTTCAGTAGTTACCTTATTAACGATGATCCTTCCGAATTTGAATATAAACCACAGGCAGCTTGCAGCTATAAAAAAAATCCATTCATCTCATTAGGGCCCATCGGCGCTGTTTGCACGCAAAATAAATTTAATTTCCAAGTGTCTACCAACTTTCAAGTACCTTTTTAATAGCAACAGTATGCGAATGGGTTTAGGACTCGTTTTCCATTGAATAAATTTATGAACTCATCCTTTTTTTCTTTAGGACACAATAGGGTAGAATTTTATAAAGGGGATGAGCACTACGAATCTATCATGGCGTCCTCGTATGTTATGTACGGCATCGTTGGGCTGCTTTCAAGTTCAACCCCATTTTGCTGCGTTTTATGTACAAACGGTCGGTCCCTTGATTCAACAACAAATCATGAGAACATATGCGCCGATTACCAGAAACTCTTGCTTCCCGGGACGGTTGATGAAAGGTAATAATGTTTGAGTAGGTTCCATCCCTCCACCAGATTCGACACAATTATTTTAATTTGAAAAGTATCCCGAAAACATTATCTGCTGTGCAAGCTAGAGATTTTCGGCGGACTGCGGAGTCGCATCGCAATGGGACGCGGTCCTCGATGCTGAGGCGAATCCATTTCATTTGGCAAACATGCGTATAAATATCAAATCTATAAACTGTTATTCCAGTCGGGACTTAGGGTGTTATTTGCTGCGAAACGATGGAGGAAAATGTATAGTTGAAAAATAATAAATAAATTATCTCCATTGGGATTGTCTCCTTCATCTGGAATTGATTTCGTTCTACTTAACAATAGGACGTCATTGAATTGTTGAAAATGACCGTTAATGACAAATTGTTTTGGATGTTTGCGCCTATTTTGTATAGGGGAAAACGAGAAGCGAGACACGAGATGCACGATTGAAAACTTGCATGAGAAATATTCAACAGCATTATGTGTCCAGGTTCCAGATATGTTCTGCTTTTCCGTAAATCTGTAGTCTGTATGTAAGAACTCCACGTATTCCAGCACTACTAATTGTTATAAAAAGTTTCGATTAGGCAAGTAAAATGGGCGACAACAATAATGGTAATGGAAATCTAAAAGTAGATTCTGTGTGGATTCTGCACAGCAGAATACCACAGTAGATCTCGGCACAGTAGCGGTTAAGTAACACAGAGTGCCTGAACAGATAAATAAAGGAATAAAAAAATATTATAGGTATTTACCAATAAAAAATAGAATGTACAATTGCTAGTATTTTCGCCAACTAAATAGACTAAACTAATTAAATAGTTATTTGTTCAATTAGTTCAGGGCAGCAGGGACTATGTCCAAGGGCTTGACGATCCCTCCCCAGGCCATCTGCGAGTTGTGGGGCTTGCCTAGGATGTGGTGAGGTTTGACAGTGGGCCCTGTTAAACCTCTATAAAAAGCTGCATGTATCCGCAAGTAGGCCCCACCAAAGCGACCGTGTGCCGCTCAAAGCGTACAAGCCCAAGTCCTGGTGTTAGGTGGGACGCTAAACAGCCCTGACACGATGGCCATCCGACGAGGAGGTTTGCGCAGGCCCAATAAGCCGCCTGGAAAACCAATCATTACGAACAATATAAGAGATAATGCGACTCGATATAATCAGCAAAGACCTAGGCGACTAATACAGGATCACGATTGGAAGCTTGGAACATGGAACTGCAAGTCGCTAGGTTTTGCAGGTTGCGACAGGATGATCTACGATGAATTACATCCCCGCAACTTCGATGTCGTGGCGCTGCAGGAGATTTGCTGGACAGGACAGAAAGTGTGGAAAAGCGGGCATCGGGCGGCTACATTCTACCAAAGCTGTGGCACTACCAACGAGCTGGGAACCGGATTCATAGTACTGGGTAAGATGCGCCAACGTGTGATTGGGTGGCAGCCAATCAACGCAAGGATGTGCAAGCTGAGGATTAAAGGCCGTTTCTTCAACTATAGCATCATCAACGTGCACTTCCCACACGAAGGGAGACCCGACGACGAGAAAGAAGCGTTCTACGCACAGCTGGAGCAGACATACGATGGATGCCCACTGCGGGACGTCAAAATCGTCATCGGTGACATGAACGCACAGGTAGAAAGGGAGGAAATGTATAGACCGGTCATCGGACCGGATAGTCAGCACACCGTATCGAATGACAACGGCCAACGATGCATAAACATCGCAGCCTCCCGCGGAATGGTAGTCCGAAGCACCTTCTTTCCCCGCAAAAATATCCACAAGGTCACATGGAGATAACCTAACCAAGAAACGGAAAACCAAATCGACCACGTTCTAATCGACGGTAAATTCTTCTCCGACATCACAAACGTCCGCACTTACCGCAGTGCGAATATTGAATCGGACCACTACGTCGTTGCAGTATGCCTACGCTCAAAACTCTCGACGGTGTACAACACGCGTCGAAGTCGGACGCCGCGGCTTAACATTGGGCGGCTACAAGACGGTAGACTAGCCCAAGAATACGCGCAGCAGCTGGAAGGGGCACTCCCAACGGAAGAGCAGCTAGTCGCAGCGTCTCTTGAACATGGCTGGAGAGATATTCGATCCGCCATTGGTAGCACCGCAACCGCTGCACTTGGCACGGTGCCGACTGGTATGACGGCGAATGTGAGCAGTTAGTGGAAGAGAAGAATGCAGCATGGGCGAGATTGCTGCAAAACCGCACGAGGGCGAACGAGGCACGATATAAACGGGCGCGGAACAGACAAAACTCGATTTTCCGGAGGGAAAAGCGCCAGCAGGAAGATCGAGACCGTGAAGAGACGGAGCAACTGTACCGCGCTTATAATACACGAAAGTTCTATGAGAAGTTAAACCGTTCACGTAAGGGCCACGTGCCACAGCCTGATATGTATAAGGACATAAACGGGAACCTTCTTACGAACGAGCGTGAGGTGATCCAAAGGTGGCGACAGCACTACGAAGAACACCTGAATGACGATGTGGCAGACGAAGATGGCGGTATGGTGATGGACCTGGGAAAACGCACGCAGGGCATAATTCTACCGGCTCCGGATCTCTATGAAATCCAGGAGGAGATTGGCCGGCTGAAAAACAACAAAGCCCCTGGAGTTGATCAACTACCAGGAGAGCTATTTAAACACGGTGGTGAGACACTGGCTAGAGCGCTGCACTATCCTATTCGACTAGATGCTGATGTTGGGGCAGCAGGGACAGCAGGAACAGCATGATGTCCAAGGGCTTGACGACCCCTCCCCAGCTGTCTGCGAGTCAGGGAGAACTGCCTAGGGCGTGGTGGGATTTAGCAGTGGGCTCTGCTAAAATCCCTCCCAAAAAACCACAAGTGCCCGTAAGCGGACTCTATCAAAGCGACTGTGTGCCGCTTCAAAAGCACAAGCCCAGGGAGGGAGTGCCAACTGGCATGTGGAGTGTCCCTACTTCGGTAGGGTAGTGCGTGAGCTGCTTCGGCAGGAGTGAGTGATCTGTTTGTGCTGAGACAGGAGTGTCATAGCGAGTCGCCGCCGCTATGGCCACCTCGAAGCGCAGCAGAAGTCTGAGTATGGACTGCACATGCTAAGGTAAGAGTGTCGTAGCGTAGTATCGTTGATTAGTCCCCACATACCGCTATCGACACCTCGAGGCATGGCAGTGGAGTGTTAGAATAAGTTGTGGAGTGTACCTACTTCGGTAGGGTAGCGCGTGAGCTGCTTCGGCAGGGAGTGAGTGATCTGGTTGTGCTGAGGCAGGAGTGTCATAGCGTGTCTCCGCCGCTATTGTCACCTCAAAGCGCAGCAGAAGTCTGAGTATGGACTGCACATGCTGAGGCAGGAGTCGAGGTATCCCATCGACACCTCGAGGCATTGCAGTGGAGTGTTAGAGTGAGCACCCGAAAAAGGGTCACATGGAGCGAATGGTCTTTGGAGAAGCTGCTTCGGCGGCAGGGTAGCAGTGGGTTGTACCCACACACCTACAGTTGTGCACATGTGGTGCATGGGGAGTGTCCCTGCTTCGGCAGGGTAGCGTATGGTCTGCTTCGGCAGTGGTGTGATTGATCTGCTCGTGCTGAGGCAGAGTGTCGTAGCGCAATATCTGTAGGCTCAGGCAGTTACCGCTATTGACACTTCGAGGCATGGCAGCGGAGCGTCCGGGAGAGCATCCAAGTAAGACTCAAATGGAGTGAATGGGGTGCGAGCACCCAAGTCAGTCTCGCGTGGGACGAGTGCCTGTGTGAGCGATAATGAGTGAGTACGCTTAGTACTGCCGTCCCCCCAGAAGTAGTACTGCGAGGTAGTTCCTGGGGGAAACGATGGTGGAGCCCAAGGGAGTTTAGTCGGTATTACCGGTATGGTCGAGTCCGACACTCCAGTACACTTCCGTGTGGTAGTTTGGCAACTACAATGCACGTGTACTGGGTTAGTGTGTAAATGCATTCTCCCTTGTAAAAAAAAAAAAAAAAAAAAAAGATGCTGATGTCATATTAGAAATTTGGAGACAGTACTCTTCGATAGAAAATCCTTCCGCACGCGATGGCATATGAGCAAATCAAACCACCTTCCTTTTGCCAGTGGAGATATATCAGCTTCCACACTGATATTCTTCCCTCTCCCTTCATATGGGAGCTTGGCAGAAGGAAGGTCGTGCGATATGTGCGATCACAAATATTGCCCTCCGCTCGCTTTCAAATCGACTTCTATAAAAACATTCTTCATACCTGCCGTATCCTAACGGAACTATCAATTCTATACTTTCGCCTCTAATTCTATCATGAACATGTACGTCTAAAGCCCTCTGTACACCTCCCGTGAACATGAACATGAACAAGAGGTGAGAAAGAGCGATAATTTCACAGTGAACATCGTCGTGGACAATCGAGTCTAGTTGGAAGTGTTGAATTATTGCCCACGAATACAGGCAGCAAGTAAGCGTGCAGTAGTAAACGAAGGAAATAAAAATGAAACATATTGTCGCATTCGCATATATGTATATGAATTATTTGAGTGGGTAATCTACGGAACGATATTGATCAAGTTGATTAATTTTAATCATCTTTTCGTTTAAATGTTCGGGAATTTTGTTATGAAAAGCCAGTAGGTACATATACTTAATGATTTCTGAATGGCAAATTTTCAACTGTGCTACCAAATGTATACATTTTGCACCGTTCAAAGCTGAATTAACAAGTTCCGGTGATCAATTGACCTGAATCCAAATACTTATTGACTGAATCCAAATAGTATTATCTTTCGATTGGTTCGCATCAAAGGAGTTCTGGCAAAACTACCCACGAAGCATGTAATTCACATGATTCATTCTGTTCCACACATTAATACAATAATGTTCAATTATGCAATTATAGTTAAGAAAATACGAATTTACGAAAAGAAAAGTAATTTCTTCTAATTTTCTATCAAGTGACTTCTTTCCCATTTGAACGATTGATTTTGACATGTAGTAACAAGTTTAATTTGATGAGGAGTTTTTAAATTTATTTTTACTTTCGCTAGATATCATTTTTGACTTTCTATTTTGGCTTACATTTGTTTAATACTTTTCTTCATCTCATTTTTTTTAAATTTATTATTCATTTGTTCGAATAGTGTTAATTACTGTTTGAATATTTGACCAGTTCGCCAATGAAAAAACCCAATTTTTGCTCAAGTTTTCGTGTATTAAATTCAATTGATCACGTAGCGTATATCCGTACCGTATTTAATTGTTGTGTTCTTTTTTTTAAAGTCTTAATATGTATTCAATAATTTTTGCTGTGCTAAGATTTTGTTGATAGTCATTATCCAAATTATGTAAATTACTCACATAAACTGTTTCAAATAAACAACTTTATTGAATAAACTAATATAGGTATACCTAATCACAAAATTTCTGAATGATAATTATTATTAATATCTGTACCTCGTGGATGGTCATAACGCACAAAGAGCATGTGTGTACCAAAAAAACGTGGGCAGACAGACAGGCAGGATGAAAACGACAGAGAGGCAATTTACACATCTTGTTAGATTCTTCATTCTCCCTGTATTGCTGTGGTGGATATATGGCGTATATGGTGTATATATCAGAGAGGAGAGAAGCTTTCTCTGGTAAATCAGGTAAAAAAATTCCACGGAGCTCGTTCACGTTCGAATGGCAAAAGCATTCTGAAAATCTGTTCACCGTGAACGACAGAGACGATGCACAAGCATATCGGAAGCATATCAAATGATTCAGTAGTAGCAAAGCAGAAAAAGTATGCCAAGCATTTATAACTAATATAGCTAAGACTTTGAATTAACAAAAGAATTAATAAATAAATAAATGACTTCAAATTAATGGGTTGATAAATTAAAAAAATGAACAATCGATTAAATTACAAAATTATTGATTTGAAAAATCAATAAATGGATAATTTTTTAGATTAATAAATTCAGAAATGAATGAATTTATAAATTATTGAATAAAAAAAAATAAATATAATAAAATAATCAAAAATAAAATAGTAAAATAATAAAAAATATTCCATAATAAGTTTATAAAGGTATGTTAATAAATTATTAAATTACCAAATTGATAAATAAACAAATTTATAAATTTATAAATCAATGAAATAATAAATTAATGAATTGATGAATAAAAAAAATGATAAATTAATCAATTAATAATTAATAAATTACTAAACTGCCGCTGCAAGCATAACTGTCCAATATTTACACGATTTGCTATCTATATGGAAAAGTTATGCTTTTATGAACAGTAAATTAAAAAATAAAAAGAAATTAATAAACCAATTACTAAAAATCTAATATATCAACAACAAAAAATAATAAATCAATAAATTTATTTTGAAACCTAGTAAATCAGTGACTTAATAAATAAGCAAATGAACAAATTATAATTAATGAACAATAATGATGGTGTTGTAAAAAATACACAAAAAAATGATATTTTTTCCTTCATTGCACATTAGGTAATCCGCTTTCAAAAGAGGAAAAAATAATAACTTTCTTTACCGACAACTTACAGAAGAGATTAAGGGCTTATTCAAAAAGAAATTTTCCAAAGAATTTAAGAATCAAGGACGTGGAACACTTCTGTATGTAGTTATGAGGCTCGTTTTGCCCCAATGTCCCATACATCACGAGTTTACATATTTTTTGTCATTTTATCTTTAGGACATTGCTCTAAAATTGTGTTTATCTCTTCACTGTGGATCGACAGAAGGGCACTACATATATTTTGCTGGAAAAAGTTGAAAATTTCAGGGATTTTGGTGTTTAATAAGCGTCAAAATGCATTTTATTTGAATTTTCCGGCCGCGTCAATTTGAAATCGTCGCGAAGCAAATTGTCGCCAGCAAACATGGCCATAAGATCTGTCAGATCAACTACGAACAAAATTGTTTGATTTCAATAATCAGATTATTTCCAGAAGTTGAGTACTTTTTTTTTGCATGTTTTAATGATTTGGCTTTGTATTAACACAGATTTAAAATAAAGATATTGGCGACGATTTTAAAGGTGCATAAAAAGTGATCGACGCGATTTGTTACCAGCGAAACTGAAAATACTATTAATTTAAATGATATTTTCCAATGATATAATGAAAATAACAAATAATCATATATTTCATTGAATGTATTGAATTATAGGGGACTTTGGGGTCATACAAGTCTAAAAGCTCATTAAATATATTTTTTTTTACAAAATAGGATAACTTTTTTCACGGACGACAGAGGAGAATGAGAGCTTATTCAAAAGAAAATTTTCAAAGAAATTCAGTGAGTGATTTTTTATAGACGCGGGATACTACTGTATGTAGTTATTGAGCTCGTTTTACTCCAATGTCCCATAAATCAATTTTTTCATATTTTTCGTCCTTTTATCTTTTAAAATATTGTACTAAAATTGTGTTTTCCTCTTCATTGCTTCTGAGCTTGTTGACCTCAAAAACCCCTCGAATCAATTTTTTCAATGCAATATACGAGTATTTGTTATTTTCATAGTATAATTGACAAATTATTGAGCTATATAATTGCATAGAGGAATTTGGGCGAAAAGGCATGAGAAAAGAATATCGACTCTCAAATAATATGATTACTCTTGTCTAGTTGTGCGATCGGGTATGGTTTGGAAATGTTCGACATCGGCTCTATCAAGAAGTATTTAAAAATCGTTTCATTTCATTTATTTAGTTAACATCTAAACAGATAAAACTGAATCAACAATTTGACGCCACAATGCACGGTTCGAGGCCGCATCTCTCCATCCTCGGATACGCCCCACGCTCGCCAAGTCGTTCTGTACCTGGTCTGCCCATCTCGCTCGCTGCGCTCCACGCCGTCTCGTACCTGCCGGATCGGAAGCGAACACCATCTTTGCAGGGTTGCTGTCCGGCATTCTTGCAACATGTCCTGCCCATCGTACCCTTCCGGCTTTAGCTACCTTCTGGATACTGGGTTCGCCGTAGAGTTGGGCGAGCTCATGGTTCATTCTTCGCCGCCACACACCGTCTTCTTGCACACCGCCAAAGATGGTCCTAAGCACCCGTCTCTCGAATACTCCGAGTGCTTGCAAGTCCTCCTCGAGCATTGTCCATGTTTCATGTCCGTAGAGGACTACCGGTCTTATTAACGTCTTGTACATGACACATTTGGTGCGGTGGCGAATCTTTTCGACCGCAGTTTCTTCTGGAGCCCGTAGTAGGCCCGACTTCCACAGATGATGCGCCTTCGTATTTCACGACTAACGTTGTTGTCAGCCGTTAGCAAGGATCCGAGGTAGACGAATTCCTCGACCACCTCGAAGGTATCCCCGTCTATCGTAACACTGCTTCCCAGGCGGGCCCTGTCGCGCTCGGTTCCGCCCACAAGCATGTACTTTGTCTTTGACGCATTCACCACCAGTCCAACTTTTGTTGCTTCACGTTTCAGGCGGGTGTACAGTTCTGCCACCTTTGCAAATGTTCGGCCGACAATGTCCATGTCATCCGCGAAGCAAATAAATTGACTGGATCTGTTGAAAATCGTACCCCGGCTGTTACACCCGGCTCTCCGCATGACACCTTCTAGCGCAATGTTGAACAACAGGCACGAAAGTCCATCACCTTGTCTTAGTCCTCGGCGCGATTCGAACGAACTGGAGTGTTCGCCCGAAATCTTCACACAGTTTTGCACACCATCCACCGTTGCTTTGATCAGTCTGGTAATCTCTCCGTTATGGTTCTCGTCCATAATTTTCCATAGCTCTACGCGGTCTATACTGTCGTATGCCGCCTTGAAATCAACGAACAGATGGTGCGTTGGGACCTGGTATTCACGGCATTTTTGAAGGATTTGCCGTACAGTAAAGATCTGGTCCGTTGTCGAGCGGCCGTCAACGAAGCCGGCTTGATAACTTCCCACGAACTCGTTCACTAATGGTGACAGACGACGGAAGATGATCTGGGATATCACTTTGTAGGCGGCATTAAGGATGGTGATCGCTCGAAAGTTCTCACACTCCAGTTTGTCGCCTTTCTTGTAGATGGGGCATATAACCCCTTCCTTCCACTCCTCCGGTAGCTGTTCGGTTTCCCAGATTCTGACTATCAGTTTGTGCAGGCAAGTGGCCAGCTTTTCCGGGCCCATCTTGATGAGCTCAGCTCCGATACCATCCTTACCAGCTGCTTTATTGGTCTTTAGCTGTTGAATGGCATCCTTAACTTCCCTCAAGGTGGGGCTGGTTGGCTTCCATCGTCCGCTGAACTGACGTAGTCATCTCCTCCGCTGCCTTGACTTTCACTGCCTGTACTCTCAGCGCCATTCAGATGTTCCTCGTAGTGCTGCTTCCACCTTTCGATCACCACACGTTCGTCCGTCAAGATGCTCCCATCCTTATCCCGGCACATTTCGGCTCGCGGCACGAAGCCTTTGCGGGATGCGTTGAGCTTCTGATAGAACTTGCGTGTATCTTGAGAACGGCACAGCTGTTCCATCTCCTCGCACTCCGCTTCTTCCAGGCGGCGTTTCTTCTCCTGAAAAAGGCGGGTCTGCTGTCTCCGCTTCCGTCTATAACGTTCCACGTTCTGCCGGGTACCTTGCTGCAGCGCAACCGCCCGCGCTGCGTCCTTCTCCTCCAGAATCTGTCTGCACTCTTCGTCGAACCAATCGTTCCGTCGACTTCGAGCCATATACCCGACGTTGTTCTCCGCTGCGTCGTTAATGG
This sequence comes from Armigeres subalbatus, assembly GCF_024139115.2. Lineage (NCBI taxonomy): Eukaryota > Metazoa > Arthropoda > Insecta > Diptera > Culicidae > Armigeres > Armigeres subalbatus. Next base: position 157,395,244 of record NC_085141.1, on the reverse strand, counting down.
CTGCTTTAACTGTACTCCAGCAGTCCTCAATAGGGGCCCCATCGAGCTCACCCTCTTCCGGCAACGCTGCCTCGAGATGCTGCGCGTATGCAATGGCGACATCAGGTTGATTCAGTCGCTCTAGGTCGTACCGCGGCGGTCGTCGGTACCGAACATTGTTGATGACGGATAGTTTTGGGCGCAGTTTAACCATCACCAGATAGTGGTCAGAGTCGATGTTAGCGCCACGATATGTCCTGACGTCGATAATGTCGGAGAAGTGCCGTCCATCAATCAGAACGTGGTCGATTTGTGATTCTGTCTGCAGTGGTGATCTCCAGGTGTACCGATACGGGAGGCTGTGTTGGAAGTAGGTGCTACGAATGGCCATATTCTTGGAGGCGGCGAAATCAATTAGTCGTAGGCCGTTTTCGTTCGTCAGCCGGTGAGCGCTGAACTTTCCAATAGTCGGTCTAAACTCCTCCTCTTGGCCAACCTGAGCGTTCAAATCTCCTATGATGATTTTGACGTCGTGTCTTGGGCAGCTGTCGTACTCACGATCCAGCTGCGCGTAGAATGCGTCCTTATCATCATCAGTGCTTCCGGAGTGTGGGCTATGGACGTTGATTATGCTGAAGTTGAAGAACCGGCCTTTGATCCTCAACCTGCACATTCTTTCATTGATCGGCCACCACCCGATCACGCGCCTTTGCATATCGCCCATCACTATGAAAGCTGTTCCCAGCTCGTGTGTGTTGCCGCAGCTCTGGTAGATGGTATGATTACCTCTAAACGTTCGCACCATTGATCCCTTCCAACAAACCTCCTGCAGCGCTACGATGCCGAATCCACGGTCCTTGAGCACATCGGCGAGTATGCGTGTGCTCCCGATGAAGTTGAGAGATTTGCAGTTCCACGAACCGAGTTTCCAATCGCTAGTCCCTTTTCGTCGCAGTGGTCTTCGCCGATGGTTCCGGTCCGTACTCTCTTGTTGATTGTTCGTTGCTTATGATTTTTAAAGGCTGGCTTGCAGGGCCTGACACCAAACCCCTAAATTTCCGGAGGACCATTCCTCCTTATTTCCGGTGGACCATGGTGCACAGTTTCACTTTAGAGTCCCTCGCTGGCACTCGGACGATGATCAGCCGCCCTAACATGGAGAACAGACGCTGTTGTGAGCCGATCCTGACATGGAGAACAGACGCTCAATAAGATTTGCACCTCCGGAGAGGAGCAAACCCCCCCTTCCCTGTCAGCATACGACCATAGTTCCCACCGGGGTTGGTTACCCGATCTTCCCTAAGGTTGCTCGTATCCCGGCCAGCACCGCGGGGAGGTAGGGATAGGAGTTGCTGGGTAAGAGGCTAAGGACCGCGAGATGGGGTCTATTTTATTCCTTTAGGTACGCGAAGTACCAATGGTACGCTTTACCCAGCATTTGCCGTTCCATTTAAAAATCGTATTTTATCTAATAAATCACAAAACAAAACATTTGCGAAATGATTTACTTCATTAGTTATTGTTTCACAAACATTTTTTAATGTCTGTACAACATTTTTGGACAATAATATCAACAATTATCTGTAAATATTATTTATTTTTACAGAATACATGAAAAATTCACATAAAATGCACTTTGATGCCTATTTGACCCCTAAATCCCTTAAATTTCTAACTATTGTCATATTTAGTGCACCTCTATGGATCCACAGTGAAGAGATGTACACAATTTTAGAGAAATTTCGTAAAGAGAAAATATAGAAAAAATATGAAAATTCGTTGGAATTTGTGTTGGGAATCCTACGCCGTTGCTCGCAAGGCTATCTGGAGACCCGTATAAATTAATATAATTTAATAAAAATAAAACACCAATAAAAAACCAAATCTTCCAGTCGTATTTTTTTTGTATATAAATTAACTATTACATCAAATATAAATCATAAAATAAAAAAAAAATAAAATAATGAATAAATACAATGGTTTCTAGTTAGCCTTGCCAGCAAAGGCGGAGTATTCTCGATTTTCGTTGCGGTCTAAAAGATTTTTTTCGGGTTTTCGGCAATCTCGGCAATTGTACTTGCAACATAAGACACATATCCATGCAATGGACGGGTACAGAATAGAAACATCAAATAATAACTGTGGAAATGTTAATGGAATATTGAGTAAAGAAGCAGGCCAAGATTCAGTGGTAATTTAGAGCCATTGAAGAGGAAGAAGAAGAAGAAGAATGAATTATTTTTTTTTTATGAATGAAGTAATCTATCTATGAAAATATAAATTTTTCGATTGAATATACGAATGATTGAAGTATCAAAATAAATATTTAAAAAGAAAAAAATAGTATTACCAAATAATAAAAAAGAAACACAATTCATTTATGAGAAACTACTGAGTTAGTTTCCTTCCGACCAAACCGATACGACTATTAAAATGAGCGACAGCGACACACAAAGCAGGAAACCCACCGAAACCGATTCAACGAGAACAGTAAACACTCTTGGTCGATCTGAACTCCCAATCAAATCAATCTATTCTCTTTGTATTTTTGGAGTCACCACAGCTCCACGTTCATGTTCACCGTCGCGTTTACACTTGCGGTGAGTTCACTGCAGATACGATTTCACGATGATTTCACAGGCATGACCGTGGAATGCTCATAAATCTGATATTATTGATGTTTTTCATGTTTTTATGCATCTCACTACTAAATGCAGCATCTGCCTTTCATTTGAACATGATTCCCTCACGATTTGAGTATGTATCAAGAAGTTATTATCGAAAAACAGTTTGTTCACGTTCACGTTCACGGGAGGTGTAAAATGCGCTTAAGTTTGGAAGATGATATTAGCATTTCCATATCATTGTAAATCGTTTAACTGCACGTAGAAGTAGCACACACAAAATCATTAAGAAAATATTGTGAATCGCATAAAATACGGCAGACTTAAGTGGGCTGGTCAGTGGTCACTTAGTGCGAATGTCGGAAGAAAGAATAGCGAAAACAATATTCAACAGAGAACCAGATAGGGGCTGGTGACTTCGTGGAAGGCTACGAACACGCTGGCTGCACGCGGTGGAATCGGACCTGGGGACCCAGAACGTTCGGGGAAACTGGATGAACATCGCCCAAGACCGACGATTATGGAGCCCAGACAATAGCCCAGACATCGGTTTATCGACGCTGTAGCCAACCAGGTACATATCCAGGTAGGTGGGTTCTGTGTTCCAGACAGACCCACTGGAGTCAAGAAAAGACTTTTTAATAGGCCACGATTATTCAAAACGTTGTTTAAAGAAAATAAAAATAGTAGAAGATCCTGATTGTGACATTTGAACATAAAATAGCTGAGCACGTCATATTTTTTTGTAGCAGTTTTGAATGCATTCGTGATAAGTTTTCATTTGAGTTTAAATATGGATCTTTGCTGATTTTTGACAAATTTGAAATCTAGATACATATATTCAAAGGCGTAGTGGATTAAAAACAATTTCAAGGCGATATGTGAAATAAAAATCAATGCAAATTTAAGTCGTATTCCATCTGTACATAAATCTGTCACTGTCACTCATGGCTAAACCCAATCAGGGGATAGAATATTTTAGTACAGTTCTGCATAAGCACCATACAGAAACTGTGATTCGGAAGATTTCAATACAACCATTATCTTTTTAAAATCTTAAAATTTGGTATGATTTTAATACAGTATCTATATAAAAAAGCTCACATTTCATGTATTAAAACCTCACAGAATTGTATATGCCAAGGTTATTATAATAATGGTAAGACTTGTTTTTTGCTGTATTTAAACGAATTATAGAAGTTAAGCAAAAGAGGATTTTACTTTTTACTTTTTACTTTGCACGTAGCCCTACTTTATTTGTAATCCAGAGCGCCTCGGCAAGCATCTTTTGTTCGCGTTTGTTTGTCACTTCCAAATCTGTCGATCTCAGCCGTACCGATCATTGGTTATGTATGATCAACTGGCTACTATCAGCAGACCCTGGATTCCAACTCCACCCACCGTTGCAACTTTTCTGTTTTAAAAAAGGCTCTTCGAAACGCAGCTGGAACAATATCACAAGTCGTTTTGCAATAAAAAAAACTGAAAAGCCGAAAAAAAAATTGCGAGCAACTAAAAACACAACCTTCCGTTCGCACTTTCAACCTTATTTTAACCCACAATGTTGTAGTTGTTCTGAGAGCTCTAAATTCATCAAGTCGTATTGTGTTAAAATCGAAAAAATAAACAAATCAATAAAAATGTGTAAATGTGTTTTATGTCATTATTCCGGAAAATAGAAAAATATATATTAAAGGGCCACCTTATTCTTCGATAGCATGACATTACTATTCGGAATAAGACTCTGAGAAAAAGATATAGTTTAGGCATCTTTCTGCGTAAATCTGCATCTAGGACTGCAGTGCAATGTTATTATTATAAAATACCTATTTACTAAAAGTTATGTGTAACTTCGAGGGTTTAGAATGACAAGAAGTAAGCTCCGTTATCGCTTCGTTGTTGGTCGATCTGAGCAAATCGGTTCGACATCATGAGGACTATTAACAATCGTATTGTTGTCTGCATCAATTTAATTGTTTGGCCACAAAACTCAACACATTTGGATTTTCGAGTAATCAATTTGATTCCATATTTTTTAAGTTATAATTGTTGGAGAAGAGATTGATGAAAAGATTGATGAGAAAAATATCGTCAACGAATCTTTTTTGCAACTCGTTGCATAAAAACTCTTAAGAGGCCTTAATCATAAACCATAAAGAACGTTTCTCCGGAATGGGTTATAGATAGAGAATGGCCTATTCTCACTTTGTCAACTACGGAATATATTTCTTTCAAAATATCTTAGAAGTTCCAGTTTGTTATAATAATAAAATTGAGATTTATTTTTAGTATTCATTGAAGTCGATATATAAAATGTTGATAACTTGCTATTATATCTATTTTTAAATTGTTAAAGAAATCAACACGATTAAGTTCTATTTATGTACATCTACTTTTGATTCTACAATTTTTACAAATCACTGGATTTTGCCCCCTGACCCATCACGAGTTCCAATTCAATGGAATCCTTTACTGAAATCCCAGGCATGTTGTTGAAGCAACTGCACTTGTTCAACCGAGGGTTTCCGGTCAATATCCTGATGGCAATTGCCGTCAACGTTCACGTCCTCACTATCGGATCCAATTCCTCCACATGTTGAACTTTGACAACAGCACTTTTGTTGATTGTGCGACTGGGATCGGCATGGTGACGCAGAGATGGACGAAGTGGCACTCGGGCAGATTGGAGCATCACCCTTCTTTCGCTTTACCCGACGGTTTTGGAACCAGATTTTCACTTGCTTTTCGGACAAGCGGAGACGGGTGGCAATTTCGATCCGGCGCAGTCTGGTGAGGTACATGTTGGACGAGAACTCGCGCTCTAGTTCCAGAAGCTGGGTGCTAGTGAAGGCAGTGCGAATCCTCTTGCTAGAAAGCTCATCGTCGATCGCGAACGCGAGGCCATCCGCGGGGGTTGGCGACGGCGTTGAAGACTTGATGATGGGCTGCTTGGCGGTGTTGTTGATTGGGGATGCTGCTGGGTACGGCGAGAACCGATCTGGTGTTTTCTCGCAGCGATAGAGTTTGCGGTAGTATTCCTCTTTGGGCGATAGCCTCGGCGGTTGGACATCGGTCGGTTGATATAATTTTGGCGACAGATCCAACGAAAAGTTATGAGGTTGAGGTAGATGGTGTTGGTACGGCAGATGTAGCTGTTGTTGGGCAGCAGCATGTTGTTGTTGTAATCCGAGTGAGAATAGATAGCTTCCAACGTAGCACGCCGAGTATGGTAAAGTGGCCGGCGGAGTCACTGGTAACTGAGTGAACTGGCTATAATCGAACGAGTTGCTTTTCACTGGTGTTGATTTATCACCGATCAACGAATCCACTAGAAATGATCGCGACATTTTGTATTTTTGATCACTCAAATATAGGCACGAAGGATATGTTACTTGTTGCAAAGCAAAGTGTAAACTGTTTGTGGAATGAGGGGTGAAGATCTATTTTATAGTGACCCTTGCACAGAAACTCATCCCCTCCATATTTTTCGTATCCTTTTCTTGTACAAGTAAAGGTGATCGAAAACGAGGGGTTGGAAAAATATCCTTCTTTCCTGCTTAACATCTCTGTGCGTTTGAAGGTAACATAGAAAATGTGACGAAGGATGAATGAGTGAAGGACGTAGGAAGCGATATTGGAAACAGTATTGCCGGCACGACGAGTAGTTCACTTTTCCACCATTTAAAAATTAAAGTTATATTTTAGTTAAACCAATTAGCTCGAAATGTAAAATCAATTACATATAGATATTAGGACAGTTTAATTCAATCAAAGTTAATTGCCTATATTCCGGGGATTAAAGCACATAACTTGGACATTAATTTACAATGTTCTGAAAACTTATATGTGAATATGTACGAGTCCCTTAGAAGGGAAAGTGGTTACCTCTAATACATTTTTCAAATTAATATCTTCCACATAATGGACATATTCACATATGAGTTTTCAGAAGACAGTTTAATGCATATGTATTTTCCTAAAGTTAGAATACATTTTGGCTTTTTGTATCATTAACATACAAAAATAGATAAGTTATTAATGTCAACTGGCAACCCTGAAGACTTTCTTTACTACCTTTTAACGCACTTTAGACACACTTTAGCAGCAATTAGGAAATATCCTTCTCACCCGGCCGCATCCCTCTCTCGTAATTCCACATGGTCCCGTGATAGGAAAAATACACACAGAAAGGCGCATCCCGAAACCCACATCGGTCGCGTATTATCTATTCATTACATTGTCGCATGCTGCACCCTTCCCGATTCCAAGTAGCTACAAGCGTATCAACCCCGCCCAGTTTTTCCCACTCTTCCCAGTTCTCTTTTGTGTATGGCGAAATGTGCATCACCGGCTGTTGCTACACTCCAAGGATAATGATCACTGACCTTTATTTAGCATTTCTTTTCGAGTGCTGTGCCAGACAAACCGTCTGCGTTGGAGCTTAGAGATCTAGGCAACTGGTAGGTGGTGTGGTCATGGAATAAACATTTTTTTGGAATTGTTGTGCAGATAATTAGAAGTGTGCCAGCTTATACTTACATTGTAGTGGTCGGATTAGAAATTGGAAACCGTGATTAGTTGCATGAATTTCTGTGCTTTTAATTGTGTTTCTCTTGTTAAAAATAAGTAATCCGAAAAAAAGAGTTTGACTAAAACGATGTGTAAAATCAAATGAAAAAACAAATACTGTTTATTAGACATATGCAAATTTCAAAACAAAACTCGCTAGAATGTGCATTATAGCTATACCGTGGGGCCCCTAGACACTTAATTCACGCAAACAGTCGCTATAATACACAATTCTAATCCAACTAACATGTTTGTTATATGTTCTGCGTGATACGGGTAATGCAAATCTCTTTAAAAATACAAATAAAATGAACTCCTCTTGAATCGAAATCCGTCCACAGTGTACGGATTTCGGATCATGGAATCTGAATCAAGGATGTTATTGATCATTTAGTAATTTTCGTTCGATCATTTAGTAGTTTGTCAATAACTCATTCCAGAAGCTGAATTTTAAAATGTGTTGTATGGTGGACTTCTAGTGCGAAGGTTTTTCTACTACTCTGCCTAACGGTTTATTTTTAGAATTTAAATAATAACGGAGTTATAACGCTAGTAGCAGTAACTTAAACTAAATAATTGTTTTTTTTTTTGTATCATTTAATCTAATTCACTGGAATTCAAACAATGAATTATTAGGAAGAGTTGTAGAAAAACCTTCGCACTAGAAGTCCACCGTACAACATATTTTATAATTCAGCTGTGGGGTCGTTCAAAAATGACGTCCACAGTTTAAGGGGGGAGGGGGTCAAGATTTTGTGACAGTGCGTACACTCGGTATACAAAAAAGCGTGACAGAGGGGAGAAGGGGGATCTAAATATCTCAAAAAGTAGTGGACGTCATATTTGAATCACCCCTTTTAGAATGAGTTATTGACTAACTACTAAATGATCGATAACATCCTTGATCTAAATCCGCCCGATATGATATCATAAGTGGGCCACCAACTCTTACATAACACTGTAATTTGTTCAACACGTACCTTCAGAAGCCATCCTGTGTGTTTTAGGGTGAACACACATTATTCACTTTATCGGTTCAGTTCACAACACACATGTTTAGAACAGGAAAAAGAAACCAGGTGAGGCATTCCACGGGGGCGTGTCAGTCGATCCTGAGCGACCATTTCGAAAATATTTGAAACTCTGCACAGTTTTTCAATTTCATCTAAATCGTCATTTTTCGATATCAAATCTTCATATTGAGTCACGACTAACATTTCAAAGGGGTGTATGTGAAAATGGTTCAAAAATATTTAAAAAGCTGCACAGCAAAAACGGAATGTTCGATTGTTATGATTTTTTCAGCAAAGTTAGACAACTAAATGGTGATTCTTAAGAAAATGTGCACAGCAAAAAAAAAAATTTTTTTGCCTTTAAAAATATCATTTTTGTCACAAAAACTCAAATATCTCAAAACCCTATCTTTTTTCGAACGTAATTTTTTAGGAAAACGGTCCATTATATTAGCTATCTACCATAAAAATTTGGTGATGGTAAACTAATAAACAAAAAGTTATGACATTTCAAACATTTCACAATTTTCATATTTAGTAAAAAAAATTTTTTTCTGTGTAAGTTATTTCGAGAATTGCAGTTTGATGCAGATTTTATTGTTAAGGGACGTGATTTAAACAAGTTGTTTTCATGATATTTTGATTTAATTATTCATAGCATCTATAAGAAACTTAGACACGATCCAGTGTTGTGATCAAAAGTATTGATAGTGTCATAATTTTCATTGCACGTGACTGGCGAAAAATTCTTTTAATAGTGTTGAAACCTGTTGATAATAACGTTGATAGAAACATATCAGATATGTTATTTTTAAGACAAAAGCTGCAAAATCAAAGATTTATATACACGTGTACGTCTATAGTTTACCTGCAAAAAATATACCTCTTAGAGAATAGACTTTATGATCGGGAGGAAACGGATATCTTCAACAACAACAAATGCATGATAGGTACATACCATGACAATGCTCACGAAAAGCAAAAGCAAAAAAATTACTACTACTAAGGTTGTTAAAGATCTTATAGTAATTGTTTTCTTCAGTCAAGCAAATGACACCAAACTAGTCAGTAAAAACTTAAAAGTGATTTTGTTTATTGAAATATTACGAACAACATGAGTAGCCGCTTTCTCAACTGTTGTAGGCCGTTTGATGGAAAAAAGTGTTCAAAAGAGTTACGAAATCTCACCGAAAGCACCATAGATAAACTGAAAGCGACTGGTTATGCTCCAATGTCCACATTGAATACAAATTTACGCATTTGCAATCTGTATATCATCGGTTGAGCAGAGCGCAGGAAGTTCGAAAACGACAGCAACTGAGGAATTGCCAGATGTATCGACAACAACTGAGGAATTACCAGAAGTATTAAGTGCTGAGAGCCTTGCCACCGTACCATCAGCGAAATCTGTTTCAACAAATCAATCGGAAGATGAGTGTATCCAAAAGGTCAACATCGAACGCTTTAACGAGGGCATAGCTGGGATAAAAGTGACTCCGATTAAATGGAGTAAGATGGACTACGTTTATTACCCGGAGAAAAAATACCGTGAAATAAACGAAGCTGTACGAAGAAACCTCTTCAAATTAGGACCTGATGATGTGGAAAATACAGACTACGATGAGGTAATTATAAATATGAAGGAAAGGTTCTCGAATGCAGCCACGACAAGGAAAGAAAAATTATTGATTTTGTCGATGCTGCCAAGTTCGTGGTCTATTCAGGATGCCATTGATGAGTTCAAAACCAATAGAAATACAGTAAAAGAGGCAAAACAATTGAAGAATAACTGTCTTTCAACCAAAAATACTAGGTCTAGTACTGCATTAACAGATGAGACAAAAGAAATAGTAGTTCAATATTTTGAAGATGATGAAGTAAGTCGAGCTATGCCTGGTCAAAAGATTATGTATCAGTAAAAAAGATGGAAAGCGTCAAGCAATCCAAAAACGATTAATGATGACGACTTTGAAAGAAGCGTACACACGCTTCAAGGAAATTCACGATAATATTAAAATAGGTTTTTCCTCATTTGCAAGCCTTCGGCCAAGGCAATGTAAGCTTCTTTCCAATTCAGGAACACATAATGTGTGTGTGTGCACAACCCATGAGAATATTAATCTTATTTTACATAGTTTGAAAAGAATCAATTTAACAAAGGATATTAAAATGTTAACTGGTAGTCTTTTGTGTGAAAATACAACATCAAATTGCTATCTACGATCTTGTTCGGATTGTCCAGATTCTTCATCATTGGAAAATACTTTATTCGCTGAGTTTGAAGAAAATATATTGATCAGTTATCATTTGAGCAATGGGTGACCACGGATAGGTGTGATATAGAAACTATTGTAAAACCTGTAGATGAGTTTGTGTCATATTTTTGCTTGAAATTAGAAAGTTTAATCCTCACGATTTCATTAAAACAGAACAATCCAGCTTTTTAAAAAATACGAAAAATACATTACAAAATGGTGAATTTTTAGTCATTTGTGATTTTTCTGAAAATTACAGCTTTGTATTGCAAGATGAAGTGCAGTCCCATCACTGGAACGTACAACAAGCTACAATTCATCCATTCGTTATTTATTTTAATGGAAGTACGCAAATTGAACACTTAAGTTTTATTATAATTTCCGAAGATTTAAGACACGATTCAGTATCCGTAAACTTGTTCATTGAAAAATGATTAACTTTTTACGCGTTGATAAGCATAAAGAAGTCAAAAGATATATTTCATGTCTGATGGAGCAGCGTCGCAGTACAAAAATCGTAAGAATTTTTCGAGCCTATGTCAATTTAAATCAATGTACGGAATTGATGCAGAATGGCATTTTTTGCTACATCACATGGCAAAGGTCCTTGTGATGCTATTGGAGGAACAATAAAGCGCATGGCCACAAGAGCAAGTTTAGCCAAAGAACGTGAGCATCCAATTAAAACTGCGAAAGAACTTTTGATTGGGCAAATCGTAGAAAAGAAAAGATTTAACCAAATTATCATTTTGTTTTACTACTACTGAAGAGTACGAAATAAAGGCTTCAGAGCTCAGCGAGCAATTTAATAACGCGAAAACGATCCAAGGAACCCAAAAATTTCACTGTTTCATTCCATTGTCGGAAAATAAAATTAAAGCAAAACTATACTCAAACTGTGCTGATAATAATTCAAAAGTGTTCGATATTTTAAAAAATTTGAATAAAATAAATAAAAATAAGTATTAATAAACTGTTTTCATGATATCATAACCCATACCAAAATTCAAACCCAAAACTCTTAGAGTTTCTATAACAACATTGTGTAACTGCCACATTTAATTTAATACTTAGGATAATATTAATTCATTTTATTTATTTATACATATAATATTTATACATATAATATACATAATATCGATGAATACATAAATATGGAATATCATACAAACAACTTGTTTAACTCACGCAAGGCCCTTAACAATAAAATCAGCATCAAACTGCGATTCTTGAAAAAAAAAACACGGAAATTTTTTTTGTTTACTATATGTGAAAATTGTGAAATGTTTGAAATGTCATAACTTTTTTGTTTATTAGTTTACCATCACCAAATTTTTATGGTAGATAGCTAATATAATGGACCGTTTTCCCTAAAAAAATTACGTTCGAAAAAAGATAGGGTTTTGAGATATTTGAGTTTTTGTGACAAAAATGATATTTTTAAAGGCAAAAAATTTTTTTTTTACTGTGCACATTTTCTTAAGAATCACCATTTAGTTGTCTAACTTTGCTGAAAAAATCATAACAATCGAGCATTCCGTTTTTGCTGTGCAGCTTTTTAAATATTTTTGAACCATTTTCACATACACCCTTTTGAAAAGTTAGTCGTGACTCAATATGAAGATTTGATATCGAAAAATGACGATTTAGATGAAATTGAAAAACTGTGCAAAGTTTCAACTCAATAGAAAATCATGAATTAAAAATTTTCTTAAATTTTGATGCTGTTGCTTGGAATCGCTCAGGTACTAAATAAATCGCCTGCTTACAGCGACACACTAAGAGTTAACTTTTAGAAATCTGTATGGCAAAAGGCATCTAATGTTTAATATCCCGAAAATAAGGGTGCCTTAATCGAAAAAAACATTTGATAGACGTAGTAGTAGCTTCCTACATGACTGGTACCAAATAGTTTTTCGTGAAAAGTTCCTACTGTTGATAAAACCCGCCATACAAACTTCAGGTGGTTAACTCATGCTGGCTATTTTTACATATACGATAGCGCATGGCTACGGCAGTGGCGGATAGGAAACCAACCAATGTATGTGATTCATTGAACTTGAAATATGGTGTTCGCGAGGTTACGTAAAACTTTGTCATTGAAAGTTTACGGCCTATTTCCTATTTTCAGAGTAGAAAAACATTACACCAAAGATATGCACATGAGAACGGAATAATTTTTCAAATTAACCATTTCTAATCTCTTTAAATTTAAAAAAAATCATGAGGTGGACGAACCTCGGTTCTGTACGGATTTCGGTCCCTCACGGTATGTACCTTCGACTTAATTAATTCTTATGAAATGATGTATAATGTCATTGACACAGGAGCATGAAGGCTTATACTTTTGAAGTGTTTCACATTTACTCATTAAAAACTATGAAAAACATGATAAAATAATGAATAAAATCTACTACTCCTGACTCAAAATCCGTCCACCGTGGACGGATATCGAATAAAAGGATCAGAATTTGTACAGCTATTTTTCAACTAAATATTTAAATTGAAGCAGTTTGATTGACTAAACTACCACTGTAAATAGTTCGATACGCACCTTGAGAAGCGATCCCTTCGATTTGTATTCCGCTTATCTTATGTAATGGCTCGCAATTAGCAATTAAAACACAGTTACTTTTGGTGCAATTATGCTCTACCCGAAAACAAAATGGCGGCAAAAACTCCGCGTTTGGTGTGTTTTGCTTTGCGATTTGCTGTTTTAATTTCGAAGCCTTCTTTCCATTTCTATGCCCTATGTTTATTCTTTGTTCTTTGTTTATTTGTACACCCAAAAAACAGATCTTACAATTATTGTATAAAAACGTGGCATATACAAATCTGTAAGATTTTTATACAGAAACTAGTTGACCCGGCAGACATTGTCCTGCATAGTAGGCGAAAATATGCGTTCTGAACTGCCCTGGCGAAATTCATATACAAATCTTAATTTCAGTTTTTCACGATTTACTCAAATGATTTTCGTAAGAGGAAATATCATATAAACCCGTCGGAAACAATAACGAACATATCTGCTGAAGGAATGAAGAAAATCCATCCAGCCGTTTTCGCGTTATGCGGATACGAACACAGACCATTTCATTTTTATTATATAGATTGTATTAAAATATTACAAATCTGTATAATTTTAATACAACGATTGTATAAAAATCTTCCAAAAATTGTATATGCCCAATTATTATACAGTTTCTGTAAGGTTCTTATGCAGAACTGTATTAAAATCTGCCATCCGCTGGTTGGGTGATATACATTCATCTGACACTTTAGGGGTCTTAATGAACAATTGGCTTAATATACTAACTAACTAAAACATACAACATATAAAAACGCCATAAAAAATAAAAATTATGCCTAGAAAATAGTTATCATCTTGATAAGAGTCGTTCTTGAAAGGTCCGCGTGGTTAAGTTGAAATCAAACAGTTCAAAAACGTCATTGAAAATACTACACATAAATCTAATAGGATCATGCTGACCATACTCAACGTTTCGCGTTTCAAGGTGGAGGAAATTCCGCTGGCGTAGAATTCTTGTAGGAGCGTAAATATTGATCTCAGTTAGAACAGATGGGGCGTCAATTTCTCCTTTTAAAATTTTCGCCACAAATACAGCTTGAGCGATGGATCGTCGTCGTTCTAGTGTTTGTAGTCCAAGAAGTTGGCAACGTTCTTCATATGGAGGCAGGTTTGTGGCATCATTCCACGGGAGGAAGCGCAGAGCATATCGTAAGATTTTTTTCTGAACTGATTCGATCCTAGCAATCCAGTTGGCGTGGTATCGACACCAGGAAACCACACTTGACTCCAAAATGGATCGTACCAGCGAACAATACAGTGATCGCAGGCAGAATGGATCATGGAATTCTGAAGAAATTTTGAGTATAAATCCAAGCTGTCTATTTGCTTTAGAAATTACATCAGAGTAGTAGACTCGAAATGTGAGGCCACTATCCAGCATAACGCCTAAGTCTCGTACTTGCGTTACTCTTTGCAACGGCTGGTCTGCGATGGTATAGTCAAAGACAAATCGTTTGATCTTTCGATGAAACGAGATGATACTGCATTTAGCAATGCTAACTGTAATGAAGTTTCTGGAACACCACATTACAAAATAATCTACCATCTTCTGAAGCTCCATGCAATCTTGTAGACTCTTAATTATCATGTAGATCTTGACATCGTCTGCGAAAAACGATCGGCATCCGGGTGGCAACAATATATCGATTTCATTTATGAATAGCACAAAAAGCAATGGGCTTAGATTGCTTCCTTGAGGAACTCCGGAAATGTTACAAAACGTTTCAGACTGTTCAGTTCCTATTTTGACACACAGTGTGCGGTTAGACAGGTACGATGTTAACCATGAGACAAATGCGGGGGAAACGTCAATTTTCTCCAATATAGTAATATTCCATGGTCAACACGATCAAAGGCTGCTTTGAGGTCCGTATAGACAGCATCAACCTAAGCACCAGAATCCATGCTACGTAGGCATGTGGAAAGGAATTGAACTAAGTTCGTTGAAACAGATCTCTTTGGAAAGAATCCGTGTTGATCAGAGGAAATGTAATGCCGGCAACTAGCAAACAGAGCATCATTTACAATAATCTCGAACACCTTCGAGCTAGCACACAGCGAAGTAATGCCAAGATAGTTTTGAATGTCTGCCTTGTCACCTTTCTTATGGACAGGGAACATAACCGATGATTTCCAACAAGTAGGGAATTAACGTTGCGCCAAGGAATTATTGAATATAACAGTGAGTGGATATACAAAAGCATCAGCGCATTTTTTTAATACACAGGCAGGAATTCCGTCAGGACCAATAGAGCTGGACTGTTTCAATTTATCGATTGCTGCTTTAACAAGATGCGTAGAGATTTCGAAGCAACTTAACTCAACCGTATTCCTAGGAGTGTCATGAAGTGCTGCGATTATTTGCGATTGCGATGCCACAGACCCGTTGAATGCAGTCTTGAAATGTTCCACGAACAGGTTGCATTTCCACCGGCAATCCATTTCCTTTCCTTTTGGAATTAACGAAAGACCAAAAATGCTTCGGGTTCCTACGGAGGTTGGACTGTGTACGGATCACGTATCGCTTGTATAGAAAATTGTTGTACAGACAATAACTGTTACTCGCCTGAGTGAACACCCGATTTAAGAATGGAGAACGAGATCGACAGTAACTACGTAAAGCTTTTGACCTTGCTCGTTTCAACTGACGTAATCGGGAATTCGACCATGGTGGTTTAGGGACAGATCGTCGGAGAGGAACGCAGTCAAGGATGGCTTGATTCACCTGCTCGTTGAAGTAATCCACTGCGTCATCCACGCAAGTTGCCGTATCAATGGCAGAGATTGCCTCACACAAAGTAGTGTAATCGGCGCGATGAAAATCCAGGCTATGTAGATCCGCGACATCTTCGTATACCGTTGGGAGTTTCAGTTGAATGGTGATCTCAAGGGCCGGATGGTTCAGATCGAGGTCGATCAAAGGTTCCGTAGCATTAAAAACAGAAGATTCACTTTTGATGTTGTCATTGACTAGAACCAAGTCAAGTATACGAGAATTGTGATTAGCAATCGGGTTGATTTGCGTAAGGCCGTTTAAACTGAATCCGTTTAACAAAATTGAGGTAGAGGGCGGGAGGTACGATTGCTGCACATCCAAGACCGGGAACGTATTCTGCCAAAGACCAAACCAGATTGGATTGATTGTAATATCCAAGCTGAATTGCGACGTCCAAATCTGTCCAAATCGTCCAAATCTGATCCAAATCTGAATGAATTGCCCGAATAGATTCGACATGATTATTAATATCAGTGACATTTGTTCGCCGGTCTGGCGGTAGGTAAAGAACTCCGATGCTAGCAGTACCAGTGGGCATTTTAATCCTGATCCATAGTTGTTCGAGGGAGTCACAGACCGGTGTAGGATCTATGCAACATAGAGGATCTATGTAACATGTTGCCTAATCTTACTCTCTATAGCCCTAATCTTACTCTATTAATTGCAATTTGCAATTTAAACACAGTCACTTTCGGTACAACTATATCCGGCACACGCCAAAAGGGTGCCTGAAACTTTGCGTTTTCTGGGTGGCGATTTGTTTTTCAAATGTAATAGTTAAAATTGCGAAACACTGTTTGTGGTGGTTGCACATGAGATTTACTTTCTCTGAATTTTACATCTCCAACACCGTTCTGAACATTTGTTTAAATCTGTGTCTGTGATTGTTTGTGAAGTTAATCCTCATTTGTTCTAATTAATCTAAAAAAAGCCGACGGTTGGTGTGAAATAAGCAGCATATTGATGAATTTATTATTATTATTATTCTTTATTCAGACTAAGGCCGAAGTGGCTTGTGCGGTATATAAGAGTCTTCTCCATTTGGCTCGGTCCATGGCCACACGTCGCCAACCATGCAGTCTACGGAGGGTCCGCAAGTCATCTTCCACCTGATCGATCTACCTTGCCCACAGCGCACCACGCCTTCTTGTGCCCGTCGGATCGTTGTCGAGAACCATTTTAACCGGGTTACTGTACGACATTCTGGCTACGTGCCCGGTCCACCGCAGTCGTCCGATTCTCGCGGTGTGAACGATGGATGGTTCTCCCAACAGCTGATACAACTCGTGGTTCATTCGCGTCCTCCACGTACCGTCGTGCGAGTTGGAGGACCATCGTCCAGGTCTCGTGTCCGTAGAGGACTACCGGTCTAATGAGCGTTTTGTAGATTGTCAGTTTGGTACGGCGGCGAACTCTATTCGATCGGAGCGTCTTGCGGAGTCCAAAGTATGTACGATTTCCAGCCACTATGCGTCTCCGAATTTCTCTGCTGGTATCATTTTCGGCGGTCACTAGTGAGCCCAAGTACACAAATTCTTCTACCACCTCGATTTCGTCACCTCCGATGCAAACTCGCGGTGGGTGGCTCACATTGTCTTCTCTTGAACCTCTTTTTATCATGTACTTCGTCTTCGACGTGTTGATGACTAGTCCGATCCGCTTGACTTCCCTCTTCAGTCTGATGTAGGCTTCCTCCATCTTCTCAAAGTTACGTGCCATAATATCTATGTCGTCGGCGAAACCAAATAGCTGGACGGACTTATTGAAAATTGTACCACTCGTGTTAATCCCTGCTCTTCGTATTACCCCTTCCAAAGCGATGTTGAATAGCAGACACGAAAGACCATCACCTTGCCGTAACCCTCTGCGGGTTTCGAAGGGACTCGAGAATGCCCTGAAACTCGAAATACGCGCATCACCCGATCCATCGTCGCTTTGATCAACCGTGTCATTTTATCCGAAATCCGTTTTCGTGCATTAG
The DNA here is from genome assembly GCF_024139115.2 of Armigeres subalbatus. NCBI lineage: Eukaryota > Metazoa > Arthropoda > Insecta > Diptera > Culicidae > Armigeres > Armigeres subalbatus. Next base: position 157,377,457 of record NC_085141.1, on the reverse strand, counting down.
CTGCCATAGCTGGTCCCGATAGATTGTATCATATGCGGCTTTGAAGTCGATGAATAGATGATGTGTGGGCACGTTGTATTCGCGGCATTTCTGCAGTACTTGGCGAATGGCGAACACCTGTTCCGTGGTGGAGCGTTCGCCCATAAAACCCGCCTGGTACTGCCCCACGAACTCCCTTGCAATTGGTGCTAGTCGACGGCATAAAATTTGGGAGAGTACCTTGTAGGCGACGTTCAGCAATGTGATTGCGCTGTAGTTGCTACACTCCAGCTTATCGCCCTTTTTGTAGATGGGACACACGACACCTTCCATCCACTCCTGCGGTAAAGCTTCCTCCTCCCAAATCTTGATATTGACCCAGTGCAGCGCTCTAGCCAGTGCCTCACCACCGTGTTCAAATAGCTCTCCTGGTAGTTGGTCAACCCCATGGGGCTTTGTTGTTCTTCTATCCTCCTGGATTTTCTGGAGATCCAGAGCCGGTAAGATTATGTCCTGCGCGCGTTCTCCCAGGTCCATCACCATATCGCCATCTTCGTCTGCCACATCGCCATTCAGGTGCTCTTCGTAGTGCTGCCGCCACCTTTGGATCACCTCACGCTCGTTCGTAAGAAGGTTCCCGTTCATGTCCTTGCACATATCAGGCAGTGGCACGTGGCCCGTACGTGAACGGTTTACCTTCTCATAGAACTTTCGTGTGTTATTAGTGCGGTGCAGTTGCTCCGTCTCTTCACGGTCTCGATCTTCCTGCTGGCGCTTTTTCCTCCGGAAAATCTAGTTTTGTCTGTTCCGCACCTGTTTATATCGTGCCTTGTTCGTGCGGTGTTGCAGCAATCTCGCCCATGATGCATTCTTCTCTCCTACTAACTGCTCACATTCACCGTCATACCAGTCGTTCCTCCGAGGCCACCGTGCCAAGTGCAGCGGTTGCGGTGATACCAATGGCGGATCGAAAATCTTTCCAGCCATCTTCAAGAGACGCTGCACCTAGCTGCTCTTCCGTTGGGAGTGCCACTTCCAGCTGCTGCGCGTATTCTTGGGCTAGTCTACCGTCTTGTAGCCGCCCAATGTTAAGCCGCGGCGTCCGACTCCGACGCGTGTTGTACACCGTCGAAAGTTTTGAGCGCAGGCATACTGCAACGAGGTAGTGGTCGGATTAAATATTCGCACTGCGGTAAGTGCGGAAGTTCGTGATGTCGGAGAAGAATTTACCGTCGATTAGAACGTGGTCGATTTGGTTTTCCGTTACTTGATTAGGTGATTTCCATGTGGCCTTGTTGATATTCTTACGAGGGAAGAAAGTGCTCCGGACTACCATTCCGCGGGAGGCTGCAAAGTTTATGCATCGTTGGCCGTTGTCGTTCGATACGGTATGCAGACTATCCGGTCTGATGACCGGTCTATACATTTCCTCCCTTCTTACCTGAGCGTTCATGACGATTGACGATTTTGACGTCCCGCAGTGGGCATCCATCGTATGTCTGCTCCAGCTATGCGTAGAACGCTTCTTTCTCGTCGTCGGGTCTCCCTTCGTGTGGGCAGTGCACGTTGATGATGCTATAGTTGAAGAAACGGCCTTTCCGCAGCTTGCACATCCTTGCGTTGATTGGCTGCCACCCAATCACGCGTTGGCACATCTTTCCCAGCACTATGCAGCCGGTTCCCAGCTCGTTGTAAGTGCCACAGCTTTGGTAGAAGCTAGCCGCTCGATGTCCGCTTTTTCACACTTTCTGTCCTGTCTAGCACATTTCCTGCAGCACTTGCGGGGATGTAATTGATCGTAGATTATACTGTCGCAACCTGAGAAGCCTTGCAACTTGCAATTTTTTATTCGTCGCCTTGGTCTTTGCCGATTATATCGAGTCGTATTATCTCTTATATTGCTCGTAATAATTGGTTTTCCAGGCGGTTTAGCGGGCCTGCGTAAACCTCCTGTCTCGTCGGAGGGCCGTCTTGCAGAAATTGTATCTTTAGATGGATAATACGGCCATTACACAAGATACAATCCTTTGCATAGCTTCTATTTATATTCCTCCGCTCCACTTAACCGACGAAAACTTTGGAGCGCAGTCTCCCTTCTATTATCTCCAGTATGAATATTGGGTGATATGAATGGACATGGAATTGAATGGGGCGAAGAATATGACGATTATAGAACCCCAATTTTCTATGATTTGTGTGGCGATTTCAACTTGAGTATTCTGAACAATGGTGAATAACTCAAATAGGACTAAATGGTCAACAAAGCCGTATTGATCTGTCTTTATGTTCAAATTCACTATCATTAGATTGCACGTGGAAGGTAATCCAAGATCCCCATGGTAGTGACCATATGCCGATAGTTACCACAATTAAAAGTAGCTATCAACAATCTGAGCCAGTTAATGTTCCTTTCGACCTCACGAAAAACATTGACTGGCAAAAATTTGCATCGGTGGTAAAAATTGGTATTGGATCAACTGATATTCTTCCACCACTGGATGAATATCGATTCCTTACCAAATTAATTCAAAAAAGCGCACTAGAAGCTCAGAAACGACGCGTTCCAAATACATCTGTCATAATAAGTCCAGTCACTCCTGGATGGGATGATGAATTGTATTCTGAGAAATTTGATGCCTTCAAGGCTTTCCGTAAACACGGAAGGTCTGACCTTTGCGAAGAGTACTTGAGGATTGAAAGAAAGCTCAAAAATCTTCTAACGTTTTGTCGAGGGACTATCGCCCGCAACATGTGGAACCGCATTTCAACCAATGAGAGTGAAGAATACCAACAGTACCGCTGTTTCGAGATTCGATCACCGATTCCGGTTCTTTGGGTGGATTGGGTGATTCTCAATGCTGGAACTATTCATGTCTCTTCTTTCGTCGAATAACTCTGCCCCGGGGTACGATAACATCAAATTCAATCTTCTAAAAAAATCTCCCAGATCAAAAAGACGATTATTTGACCTGTACAAGCGTTAAGAAAATTGTTTTGAGCTTTTTAGTGGAATGTCTTCAATTGTCATAAGACGACTTTGTACAATCCCATTTAATTCCACCACCTTTTTGTTCCTTGACAAATACGTATTTACGTATATACGTATCTGTCAAGGTACAATTAAGTGGTGGCATTAAATGGGATTGTACAAACTCGTCTTATGACAACTGTACAACCGTTTTATGGAGTACACCGTCCACCAGAATGGCGACAGGTCAAAGTGATAGCTATTTAAAAGCCTGGGAAACCAGCATCTGATCACAATTTATACCGACCGATTGCCATCTTCTTCTTCTCTTCTATGCCTATATAAAAACCAATCTATGTATGTATGTTCGCTAACTACTTCTGAACCACTTGGCCGATTTCAACCAAAATTTGTACACACGTTCTCTATCCTCAGGAGAAGTTAACAAAGGAGGTGGGAGGGTCATTTGGAAAAGGGGGAGGGCTTTGTTTAGAAAACGAACAATTCTGTGTAACTTTCTTCTCCCCGGACGGATTTCAACCAACTTTTGTACACATATTCACTATAAGGAGACAATCATATGAGAGTGTAATTTGGGAAAGGGGGAGGGGTATTGTTCAGGAAACGGGTAATTCAGAGTAAATTCTGAATCCCTGGACCGATTTCAACCAAATTTGGTACACATTCACTATCCTAAAGAGAAGATAAAAAGAAGATGGGGCGGTCATTTAAAAAAATGGAGGGTATGGGGGAGGGGTTGCCTTTATAAAACGAGCAATTCAGTGTAACTCCCAACCCCCAGTACCCATTTCAACCAAATTTTATACACATATTCACTAAGAGTAGTCGATCATATGGAAGAGTAATTTGGGAAAGGGAGGAGGGGTCTGGAGGGAGGGATATTGTTCAGAAAACGGGCAATTCAGTGTATTTTTTGAACCCCTGGACCGATTTCATCCAAATTTGGTACACACATTCTCTATCCTAAGGAGAAAATAACAAAGGGGTGGGATGATCGTTGGGAAAAGGGGAGGGTAAGGGGGAAGGATAAACCCCCAGAATAAATTCCAACCAGATTTGGTACACATATTCTCTATTTTTGGAAGATGTTTATTGAAAATGTTTATTGAGATTGTTAATGTTTATTGAGAAGGGCCAAACAAATATATAAAAATATATTGATATAAAGGTAAAATTCTATGAGCGGTAGATCTACATCTGTGGGTTTCGTGCTGTATGTTTGTGTGTATGCTCCAGCATAACTTCTGAACCCATTATTGAATTGTTTAGTTATTGATCATTGATCGAAATCATGGTTTGCCCAGTGAAAAGCAATGATTAATGTGTTTCCTTCTGAATGGTGAATGTGATCCCTTCTTTAAGAATAGACGTTTGCCCGGAATAAGGCATCGGTGGATGTTTTTCCTTCTTTAGAAATATACATTTGCCCGGAATAAGGCGATTATGGGTTTGCTCCCTTGTTAGAAATCAGTCAATGTTTTCAAATGAAATCTGCCTTTTAATCAAATAATCAAGTATCAATAAGAAAATACAATTATTCTGTTGACCAATTGGTTTATTCATTTTCCGATTGAAAAAATGCGAATCAAACTGGCAATTCCGAGCAAGGACGGGTACACAAAGCTAGTGCTATCAATAATGAGAAAATTATCCTTTCAAGAGTTGACGAAAATGCATTGCTTTCAAATACTCAGTTTGGATTTCGGAAAGGGAAAGGAGCAAACGATTGTGTAGCGTTGCTTGCTTCAGATATACAACTAACCTTTGCGCACAAGAAGCAAGTATTCTTGGATATTAAGGGCGCCTTTGATTCAGTTTCCATAGAAGTGCTGTCAGACAATCTGCACCCGTTATTTTGAATAACTTCTTGTACAATTTGTTATCAGAAAAACAAATGAACTACACACTCCAAGGTTCATGTTCAAGTCCCTTGCTTTATAATTTCTATGTTAAAGATATTGACAATTGTTTGGAAGGATAATGCACGTTCAGACAACTTGCAGATATTGCCGTGGTCTCTCTAAGAGGTCCATGTGCAGATGTCATAAAGGACCATTGCAAAGTACCATAAATAATCTGACTGTTTGGGCCAGACATTTAGCGATCAAGTTTTCATCGCAAAAAAAAAAACAATTGGTTGTGTGTACTAAAAAGCGGTACCCTGCTCAACTAAAACTAAAGATGAAATCAACTAATCTTCACCTTCTTAATACCTTGGGGTCGTGTTTGATTCTAAATGTACCTGGAAACTCCATGCTGAATATTTAATAGCGAAGAAGATCTCCGGAACATGGTGGGGTGCTCACCCGGAAGACCAGATGATGCGCCTTCGTATTTCACGACTAACGTTGTTGTCAGCCGTTAGCAAGGATCCGAGGTAGACGAATTCCTCGACCACCTCGAAGGTATCCCCGTCTATCGTAACACTGCTTCCCAGGCGGGCCCTGTCGCGCTCGGTTCCGCCCACAAGCATGTACTTTGTCTTTGACGCATTATCCCCCAGTCCAACTTTTGTTGCTTCACGTTTCAGGCGGGTGTACAGTTCTGCCACCTTTGCAAATGTTCGGCCGACAATGTCCATGTCATCCGCGAAGCAAATAAATTGACTGGATCTGTTGAAAATCGTACCCCGGCTGTTACACCCGGCTCTCCGCATGACACCTTCTAGCGCAATGTTGAACAACAGGCACGAAAGTCCATCACCTTGTCTTAGTCCCCGGCGCGATTCGAACGAACTGGAGTGTTCGCCTGAAATCTTCACAGTTTTGCACACCATCCACCGTTGCTTTGATCAGTCTGGTAAGCTTCCCAGGGAAGCTGTTCTCATCCATAATTTTCCATAGCTCTACGCGGTCTATACTGTCGTATGCCGCCTTGAAATCAACGAACAGATGGTGCGTTGGGACCTGGTATTCACGGCATTTTTGAAGGATTTGCCGTACAGTAAAGATCTGGTCCGTTGTCGAGCGGGCATCAACGAAGCCGGCTTGATAACTTCCCACGAACTCGTTCACTAATGGTGACAGACGACGGAAGATGTTCTGGGATATCACTTTGTAGGCGGCATTAAGGATGGTGATCGCTCGAAAGTTCTCACACTCCAGTTTGTCGCCTTTCTTGTAGATGGGGAATATAACCCCTTCCTTCCACTCCTCCGGTAGCTGTTCGGTTTCCCAGATTCTGACTATCAGTATGTGCAGGCAAGTGGCCAGCTTTTCCAGGCCCATCTTGATGAGCTCAGCTCCGATACCATCCTTACCAGCTGATTTATTGGTCTTTAGCTGTTGAATGGCATCCTTAACTTCCCTCAAGGTGGGGGCTGGTTGGCTTCCATCGTCCGCTGAACTGACGTAGTCATCTCCTCCGCTGCCTTGACTTTCACTGCCTGTACTCTCAGCGCCATTCAGATGTTCCTCGTAGTGCTGCTCCCACCTTTCGATCACCACACGTTCGTCCGTCAAGATGCTCCCATCCTTATCCCGGCACATTTCGGCTCGCGGCACGAAGCCTTTGCGGGATGCGTTGAGCTTCTGATAGAACTTGCGTGTATCTTGAGAACGGCACAGCTGTTCCATCTCCTCGCACTCCGCTTCTTCCAGGCGGCGTTTCTTCTCCTGAAAAAGGCGGGTCTGCTGTCTCCGCTTCCGTCTATAACAGCGGTTCTCAACCTGGGGTACATGTACCCCTGGGGGAACCTTCGCTGACCCCAGGGGGTACCTCGGATAAAAATGCGTAATGGCGGATGTATTACAAATCCGATAAAAATTTATTGATGAAGTTTTGATAATTGCATAATTTTTTTTATTTCAAAATTTTGTATCGTACATAATATGCAGGACGTCTTGAAAATCAAAGCCTATTGAATCCTGCCCAAAACAATCCACACAGTGTATGAAGGGCTCTAGGACAAAAACTCAAAAAAAAAATCTTCAATTAAAATCTACTTGATCGAAAAAAATACTATTGAATAGTATATTAAGAATATGTTTCTAAATTTCAATCTGGAATTTTCCAAAAAGCTCAGTTACTTCATTTGCTAGAAACCTCCTTCTGTGCGTCTTGAAAGCCTCCTTTCAAAAGGTTCGGAAGCCTTCTTTCAAGAAGCTTGGAAGCCTCCTTTTAAAAGGCTCGGAAACCTCCTTTCAAGAGACTAGCAAGCATCTTTTCAAGAAACTTTGAAACCTCCTTTCAAAATGCTCGAAAGCCTCCTTCCAAAAGGCTCGGAAGCTTCCTTTCAAGAGGCTCGGAAACTTCCTTTCAAAAGACTCGGAAGCCTCCTTTCAAGAAACTCGGAAGCCTCCTTCCAAGAGGGTCGGAAGCCTCCTTCCAAGAAGGTCGGAAGCCTCATTTCAAGAGGCTCGGAAGCCTCCTTCCAAAAGGCTCGGAAGCCTCCTTTCAAGAAACTCGGAATCCTCCTTCCAAAAGCTCGGAAGCCTCCTTCCAAAAGCTCGGAAGCCTCCTTCCAAAAGGCTCGGAAGCCTCCTTCCAAAAAGGTCGGAAGCCTCCTTTCAAGAGGGTCGGAAACCTCCTTCCAAGAGGGTTGGAAGCCTCATATCAAGAAGCTCGGAAACCTCCTTCCAAAAGGTCCGGAGAACTCCTTTCAAAAAGCTCGGAAGCTATCCTTCCAAGAATCTCCGAATCTTCCTTCAAAGAGACTTGGAAGCCTCCTTTCAAGAGACTCGAAAATCTCCTTTCTAGAGGCTTTTAAGAGGCTCGGAAGCCTTCTTCTAAGAAACTCGGAAGCCTCAAATAGTCCTGATGTATGAATTGAATTTGAATTAGAAAGTTCCACGGAATAACAGAGATTTCGGATAACTTTTTGGAGAACCGTACATTCCGATAGTTTTCAGATCGCTTTTTCATGTATTTTATGAGTTACGCTTATTTTCATTTATACTGAAAAAAAAACTAGGGGGTACCTCAATGAATTGAAAAGTTCGAAGGGGTACCTCTCGAGAAAAAGGTTGAGAACCGCTGGTCTATAACGTTCCACGTTCTGCCGGGTACCTTGCTGCAGCGCGACCGCCCGCGCTGCGTCCTTCTCCTCCAGAATCTGTCTGCACTCTTCGTCGAACCAATCGTTCCGTCGACTTCGACCCATATACCCGACGTTGTTCTCCGCTGCGTCGTTAATGGCTGCTTTAACTGTACTCCAGCAGTCCTCAAGAGGGGCCCCATCGAGCTCACCCTCTTCCGGCAACGCTGCCTCGAGATGCTGCGCGTATGCAGTGGCGACATCAGGTTGCTTCAGTCGCTCTAGGTCGTACCGCGGCGGTCGTCGGTACCGAACATTGTTGATGACGGATAGTTTTGGGCGCAGTTTAACCATCACCAGATAGTGGTCCGAGTCGATGTTAGCGCCACGATATGTCCTGACGTCGATAATGTCGGAGAAGTGCCGTCCATCAATCAGAACGTGGTCGATTTGTGATTCTGTCTGCAGTGGTGATCTCCAGGTGTACCGATACGGGAGGCTGTATTGGAAGGAGGTGCTACGAATGGCCATATTCTGGGAGGCGGCGAAATCAATTAGTCGTAGGCCGTTTTCGTTCGTCAGCCGGTGAGCGCTGAACTTTCCAATAGTCGGTCTAAACTCCTCCACCTTGGCCAACCTGAGCGTTCAAATCTCCTATGATGATTTTGACGTCGTGGCTTGGGCAGCTGTCGTACTCACGTCCCAGCTGCGCGTAGAATGCGTCCTTATCATCATCAGTGCTTCCGGAGTGTGGGCTATGGACGTTGATTATGCTGAAGTTGAAGAACCGGCCTTTGATCCTCAACCTGCACATTCTTTCATTGATCGGCCACCACCCGATCACGCGCCTTTGCATATCGCCCATCACTATGAAAGCTGTTCCCAGCTCGTGTGTGTTGCCGCAGCTCTGGTAGATGGTATGATTACCTCTAAACGTTCGCACCATTGATCCCTTCCAACAAACCTCCTGCAGCGCTACGATGCCGAATCAACGGTCCTTGAGCACATCGGCGAGTATGCGTGTGCTCCCGATGAAGTTGAGAGATTTGCAGTTCCACGAACCGAGTTTCCAATCGCTTGTCCCTTTTCCTCGCGGTGGTCTTTTCCGATTGTTCCAGTCCGTGATCTCTTATTGATTATTCGTTGCGTGAGTTTTTTAAAAGGCTGGCTTGTAGGGCCTGACACCAAACCCCCCCAAATTTCCTCCTTATTTCCGGTGGACCATGGTGCACAGTTTCACTTAGAGTCCCTCGCTGGCACTCGGACGATGATCAGCCGCTCCTAACATGGAGAACAGACGCTGTTGTGAGCCGATCCTGACATGGAGAACAGACGCTCAATAAGATTTGCACCTCCGAAGAGGAGCAAACCCCCCCTTCCCTGTCAGCATACGACCATAGTTCCCACCGGGGTTGGTTACCCGATCTTCCCTAAGGTTGCTCGTATCCCGGCCAGCACCGCGGGGAGGTAGGGATAGGAGTTGCTGGGTAAGAGGCTAGAACTACTAGAACTATAGAACTACTATTCTCTCTGTTTTAGAGTACGCCTCTTTCTGCATCTTCTCAGCAGCTGATTGCCACCTGATCAAATTGAAACGAATTCAGTATCGTTGTTTGCGTATTGCCCTTGGCTGCATGCATTCAACGTATAACATGAGCCTGGAGGTGCTTGCTGAAGTCACTCCTTTAAAGCACCGTTACTGGGAGCTCTCACTTAGAATACTCATCAAATGTGAAACAAGTAACACACTTGTCTTAGATAACTTCGATAAAATGCTTGAACTGTCTTGTCGTGTTATAATCCACCTCGAGTTCACTTCACCAACGACAGTTTCTCCATTGAAAACGATCTGTCCATGAAACATGCTATTCAAGGAATACCAGATTATCTTCGACAAAAATCTATTCCATCTCTTTCTGCAGATATTTCACTGATGGTTCTTAGTTCTATCGAGGCACTCCGGTCGATGAAACCTGTTAAGCACGCATCTTACTTTCTTACAAACATAAGAGAGCAGATGCGTGTTTTGGTCGAAATATCATTCAAGATTACCTTTGTTTGGATCCCATCTCACTGCTCAATCTACGGCAATGAGAAGGCTGGTAAAGATGGGCGCACAGGAAGGTGAGGTTTGTGATAGACAATTCTCGTGCAACGAGTTTTACCCATTAGTCCGTCAGAGTACTCTTCAAAACTGGCAAAGGAATTGAACACACAACGAACTTGGACGGTGGCTATTTTCCATAATTCCCAAAGTTTCTGCGCGAGCGTGGTTCAGAGGTGGGGACTTAAGTCGGGTAATGTCCAATAACTATTCACTAAACGCACATCTGTACAGAATAAACCTTGTAGATTGCAACTTATGGAGGTGCGGAGCCGGTTACGATGACATCGATCACGTAGTTTAGTTCTGCTTGGAAAATGAGCGACTATTGGATACCCTAGTAGCCCGAGGTAAACAACCCTTCAGGGAAATTCGAGGTATTTTGGGGGATCGTGATGTGATCTATATGCAGGCCATTTATAGTTTCATTTGTGATTCTGACATCAAAATCTAATTTTTCTTTTTTTCTTTCAAGGATGTCAATTTTTTTTGTACTGTCTCTTTATCTATGTTCCGTAGATCGCCGTTACTCAGGCCATCCGGAAGATGCTCTCAGTCAATATGCTAATACCATATTGGCTCTCAGTCGAACCAATCCTCGAGCATGACGACACGCCACATCGTCCCTTGCGCCAAATGCCCGGATGAGCAGCCGAAATTCCCTTATCCCGAATCCTAAGCCCCCTCCATCCTTAAACATTGTAAACTAACCTCGAGTCACCATGAGTACGCTGGCTCCCACCCCTCTCTTACTTACTGAAAAATAAAATGGCATTGATTTTATATATCACATAGCAACATGGCTCCGAAAAGTGTTATACACGCCTGAGCCTACCAAATAAACGAACTAGGAAAAAAAAATTAACCGCATATTACTATATTTATTTGCTACGAATTATAATAAATACATTTTTCATTTGACTATTAACAACCAAATTTACGAATTTTGAACCAAAAACTTTTTTTACACGGAACGCATCCCCCGTGTAAAAAAAGAATCGGGTGTACTCATATTTGCATTATTCCGATCTGTTATCATTTCATCATGTTCCCGGGACCGTTTTTACGGAAATGGCCATATCTCTGCGTAGTTTTGATGGATTCTCGATCTACAGCCACCATTGGTCAGCATATTAGTTCTAGTTTTTGGACAAAGCATAAAACTTGATGGAAGTAAACGTCATATAAAATGACAAGCAGTGGAAAAAATACATCTTGAACGTACCCTCGGAAAACCCGAAACATCTCTGGTGGCCGGGAACCAATCTTAAGTTTTGCAAAGGAATAGTATACTAGAAGGGTTTCCACGTCCGATGGTACCAATTTTATCAAAATCGGAGCATTTTACGCAAAGTTATGCTGACTTGAACTTCGGCAAAATTTTGCCTATCTCAACCTTTTTGTCTAACCGCTGTAAAAACAGGGATTAAAATCATAAATATATTTCATTGGTGAATACATTCAAAAGTTTGTGTTATCTTTATGAATTCCATGTTATACAAAAATTCATTTGATGATAATAAATTTAGGAAGAGATTCATTGTCTTCTCACATACTTTTCATTGGGCAAACCCCACTGCAAAAATACATGTGGGTTGGCACATACATCTATAATGATCGGTTTATCTTGTTTTTGGAAAATAATTATTTGGAAACCCATGATCTACTGAACAAGGGGCCCTCCTTAGCCGTATGGTAAGACGCGCGGCTACAAAGCAAGGCCATGCTGAGGGTGGCTGGGTTCGATTCCCGGTGCCGGTCTAGGCAATTTTCGGATTGGAAATTGTCTCGACTTCCCTGGGCATAAAAGTATCATCGTGTTAGCCTCATGATATACAAATGCAAAAATGGTAACCTGGCTTAGAAACCTCGCAGTTAATAACTGTGGAAGTGCTTAATGAACACTAAGCTGCGAGGCGGCTCTGTCCCAGTGTAGGGACGTAATGCCAATAAGAAGAAGAAGAAGAAGATCTACTGAATATCTTCTAAGGTGAACATAAAATCCACCCGAATATAAAACCGCATCACTCCCTTACACCGATACGGTTGTCGATAACAAAAACAGCGTCTACGCAATGAATAACAAACAGCACATTAGCATCCGCACATCAAACCACACGAATGGTATGCTTTGCATGATTAATGCTCACTTACAAAAAAAACTCAACAACAAACACTTTATTACGATGTTCTAAATATTCAAAGTTTGTCAATATCATGGTTACGTCACCTCATCTGACACGCCGCCCCGAAACCCATTCACCATCGCATCGTGTGCTCCATCAGGATATTACTACTTCAACGAAAAAATAATAGACCTGTTGCTCCGAGAAACAAAAGCAGCGTGCCTCCTTAACCGGATTGATGGTTATTGGTGCTTATAGTATAGTTAGTAGGAAAATGCGTGGTGATGTTTGCTAACCCCATTCGATAGAATCAAGTGGATCGAAATTGTTTTTGGTCGAGGGTGGAAAAATGGAAACTTGCCTTGACGGAGGATAGACGAATGCGATAGATGAACCGATAGTTGCTTGACGTCTTTGTTGTACTTTCTATATCTTTATAGCAATCTTTCGCGCTTCGAGGGTGGCTGAGGGGCGTTAGCCACCAATTAAGGACACAGCGAAGCCGCAGTTGCAACAAGAACGGCTCATGATACAAGTAATTTAAATTGTGTGTAGAAATAGATTGTGACAAGCTGACTCACTCAAAATCATAAAGACATATCTAAAGCTTGAACGAAAAAAAAACGATGTTCAAGGCCAAAATCAATATCGCCCTTTTGAAATCGATCCCTAGATATCCACATTGGGAGGCAAAGAAAAATTTACTGCAGACAATATCCTCCTACAGTCCCACCATACACGGCCTATTTTTGAACCCATGCAATGAAACGAATAATTCGTTTGGGTGGAAAGCTCATATTTCCGACCTTTCTCAATATTGACTCCCCAAGCAAAATCTGTTTTTCTTTCAGTTCACTTCATTGAGTTTTCGTTGCTATCTTATGATCAAGGGAACCCACAAAAAAAAACAGCAATGAAGGTCAAAAACGAACGTATAAACTCGCCAAAAAGTCGCACGTTGAAGCCCAAATATACCGATAAATGAATGACAAACCGTTTTGATGTCATTACATGGGTTGCTGAATGTTTAAATTTAGTCTTTCCTTAAGAAACCCATGTATAAGTATATGCTTTGAACACAAAGTGAAGAATATTGAATCGAATGTAGAAATTGAAACAGTCGTCTGGTATGCTCAAATTAAGTATAATTAGATTGTCTGCTGCGTCTATAAATAGAAGCTGCCAATATGTCTGATTGTATGCTTGTTAGTTTGTGTGTTTGTTAGTTTTGAAATATGAATTTCAATAGATAGCTTGTGATCAAATGTAGAAAGCTCAGGTTCACATAGTTCATAAGTGCATTTAATTTTCAACACATGATTTAAGGTTGTGGTGAAATGTTTAATTTACCTCATAGTTGATTTACTCGGGCTGTGGTAATAATATTTTCTCGTACCTATGCAATGGAACGTGTAATTTGCAAAAAGGAAAAGCTGAAATTACTCACTCCTTTTCTCCAATTTCAGCTCCGTGAGCAAAACGTATGACGGCATTCCTTTCCAGTTGATTTAGCTTTTTGCCTGCCTGTAATCAAGGAAAACCCCGGAAGCTCGGACTGTTCATCCCATCCGTACGGAGTGAAGGTTGTAGGTCAAAGTTTAATGAACAAACTTGTCAACAAATCGCATGACGAATCCAATATACCGGAAGCTCAACCAAATGAAATCAAAATAAATAGTAATTTGATGTGGCAACACAGGAACTGACTTATAAAATGTTGTCAGGTACAAAGAGCACGGATGAAAATAAACCCTTTCTGCTTCTCGTCTATTGAGTCTATTGAGTCAACAAACAGCTTCAATAGTTGAGTTAGTGTTATTTCTGAAAATTTGTTAGATTCCAGTCTATAAAGTCTTTTTTAATGTTTCTATAAGAACCTTTAAAAAGGCGTAACAGCCAAATCCGTTTTCTATGAAAATTCAAATCCCCAACATTACTCATATTCTGAACACTGGCGTTTTAGCGTCCTAAAACTAAATTTTGTACCAGTTTTCCTCACTGATGATCAAGATTACAGAGCAATTCAAGATCCAATGAAAAAAATGACACAAATGAGGCGAGCATGGTAATTTAAACGTCAGTGTTCGGCATATGAGAATATGAGAACGGAGGAAATATTCCATGACAGAACATGATTTAATCATAAATTTTTGAATGTAATGAATTTATGTTTAAAAAAAGATCGCTATTGTTTTGTGGTCAAAAATGGAAAACAATGCCTACTGATTTAAGAAAGATAATATTTTCAGAAAGTAAAACAAATTAACACTTCAATAACTAAAACTATGAACAGTTAACCCCATGATTCGTGTTCATTTGTCGACAGCAGGAAGTCCCCCTTTGGCTAAAAAATTATCCTTTACCGTCCCATCATTGGGAAAAGGGCCTGTTTATGTTTAGTTCGTTCAACCCTCCGATAAAATAATCGCCGACAAACCGGGTCGCAAAGTCATCCCACATAATCGAACGGATGGTAAGCTCGAATGTTGGCATCAGACCGCTGACGGCCGGCCGGGCAGTTGGCCATCTATTACCGTCATACTGTGGCACCACGACGCCATTTCCACCGAAAAAAGTATCGCGTTTCAATTTAATTTAAATACAAATGATCAATAAAACAATTATTTCTTTATGCTATCCCCAATTTTAACATTCCATGAAGCAAGCACTTGATCCAAACAAAACGTAATCAACCATCCTCCCGGCCATCATTACTGCGATCGACACAGGGCGCAGCACCATCATCATCGGTCATCTACGCCGTGCTAATACTCCGTCGACTATTGCAGACGTTCTCAAACCAACGTCCACTCCCTTAAAATATATTCGATGTTATTCCACAAATTTGATGTATACAGCCTGGTTAATCCACCTAGCGTGGTTTGATGTATACAGCAATAATAAGTGGTTGACGTTACGACCCTTCATCTTTGTGTTACATTAATTATAAACATTTAGTTGTAACAATTGCATTGCAATATTATACAGGTTAGTCTATTCAGACATGGGTGTGCTTTAGAAATTTAACTTAAACCTTATAAATTGATATCCTATCTACTATATAGCATTAGCAATTCGCATAAATTCATAGGTGGAACAAACCTCGACTATTGTATGAGAGTAGCATTAATTCCATACGTTACCATAGATTTTGGTTTGTGTCTAACCACTATCTCTTAGATGGGAGCAGGGTACTCTCCAAGAGTTGAGATCTGTCCTGACCACGTCCTTGCAAATGTTGAGGAAGGGGTGAGATGGTTAGTTGGGCACCTACTTAAGTAAGATGCGGAGAACTCTACGACCTATCATAAGTGGCACGATAGGTTTCGGAATTGTAAGTGTGACATTTATGACAGTAGGAATAGTTTTGTCAAAACGTGAAACACAGAAAGATCTAAAGCGTCTATAAAGCGGCTATAAAGCGTTGAGGGTGGCTGGGTTCGATTCCCGGTGCCGGTCTAGGCAATTTTAGGTTTGGAAATTGTCTCGACTTCCCTGGGCATACAAATATCTGCGTGCTACCCTCATGATATACGAATGCAAAAATGGTAACCTGGAAAATCTGCATCCAGACACCTGAAATTATCACTCAGGGAGTGGGGTTGACGCGGTGGGCAGAAGGCCAGACCACCGGACCCACTAAACCCACCCAAGGAACATAAGGTTACTCGAGTTACCCTCTCTTCTAATGCCCTGTTCCCCCCGGGAATACCTTATAGTATTACTTCTGTGGGAAAAGCAGTACTGAAACTACTCCTCCCAAAACGACACCTTTCACAGTGCCTCTTTTCGATGTTTTGTTCTACGTGTGAGCCCTTTGGCTTCCTTGTTGGTGCCAGCAAGCACACAAAAGCGTTGAGGCCTTGTGCCCTTTATTTTTGCCTTGTGCCATTCGGCACCACATCTATTTTTCTTTTATTTTTAGAGCCATTTAGCTCTCAACGTACTTCCAAGCTACTCAGATAGTCCCCGGTGTCGGATCTATCCTACTCCGACGGGGAGTCCCTCGGCGGCGGAAGCTCCCCCAATACCGACGACCCTCATCCGTGGAAGCTGTTACATTACCAACACTACACGACCCGAAGCCGGTTCATTCGCGCGCCACGATCTACTCAACTAGTCCCCGGCGGTGGACCTAGCCTACTCCGATTAACCGATTTCCCATGCACTGTGCCTTTTAGCTTCTTGCTTAATCGTTGAGCCACATAGCTCACGCCTTGGTCGCGAAATACTCGGATAGTCCCCGGTGGTATCAGAACGTCGGCTCGAGGGGCACGTTCACCTCAATTTGGGAGATTTGTACCGGTGGTGGATCAATCCTACTCCAACGGGGAGTTCCCCGACGTTGGAAGCTCCCCCGTAACTGACGACCCGTTTCAACCGTACGACCGTACGAGTACCGTGGTCAATCCAAGGATTCCGGGTGGAGATAACTTCCGGTTCAATGGTGCCCCGACGACCTGGAGCCGGTGCATTCGCACGCCATGATCTACTCAGCTGGTCCCCGGCGGTGGGCCTTGTCTATTCCGATAACCGAGTTTCGTTTGCCTTGAGCCATTCAGCCCTCAACTTATTCATTGAGCCATTTAGCTCCCGCCTCGGTCGCGATCGCGAACGACTCGGATAATCCCCGACGTCGCCCCGGATTCTATCCTCCCAACGACTTCGGAGCTGGCGAACCTATATCAAATCGTCGAAAACATGAAGGCCCCAGGCGTCGACAGCATCCTGAATCTCGAACTCAAACACATGAGTGCTCCGTTCTTCGAGCACCTTTCGCTGATATTTAATAAGTATCTCCGTCTCAGCTACTTTCCATCGTCCTGGAAGTCAGCCAAAGTCATCCCCATCCAGGAAGGATCCTTTCTCTTTTAAAAGTTACCGTCCCATCAGCTTTCTCTCAGGGTTTTCATCAACAGTTACTTGCCGGCAAGGACATTCCGAGTCTCAATCAGCGGAGCGAGTTCCAATGCACACGACATCATTGCAGGCGTTGGAGAAGAAATAACAGTGTTTTGATTTTGTCAAGACTTAAAAGCCATCTCCGAAGCGTTAAGTATGCCATCCAACATCCCAGATCATCTTTCGTCGTCCACCAATAGTGAATGAGTTCGTGGGAAGTTGACTAGTCGGCTTCGTTGATGGCCGCTTGACTAAGGAGATCTTTATTGACTGTACCGCAATATCTGTTTCCAACGCACTATCTGTTTATCGATTTCAAGGCGGTATGCAACAGCATAGTCCGCGTAGCGCTATGAAAAATCATGGACGAGAATAGCTTTTCCGGGCAACTTAGGAGACTGATAAAATCAACACGATGAATGCTGGGAAGATTTTGGCCGAACACTCCAGTTCTTCGATTTCCGTTTGGGGACTACGACAAGGGGATCCTTACTGACGGCTGATATTAATGTTAATCGTGAAATACAAACGCGTATCATCTGTGGAAGTCGGGCCTACAACCGGGTCCAGAAGAAACTGCGGTCAAAAAAGATTCACCCACTCCAAATGTGTCATTTGCAAAACGCTAATAAACCCAGTGTCCATGAGGTAGCTAAAACTGGAAGGGTACGATGGGCAGGGCATGTTGCAAGAATGTAACAGCAACCCTGCAAATATGATGCTTGGCTCCGACCCAGCAGGTACAAGAAGGCGTGGAGCGCAGCGAGTGAGGTGGGTTTCGCAGGTATAGAATGACCTGGCCCAACCGAGGATATAGAGATTTGGCCTCGGACCGTGTAGCGTGGCGTCAAACTATTGTTTCAGTTTTTTGTTAAATATCTTGGCTGTGCATATGCACAGCCAAGATATTTAACAGAAAAAATTGTTTTCGTACGGCCGAGTTGCCGAATAATATGCAATTAATTGTATTGTTTCAGTGTTATTCTGTTTGTAAGCAAATAATTGGAAAGGATTTTTTTTTCGGAAAAATATTACTTTTTTTGACGCTCGACCTTTTATGTGTAGTAACACATTTCTGAAACAACAACCAGAAGAACATTCAAAAACACAGCTGTGGTGATAGCGATTAAGTTTAAAAAAATAAAATTAATTATAGTCGAACAAGTATTTAAATATACTGAAAAAGCTAAAAAACTCAAAGGTGCAGCCCAATCGGGTTGTACGCAAAGGTGACGTAGGACTACGTAGCTATTCAAAATTGATGGTATTTGCCATAATAATTTGTGTCGTTTTATTAACATTGAGCAAACTGCTCGGAGGCCAACTGAATCAAGAAGTTTAATAATAGTTCCCAGTTGGATGGACTTTGAGTCTCTAACCGTGGAATTAACATGGCCCATCGGCCATGTTCAGCCACTAGTTCAGCGTTACGAATGCAGCGATGCATTACATATGTTTTATTTCATCATGTCAAAGTAATAAGGCATTATTTCGGTCGTAAAAGGGCCTTTTTCCACTTTTAGTCAACTTTAATGGCTGTATTATTTGCAAGCATATATAGCTCCATGGTTACTTGTATGGTGTCCTCCAAAAAGGTCTTTATACAAAAGAAGGTTGATCCGACAATCCGATATGAACTTTCTTCAAAGTGCAAAACTCAATCGCAAGTAGCAAATTTGATAGCGCGGCGGAGGGAGATGATGCAATTAATTTGAACGGATGGAATTACTAGCAGCAACCAAGCTAACACGTTTAACCCGATGCAGCCGAAACAATCCATTTTCGCAATTAATTCTTTCTTTCCATAAAATGCTGGTCCTGAGAAGAACCAATTTTCTTTTCACAATCTTTCCAATAACTAACTGCATCCAAACGTTTGTCAGCACCCTGCGTTGAAATTGTCCAACCGCCACTTTATGATTTTTCGCCAAGCCTTCACCATTTGGAATAAATTTTTAGCATTGCCACCGCTACCCACACCTTCGTACTGCTGTGTCCGCTCCGCTGCATCACATTTTGTCCAACTCATTATACAAAAGGTTGATCCGACTATCCGAAATAATCTTTCTTCAAAGTACAAAACTCAATCGTAAATAGTGAATTTTATAGCGCGTCGGTGGGAGATGATGTAGTAAATTTGAATGGATGGGATCACTAACAGCAACCAAGCTACCACCGAAACAGTCCATTAACGCAATTAACTCTTTCTTTCCATAACATGATGTTCCTGAGAAGAACCAATTTTCTTTTCCCAATGCGCATTCTGTCCAATAACGAACTGCATCCAATCGCTTGTCGAACCCTTGCGTTGCAACTGTCCGACCGCCACTTGATGATTTTTCGCTCAGCCTCTAAAATTTGAAATAAATTTTCAGTATTGCCACACTGCCACCCACTCCTTCGTGCTGATGTGTCCGTTCCACTACTCGAATGTCAAACCGCTCGAATCAAAATAGATCGCGCGCGCCGGACAGCATCTTTCTTGTATTCAATAGATTAAGCCCGTTAGCCCCGCCCCTTTGTGAGCTGATATGGGTGTAAATAAAATGTGCACTTATAACGATTAATGAAGGGGCGGGGCTAATGGAATGACTTCATTAGATATAAGAAAGCTGTTTTTCGGCGCGCGCGAGCCATTTCGATCGGGATTCAGCAGACAACACACCGTTTGGAAAATTATCTCTTGGCATCTGTCTGTCCGAGCGACGTTCACCGATGGGTGGTTGCTGTAGATAGTTTCCACTGAGGTGGCGTCTTCAGCGCGCGCGAGCCATTTCGATCGGGATTCCGCAGACAATGGGCCCGACAACGCAGAATGACAAATTCTATGAATGACAATTCTATAAAATTTTCTCAATTCTGAATTTGGTTATGAGATGTTGTTTATCTTAGATGCGTATTGTTACGAGGAATAACAGCAGAAATTTCATTCAAGACGAAGTTTCTCCATATTACCAAACATTATCTCTTGGCATCTGTCTGTCCGAGCGACGTTCACCGATGGGTGGTTGCTGTAGAAAGCTTCCACTGAGGTGGCGTCTTCATTGATTTTATACAAAAGAAGGTTGATCCGACTATCCGAAATAAACATTCTTCAAAGGGCAAAACTCAATCGTAAATAGCGAATTTGATAGCGCGTCGTAGGGAGATGATGCAGTGAATTTTAATGGATGGAATCACTAACAGCAACCAAGCTACCACGCCAAACCCGATGCCACCGAAACAGTCCATTTTTGCAATTAACTCTTTCTTTTCATAAAATGTTGGTCCTGAGAAAAACCAATTTTCTTTTCCCAATGTTCCTTTCCAACTAACTGACACCACAATTTGTAATAAATTTTCAGCATCGGCACTGGCGGTGCGGGATCGCCACAGTGCTATTTTTATGGTCAACCTTTTCTTCATATGAAATTCTGGTTCGTTGAGGTTGAATGATCTGCAGCACCACATCGAGCACCACCACCAATGCGATGGATTTTCTTTGAAAATGTTATTAGCGCCACCGTGATGCTGTGTCCATTCCACTACGATTGCTTTGATGCGTCTGCTATGCGTAAAATCTTGTTAAAACTGAGGATTAGATCCAAACCCGCAAGTGATTGATTTTTGATGTCTGTGCTAGTGATGCATGTACGTGATTGGTTAGTGTGCCTGTTTCTAAACTTTTTGTAAATTATCAATAATAAATAGTAAAAAATCAGTATTTTCAAATAAATGCAAAGAAGCGTTGACTCATCCTTGATCGAATGGTCCAAAAAATTGAAAATCTACCGAGAAACGGCTGAGATATTAAAGTTTAAAGTCTATCATATTTTCGTGACGTTTCCCAATTTTCGCAATCGTAAAGTGTACCCCAATATAGAAAACACAGACGTAGTCCTACGTCAAAAACGACGTATAAAAAAACCGCGATATTTGCAAAAAATGACGACACTATCTAGCAGCTGCACTGAAAACCAAAACTACCCAAAAGTGGGTTGTTTGCACTCAAAACCGTAGCCAATAACCCAAATTTGAGTAAAATGGCTTTTCTGGCACTAGGTAGTTTGCCTTTAATCCCATGTAAACAATTTACCCAAAGCTGAGTTTAATTTATCCAAAGCGAACCTTAATCAACCCAAAATAGAGAATATTTAATTTACTCAAATTTGGGTTATTGGGCTGAGCAACCTCGGTGAGGTGTTTGCATCTTGCTCTAGTTTTAATAGCAATCATGGGAAAAACAGGGAAAACTACCCAAATTTGGGTAATTTTTTTCTGCGATATTCTCATCAGTGCGTATATTGAACTCAAAGTTTGGGTTGATTTATCTGTCCGTGTGGGCCACCCCAGTTCAACAACTGATAATACCCTAAAAGTAGGCAATTACCAAGTATTGGAACGCGCTGCAAAGGGGATACATAGGGCATGAAAGAACTGGAATTTTCCATAGTTTATCGTTGGTGCTCAATAGTACTGGCAAATTGGTGGAGAGCTTGCGAATCGATTGATATATAAATCTTTGAAATCCATTGAAAGATAAAGGACCTATTAATGTTACAAATCTTACATGATTTCGTGACGGTCCCCAATTTTGAAATTTTCATTTTACACCCTGTATCCGAGTTTTCCCCTTAGACGTAGTTTACGTCGAAAAAACCTATTGGGGACTTCGAAAATTTTATATGTTGGTGCCTACTGGGGCCTTATAATAGACGGGGCTTCTACCTATTTGTTCGCTAGGTGTTGTTTGTAGGTCATAGTGCGCTAGTATGGATTGTGATATGGTACATGGTTTTTGTGATATGAAACCAGGAATGTGTTCCGATCTATGCTCAAACTCATCCAAAAATTTCCTGAAATAAGGCCTTGAGATCTATACGCGTAACCAAAGATCTATCAGCCTGTTTCAAATATGGTGCATGCTCTGTATGACTCATAGAATCGATTGTTATTTATTTATTATCAGACTAAGGCCGGAGTGGCCTGTGCTGCACATAAAAGTCTTCTCCATTCAGCTCGGTCCATGGCTGCACTTCGCCAACCACGTAGTCTGCGGAGGGTCCGCAAATCGTCCTCCACCTGATCGATCCACCTTGCCCGCTGTGCACCTCGCCTTCTTGTTCCCGTCGGATCGTTGTCGAGAACCATTTTCACCGGATTACTGTCCGACATTCTGGCTACGTGCTCGGCCGACCGCAGTCTTCCGATTTTCGCGGTGTGAACGATGGATGGTTCTCCCAACAGCTGATGCAACTCGTGGTTCATTCGCCTCCTTCACGTACCGTCCGCCATCTGCACCCCACCATAGATGGTACGCAACACTTTCCTTTCAAAAACTCCCAGTGCGCGTTGGTCCTCCACGAGCATCGTCCAGGTCTCGTGTCCGTAGAGAACTACCGGTCTTATAAGCGTTTTGTAGATAGTCAGTTTGGTACGACGGCGAACTCTATTCGATCGTTGATGACTAGTCCAATCCGTTTAGCTTCGCTTTTCAGTCTGATGTAGGCTTCCTCCATCCTCTCAAAGTTACGTGCCATGATATCAATGTCGTCGGCGAAACCAAATAACTGGACGGACTTCGTGAAAATCGTACCACTCGTGTCAATCCCTCCCCTTCGTTTTACCCCTCCAAAGCGATGTTGAATAGCAGACACGAAAGACCATCACCTTGCCGTAACCCTCTACGCGTTTCGAAGGGACTCGAGAATGCCCCTGAAACTCGAACTACGCACATCACCCGATCCATCGTCGCCTTGATCAACCGTATCAGTTTATCCGGAGATCCGTTTTCGTGCATTAGCTGCCATAGCTGGTCCCGATCGATTGTATCATATGCGGCTTTGAAGTCGATAAATAGATGATGTGTGGGCACGTTGTATTCGCGGCATTTCTGCAATACCTGACGTATGGCGAACACCTGGTCTGTGGTTGAGCGTTCACCCATAAATCCCGCCTGGTACTGCCCCACGAACTCTCTTGCAATTGGTGTTAGTCGGCGGCATAAAATTTGGGAGAGTACCTTGTAGGCGGCGTTCAGCAATGTGATTGCGCTGTAGTTGCTACAATCCAGCTTATCGCCCTTTTCGTAGATGGGACATACGACACCTTCCATCCACTCCTGCGGCAGAACCTCATCCTCCCAAACCTTGGTAATCACCCAGTGCAGCGCTCTAGCCAGTGCACAATGGGGAAATCCGATTTCAAAGGTGGAAAAATTGATAACTTTCTTCACGAACAACTTACAGAAGAGATCAAGAGCTTATTCGAAAGGGAATTTTGCAAAGAATTCAGTGAGTGCTGTTTCATGGACGTGAAACGCTTCTGTATGTAGTTATTAGGCTCGTTTTGCCCTAATGCCCCATAGATTGCGAGTTTCCAAACTATTTGTCATTTTATCTTTAAGACATTGTTCTAAAATTGCGTTTATCTCTTCACAGTGGATCCACAGAAGGGCACTAAATATATTTTGTTGGTAAAAGTTGGAAATTTAAGGGATTTTGGGGTCAAATGAGCATCAAAGTGCATTTTATGTGCAACTAGCAGACCCGACGAACTTTGTTTCGTCTAAAATTGATTTATTTTCTGATTTGTATGGGAGCCCTCCTTCCCAAAGAGGGGAGGGGTCTCGAACCATCTTAAGAACCTTCCCCGGCCCCAAAAACCTCTGCATACAAATTTTAACGCCGATCGGTTCAGTAGTTTCCGAGTCTATAAGGTTCAGACAGACAGAAATTCATTTTTATGTATATAGATTTTCATGTATTCTGTAAAAAATAGTAATATTTACAGATAAGTGTTGATATTATTGTCTCAAAGTGTTGAACAGATATTGACAAATGTTTGCCGAACAAAAATTAATGAAATAAATCGTTTCACAAATGTTTTATTTGGTTATTTATTGAGTAAAAAACAATTTTTAAAAACTTTTGAATAGCACCGATGCCAAACATTTCCAAACCATACCCGATAGCACAACTAGACAAGAATAGTCATATGTTATGAGTCTTGATGTGATCATAGATAGGAGGTGATGGGAGATACTCTTTTTTCTTACCTTTTTGCCCAAATTCCCCTATGAAATAATAATGAATAATAATGATTCTGAGCAAGGAAATGATGTAGTAATGTTAATTTAATTGATATTTTCTAATGATATAATGAAAATAACAAATAATCATATAATTCATTAAAAATATTGAATTATAGGGAATTTAGGGGTCATACAGCTCATTTAATGTAACTTTTCATACAAAATAGGAACTTTTCTCACGAGTGACTCACAGATAAGGTTAAGGGCTTATTCGAAAGCGAAATTTCCAAGAAATTCAGTGAGTGATGTTATATAGACATAAGACACTTCTGTTTGTAGTTATTGAGCTGGTTTCGCCCCAATGTCCCATACATCAATTTTTTTCATATTTTGATACTTTTATCACAGAGAAACAGACGTCTCACTTAGAACAAAATGCAATCAAAATCATCGTCACGGAAACATTATCGCTCAATGCTAAAAGCACTGTGATTGGACAATCGGAAACCAGATGGCGGTAGTGTGCAAACGTCAAACACAAGCAAATCGATGGAAGCGCCATCGGTGGCCGATCGGCCACCTACAAAAAATTGAATTTTCCGTTGAAAAGGTGAACGATGGAACATGTGTTGAGTGAGACGTCTGTTTCTCTGTGCTTTTATCTTTCAAAAATTACACTGCAATTCTGTTTTCCTCTTCATTGTAGATCCATACATAGCGCTATACATATTTTGTTGGGAAAAGTTGGAAATTTAAGGGATTAAGATTAAACAGCTCTCCTGGTAGCTGCTCAACTCCAGGGGCTTTGTTGTTTTTCAGCCGGCCGATCTCCTCTTGGATTTCCTGGAGATTCGGAGCCGGAAGTCGCATGTCCTGCGCGCGAGCTCCTAGGTTCGTTACCATACCCCCACCGTTGTCTGCCATGTCGCCATTCAGGTGCTCTTCGTAGTGCTGCCGCCACCTTTGGATTACCTCACGTTTGTAAGAAGGTTCCCGTTTATGTCCTTACACATATCGGGCTGTGGCACGTGGCCCTTACGTGAACGGTTCAACTTCTCATAGAACTTTCGTGCGTTATTAGCGCGGTACAGTTCCTCCGTCTCTTCACGGTCTCGATCTTCCTGCTGGCGCTTTTTTCTCCGTAAAATCGAGTTTTGTCTGTTCCGCGCCCGTTTGTATCGTGCCTCCATTGGCGTAAATAAGGGGGGGGCGGGGGGGGGCCTGGCCCCCTCCAGACCTACTTATGGCCCCCCCCAGAAAATTTTGATACGTAATTCCAACTTAGTCAGTTTTTATTTCATTTACATATTTCCTACATATTTCTTAATTTTGATTATGAATTCTATAAACACATTTTTTGTTGCGTTATCACATCTATGACCATTTGTTCAGCAAAGCATCGAAATATTTAAGTTGGACCCCCGGGAACATTTTCTCGATTTTTAAGCTAAAATCAATGCCGCTTCTAATTCAGTTGCTAGCTTAAAATATTGTCGGGCCGGCACCAAACCGGACCGCGCGATTGAGCACTCGCGCTGCGACGCGAGTCGCGACAATTTGAAATATTTCTTTAGTAGTGCGCATCATGCACGCATGGATGTACTATCATGCGCACTAATCAGAAATGATTTGCGACGTCTGTTAACTGCAGATATTTCATTTTATTGAAAACAATTTTCGATTTTCTACTATACACGGAATAATAAATTTGTTCTGCATTTGTTTGACTAGTATCCTGGTCGCAGAAACATAAAAACATAATTGTATTAAGATATAAATATTTCTTTTCTATTAAACTACCATCCGCTTCAAAAAAGACTGAAGCAACTACATCAAAATGAGCAAATGTACACAAATCCGGTCAATGAAATTTCGAACGACCATTCTTTCGAAAATCTTCGAGTTAATCGCAAGGTATGCCGCAAAACAGTTGATCAAATTCCTATGGAGCTTTTTGCTCTCGCTATATAATTCTAGCACAGAAAGAAAAAAAATTATAAAACTTAAGAATCTTTGTTACAATGACAGAAAAATCAACAACGCATTCCATTGAAAGTATTAGGACAAAACTTAGGCAACCTTCGCACTCACAACAGAGATTGCATTAAAAAAATATTTTTAAGATCTTGTTCCATTTAATGTTTTGGCGATTTCATAAGGATCATCGGAAAACTCTTTTGTGCCTGCTTTAGTTAGAATTTGTTTTTTAGGATAAAAAAAAATGATTTAGAAACCAGTTCGTATCAGAAAACATTTCTTTTGCAGCACAATTCAAATCGATTTGGTTGCTTCTCAAGTCTCTTTGATTTTTGCAGAGAAATCTCTCACCTATTCAGAAATCCATAATAAAGCCTCTTCCTAACGTCAGTAACTACAAAAACCCTATGTTATTCTGGAATTTGATTTATGACTCTTAATTTTATGACTCATGGAATTTATGACTCATAAAAAACACTTTAGGATTCCAAATTTGTGTTCATCGGTACTTAACTATTTCAGCACATGGCATACATTTTGGAATTGCATGAATACTTATATTGATTATGATAAAATTTCGTGGAATTTATTCCACATCTAAAAAGTTTCAAAAATTTCAAGTTTCAAAAAAATCGAGATTTTTATGCATTAAGTAATCATGAAAATGCTTGAAAACTTTCAGAAATATACTCATATCGAATTTCATTTAAAGATAATTCGAAGAAGATTCTTGAATCTTAGATTACACACTTATCCACATTTAGTAACATGGAGAAGACAAGTTGACACATACACAGCGTTTTGAAGCAATCACAGCATCATTGGAAATCAATTGTATTATTCGCGATTTTTTTTATGTAAGTTCTAGGACGAATGAGCGATGAACTTAGTCAAACAATTTCTATTGCAATCCATGTGCACAGTGCTTTAAATCGCCTTTGAAAATTACATCCCAACAGCTGGTGCCATGGCCCCCCCTAGACCGAGACTCTAGTTACGCCTATGCGTGCCTCGTTCACCCTCGTGCGGTTTTGCAGCAATCTCGCCCATGCTGCATTCTTCTCCTCAACTAACTGCTCACATTCGCCGTCATACCAGTCGTTTCTCTGATCCGGAGCCACCGTGCCTAGTGCAGCGGTTGCGGTACTTCCAATGGCGGATCGAATATCTCTCCAGCCATCTTCAAGAGATGCTGCGCCTAGCTGCTCTTCCGTTGGGAGTGCCACTTCCAGCTGCTGCGCGTAGTCTTGGGCTAGTCTACCGTCTTGTAGCCGCCCAATGTTTAGCCGCGGCGTCCGACTCCGACGCGTGTTGATCACCGTCGAGAGTTTTGAGCGCAGGCATACTGCAACGAGATAGTGGTCGGATTCAATATTCGCACTGCGGTAAGTGCGTACGTTCGTGATGTCGGAGAAGAATTTACCGTCGATTAGAACGTGGTCGATTAGAACTTGGTCGATTTGGTTTTCCGTTACTTGATTAGGTGATTTCCATGTGGCCTTGTGGATATTCTTGCGGGGGAAGAAAGTGCTTCGGACTACCATTCCGCGGGAGGCTGCAAAGTTTATGCATCGTTGGCCGTTGTCGTTCGATACGGTATGCAGACTTTCTTGAAATTACTCGTCTCGATTGCACAAATACATATTGATGATCTCAATTGTCAGGCCGCACTGGCGACCATGCTTTAATGCAGACGGATTTCCAAAATATATTCGTTTCACTTTTAACTTGAACACAGCAAATCCTTTGAGATTTGTTATCCCCTAATTTCCTGAATACAACTTTAGATGATTTTGAAAATCCGGTACAATTGAATCATTTGTTTGAAAACCTGCATATATATCAATTTACACAAATTCGAGGAAACAACAAAAAACTGTTTTTGAATAAATTGGCTCCGAATCTTTTGATTTCTTCGATACGGATCAATAGTTTTTGGTAAAACTCAACACCCTGGGGCACTTACAGTATAAAAACTGCAACTCGGGAACCCATGATTTTATATACCAATCGACTCAACTCGTCGAGCTGAACAAAGGTCTGTCGGTTCGTGTGTGTGCGTATGTGTATCCACGCGAAAGCCGAAAAACATTAACCACTTTTTCGTATAGTGATTCTTAACCGATTTTCTCGTAACAAGTTGCATTCAACGGGAGGCAGATCCGCTAAACCCTATTGAATATAATCATGATCGGTTATTGCGTTCATAAGTTATGAAATAAATGGTGTGTTGAACCATATACCATATACTGATTCCCTATACAGCGTTGGTTGGCTGATTCCCTATACAGCGTTTGCAAGAGCCGTAATGTAGGCAATTATTTATGTTGTGTATCACACTGAGGCACTAGCAAACAATTGAATCGAGGATGGCATCGTCACCGCAGCTGACTAGTTACAAATGTATCGAAGAATTCCCGATGGCATTCTTTCATGTGATTGTATCCAGTCAATAACTCCACTTGCTGAACACGACCCATCCGATTGAAGGCTTCTCGCGCTTGATCATCAGTGTTTCATTCTTCCTGTTGTTGCTTCTGGTGACCGCATGCGGCCCTCTAAGCCTATTCCTGCGGCCCGCGAAAGATTTCTGAGAGTACACTACATGTGGCCCATTGATAAGCATTATATGTCAGGAAATGTGTTTTATCATTCCCAGGGCTGTTACAACAGTCGCGGGTCTCGCGATTTTCGCGTTTTTCGCGAATTTCTCGGATTTGTCGCGGATTTACCCTTCCAGTCGCGAAAATCGCGGTTCCGTCAAACATTGTCGCGAAAATCATTGATAAAATGATAAAACACTGGGCCAACTGCTAAAAGGCGCACTGAAGTTTAGTACCCTCAGATCTACTTCAATTGAGGGGGTCAAATGCAAAGGGGTGTAAGTGACAAAAACTTAGTTTTGAGAAAAATGGGTGCAAAGATTTTTAATATTTTTTCGTTTCATACTAATCGTATGGACGTTTAAAAAATTACTAATTTTTTGTAAATTTTCACATTTATTACGAACATTATACAAATTATATCAGTATATTGCCGCAAAGCTCTAGAACCAAGGATTTTTTTGCTATAGTCAGCTCAATTTTGACAAAAATGTCACTTACACCCCTCTGCTTCTAACCCCCTCAATTGCCAAACACCATCGTGTACGCGACCTACCATTAAGCCCACCTACGGTTTTTTTTGGTACCTCTAGTGCATGTTATCTTCGATTGATGCTCTTCCGGCAAATGTTATATAAGTGTTATATAAGTTTAGCAATTCCCATGCATTATCTCATACGTAGTGGTAATGACATAATTTTTCAAATCGTGAACATTATCCAAGTTTTTTTTTTAAATCGTAGGTCTTAGAACCGTTCCTGTCCGCCTCTGGCATCATTTCGCCTGAGTGCTTTTAAATCAGATTCGTCAAGCTTTGTTCGGGCCTCTGCAGAGCTATGTCGCTTGCTTTTGAAGAAATTGGTCTTATTATTTCCTAACAGGCGGATTGATGGAAGTACAAAATCCAATGACTGATCAATAAATAGCCTGACGAATTATTGATGCGTCTATGCTTTTGTAAAACGATGGTAGAGATTAAAAAAAACTATATAGCGTACTAAAAAGTATAATTCAAATATAACCCTTGATCTAACTGGCATTTACCTATGACAACAGACTGCCATCTTATAACTAAATTCATCTATACAACATCGATCAGAATGGAGGGTTTCCCGGAAACATTAAAACTTGAATTTCTTTCGGGCATAGTTCAACACTGCACATATATTTTCTGTGGCTCGTGATATGGTTGAAGCGTTAACTATGCAGTTTTGGGTATTACAAAAATTAGCGAATGTTCTTTCATTTTCTTTTCTATCAACGAATATGCCAATAGATTGGAAGCAAAAATATTGAAATTTCGCATTTATGAAACGTGTTTTGAAGTAAGAAACTATATTTTTGTTTGTCGCGGATTTGTTTCTACAGTCGCGGATTTCAATTTGCCAGTCGCGAATTTCGCGGATTGGAATTCGACTAGTTTGTAACAGCCCTGCATTCCCAATATATCGGTGTACTCGGGAACCTGTCGAGTTCACATCATTATGATGTTAAATAATGATTTATATGTATATCATAAATAGTTTTATCATTATGATTAATGAGGTTCAGAATTTCATACATAGAAGTTATGTAGGATGGTAGCAAATATGCCTTGATGTTATCGCCCCGGGTTATGACAATAGCAAATTTGTATTTAATCGCAGATTTAAAAGAACTGATGGTTGAAATACAGGTAAAATGCTTCGTGATAATAAATTAAGTTAGGGAACGGGAAGAAACAGAGGAGTATATGACGAGTCCTGTCAATAGTATGTCTGTAAGTGGGAGTCGGGCGCTGCTGCATACAGGATAGGCGGTCTTTGATGGATTCCTGACCGATGAAGAAAGGATGGCTGCAGTATCTGGAGATTATTGCCTCTATTATTTAGTGTCAACGTTGATCAGAGCACTTCAAACAGCTTCTTCAAGACTCAGTCAGTGTGGTTCAAAAAGCAGCCATTCGAAGCATGAAATCTAAAAGATCCCTTAAGGTCGATCGGCTGTTGGCGGAGGAGTTCAGGGCTGACCCCATGCTGTCTGTGCGAAAATTGTAGCAACTGTTATAAAGTATTTTGCCCCGCATCATTTTGGAGCAGGCCAACAAGTTGGAAGTGGCCCATTATTTGCTATTTATTGAATACGGAAGGGATTTATGTTGTCTTAATCACTAAAATCTGTGTGGCTCCCAGGGGTGCAAGGGATTTTCAGACTTTGTCTGACCCCATTCGGATAGTCGCTGATGTGAGGCAAGGATACATTTTATCTTCATTGTTACTTCGCAGCGTGATCGAGAAGATCTTGGTGGGTGCGATTGACTGTGTACCATTCTTTGAGCTGCTTTGGCGGTTTATTGTTGTGGAACATCTAGACGACTCTGATCTGGCTAATGATCACGAAACGCTTTATTAGTACTGCGACGGTCTGGGCTAAACGAGCTGACCGCATGCTTATTTGTGGCGGGTCTCACCTTCAACGTCAGTAGGATTATGTGGTAAGTGTCAATGGGAACAGTCCCTCGAACTTTGTTGTAGGCGGACGATCGGAGGATATCAATATCTTGCCATGCTGATATCATCAGATGATTGATGCACACACCAAATTCGAATGTACTAATCTATCAAGAAACGTGTGGTGTATAGGCAAAAACAACGCAGATTAGGTCTAAAATGTATAATTCGGACGGCCTTACTGCTGAATATCGTGTTCCGAGCAAAATAAAAGCCTTCAAATACCGATAACAATAGATGTTCGAAAACGTAGCTTAGACGAAATCTGTAAGCAAGAGTCCCCTCAATATTCGTGACCTGATAGGTTATATAATATGTATGCCGATAGAGAAACATGATCATTTTTTTTCATTTTAAATACTCTTGGTGATAATTTTGTGGTCTAAGAATGATATACTTCGTTCCAATATAAAAACAGTGGTGCATAAAATTAAAACAAATAAAAATCTACAACAAAAACTTTTTTTTTTCGCGCCCTCAATATTTTTGGAAAGTTGAAGGGGGGGTGACATAAGATAAATTTAATATTTTTATCGGCCTAATCTGTAGAATGAAACCCATAGTACAATAAACATGTAATTTTACTTGAATAAGATGCACAGGAATAACATATTTTGTTCAAATATAAAACAATATTCTTTAATATTCAATATGAACTGAAAAACAATTATATGGAAATGCTAATATCATCTTCCAAACTTAGACGCACATGTTCATGATAGAATTAGAGGCGAAAGCAGAGATGCATCCTGAACAGAACATGAGCCAAGAGCGCGCCTTGGTGTTCTTAGTTTTGAACTCTGAACACAGTGTGCACTGGGTTGGTACACAAGCAAAACGATCATGGTAACTAAGATTCCTTAGATTTGGAACTGTGCAAAAACATACGAGCATGCTTGATTTCTATCCGTTAGATGCCCACGTGTTCCGTTACTAGCCGAAAAATGTGTAGCATGCCGTCGCTTGAATTTGTTTTCCTAGGATACAAGTTGCTAAGTTAGGTCAGTGCTCTTGAACAGTGTGCAGTGTTCAGAACGTTTTGAACACGAACACGCGTTCTCGTGTTCAGATGCATCTCTGGGCGAAAGTATAGAATTGATAGTTCCGTTAGGATACGGCAGGCATGAAGAATGTTTTTATAGAAGTCGATTTGAAAGCGAGCGGAGGGCAATATTTGTGATGGCACATATACCGCGCTATTTAAAAAACGAACAGTGGGTCCCGGCCAACCATTCGTCAAACTTCTTCGAAGTTATTTATCTAAAATTAAATAATTTTGCTGGTATTTCTTTACACTACATTATTCACAAAAATGATACAAATCTTAATGAATCGTTATCATAGTTCATATAAAGTATGATATCAACGCAATGATATACTTTGACAAAGTATTTGAAAGATGAACATCGCTACATCTTTACCATCAAATTAATCACAATAACGATATGAATATTCATGAAACGTTATCAGATTTCTGATAAAGTACGATCTCAACTTTATGATATATTTTGACAACGAATTTTACTGTTGAACATCGCTGCACCTTCATTACGTTTTAGTCCATCGATTCATATCGTTGGATACCAACACACCGATGGATGTTTTGCGGTTTGTTTACATCTCAAAAATTATGATTTAGAAATTTTCTAAAAATGAACGGATGTTGAATGAAACGACACTCGGATTTCAATTCTAAAAGCCGTAATATTCTTCCAATTTACGAACCAATTAACAGCAGCTGTCATTTTATGTACGCATTGAAGTAAGATGAATGTGAGAATGGTGTTAAGTGGGAAATAATCCCCCTATATGCAAGTAATATGCGAATGAAAATTTCAAGTCTTAGCATGTTGATGCAACTTAGCTGCTTACAATCATCATTTCATTGTGGGCTAGTGGTTAAGTTCTCTGGGCAAATTTATAACATCATCACTTCTTCAGGTTCGATTCCCGATTAAGCAAATAAATAAACAAAAAATGTAGAAGCAAACCTCTGAAGAATCTATTTTTGTTTTTGTTGGAAATTTTGACAGGTCGGTAAAGTAGAACTGTAAAAATAAATAACTTTTTGTTGGTATCAATTGATATCGATATTTTGGAAAAGATCGATAACAATTTTCCGTGTTTTAACTTTTGATTAATTTAAAATTCTTCGTGAAATGGCATCGATCGCTATCGACGGTTGATATGAAAACCTTTAACGATCTATATGAAGAATTTTAAAGAAAATTGAAGAAATGGTTGGTCGGGTAATGTCTGTGACATAGCCGCTAAGTGGACGTAGGACTTGACTTGACCATGCCTTTAAGATACATAATATGTCCAATTTTCTCACATCAACTATTTTGGATAAATAATCGTCGTTGCATACCATTCCTTGGCAAAATCTTCTCATCAAACCTCTGATTTCTGTAATCAAATCTACCTCGAACAAAAATCATGAAAAAAAAAATTCAGGAAGTATCTGTCCGGTCACGAAATATTAGCCTCGACAGTGGCAGCCTTCCCACTGAAGGACTGCCTGAAATAAACCACAAGCTGGCTCAGCAAGGGATGTGGACTGTATCTCAGCCCTTCCACTGAAGGGCCTTCTAATCCGTGCGATAGCGACTCAAGGAGAACATTATTTTTAACTCTTATAGCCTATTCAGATTGGGCTATTTATGACTTTGTTAAGTGAGAGGGTATCCAATTATTACGAGGTGTTCAGACTGCAACAAGATAATATATCTTGACATTTCCATGTTTCCTCATTTGCACGCTAATACAGGGTTGAATTCAAGGAGAGTTTTAAAATTTAATTTGCGAAATCAAGCATTTGTGTGGCGACAATCGAACATTTTTTCTGAACAAAGTTTCTACGAAAAACGAGCAATGGGTAATGTTTTCAACATAACCGCGAGTAGACGTAGGACTTGTATAAACGTATTGTATTTACATTTAACTTCTTACTTTTGCATCTATGGAGTTTGATTATAGGTATTGATATTGGAAACGACAACTTCCATGCTTTGTAGAATTATTAGCAATTTGTTTATTCAAAATCTCTGGAAATAAAACTAATAATTAAATACATACTTAGAATTGCTTTGTTTCTAACTATTAAGCCCTTATTTACTCAAGCAAATGTAGGTCATTCATATATTTTTGCCTTTCTCGTATTTTTATTAATGATGGTATTTGAAGTTTAAAAAATCTATTTATAAAATTTTCAGACCTGGGAAAAATGTGCTATTTTAGGGGAACTCCCGTTTCGAAACAAAGAAATACAGCACCAATTGTTGCTTCTTTTTGCTAACATGCGTGCTTGCTGCTGAAAAAATTCACAACAATAAGAAACAAGTCAAGGAGCAGTAACCCTACTAAAATAGAGGAGGTACTGCTAATACGTCAACGAAAAATTATTCAATGTTTTGATTCCAAACTCTACGTCAGGTTTATTAATACAATTTCTCAGAAAATGCAAAACAAAGAATAAGATAAAGTTTATTTAAATATTCAGTTATAGTATAACCATGTACGTGTCGTTTAGTACCAAGCACAACTTAACAAATGGCCAATCATATGACATCCCGCATAATTGAAAACGATTTGCTGTGTTGTTGTCACTATTCACATGAAATAAACGATATTGTTACGATTTACATTACCATTGGTTTACAATGTTATTATATGTTTACCCGAAAACAGTATTATACATAATTGTTAATCTTCAATATCATATGCAATAATTTCAAAGCATATTGCATCTTTACAATTTCTTATGGTCCATCATGACAAAGGAAACGATAGATAACTGTAAATGACTTACAATTAATATTGTAACAATATGGAATATAACTTTGAAATAATCATGTATTGTTCAAGTCTAGCTTGCTACTTCACACTGCCATGAAAATTAATATCTTCCAATGATAAAAATGCAATAATCGTTGGAGTTCTGTGATGAGTGTGTGTTTATTTTTATAAACGAAAATAAAAAGTTTTTCCGTGCGTTTGATTTCTGAGGCCTGATATATTTACTGATGGTTGGATTAGTTAGTTTTGATTGTGATTTGTGTTAAAAATATAATAGTTCTGCATAAAAAACAAAGGTTAGTCATAAAATTTATTCATATCAAATTGAATTGAATTGAAATAATCAAAATACATATATGTATTTAATATCTATTTTCAGTTTATCCGCACATATCGGCAGCTCAGATTTTCAAACCAAGCGAATAGTTTAATGGCTGATTATTGGTATGTACTACGAGCATTATTCAATGCTTTTAGTTTTTAAGCTTTATAAAGGTAGGTAGCTTTTATTTAAGTAGTTTTTCTTTTCCATTTTTTGCAGTTACCGATGCGGCTTCTCCCGATATTCAACACCCATTATGAGCTTCTGTACCGAGAAAATAAAGTGAAGTTTTTCGATTTTTGTTTGTGCGAAATATGTGAATTATCTAATGCAAACATACGGCAATATTTCAAAGTGGCTCTTATCAATAAACAAAAATGAAATATAACTGTTGTGTTTGTTATTTATAAAGCTAGAAAAATAACCAATTATGCTCGTTCAACTATAGTTGAAATTAAAAGTTTGAACATTCAAATTGAAAATATTCATACTGTGATAAATAGAGCAAATATTTTCATTCGGAATTGAAAATTTCAATTTCTAATTAAAGGAACCTCCCCTCTTCTCCCTTGTACCCTTCAATCATCTTTCAGTTTTAAATAAAACCAATCAAATCCCCATAATTGCTTTTACTTTTTATTTCATGATTTCAGCATTTTTCTTAATTAAAACGATGTATACACTGCTCATAATGAGGCCTATAAGCTGGAGCATCATCCACAACACGGTGGCCACTTTTTTTCAGCATAATAGTCCGGGATCCAGCCCCTGGCCAGAGTGAGGGTGCGCATCATTTGGGGTTGTATGTGGGCATTGCGCCATAAATTACCTGTAGATGAGAAATTTTACATAAATAACATTATGAGCTTCATGCCAACCAACTCCGATACTTCTAGCGCTATTGCAGCACCGGAGCGGGGCGTTGTTTTTGACGATTGGTAGCTCCAGCGTAAGCACTTTTTCAAAAATAAGACCTACCTTCGTATTCCTAAATTCTGGAGGACAGCTTTATTTTTTTAATTCTGGAGGACAGCTGCACAACAAAATTGTTCCAGCAGCAAAAACAAAAACCGTATACCATTTCGAAACCTTCTTCTTCTTCTTCTCTGTTTTGTTCAGAACTTTTTGTTGACAGATGAACAATTTTTTGATAGTTTAACAGTTTTTGAAATTAAGAAGTTGAACTTTTAAAATTACACTCAGGAAAGATAAAAAACACTTTTGAATGAAATGCATAACTTTCTTTTAATGTTATATCACTTTTATTTTTACGAAAATTTGCAACTTTTCCGATTGAAAGTGCACAATTTTTAAAGGTACAATTTTATTTTTTTCTGTGTAGTGAAGATACGGGATACGGTGCGTGGTTTTTGCTTCATATCGTTCTACTGTTTTTAAACTGCATACCATACTGTTTTTGTCCGAAAAAACATATTATACCTGAACAGTAACACATACTGTGTAGCGAAAAAAATGTATTGAAAAATTTCCTTTTTTGTATGTTAATTATACTTAACCGCCTATTACTCATATGGTACAATTGCCAATAATAGCATGACATATTGTGAAAACGGTATATGGTGATGTTAGTTTATCATACATATGAACAACAAACAGAATAGTGAGTTTAATATAATTTACTGTTATGACCTATCTGTGAAATGGTCCAATTATGGTTCAAGATTATGCGGGATGACTCGTACCCATCCCGGAATCATGTGGATTATGAAACCAATCACCTGGATGAGCAGACCAAACTCTCTAATTTTATTCTTCTTCATCCACCACCGCTGCCCTCGCTGCCTCAGCCATCATCGGCCTCTGGCCGTAAACTCCGAGCGATACGATTCATTCTGACAAAAAAATGCGCCCACTTCTTTCATGCATATTCGCAGACGCACCGGCAGTTCTACCGCTGGTGACTGCATGATGTCGCTGTGTAGGTAAACAGCAAACGAACGAACGAAACGAAAAAATGCGCGAGCAAAAGGCACGTCAGTACGCGCTGCTGTCAAAATTGAAATGACTCGCACACGGCAGACACTGCTTCTTTTATACACAAATAAAATCTTCCGATAGACCCGAAGGCCCCGTGACATACCGCATTCTGATGTCCGTGCTAGGAACGCACGGTATTGGTTACATATGAAATTTTTACTGGATTTGACAAGAATTAAAATTTTCAATAGTTTATCGTTAATAATCTTAAGTTTCAATGAAATACGCAAATTGCTGGAGAGTGTCCGAGTCGACTGATATATGAATCTTAAAAATCCATCAAAAGATAAAGGCGCTAGTAACGTTCAAAATCTTCCCTTCCAGCGTAACGCTCTCGATTTCCAAAAATCTAAATGACACCCAGTATAGTAAAGAAAGACGTAAGTCCTACGTCAAAAAAATATGAAAAGGGATTTTCGAAGAATATTTGAAGCTCTCATTAAGGATAATGAGCGAAGCTACATTCATTAGTTGGGTGCGCCGTTCTTCGGGGAATCAGACTATTCCTCAATTTATTTTTAAGTTTAAAAAGTATTTTGATTCTGTACTATGATCGAACGGAGATTTGATAGAAAAATTTAGATACTTTTGGGAATTCTCACAAATAAATAAGAAAGGACGATTGGACCAATTTTCAAGAAATATTATCGAACTAAAATGTATTTCCACCAGTATCTCCATGTATGAAGGGCAACTCAGCAATTTAATTTTTTTTCAAAAATGGAAACTGAATCATTGCGTTCTACTCGACAATCAATGATACAGCTTCTAACAAAATCGAATCGTGTGAATGTGATATAATTTAAACTGGATTTTGGGTGAATTAATGCATCACCAATCCATGTTTTATTTAAGGTGAAGGTGGGTTGAGTACCAAAACAAAGCTTTGAAAGTATTTGTACAATAAAAACTGTCATATACTGTAGTAGTATTGGTGTCGTATTAAAAAAAAACAAAGAATATTACTAGGGTGATTCAAAAAACGACCCAGCACCACCACGCTCACTCGATTCCGTCCCATGCTCCGAGTGTCCTCCAAAAACCGATTTGAACAAAAAGTGGTTGAGCGCATGCCGGTTCAAGGTTGTATGAAAACTAGTATGGAAACTAAACCTTTTATTACACTGGCTACAGTGCCTCCCTTCCATACGCTGGCGAAAAGAGAAACCACATAGCTGAAAGCAACATTCCAGGGACTTTACTGAAAGAAAACCGCACCGCAGGAAGGATCCATTGATTACGTAAGGGGTCGTACACTTATTACGTAAGAAATTTTTCTGGGTTTTTCGACCCCCCCTCCTCCCTTGTAAGATTGTTTTCATACAAATGATTTTTTATTTATATGGATCGTCAGATATTGACCGACCCCCCTCCCCCCCTAAGTGCTTACGTAATATGTGTACGGCCCCTAACGCAAAAATAGCATTTTATACCCCACTCACCCCCATGTCACACTTTTTGTATGAAACATCTGCCACTACTGGTGCGACTAGACTAGACTAGCAGTATCTGCAGTATCTGGTGCGATAGATATCACAGACAAATTCTGGTTATTTTGTTGAATTGCACGTTTCACTGATGCCTTCTGAGAAGCCTAATGATCATGCTAAAGATTCGCAACCTCGCTTAAAATCGACTCTCAACTATTGGAACGACCATTCTATATGGATTGTCTATGGAGCTGAAGCTCTTGAATATTTCATCCAGTCATATGGTCTCCCCCCTCGCCAGGGCCCAATGACGAAGCACCACAATCAGAATAATGTTACATTCAACCTCGCCATATAAACTGTCATACAAACCTGAAACGACTTGTGCACGGTAAGCCTCTATTCAAACCAGCCCAAACCATCGGATGACACACAAATTATAAATCACAATCGACTGAGCGTGGCGGAGCAAAATCATTTTTTGAGCCACCCTAATTATTAGTTTGCTGCTGCCGGTGCCCTTGTTTACATTCGCTCCGCGATCAGATTTAATCGTTTTTTTCGGGCAAAAATAGCAGTTTATATTAAGTTTTCGGTTTAAACAAGTGACTGATTTCGAAAAGTGATGTTTAATTTGCATTCCATCAACATTTTGGGCTCCTCATGTGCGGAGAAGTGAGTGAAAACTTGATTTTTTCAGTGCCCTTTGAGAAGAAGTGAAGTGCAGTGATAAGCCCACCAAATCGCGAACGGCTAATAAATTGGCACGAAACTGCTGATTTATGATATTATTCGAGCCGAAATGCATAAGACTCTTTGAATAAACATGTTCATTATCACGGGAAGTGAATAAATATGCTGTGAGCAGGTTAGTAATTTAAATATTAAACTTTTGTTCGATGCTGTTCGATGCATTCGAATGTTGGTAGGAGAGGAGTGCGGGAGGTGTGGGGTTGGCCCGTGGAGGGTCCGGTGCCATATTGGCGGCCATCGTGGTACTCTTCCAACTATGTCCTTAAGGTTATTCTACTTTATATATACATCCCATTCAAATCGTACAGTTGTCCCACGTGAAAAATGTTGAAATCCAAAGTATATTAAGCCATTCAAGGAGCAGAATTGAAACAATTTATGAAATCATGTTTATTCATCAAATATATTCGTTTTACAACCATTCCTACGTTTTAAATTGTCTTCCGCATTGGCCCTTGAACTTTGAAAATTTATTCGATTTGTTCTATTAAATCTAGGTTTAAGTTAAATACTTTATGTTAATTCTAGAGAGCATCTGTTTTTTAAACAATTCATGTTGAATAAGTGGAGAATAAATAATTATCATCATTATTTTTCATCATATAAAATGCTTTCCACAAAACCATCACAATCCGAGTTATTCTTCAGCGCTCAGAAGATTTCCATCTAACATGCATTCGACCCTGCTGCGACAGAAGAGCATGACTGTCAACTACGAAACGAAATGAAAACAGAGAGAATTTTCTCTCTGGCAAAGAGAGCGTGACGCTTGTCAGTTTTGTTTTGTTGAATTTCTCCCTGCATCCCAGTTAGAACGAAAGCTCTCTCGTAATAATTGTTCGTAATAAATTCTTTTTAGCGGGTATCTTTTGACAGCGCAAAATGTATGGAATATTACGTAAATAATGACATCATAAAGCGTATTTACCCTCAAACGCCAATTATTATGTCATTAATGGCGTAATCTGAATAGGCTATTAGAGCCTTGAAAAAGGCTGTTTGCTTCGGCTAAGTGCAAAAAGTAAGAAAACGATCTTTTCAAATAACCGCGAATTTCTAGTGATGGTATAAAAAAGACTGAATGCTCTGCGAGCGAATGCACTTCTCTTTTATACTACTTAATTTTGAATCTTCTCTGCTTCCCACTTGGTGAGCCAATCAGCTAATGTCTTGTATCCCGCTTCTTTGTCAGTCAAAGCGTCATCATCATCAACGCGTTCGAGAAGGGCTTCTTCTTTTTTACGCTTGTTGCTCGCTGCTGGCGTCTATTTCCTAACGGGACTTTTCGCTTGATACAGGCCAATAAGCCGGGCAAGCGAGCTTAGAATTGCAGTTCGGGTGGAAGTATACGTGTTCTTTTCTGAGACAACATTGTTAGTAGTAGAAGGAAAGAAACACCCGGACATGGGATTTCGGGTGATAAGATTTAGAATTCATAACATGGGACGATCATTCAGTCACGTTCGCTTTGTGTGCGGTCAGTATCAAACAATGTTTTTCTACATATTTGCCAAAAAATCCAACATTTGATGAAAAATCGATTGATATTTTATTAATGTTTGAGCTGTTATCGGTGGTTTTTTATCCAAATAAGATTATGTGGAAGATTTGGACATCTTATGAATCTTTAAAGGCATGGTCAAGTGAAGTCCTTCGTCCACTTCGCGGTTAAGTCAGAAAAATTATCCACTGTTAGTTTTGACGCTATTTATGAAAATCACGCATAAAATTTTATCTCTAGAATATTGGATTTGGCACCCAAGTACAATTTCAGGGTTGTTACGACTAAGCGGATTTCGCGATTTTCGCGGATTTTGCGGTTTTCGCGGATTTACATAACGATTTTAGGACTTTGTGTGGATTTAGTTTTAGGAGTATTTAAACAAATGAAATTCTATATCTAAGGACGTTTATTTGAAAATTAGTTTTATGTCTATCTAGATTGGCTTCATTCTCGTTAGCAAATGTTTTCGAGAACAAAATTAACGTTTGTAGTTATTTACTAACATCAATTTTCGGATATTAACAAACCCTGTTTGGATTCCATGGTTACACTCTTGAGCATTGATTAAACAAATGTTATGAGGAGAGGGGCGCCACTTGTTGTCATTTTTATACCATTTTGAAGCATGGCGCATTCAAAACATGTCTGTTGAAGGACATGAACACCCGTCTTTTAAGTGCTTCCGCAGAAATTGTTTTTGATGTTGATTTTGAAAAAAAAAATGTTGAAAATTTTTGAAAATGTTTTCCCGGAAGAGTTTTTGCAGAGATTCCCGAGAAATTCCCGCAAGAATTCACGTTGCGATTTCCTTCGAAGTTTATTTAGCTATGATCACAAGAATTTCTGTGAAAAATCCTGAAAATTTAACAACAGATTTTTCGGAAGTTTTTCAGCAGGAAGTCACTAACCAATTTCTGTTAGAATTTCCCAAGCGATTTCTGGAGGAATTCCACATACAGTTTCCGAAAATTTCCTGCATGTTGTTTTTGAGGAATTCACAAAAATTATGAAAAATGAAATTCCGCATAAATTTCCGGGGAACCTTTTGCAAGAATGGAGAAATTTCCCCAAAATTTCTCGGAGAAACCCCCGCAGACAATTTTGGAGCGACTTCTTCAGAAATTCCAAGAAGGACCATCTAGATGAGTTGTTATATCAACTGCTTTTCCTTAATCCTATTTTTAATTTTGTACAAACATGTGTAACGTTGAAGTTAAAACATATACTTAAAATCAGTAATATTATAAAAACGAACTCGAAAAAAGACGTTCACTAAATTGTTGTAATGTTCAGCGTAATATTTAACATTGATATTTAACGTGTATTTGCTTAGAATTGAGTTTTGGGTCGCGCGGATTTGGCGCAGAATGGATTTTCATGTCGCGCGGAAATGGCGTGGATTTGATTTTAGTCGGCGCGGATTTGGCGCGAAAAATATTTCAGGATCTCCGTAACAACCCTGCAATTTCTATCCCGAAGGGAATTGAATGCTTTGATATTGATTTCTATCATTGGCTCTCTGAAGAACCGTTTGTTTTTTGGACATACATGCTGCATCATGTGGCTTTTCTTCAGTCTGTCTCGGCTC
This sequence comes from Armigeres subalbatus, assembly GCF_024139115.2. Classification (NCBI taxonomy): domain Eukaryota; kingdom Metazoa; phylum Arthropoda; class Insecta; order Diptera; family Culicidae; genus Armigeres; species Armigeres subalbatus. Next base: position 157,334,908 of record NC_085141.1, on the reverse strand, counting down.
ATCACCGATGCCGGCCGGTCTCGGCTCGACTCTGCTGCTGCTGCTGGTATCTGCTCAGCATTGCTGCTGAGTCGGGTCTGTAGGGTGGACTGCTGCTGTACTGGCTAGGTTTCGGCTGATGATGGTGGCTTGATGACTTCATTCCCTGCGAAATGGTGTGAGTGCTGTTCAATCGACGATGCGGTTGCTTCGCTTGTCCCGGTCAGAATGAAAGGAAAAAATCGCGTTGCGCTATTTTATGGCTTCTCGGCAGACCCAGCGGCTGCTCATTCGCTGGTGTCTGCACCAATCAGAACGTGGTAATGGAATGATGCAAGAATTATGCGGTACCCATATTTATAGGTTCCCTTGATCTCAATGTTTTCATTGAAAACAGTTTCATGCCTATTGAAACAAGTTTTCGGGTCTTATCAAGCATGGACATGAAAGGCATACTTGAAATCTGTCGATTGAGGGGCTTACCGCAGAAATTCGTCCACTGCGACGAACGCTATTAACGTTTAAAATCTTTCAACACAGCGTAACGCGGTCGATTTGAATATTTTGAAAAGACACCCGGTATAGTAAAGAGAGACGTAAGTCCTACGTCAATATAAAAATATAAATAAAAAACCACGAAATTGGTGCCGTATTCCTTTCTTTCGCGATGAGATCAATATATGTTCAGTGAGATGGAGATCGGAACAGTTCGCCTATGATGAACGACAGAAAACGAAACGGGAGATTTTCTGGAGGAACTCCTTGAAGAATATACTTAACACTTACTAAAAGAACCGAGTTCTCTTTTGAGGGATTCCTGAAAGACCTCCTCCTTGAATAACTTGCAAAAAACAGTAGGATTTTCTTTCACGGAAAATCCATAAATATTGTGGGCACTAGCGGGCGCCGGTTTGTATTGAGTTGATCTATTACTGTAGTTACTTTTATTTCCCTTCCTATTTGATTACGACGATGATATACGACGAAATTGTTCTGAAAAGGAAAAACAGATTTTCTGCAATTTTTATCTATACTAAAGTGACGTTTCACAGAATAGCAACCCTGTATAGAAATTTAGCAACCCAGTACGGGGTGCTAAATTTGGAAACTCACGGCTAATTTTGAGTTGCGTTCTCATTTTACATTCCCGTTTAGATACTACCGGTGTAGAAGTGGGTCGCTATATAGGGCCCGGAAATAGCGATAGGGATGTTGGCATAGTGATGATTTCGAATTCAATGATGTAACTATGGTAATCAGCGATTGTTATTTTTTCACTCAGTTCAGTATTATACCTTTTAGTAATAAAGACGCTTGTACTAACTGCAGCTGCGTTCTTTACTTTCCTTCCCGATTGTACTGCTCAACAGGTTATGGGCCCAGGGAAGTAAAAACTAGTTACGTTGTATATAGATTGTGGTCGTGTATGACGGAAAGAACTGAAGAGGAACCGTGGTTCATTGTGATTCATCGACGGTAGAAAAGAAATGGATATGGAACTGAAGACGGGTGCTGTTCGTTTGAATTTTGGTAACTATGACTTGTGGAAAGAAAGGACCAAACAATTACTGGTTCGCGAAGGTTTGTGGCGTGTGGTTGTCAATGATCTACCACCGAAAACAGAAAGGACAGAAGCATGGATCGACAAGGACGAGCGTGCAGCCGCCACAATTGGTTACTTGGTGGAGAGTAGCCAATTGCAACTCATCAAGAACGCCCCGTCAGCCAGAGAATCGTGGGACATCCTTCATGACTATCACGTGAAGCAAACATCGGCTGGTAGAGTAGGATTATTGAAGCGCATGAGTCGGTTAGAGCTGGAAGAGCAAGGTAATGTAGAAGAACATTTGATCGCAATGGACGCGATGTTTGACAAGCTAGCGGAAGTAGGATGTGACATGGCAGATGAGTTGAAAGGTGCTTTCATACTGGCGAGTTTACCAGAGTCATATGATGGTTTTGTGACGGTAATGGAAGGGATAGATGGAGGATATACCATGAAATCATTGAAATCCAAGCTTTTGAACGAGTACTATAAGCGTCAGCAGAAAGTTTCGATTAAGGAGGAGAAAGCGATGAAGGTTGTGCACAAAACGGAGCGTCAATTCCCAGGACTGTGGAACGACCAGCGAGTGTGTTTTGAATGCGGGTAGACCGGACATATACGGAAGGGATGTTACAAGTATCTAGCAAGATTGGCAGAGGAACAGCAGGTGGAGTCTTGTACGAAAAATGAACGAACCGATGAACGAGCGCAGGCAAGAACATCAAGTGTGAAGATCGCAGTTCAGGAGGAGACTGGTCATAGTCGATCGATCTGTTTCTCTGCAGTCGAATATGAGCATGCGGATCAGAGATGGGTGATAGATTCTGGAGCATCACGTCATATGACATCGGATAGAAAGTTTTTTACGAGCATTAAACAACGAAGGGACGTTATCAAACTTGCGGATGGAAGAGAGTTGGTGTCTATCGGAGTCGGAGATGGCGTCCTAATCGGCATAGGTGATGACGGCAAGGCAACTAAAGTGAAACTAAATAATGTTCTATTTGTTCCCAAATTAAATACTAGTCTCATTTCCGTTAGATTGATTACAGAATCGGGAGCTAATGTTAAGTTTGGATCGAAACATTGTTTTATTGATAATAACGGCAAAAATATCTTGTTAGGAACCATGGTAGATGACATCTATAAGCTAAATGAGTTTATGTAATGAAATAGAAACATCAAGGAGGAGTGTTGGCATAGTGATGATTTCGAATTCAATGATGTAACTATGGTAATCAGCGATTGTTATTTTTTCACTCACTTCAGTATTATACCTTTTAGTAATAAAGACGCTTGTACTAACTGCAGCTGCGTTCTTTACTTTCCTTCCTGATTGTACTGCTCAACAAGGGACCCAGATGGGGACTCCCGTGGAGGTGCTCTTACAGGCGACATGTGATATACACGGTAAAAAATCAACACGCTCAATTTAACTGTTCCATCTATTGAATGATCAACTTTACAGTCACTATTATTGAAAATGATAGTCCTTTGATTTTGAAGTGGTGTCACACCTTTCACAAGTGTGTTGAATGCAGACAATTCCATAACATCAACACGATTGATCAAAGTGCTACTCACTGGATGTTGAAATGATTAGCACTTCGATCTTCACCAATGATGTCTCCACTAGAATTGAAAGTGCTATGCTATTGAATTTACAGGTTCAAGGCTATTGATTTAAGAGTGGAGCGATATTGGTGTTGTTCTAAAAATAGATGACAGTTCTTTCATCTGTTCTGCTTATTTCAAGAGGTATTTCGAAGTGTGAGATGGAGTCATGGTAAGACGAAGGACTTTCAATCAAAGGTATGTTATTCAAATCTGAGTTGAGGCAATTCTATTTTTTTATTTTGTTGCTTTATATTCAAAATATTGTGCACGCCAAATGGAAGTGGTGGTCTTTGAATGCGATGAGCTCAGCTATTGATATTGATTTGATTCCAAAGTAGTGCATATTCAAATGCAGAACAGTTCACATGGACGTGTATATTTTTTACCGTGATGAGGCAACTGAAATGCTGCGATGGGGGCGCGTTGTATTTTTCTCCACGATACATACCTAAACGACGCACCGCCACATGTTGTCCATCAAGTGCACTTCCAGCCGAGAACGGTTTGCCATGCATCATACACGCATTATTTTGTATGTGTAGGTCTCCCGCTGTAACCGCAATCGGCGATGTATAGGTAGCCAAGGCGTTTATCGTTAGCAGTGCACGGTTTGGTGCCGATGGGGCCGATGCAGAAAAGCACATCGATTTGGTAGGCTACCGAGTAGGTACCTATACCGCTTCAAACAGCGCATGCGCGTTTGGTTGAAGAGCGCGCAATCGGAACAAAATAGAAAAAGAAAAGAGGCGGTGATTAAGGTCACTCCTGACGGAATCCAAGTTTAAAAGTGCTCGCGTTTTCGGGGGCAGCAGCAAAGCTAAATCAAGAAAAATAACAGTTGTGCATCGCCTCTGAATCGAGTGAACCGAAAACGCGAGCACTTTGGAACTTGGATTCCGTCAGGAGTGACCTTAAATAAATTTTCTGCTCTCTCAAAGCGTTCCATGGTGAAAATCCGGTTTTGAATAAGCACATCGGATCAAAAGCGTTAATATATCATATTGATTGGGAATGTTCAGGAAACCCCCCCAGACCAAGAGTAAGAATAGTGTACAGCTACAACCATCACTGACGCAAACTGCTACAGAGACTTACCACCCTTCGCTAAGTCAGTCTAAGCCCCTGGTGGCTCATTACAGAAAAACCCATTGCGAAAGCTGGGCTGTCAACGGCGTTATTGATAATAATAATTATTCCTTCACGTGAATTGCGTCGGACTTGGCGTTTACTCTGGCAGACACCCACGAATCAGCAAAAACGAGCCAAAGAAAGTTTACCAGAACGCATTCACTGCAGCAGCGAAGAAGATTCCGAGCCCCTCTACTGCATCAACGGACGTAAGCAAGAAGATATCGTCAAATGCCCCCAAGCTTTCCAAGGAAAACGCACGTTTAAGTTAGCATAAACGAACTGCACCAGCTAAAAGCCCTGCAATGGTGGACATAAAAAAAACTTTCTTGAGCTTTGAGCTAGATTGACTGCTCGTAGTTGCTACTCCATTATGACCAGATCAGCTGTTCTTGCACAGGGAACCAACAGATGTTTGCTTGGGACTAGCACACATCTTCAATGTACAAGTACTGGTGATCTCATTTGTTAGGTCATACTGGCGCCTGCCACGTCAGAATGCAAGTCAATGTGGGGAAGGGGGAGGAAATGATGATGCAATCACTCGCCCACTGCAAGCCGAATATACCTCTGCACTTGCCACGAGTTCATGCGGAATTTGTTGGAATTTTTGGGTTAGGTTGGAGAGGCAGAGGTCCGTCTTGGTTAACGAGCTGCCAATGTGATAGGTAGGAGAAGGTAACTGATGGAATTTCTAATTGGATGTAGGAAACGAGCTCTATAGTTCATTTCCAATTCTAGCAGATTACTGTTAGAATACTCAAGTTGAAGGTATAAGGAATAGTAATGGAAACGGTATGGAAGTTCATTTCCAGTTCTAGCGATTGCTAGAACATGAGAAATGAAGAGAAAGATACAAAGTAGGAGGAATGGAACGGACCTGGGATTGAACCCACGACCTCCTGCGTATGAGGCAGAAGCAGTAGCCATATGACTACCAAGCCCGCTTCGAAACAAGAGAGATCACGCTCTGAACTGATTAATTTTATTACCGGCCGCGCAATGCAGAACACAATAATTCGGCCGATCGCGCGATCGTTCTGCTGTCCGAAACAAGAGAGATCATGCACTGAACTGATTAATTTTATTACCGGCCGCGCAATGCAGAACACAATAATTCGACCGACCGCACGATCGTTCTGCTGTCCGAAACATGAGAGATCACGCACTGAACTGATTAATTTTATTACCGGCCGCGCAATGCAGAACACAATAATTCGACCGACCGCGCGATCGTTCTGCTGTCCGGAAACATGAGAGATCACGCACTGAACTGATTAATTTTATTACCGGCCGCGCAATGCAGAACACAATAATTCGGCCGACCGCGCGATCGTTCTGCTGTCCGAAACAAGAGAGATCACGCACTGAACTCATGGTGGACATAAAAAAAACTTTCAATGAATAACTAAAGAAATGCTGATAAATTACTAAGTTGAAAAGCAGGCCAAGTTCTAGTTGGAATGTAGTGTTATGGAAGAAGAAGCTTGCGATGCACTTACGAGATTGACTGATTCACCGAAATCAAGTGCTAAACTGTTAGTAAGTTTTTAATAGTAAATATTATCATACATAGAAATTGTAACACACTAGAGTCGGTTTTTACGCGGAAGATATGGGCCGCGTAAATTAAAACAACGTAAAAAACCGCGTAAATCCCAAAGTATGTCTGAAGGAACCGCGGAAATCCAGAAACTCGCATGAATAAAAAATCGCATAAAAAACGATTCCTGTAAAAATAACCGCGTAACAAACTACTTCAGTGTACATCGGGTATGAAGCGTTGACTCTTCCTTGATCGAATGGTTCAAGAAAATTGAAAATCCATCGAGAAACGGCTGAGATATTAACGATCAAAGTCTATCATATTTTCGTGACGATTTTCCATTTTTTGCAATCGTAAAGTGTGCCCTAATATAGAAAAGACAGACGTAGTTCTACGTCAAAAAAGAAATACACGGCACTTATTATAAATCTTCGCATATCACAAATTCTTAACATGTGATGTAAGCAAGCTTTGAAAGCTCAGTGCATATTGCTGGCAATTCGCCAAAAAGTAGGCAATTATATTGCACCTAATGATCGTGAAGGCATTAATGGTAAGATATGGCAACAAGGTAGGGGAAGTGGGGGTAGCACGCCCATAGGGGTTAAAACGCGCCACCCCTGAATAAGGTTAAATATCCCCATTTTGATTATTTTCAATAGTCTATACGATAAAGCAATGAAAAATATTGCCATTGGATACATATATTTCATGATTTTCTCTAGTTATACATGAAAACTCGAAAACGATTTTTGCGTGTTTTGATGCAATTCTAGCTCGGTGGAATTTAGTCTTTCTGTCGCTGTTATACATTGATAAATTAATAATTGAGCCATGAGCCATGCTGCTTACTCGTGTTCTTTATGTTCCACACGAAATCGTCGTCAAAAATGGTTTTAAAACGATTTTATGGGCCTTCAAACTTCTGAGGTCGGTGTGGGGCATTACGCCCATGCTCATTTCGTATGACCGAAACAGCTGAAACATTCGGTTAATTGCCTTAATGTAGGCAATTAAAATGAAAATCAGTACGATAAGCACATGCGCGTTTTAACCCATCCATTGGCGCATCTCACCCCGCATGGTTTCAAAATCATTTTTTTTCGGGTGCTTTTTAAAAATCTAATTTCTGTGCAATAAAATGGACAATTAGATATTGCGCATAAATCCCAAAATTTTATTCCCACCTTTGGGTTTCCGCGCCGAGCACTCAGCGCAAGACTCGGCGACAAGGGGAAAGTTATAAAGTTGGTAACCCTGATTTTTGACAATTAATGTCGATTGTTTGTGTGAGTGCACCGATGTCAAAAAATAGAGCTTTTAGCTGAATTTTTCATTGTCAAATGCAAGTTTTGACAGTATTATTCATGTATGAGTGAAAAACATGTATAAAAGGTCTATCGGAGGGTCTATAGAGATGGATGCAAAAGTTTGAGAACCTCTATCCCATCTTGTTGCTTCTTACCACCCCCAACCGACCGGCGCCTGACGAATCACCACAAGCATCCCATCACCACAGCCTGCCAGTTAGGGGGAGGTTTGGGTGGATAAAATTCTTTAGCTTTCCTTGCGGCCGGTTTAGTTTGGTTACGAAAGCGCGCGAGTTCGGTTCGATTCAACCGCGCGGGATAACCGCGAAACGTGTTTGATTTCTCGTCTGGAGGCGTAGGGGACAATATACTGTCCATTCGCAGTCCATTTCAGCGGCTTATGGCGAGTGCCAGTGCATGGATTAACTTTTTTTTCGGGAGCAGATTAGACTGCTGTCAAGTCAAGTGATATACATCTCGCTGCATGATGAAGGCAGCTAAGTTCTAGGCAAGCTGTCGCGAGCCGAGTGTTTATGAATAAATTGGCTCCTGGTTCGATTCTCAGGTTCTTTCTTATCAAGGATCAGTGTTAATTGGAACGAATGAAAAGTAATTCTCCTGGGAAGGATTAGTTGGACATTTGTGTGAGTGGTCTAATCCAATTCGGTCAGTGCCCCAAACAGAGTGAAAATGGTCGACTATCAATTGAATAACTCGCTGGCCGAGTTTCTGGTGCTGGCCTCTGTGCCAAGTGATTCGAACAATGGGAGTCTAATCGACGATCAAGCCGCTGGAAACCTTACGAAGGAAGTCACACGCTCACTGATCAGGCCCAGCTATTACATCATAGTGATAGCACTGTCATACCTCTTTGGATGCGTCGGAAATCTGATAGCGCTAATCTATCTATGGAACAGGAAGAACGTCCGGAATACTAAACATTCCCTTATGCTAAAGTGAGTTCAAGTTGTGCGGTTAATTTGGGGTGAGACAGGCGTTGATCATTTATTGGAATAATAAACTGATGTCTATATTAACAACAATAGCGGTGCTCCCAATCATAGTTAGGTACTGACCAAGACAGTCTACAGTGACCTCAGGCGTTTAACAGTCTTCGAAGCAATTGAAGCCTCGAAAATAAAATTGATATATTCAAATCCGAACTTAAACCGTTTCAACCTCCAACTTCTTATTTTTTATCTTCTATCTTATATCTCTGCAAGCTTAAAGCTTATGGCATTAACTTATAGCACACCTATTCTATCATTTATTTGAGATGCACTTTCAAAGTAAGAACTTTCGATGCCAGTGAATGTATTAATTTGAATATTGGGTGACAAAAACAGTATGAAGATAAGTTACGGAATCACCCAATAACTTTTATATAAATCCAGAAAGATTCAGCCAAATTCCAAAAGGATATTCAATCATAGTTTGAACCAAATTGCAGGCGTCAGAACTAAGTAAATTTATTTCATTAAAGAGACATGGTACTACACTGCAAACTCTAGTTTGTATGACAGTTTAGTTTATTAGCTTTCTAAAAACATCCTAGATTTACATATTTGTGCTTATTTCCATTGAAAAAACCTAATTATTACAGAACTTTAACACCATGTACCATGGTTTGAACTAAATTCATATCATGGTTTGAACTACTGGCAACGACTCCTAAATATAATAATGTAAGGTGGAGCGAATACATTTTAACACAGATATTATGCCTTTGTAAGAAGAATATGGTTTTACTTTATTGTCACTCGATTGGAGGATAAAATAAAAAAAAAATAAAAAAGGTATAATATTGTTCAGCAAATTTTTCTTATGCAAAATATACTTACTATAAAACATGTAATCTCGTCAAGCAATGTATTTTTTAGTAATATGTATAGTGAAAGTACCATAAGTAAATGTAGGACGTAGGTGTTGTTGTACTAACTGAACGGCAAACTTCGTATAAAAAAAAATCATTGCTTATATAATCATTTTGAGAGTATCTTTGAGCATAATAATCTTAATTTGTTCATCCTTTTTTTATTCTTTTTATTGGCATTACATCCCCACACTGGGACAGAGCCGCCTCGCAGCTTAGTGTTCATTAAGCACTTCCACAGTTATTAACTGCGAGGTTTCTAAGCCAAGTTACCATTTTTGCATTCGTATATCATGCGGCTAGCACGATGATACTTTTATGCCCAGGGAAGTCGAGACAATTTCCAATCCGAAAATTGCCTAGACCGACACCGGGAATCGAACCCAGCCACCTTCAGCATGGTCTTGCTTTGTAGCTGCTTGTCTTACCGCACGGCTAAGGAGGGGACCATTTGTTCATGTATAATTTGTATTGTATTGTATTTGTAATGTATAATTTTTGGCTTGAGGAAAGCAATACAATAGCAATATTGTTTTCATAAGAAATTTTAAACTTTTTTAAATGTACACCCATATTTTCATCAAAGGCCTGAAAATACCCTTTCATACAACAAAATCATTGGCAATATACCTATCTATATGTGTGAATTTTTATATTGGGAGTAGAAACAATATTAATTGCAGAATTCAGAAGTTTTGCTTTGCTGTTTGACCCATCCTACCCCGGCATTTTTCGATTGACAGAAAAATAGACTTTTATTTCAATGACTCAAAATGAACTAAAAAGTGAAATTTGCAACATTTCGTGTTCTTGGCTTACATATTATGATATGCTATGCTATGCTATGCTACATATTATGAGCTATTTTTATGGATCCGTGTTCAAAAGATAAATTGAAATGTTTTTGTTTTGAGACACTTAGGGTTAGTCTTAGGCGATCCATCTTGCCCCATCCTACTCTACTCATTACATGAATGAAATGCTGAGGAAACCTAAAGAAACACAAGTTTGATTACCTATCCATCATCTCGCATTAGATTAGTAGCTCGAAATGTGTGAAAATCGTCTAAATCATCGATATGAGAATTGCATTTTTTTTTTCACATTGGTAAACAATATCCTCCAGCAGGGGCATGCAGCGCCCCTATCGGACTCCAATAGAACTTTACTGCATGTACAAGCTCAAACCACGGTACGTTTTAGTTCAAACTTGTCCTGCTTTTCAATTCTATTAGCATTTCCTGAGGATTTGGACTGAGGATTTTCCATTGAAAGCTTTTCTATGTAATGCCCGCCATTACATGAGTATGTACCTTATGTGGCAAGTGCAATAGATACACTATGCCCAGGGAGTCGAGAATGTTTCCAACCCGACTATCCTAGACCGGACCGACAATCGAACTCGCCATTTCCGGATTGTCAATCCTAAGCCTTTGCTCGCAAGGCTGCTGGAGACCTCAATATCACTCCTGTGTCATGAAATGCGTCCTTTACGAGCTTTTCGAAATTGTGCCACTGGTGGGGGGAAATTAGCGCAAATTCAGGAAGTTTTGAGGCCCAACGTACTACTTGTTCGAACGATTGTATAAATCTCGCGCTTAGTTTCATAGGGCGTAACTGTATTGATCGATTTCTCTTAATCGATTTTATATTTTGTTAATAACTGAATTGTTTAAAAAGCTACAACCGTGATTATTGATTCTGTTGCAAGATACAATCATCCTTTAATCATCGACAAACTAGCGCAATTCGGTACAATAATGAAAATAAAATATCGACGCTTAGTTTCATAGGGGCGTAACTGTATTGATCGATTTCTCTTAATCGATTTTATATTTTGTTAATAACTCAATTGTTTCAAAAGCTACAACCGTGACCATTGATTCTGGTGCAAGATACAATCATCTTTTATCACACCAAACCATCAAATCATCGACAAACTAGCGCAATTCGGTACAATGATAAAAAGATAACATCGACGAAGAGAAATCGTTCTATACAGTTGCGCCCCTATGAAACTATGCGCGAGATGTATGTAAATAAATCTGAATTGATGGAAATAATGAGATATTTATCTCAAAAATGCTTTTTCGACCTCTCTGATGTGCTTTTCTAGATCTATCTATATAAAACTCAATTTTTGTATATTTGTATGTATGTAAACATGTATGTATTGTATGTTTGTTTTACGAGCAATTTAATTTTACTTTTGAACCCCTTGACCGATTTACACCAAAATTCGGAACACACACGCAGAAAAATCTATTTTAAAAACAATAAGGTACACAGGGGGAAGTGGAAAAGGAAAAATCGATAGTGCATGTTTGAATTAGTGTAAAACCAGTTTAAATGATCTAAATGCGTTCAATCAAAATGGGCTATCAAAAACAGTCAATTTTTCACCAACTGTGCACTATACACATGTGGAAGTGTTGGCTTGACAAATGGATTGCGAGTGATTTGACTATGCGTCCAATTTAGGAATCTCGAGCTCATTCAGTAGCCGCTAAGTTGCGAAGGCCGATGGAGGTCCTTCGTAGCTTAGTTGGTTAAAGCACCAGTCTAGCGTACTGTAGGGTCGTGGGTTCAAGTCTCATCGAAGGGGAAGTGGTTACCCCAATACCTTTTTCAAATCATTATCTTCCACATAATGTACATATTCGCAATTGAGTTTTCATAACATTTTCAATTAATGTCTAAGTCGGGTGGTTGATTACCCTGAAAATAGGCAATCAAGTTTGATTGAGCCGAAAATAGTAATTTTGAAACAAGAGGTCTACGTTTATTTCAAACATCAATCCATTATTTTTTATATTGAAGGATTTTTCATTTTTAAAATATTTGATTGAATAAGAAGAAATATTTTTATTTGGATCGCTATATTAATTAAAACATTCATCTTAATGTGATTAAAGATATAATAATACTGGCCATTCAGATGTTCGTCTACCGCCTGAGTTCCATAGCCATAGTTGATCTGAAACAAAATCTATTTTTGGTATTCGGAATAAATTTGAAATAATCACTGTACGATAGTTCATGTCGTTTATGTCAAAATACCAAAATATGTTTGTGAAACAAATTTGCTAGCTACAAGTTGTATTCGACTAGAATTCTTGTAATAAGTATAACCAGATATGAATAATGGGATCTATCCACCTATAGCCCTATTTTGGACTTAAGCGTATATGGATTTTATTTTTTCCAATGCATGAAACAAGTACCAAGACGCTTTGTGGATTTTTTTATAATACATATCTGAAAGGCTCAGTCGGCAAATGGCATATTTAATAGATTGATCGCGCATTAGGGTGCGACTTATTTTTTTATTTTTTCCGAACTTTTCGACCACCAAGTTTTGACTTTTATTGAAATAATCATAACTATGGCAATTTATATATGCCGATTTTGATTTTTTCTACTTTATTAAGAAAAATCATATTTGAAAGGGATCTAACTTAGTAAAATATCAACCGAATCCGGATATTTTTATATGCAATCAAAGAAAATTTCCTGTTCTAATTTTCCTTAGAACATACAACATTGTTCAAACTTCAAAACAATAAAACATAATGAAATTCCTACAGATAATACAGTTTTCTGTCAATTTACTATGCTAAAACATTTCTACACGAGTATGGTATAATTCCATATGAAAAGAAACTACAGTAGACGTTCGATAACTGCAAGTCATTTAACTGCAATGCTTTTTAATTGCAATTCGATAGTTGCAACAGTTTTGCAGTTATCGGACCACTAAACTTCAAACTGATGTCACACTCATTTACAGCTGCATTGCGCTGCACATTTAGATGCACTTTTATTGCATCTGACGTCGATTGACAACCGTTTGTCGTCTAGAATGCGTTGCAGTTATCGAACGGCATTCGTTAACTGAAAAGTAAACATTTAGTACTGTATTGGGTTCAAAATGTACTATGAAAATAATAAAATTATAGCCTACTATGTGGCATCCTAGATTGGTCGGCTGAAGAACAACAAAGCGGAAGGTGTCGTGTGTCCCATCTACAAAAGGGCGATAAGCTGGATTGTAGCAACTATCGCGCAATCACATTGCTGAATGACGCCTATTAGGTACTCTCCCAAATTTTATGCCGTCGATTAGCACCAATTCCAAGGGAGTTCGTGGGGTATCAGGCGGGTTTTTTGGGCGAACGCTCCACCACGGACCAGGTGTTATTCGCCAAGTACTGCAGAAATGCCGCGAATACAACGCCACACATCATCTATTCATCGACTTCAAAGCCGCATATGATACAATCGATCGGGACCAGCTATGGCAGCTAATGCACGAACACGGATTTCCGGATAAACTGATACGGTTGATAAAAGCGACGATGGATCGGATGATGTGCGTAGTTCGAGTTTCAGGGGCATTCTCGAGTCCCTTCGAAACCCGCAGAGGGTTACGGCAAGGTGATAGTCTTTCGTGTCTGCTATTCAACATCGCTTTGGAAGGGGTAATACGAAGAGAGGGATTAACACGAGTGGTACAATTTTCAATAAGTCCGTCCAGCTATTTGGCTTCGCCGACGACATAGATATTTTGGCACGTAGCTTTGAGAAGATGAAGGAAGCCTACATCAGACTAAAGATCGGACTAGTCATCAACACGTCGAAGACGACACACGTCGAAGACGACACACGTCGAAGACGAAGTACATGATAGGAAGAGGTTCAAGAGAAGACAATGTGAGCCACCCACCGAGAGTTTGCATCGGTGGTGACGAAATCGAGGTGGTAGAAGAATTTGTGTACTTGGGTTCACTGGTGACTGCCGAAAATGTTACCAGCAGAGAAATTCGGAGACGCATAGTGGCTGGAAATCGTACATACTGCGGTGGGCCGGGCACGTAACCAGAATTTCGGACAGTAACCCGGTGAAAATGGTTCTCGACAACGATCCGACGGGCACAAGAAGGCGAGGTGCGCAGCGGGCAAGGTGAATCGATCAGGTGGAAGATGACTTGCGGACCCTCCGTAGACTGCGTGGTTGGCGACGTGTAGCCATGGACCGAGCCGAATGGAGAAGACTCTTATATACCGCACAGGCCACTTCGGCCTTAGTCTGAATAAATAAATATTAAATGTGGCGTCCTCGCCCAATAAAAAAATAGTATCCCAGTATTTGATCAAAAACATGATCAAAGAATAATTTCAGAAACTCTGTTTTTACTATGATAAGTTAGAACACAAAAATGAAAACTGCCATAGTTATGACTATTTATATGAAAGTCAAAACTTGAAGGTCGAAAATTCACCTTTAAGGCCTTTGCGCGACATCGAAACTTCAATATTTTGGGCTCAAATTATGAGGCTACTCTTTTTTTGGCGTAGAATTACGTCCTTCGGTAAGATAGGGGTCATCCAAAGTTTCAGATTTGGGACCGTCACGAAAAGTCAGGAAGTACGAGCCAATAACTCAGCCGTTTTACAACGGATTCTGGAAATGTTGGTATTAGTTTCTCAATTTGAATTTATTTATTTCGTCAACCAACGTAGACTAGTACATATACATATACATGTTTGTTTTTGTAATGCTATAGTATGATTAAATAATAGGGTATTTTTTTAGTAAAGTGATACATAATTTTGATTTTGAATTTAAAGTGCTGAATTTGTGATGTTTGTCCTTTGAAAATATTGTCTAATGTTATGCCGAGACATTGTTAAGTCAATAGTTTCACAGTGTTGATTGTAAACAGCCATCATTCGGATGAGAGGCCCAAATTTGGCGTAATTTGTTCGGCAATGCACAATGGTTCGAGAGCAGCCAAAACCTCAAAAATCGAAATTCGTGTTTCCGTCAGAATTATACTTTTCTCATTTTATAGAATACTTACGTGATTCACATTCAAAATTTGATGTAGTTCTGTTGAGTTTTGACTTTGTTACATCTGTTTCAATTGAACATAAATGTAGATTTTCGAACAAAAACGCTGTTTGACAAGGCGTTCAGATCAGCATCGTACGGCTTCAATGACATCGCTAACCCCAATATTATTTCAAGAATGCATTGTCGGGATCTTAAATAGTATGTCTATCTCAAATATTGGTGACAGAACTCAATTTTAGTTAACTTTGAATACAAAATTAGTTTAAATACTCACAATTTTTAGATTGAACAGCTCCAAAAGTATAGGCGCCGTTGAGTGCCCGTAATAATTCTATGCTCATTACAAAGCTTAAAGCAATAGCTTTCTATTCATCACTATTTGTTTTGCAAAAAGCTGTTTTTTTTAACGTTTTAGTTTGAAATGTGCATAGTATTTTTTGGTCTGTTTCTAACTGAAACCTTACAAATGCGTAATTTTTGTTCACAAGAACCTTAAAAATGCCCTTTATTATTAAAATAATAAAATTATTAATATTATTAAAATATTAAAAATTATATTTATTATTAAATGATTAGATTGAAGCTGAAACGTTCGATATAAATATTTAATATTTGAAACATGTAATGAAAGCATTAAATGAAAGCTGAAAAATGAAATGATCTCGTAGCATAATTATTCAATGACGGAATCATTCATATACTTTTATTTGAATATTTTTATTGCTGTTTTAAGTGAAATAATTGGGTAGTTTTCTTCCCAAACGACTAGAAGATATCACACACAAGGTTTCTTATTTTCAAAACTTTCTCCTGTCATTCGAGAATCTACCAGTTTTAGATTTTTTTTTCACATGAATTTTATTGTTGGGATTTTGTTTATGTCTAATAATCCGAAATACGTAATCATGCTGAAAACTTTTCTAAAGCTGAAAATGAAATGAAAATTCTTAGTATTGGAAATTGGTATTGTTTAATACTCATTTTTCGAATGTTTCCGAAACTTGGAATTTGTGTGCTTAAACGCTTTTTCATGGTAAAAAGTGGAGCGTTGTATCAACGGCACGACCAGGGTTGCCATTATGCCAGATATATCTGGCACTGCCAGAGTTTTTGGCATCAAAAAGAGAAAAAGAGAAACCATTCACAATGCCAGACTTTTCAAATATCAGACAGATTTTTGGTGACCAGAATCGATAGTATAAGAGTTACAGCCTTAGTTAGCCTTGCGAGCAAAGGCGTAGGATTGCTAATCCGAAGATGATGAGTTTGTTTCTCGGTCCGGTCTAGGATGCTTTCAAGTTGGAAACATTCTCGACTTCCTGGGCATAGTGAACCAATTGTACTTGCCTCATCTGATACATACTCATCCAAAGGCGGGAAGATTCGGAACCTCCGTAAAAGTGGTAAAATCATGATACTCTTCTTAGAGGAGCATAATTTTGTTCAAAGCTTTTCAGCTATCAAATGATTGACCTAATTCCCATTTCAAGGGCTTATTACGCTCCAGAAGATCAAAGAACTCTGTTGTTATGGACAATTCATAAAAATTAAATTGGCACAATTTTGTTTGTTACAAAAAATCAATTATTTACTATATTTATCAATATTCTTTTTGAAGTCAATTTTTTGCAATGATTATTTATATTCTTTTTATAATTTATAGAACTTTTACAGCTTAGATATCATTCAACTCGATCTGAATTTTCTGAAATACTCAAATTGTAATGAACACAAAAAATCTCATTTTTACGGATATAGAATTGATTTGACGAATATCTAAGGAAGCAGACCTTCTTTTAGAAGATTAATTTTGAAAAACATAGATCAAAAGCAAACAGATGGTCAAAACAAAGAAATTTTTAATAGCGGTCAACATAATTAGATCATATTATTTTTAGTTCGAATCACTTATTTTAAAAATTATAAAGATTAAAAATTATAAATATTATCGCCTGATTTTGCCAGATTTTTAAGATGTAGCATGCCAGACTTTCCCCAGACTCTGGGCACGACCGCAAATTGAACGTAGAGTTACGTGGGTGCAAAATTTGATCATAAGGTTCAAATGTCATACATCAAATCGACTCCTTTTTCTTGCTGTTCGCTTCTTTTTTTGCGGAGAGCCTACTCATTCGCTCATATCTGATTTTGTACAAAGTACACAAACATTTCAAAAGGTATCAAACTCTATATATTTCCACAAAATATTAACGTCCTTTTCAAAACCTGTACAGCGCACAGATTATAGTGATACGCATGAACAACTTCAAACATGCATCTGAGATTGATTTGTTGTGCATCCTTCTCCTAATTACACAATTTCCTACATGCATATTACATGAATGTAAAATTATGATGCAGTTGACTACCTTCTCAAATGTTCGTCCAGATTCAATGGATTGTTTACATGACCATATGATCGGTCTTCTCTCTGTGTACATGAAAAGTGATGCCGTTTTAGCATTACATTATTATTTTAGCATTACATTATCAACACCTAAATTATGAAAAATGATAACAGATAAATATACCTGCTGTTTTACACTTGCGTTTTTCTGTCAATATTACGGTAATTTGGGCCTTAACATTTTATGCATGTTCATGCCGAATGACTAATAGCCGAAATGTAGGCAATTTACTGTTAAGGCCCAAATTACCGTAATCCAGTCATTGACAAGAAAACAGCCACGTGCTTGAACCACCCCCAGGAAAAAATCCGCCCACTGAGGAGAAAATGCATTTTTCCCAACTGAATCGGGGAAACTCTTGTTTTAAAACTACATCAACATATAGTGGTGACTTCAATACATCCGATGCTTCATTTGGATGAATTTCGTAATATTATTTGAAAACTGCAGAAAATATTGCAAAGTTGAAAAATATTTTTCGATTTACCTCACGCTCTTATACTTTGCAGATACTGAAAATCATCGTTCAGTGTTGCGTGTTGATTTGTTTTATATGTTATGCTTGTTTTCTCGAATATGTACGTAAACATCAAGCAATAATCTATGAAAATGATGCTTTTCATGCTATATATTGACACTAAATATTAGATGTGAGCTAGAACTGTAAAAACGCAAGCATTCATAAGCAACGCAGGTTATTTATTTTTTCATAATTCAAGTGTTGATCTGGGTACTGCGGATAGAGCCGCTTTTCTGCGCTCAAGCGAGCAGAGGGATATTTTGAAATCACTCCCATAAACAAAATTATTTTGCAGTTACTTGGCTGTCAAGCATTTCCCGCTCTTCGAATTTCTCTTTCCACGCTGCATGAGAGCGCACAAATGCGCTAGACTCTACATGACTTTACGATTGTTTACATACATTCATGCTCCGATCAGCTGCGGAATCTCGTGAAATTTCGTAACGAATGCTTTTTAGTTGCATTCCCACTAAATTTCCACTCGAAATATAATGTGAGAATATTTGTTACAAAGAATACAAAACTCAAACAAAGTTTATTTTTATTTTTTTCCAAAATAATAACAATGCTTCTCAATATTAGATCAGAAACGAACATAACCACAATCTTCAATGTTTGGCTCCGGCACAATAGAAAATTTTGGCTTCAGTTTGACAACCAAATTGATTCTATCCGCAGCACCCAGGTGTTGATAATGTTATGTAATGCTAAAATAATAATGTATTGTTAAAACGGCATCACTTTTCATGTACACAGAGAGAAGACCGATCATATGGTCATGTAAACAATCCATTGAATCTGGACGAACATTGTGTAATTAGGAGAAGGATGCACAGCAAATCAATCTCAGATGCATGTTTGAGGTTGTTTATGCGTATCTCTATAATCTGTGCGCTGTACAGGTATTGAAAAGGACGTTTATATTTTGTGGAAATATATAGAGTTTGATACCTTTTGAAATGTTTGTGTACTTTGTACAAAATCAGATCTGAGCGAATGAGTAGGCTCTCCGCAATAAAAAAAGAAGCGAACAGCAAGAAAAAGAAGTCGATTTGATGTATGACATTTGGCCCTGACGAAAGCGAGAAAACAAAATGGGGGCCGGCTGATGCTTTTTTATTTCACCCAGCAAGGGATATATGACGTCAATTTTAAAGTGCTTATTAAAGCGTTGAAACATATTTTAGCCTAAAATAGTTCACTTTTTTGGGTTAGAAATTTAATTTACTTTTATGTAGGTAACACGAAAGTTGAATTATTTTGATTAAAAAAACATGTGTAGATAAGGAGCCTAACATGTAGTTTTTCAAAATTCTAACCCTACGTATTTAAAAGCTTTCAACATATCACTGTTAATAACATTTTAAAAGCATTTTAAAATATACTTCCTATACTTCACCATGTCGAAAAACAGTGATTTCACGCACACATCCGTCGCCGCTAGATGGCAACAGCGCGGCTGCGTCAAAGCGATTTGAACCTTAAGCGAGGTTTCTAAGCCAGGTTACCATTTTTGCACTCGTATATCGTGAGGCTATAACACGATGATACTTTTATGCCCAGGGAAATCGAGACAATTTCCGGTTTAATTGAGACCATCGCCACCTACGTATATGAGGTAAACCATATGATGCTTTTATCCACTATCATATCCATTTGGATCAGGTCTCAACAGTGACCATTTGTGCAACGTGGCTTTGAAACCTCTGTTATTGCCTAGATAGAGATTAATAGAAACAAACTCGATTACCATGGGGAACATGAAAAGAGCCCGGAGTATACTTTTAGTCTAGAGGCTTCCAACGGTCACACAAAAAATAAGCTTTATAGCTTGATAGTGGAGGTAGTTATCGACTGTAACTGCTTCTGACTATTGTTTATCGGCTATGCAGCCTGATGATTAGCTAAAACGCTATATTAATTCTGATCCGACGTTAAAATTGGTTCAGATTTTCATTGGAATAAGGGTCTTTAGTCTAGTATATTGCTCGAATAAAAAAAAATCACCATAAATTTTCAATTTTGGGTTTCATGTTTTTTCCCTGACCTCAATCAAAATTCCCTGACTTTACCTGACATTCCAGATCCAAAATGAAATTCCCTGACTTTCTCTTACTTTCCAGGTTTTTCCAGGTAGTCGACACCCTGTTTTGGCAAAAATGCTTAGAATCCGAAATCTCCTGTGTCCAGCGGTCTGAACAAGGATTTGAAACAGTTTCTCAAAACTGTAAGAACCAAAGAAATCGGTTGATTTTTCACAGAGTTATGGTCATTTGAATTTCGATAAAATATTGCCTGTCCCGATCATTCTGTCCAACCCCTGTAATTGGCTGCCAACACCACACGGCTACTATCTAGGCTGCTTGTAGAGCGAAGTTGATAATATTGACTTTACATGAACTCTCAATGTGACCGAACAACCGTGCCTGAAGGATGCGTGGTCATAACGTGCCATACGCTTGAACGAATATCGTATGAGATCTTACATTTTTGCAAGCATTTCCTACAATATCTGGAGTTTACATTTTTGTATAAGGATATACACATTTCGCATATTGCCAGTTCTTATACAAATTGGTTGGTCATTTTTATGTTCAATGCACAAACTGATATAATTTTTTTCCGTTTACTTTCTACGAACAAATTATCACAAGTCAATCGAATAGGCGCTTGATGCGGTTTCGCAGAATTACGACCTTATTTGTGTTGGAAATTATTCCAAAGAAAATCTATTTTTGCTATAAGTCACATCAACTAGAGGTTGAGTTTCGATGGGGATGTAGAGCCATGGAAGATAGTGATGTGATGAATGTTATGAATATTTTTGAATATAAAGAATATGTGACAGTAGAGCTTGTCCCAGGTCTCCCTCTGCGGGTTGTGAGTATTGCTTAATATGTGGTGGGGTTTGAAAAAGGACTTTTTAATAAAATATATGGTAACGAAAATATGAAAATTTTATACCATGATAATAAAAGTTATGTGAAAGATTATTTTTGTTCCAAAGTCCAGCGAGCTGCCTCTTTTGACTCCGGGGGTCTTTTTTATAGATACGCTACAAATCACCACGAATTAAAAAACGCAGAAAGACAACAAGAATCTGTAGTGAGCATTAATTATGGTAAACTTTGTCACTGAAAATTCTTTTCAATTGTATACCTCCTGAAGCGGTACTATGCTGACCTTACGATGCTTCAACGTATCGAAATGATTTAAATGAGTGATTCATTGTTACTTACCTCCCAACTGACAAAAACCTAAAGGTGGGTGAACGACAAGCCATGGTTTCAAAGGAAACATTAAAAATGGCTTTATAATTCTTAATAAATTAATGTTAGTATTGAAACTATTTTCAAAATAATGAAAGTCGATGTTTACACACGGATTTAATGCACCTACAAACATTTCAACCAATCTTCGGAGGAGTGCCATTAGAACTAGCAACCGGAAACCAAAATGATTAGTGTTCCATATGAAATGCCAGTTTTCCATCGCCATCTATCGAAAACAGCTCAATTAATTACAATTTCAACACGTTATATGTACCTACTTTGCACATCTTTCCATCGATGTGCAAAGTAAATGTAATTATTTGCGCCGCAAATATAATAAACCTGCCATCAGCGAATAGCTACAAAGCTCAATCACGCGTCCTTTCGATGCCGGTCACGTCAGTTGAACTTGCCCATAATGTATACTCGTTTTTGGCTACGCGCCACATTTGAATAGAAGAATGAATTCTTCGCGAGTTTCGAGCTCAACAGATAGCTCCTCATACCTAACTTGTACACATTCTTCATTTCCTTTTCAATTTGGATGATCTCCTACCGTTCCATTGCTGCTGCTTTGCACAAAATCACGGCACGGTCCGGTACACTGCAGGGGACTGAGATGAATGATAATTTTTAACTTTTAACGACAACCTCGGTCCCCCACGAAGGTGGGGCTTCCTTTGTATAAGTTGGAGTACTCTGGGGTATCGAGGCAATAAATCTTTTCCGCTACGATGAAGCTCGATGAAGGGTTGGATTCTTCACTCTTGCTACGGAGGTGTGTCTAATTCCGGGTTTTAGGTAATCAGTAATCTGGCAAAGTGTCAATGTTTAGCATATCAGTTTTCAGTTTCCTGTAGAAGGGTATTTAGAATACAATCTAAATATGTAATAATATTCCTTAATATTTGTTTATGCAAAGGGTTGATAGTTTTTGTTAGCTCGAGTAAAGTTGTACGCTTATACAACAAGGCATGTTTGTTTGTTTTAGGCTTGTTTTATGTTCATGGAAGTGCTCATGTTAGCCTTGCGAGCAAAGGCGTAGGATTGCAAATCCGGAGATGGCGATTTCGATTCTCGGTCCGATATAGGAGACACCCTGGGCATATCGTACTAGCCAGTGCCACACAAGATCCATACTCATGGAATGGCGAGCATAGAAAAGATTGGAATAAATGACTGAGGAAATGCCAATAGAATACTTAGTTGAACAGAAGACGAAGAAGTTCATTGAAGTTAAAATAAAGAGGTTTTTCGACAATCTGATATGTTTTTGTCCCCATGAGTATTTGAGTAGAACATGGAGCTCCAAGGGGGCAGAGTAGATAGGGATCTTAAAGGATATTCAAAATATGAGCATATGGAGACGCATGGTACATCAATTTCTTTTGACTTATTTTGTCGTACAAAATCTGTCACATCTGTTAATTACATAATTGTGCAAGAATGTACACTGTGTACATTCGTATTACAACTTCATTAGGGAAAACCTGGTTAACATGTCGCATGTCGCGATCAGATAAACATGAGAATTACATGGCCAAACAGTTGGTTCTCGAGCATCCTCTGAATGGTTCTTTCAATTTTTTCACGGTTGTTTGACTCATAACCAAGGAATCAATATTCGAGCAATGCCTAACAATATACTCTTTGTCATCAACAGAAATTGTTACTGATAAACGTACTTCTCAACAATCCTTTATCAGAACCCGATCACAATATGACAAGAATCATTTCCATAGCATGCTCTGATATTTCCGAAGATGCGAGGCTATTTTCGTAATCAGAGTTAGAATCTCGAATATTTCCATAAAAGCAGAAACTACGATAGCATAAAACCGAAGTTTGCTGTACAGATAATGCAAAATAATGGTATGAAAAGTTAGCAACAAAATTGTCTTCTTTCTTGTTTCTGATAAAAAATTTCGAATCTTTGTTATCTCCGACAAAAACAAAGCTTTTTCGTTGATTCTCTTTTGTCGCTTGTTTCGCAAATGCATCCAAGAAAAATTGATTCCCTGCTCATAACAGTGCGCTAGTTCGTTATGCTGCTCGATCGGCAACGAGTCATGCAAAATGTGAGAAATTAACATACTTCAATGTGAGCAAAACAGCTCACTGTTGATATGCAAAGACCCAACATAGCAACTCGTATTCGTATCTTAGGAAACAAATTCAAACGATGGCATGCTACACACACTTAGGGGAGAACAGTGCATAACGCACCCTAGGAGCAAGAAGGCCTCACTCGTAAAATCTTTTGTAGGAACGAATATTACCATTACAATTCAATATTAGCTATTCATTATTGAGCTACAATGAAAAAAATGAACAAAATCATTTCATTTTCACTTTAATTTAACGATTTGCGAATCCTTCAACTCACCCGTAAGATTGTCGTTCAACTCCAATCAATTTAGACAATGGAATATATTAACGTCCATTGAAACTATTAAAACTTTATTATACTATACCTACGTTCCTCCATATCGATAAAACGAATAATTAACTTACCAACAAAGGCACAAAGCTGAACAAAATATTTCGGATACCACACGATCGTTTTGCGTGCTAATCAAAACACGTTCAAACTCGCACCTGGGAGCACGCGCACAAGACCTACGTTTTTGCGGCTACGGATACTGGCTATGAATTTCATTCATTTTCGATTCTACCAGAGTTATAATGAGTGCAATGGATTGTGTTGAAATATAGCCAACCTCATTAATAGCACATAGACAAATAATTTTAGCTGGCACTGTAGAGCTTTTCATTGCAAATTTGAGGATTAGGTTCTGGGAAATTTGTTAACAACCAAAGGAAGAATTGTGCATAGTTTCAAATACCGTCTACGAGGGTGTCATTGGGACAAAATGTGGTATGCTCCAAATAAATGTTACAAAGCTCTAGTAGTTAACATTGGAATCAAGTTTTAATTAGTTTGGTACAAGCTTGAACAATAAATTTACCACTGTGTGGGGGAATAATGATAAATGAGAGAAATTCTTCAAAGTTATATGTTGTTTAAAATTGGCCCATTCTCACCCCTCACAAGGGGTGACATTGGGCCAAGTACAATAAAGTTCAGCGGTGACGATGCAACGATTCAATCGTTCATTAAAAATAATTGCCTACATTAAGGCTCTTACCAACAATGTATGTATGGCAAATCAACCAAAAGCTTGGCCCAATCTCACCCCTTTTTAGCGCGCATTGCTCGTTGTTACGAAAAACCAGAACCGCTATGAAAATATTCATAAAATTCGATAAAACAACTACAGATTATCGTAACATGATAACCAGGTATCCATCGATCTAAAAACTAGTTATGTAATAGCTTTGTGGGTTATTACTGACACTATTTGATTACGGGTTCATTCAATCAATAGTTTTACATTCAAATTCCTAGCACTATGGTACGAGCACAATTAGTTCTTGGAATTAGTTTTATGATTTCCTAGACGTGAATTTTAATATAATTTCGAACCGTTTGAAGTTTTCATCAAAATTCGTAACAGTTTCTGAGATATTAGGAGTTGAAACATTTTTCGTTTTGGCCCAATCTTACCCCCTAGGCCCAATGACACCCCGAACGACGGTATGTTAATTGACAACTAGCAGGACTAAATGGGGGCAGCAGGGACTATGTCCAAGGGCTTGACGATCCCCCCCAGGCCATCTGCGAGTTGTGGCGCCTGCCTAGGATGTGGTGGGGTTTGACAGTGGGTCCTGTTAAACCTCTATAAAAAGCTGCATGTATCCGCAAGTAGGCTCCGCCAAAGCGACCGTGTGCCGCTCAAAGCGCACAAGCCCAAGTCCTGGTGTTAGGTGGGACGCTAAACAGCCCTGACACGACGGCCCTCCGACGAGACAGGAGGTTTGCGCAGACCCAATAAGACGCCTTTTGAAACAACCATTACGAACGACATAGAAGATAATACGACTCGATACAATCGGCAACGACCTAGGCGACGAATAAAGGATCACGATTGGAAGCTTGGAACATGGAACTGCAAGTCGCTAGGCTTCGCAGGTTGCGATAGGAGAATCTACGATGAATTACATCCCCGCAACTTCGATGTCGTAGCGCTGCAGGAAATCTGCTGGACAGGACAGAAAGTGTGGAAAAGCGGGCATCGAGCGGCTACCTTCTACCAAAGCTGTGGCACCACCAACGAGCTGGGAACCGGCTTCATAGTGCTGGGAAAGATGCGCCAACGCGTGATTGGGTGGCAGCCAATCAACGCAAGGATGTGCAAGCTGAGGATAAAAGGCCGTTTCTTCAACTATAGCATCATCAACGTGCACTGCCCACACGAAGGGAGATCCGACGACGAGAAAGAAGCGTTCTATGCGCAGCTGGAGCAGACATACGATGGATGCCCACTGCGGGACGTCAAAATCGTCATCGGTGACATGAACGCTCAGGTAGGAAGGGAGGAAATGTATAGACCGGTCATCGGACCGGATAGTCTGCATACCGTATCGAACGACAACGGCCAACGATGCATAAACTTTGCAGCCTCCCGCGGAATGGTAGTCCGAAGCACTTTCTTCCCCCGTAAGAATATCCACAAGGCCACATGGAAATCACCTAATCAAGTAACGGAAAACCAAATCGACCACGTTCTAATCGACGGTAAATTCTTCTCCGACATCACGAACGTACGCACTTACCGCAGTGCGAATATTGAATCCGACCACTACCTCGTCGCAGTATGTCTGCGCTCAAAACTCTCGACGGTGATCAACACGCGTCGGAGTCGTCCGCCGCGGCTTAACATTGGGCGGCTACAAGACGGTAGACTAGCACAAGACTACGCGCAGCAGCTGGAAGTGGCACTCCCAACGGAAGAGCAGCTAGGCGCAGCATCTCTTGAAGATAGCTGGAGAGATATTCGATCCGCCATTGGAAGCACCGCAACCGCTGCACTAGGCACGGTGGCTCCGGATCAGAGAAACGACTGGTATGACGGCGAATGTGAGCAGTTAGTTGAGGAGAAGAATGCAGCATGGGCGAGATTGCTGCAACACCGCACGAGGGCAAACGAGGCACGATACAAACGGGCGCGGAACAGACAAAACTCGATTTTCCGGAGGAAAAAGCGCCAGCAGGAAGATCGAGACCGTGAAGAGACGGAGGAACTGTACCGCGCTAATAACGCACGAAAGTTCTATGAGAAGTTGAACCGTTCACGTAAGGGCCACGTGCCACAGCCCGATATGTGTAAGGACATAAACGGGAACCTTCTTACGAACGAGCGTGAGGTGATCCAAAGGTGGCGGCAGCACTACGAAGAGCACCTGAATGGTGATATGACAGACAACGGTGGCGGTATGGTAATGAACCTAGGAGCACGCGCGCAGGACATGCGACTTCCGGCTCCGAATCTCCAGGAAATCCAGGAGGAGATCGGCCGGCTGAAAAACAACAAAGCCCCTGGAGGTGACCAACTACCAGGAGAGCTGTTTAAACACGGTGGTGAAGCACTGGCTAGAGCGCTGCATTGGGTGATTACCAAGGTTTGGGAGGACGAGGTTCTGCCGCAGGAGTGGATGGAAGGTGTCGTGTGTCCCATCTACAAAAAGGGCGATAAGCTGGATTGTAGCAACTACCGCGCAATCACATTGCTGAACGCCGCCTACAAGGTACTCTCCCAAATTTTATGCCGTCGACTAACACCAATTGCAAGAGAGTTCGTGGGGCAGTACCAGGCGGGATTTATGGGTGAACGCTCTACCACAGACCAGGTGTTCGCCATACGTCAGGTATTGCAGAAATGCCGCGAATACAACGTGCCCACACATCATCTATTTATCGACTTCAAAGCCGCATATGATACAATCGATCGGGACCAGCTATGGCAGCTAATGCACGAACACGGATTTCCGGATAAACTGATACGGTTGATCAAGGCGACGATGGATCGGGTGATGTGCGTAGTTCGAGTTTCAGGGGCATTCTCGAGTCCCTTCGAAACCCGCAGAGGGTTATGGCAAGGTGATGGTCTTTCGTGTCTGCTATTCAACATCGCTTTGGAGGGAGTAATACGAAGGGCAGGGATTGACACGAGTGGTACGATTTTCAATAAGTCCGTCCAGTTATTTGGTTTCGCCGACGACATTGATATCATGGCACGTAACTTTGAGAGGATGGAGGAAGCCTACATCAGACTGAAAAGCGAAGCTAAACGAATTGGACTAGTCATCAACACGTCGAAGACGAAGTACATGATAGGAAGAGGCTCAAGAGAGGTCAATGTGAGCCACCCACCACGAGTTTCTATCGGTGGTGACGAAATCGAGGTGGTTGAAGAATTCGTGTACTTGGGCTCACTGGTGACCGCCGATAACGATACCAGCAGAGAAATTCGGAGACGCATAGTGGCTGGAAATCGTACGTATGTTGGACTCCGCAAGACGCTTCGATCGAATAGAGTTCGCCGCCGTACCAAACTAACTATCTACAAAACGCTTATAAGACCGGTAGTTCTCTACGGACACGAGAGCTGGACGATGCTCGTGGAGGACCAACGCACACTGGGAGTTTTCGAAAGGAAAGTGTTGCGTACCATCTATGGTGGGTTGCAGATGGCGGACGGTACGTGGAGGAGGCGAATGAACCACGAGTTGCATCAGCTGTTGGGAGAACCATCCATCGTTCACACCGCGAAAATCGGAAGACTGCGGTGGGCCGGGCATCGTAGCCAGAATGTCGGATAGTAATCCGGTGAAAATGGTTCTCGACAACGATCCGACGGGAACAAGAAGGCGAGGTGCACAGCGGGCAAGGTGGATCGATCAGGTGGAGGACGACTTGCGGACCCTCCGCAGACTGCGTGGTTGGCGAAGTGCAGCCATGAACCGAGCTGAATGGAGAAGTCTTTTATGTGCAGCACAGGCCACTCCGGCTTTAGTCTGATGATAAATAAATAGGACTAAATCGACTATTTGTGTTATATGTTCTTTTTATCATTTTGTAGTAGTCCTGTAGATATAGTTGGGTCATTAAATGTACTATTTATTATAAATATATTTTAACACTATTTATTTGAAATAAACTACTGTTCGAAAATTTGGATTCTTGTGACATTTTAATGGACTCAAGGTTTGGCAGATACGGATCCAGAAAACCCGTCGATGTTAAGACGCCCCACCACTTTAAATCAGATCACATTAAATAAAACAGGGCTGGATCGCGATAGATCATTTTCCAATTTTCACGAATATTAAGGTACACTTTTGTCTCAACCGATGTAAGTAACTTGGCTTAGAAACCTCGCTGTTAATAACTGTGGAAGTGCTTAATGAACACTAAGCTGCTTGGCGGCAATGTCCCGATGGGGAAGGTAATGCCAACGAATAAGAAGAAGAAGGTGATCATTTAGCAGAAAATCATTTTGGCCCGAAAATGTTCTTTCTGCAAAACCACCCTTTTGACCAAACGGCATTTTAAGCCAATTGAGCTATTCGGACCTTTATCTTGGCTAAATGAACAATTTTTCGCAGAATATGCCATTTGGCAGAAATGATTGTTTGGCAGAATGGACATTTTTAGACCAAATGGCTCTTTCCGCCAAATGACCATTCTTACCTAATTACATTTTTGGTCAAATGATCTATTCGGTCAAATGACGTTTTCGGTCGAACGGCATTTTCAGTCAAATGACCTGTTAGGGCAAACAACCAATTCGGTCAAATTACCAATTCGGTCGAATGTTCCTTCCGGCTGTAGGTCGCTTTCGGCCAAACTATATTTTCGGGCAAACCATTGTCAACCTGATAACAGTTTCAGATAAACGTTAAGTTTGGTTCGGTTTGGGTCAGTATCCACTGTAATTTTTTTTTGCAGAATCTATACAATGACCGTGGATATGTTTATCTCTGAAACTCCAACTCACGTTTTGTGCAAGGGTGCTATGCTATGCTATTATCCATTCAGTAATTGGATGTATGCCAAATAACATTTTTGGCCAAATGGCCAAAGGCATTTTCATCAAGGGGAAAAGGCACCAAAACAAAGACCCCCCCTCCCCCCGGTGTCAAAATGCCTTTTGGATATTCCATCATATTTACCGTAGTTGGTTACCGTATGTACACCCAACCGGCGGTTGTTAGATTTTCTAACAATTCTGTATAAGAATCTACCAAAACCTGTATAAGAACTGGGCATTAGGGCAGCTCACATTTCAAAAAATTTCGAAAATTACAACTCCCATATGTCTATTAGCATCATTTTGATAATTTAGGAGCCCTGGCAAAATTTCAGGCGATTCGGTAGCCATTTTGGGGTGGCGCGAAGTCAATTTATGTTTATATGGAAATTTGTATGGGAAAACTTAAAATTTATTCAAATACCCCTACAATTCTTAAATCGTGATGAATTAAAATAAACATCCCCAACCTCCATTTTTGAAATCTATTTGAGCTCAACCAGTGGGTTACTCATTAATTTTGATTTATATCTACACTGCTAAGTTGAGGCTAATTACACCATTTTAGCCATTTATCCCATATTCACACTGTCAATAGAACCGTTCAATCCACTCATAACAAATGTGTTATCCGGACGTCTCATTTATATAGATTCCAAAAATGGAGGTTGGGGATGTTTATTTGAATTCGTCACGATTTGACAGTTGTAGGGAGACTTGAATAAATTTCAAGTTTCTCCCATACAAATTTCCATATAAACATAAATTGACTTCGCGCCACCCCTAAATGGCCACCGAATTGCCTGAAATTTTGTCAGGGCTCCTATATTATCAAAACTATGCTAATAGGCATATGGGAGTTGGAATTTTCAAACATTTTTGAAATTTGAACTGCCCTACTGGGCATATGCGAAAATGTTAGATTTTCATACAAAAAATGTAAGAAAAGCTTACAAAATTGTTAGATTCTTATACAATATTTGTATAAGAATCTAGCAATTTCGCATATGCCCAGTTCTTATACAGGTTTTGGTAGATTCTTATACAGAATTGTTGGAAAATCTAACAACCGCCGGTTGGGTGTAGGTTTGGCAAAAAAAGTGTAATAATAAAAGATAGGAAGGCTGGAAAAGTGGAAATTTTTCACATTTTTATGAAACTTCTAATATTTCGGCGAGGTAAAACACCCTAGGCAGACTAACCTACAATGTACTACACGTCTCCACACACTATCCATACTAAAATGCTGAGTCGCCGTAGCGTGGCGCGTTGTTCCCAAAGAGCTGCCTCGTAAGTTTTCCAGCAACGAATTATAAAAATAATTATAAAAACTGCATAAAAACGTCATTTGAAATAAGTTAGAGCTAAAACGATATTTAATGATTTGTCAATAAAATAAGAGTGCCCATAACCGAACCAATAAAGGTGCCTACAACCGAATTTCGCAGCCTTTTTGAAAAATGAAGAAAACAAATTTCTCGCTAAAATTTTAATGGCAATTAATGGCCTCAAAATAGATGTAATTTACTGTATATAGGGTAACCGTACCCTTAGTGGAGGTAGCACCAATAGTGGAGGTAGTGTGGTTTTAATGAGATTTATCATATTTATAGACTTTACGATGGTTTTAGTTGATGCATCGTGCTTTAAATATCCTGTTAAACGCAACTTACCTTAAGATTTCGATTGAAAAACTATTGAAAACAATGATTTTTCTTAACAAAATTGACTCCCTTGCACCTATAGTGGTGCAACTGTACCAATAGTGGCGAGTCTCATAAGAAACCAATGGATAGCACCACTATAGGAACCAAAATTAATTTTTACCGCCACTAAAGGAACAGTGTACCCATAGTGGTGCAAGCAATATTTGGTAATTGTTGATGTTAAATGACATCTATCTCATTTTTGTTAGCAAGTTTATTAGTTTATCTATTGACTAAGATATTAAAGCTGTAAATTTCCCATAATTATCAATTTTTTAAAAAATATTTTCTTTTGTGCATCTACTAATACCTCCACTATTGGTACCGTTACCCTATATGCATTGGAACTCACTTTTTGAAGTAAATCACTTCAATTTATGACACTTTGAAAAAGGCCAAAAAAAAATTCGTCTTGTTTTTTTCGTAAAAAAAATTGATTTGTTCCTAGTTCAAAGTAGAGATCCCCATCCGGTTTGATATTGAGCACAAAACATCATGTTACAATAGCAAACTAATAACGGTTGTCAGAATGACAGCACTTGTTATCTGCCAAAAGATACGTAGGGGTGCCCACAATCGAACCTCCTCCCCTACTGCTTCGAAAAACTTTGTTGCACGTGAATCTGTGAGATCCAAGTATAAAAAAAATTGGGGTTGCATACAAGACACGACCGCTCGACGTAAACTACGTAAAACCAAATATAGTACACTGAACCAACTATTCCGCTCTATATAGAAGAGAAGGAACCATCGACAACCACGACAATACTACCCAGCTTTAGCAGCATCTCCTACTCTACGACTCCACTGTCTAGCGGCTGGGCCACCCTATAGATAGTAGAATCTATAGATGAGCGAAAGCATGGCTGAGTCGATTTTTTTGCCCGTGCACACGCGCATATGACGTCACAGCCCTTAACGTTTCCATTGAAATCGTGACGTCATGCTCGTTTGGAGACACGTTTGACAGTTCGTTTGGAGACAGAGGATTTATCTTCGCTCATCTATATATTCCACTATCTATAGGCCACCCCATTGATACAACCCAGTTCAATAATAGATAATACCCTAAAAGTAGGCAATTACCATGGATTGGAACGCGCTGTATAGGGGATGCATGATGCATGAAAGAACTAAATTTTTCAATAGTTTAGCGTTGATAATCAATAGTTTCAATACTACTGGCAAATTGGTGGAGAGTTTACGAATCGATTGATAAATAAATCATTAAAATCCATTGAGAGATAAAGGACCTATTAATGTTACAAATCTTACATGATTTCGTGACGGTCCCCAGTTTTGAAATTTTCATTTGACCCCCTGTATCCGAGTCTTCCCCTTAGACGTAGTTTACGTCAAAAAATTTGGGGTTATATACAAGACACGACCGCTCGACGTAAACTACGTAAAACCAAATATAGGGTTACGGCAGGTATTTTCGTCTTTTCGTCATAGTCTCGAAAACCAACAAAAGACACAATAAAGACATTTTTGTTGCCGAACTCATCCGTACCGAATCGTAAGCTCAGGAGAAACGTTCTGCTAAAGTGTAGTTCCAGCAAATGGACGTTGCTTTCATAGGTTTTGACCCATACGACGAAGGACGAAAATACCTGCCGTGTCCCTAGTAAACTGGACCAATTATTCCGCTCTATATAGAAGAGAAGGAATTTATCCCATCATCTACTACCCAGCTTTAGCAGCATCTCCCACTCTGTGAGGGAGTTGGGACCCCACTGTCTAGCAGCTGGGCCACCCCATTCATACACCCCACTCTAGTAGCATTTTGGTTTTATGCTTGTTTTAAACACTCGTATAGAGAAAATTATGGTGTTTAAGAGCGTTATAAAACTTAAAATGTTACCTGGGCAGTTCAACAATTGATAATACCCTAAAAGTAGGCATTTACGAAGAATTGGAACGCGCTGCATAGGAGATGCATGATGCATGAAAGAACTAAATTTTTCAATAGTTTAGCGTTGATGCTCAGATGTTTCAATACTACTGGCAAATTGGTGGAGAGTTTGCGAATCGGTTGATATATAAACCTTTAAGAGCCATTGAAAGATAAAGGACCTATTAATGTTACAAATCTTACATGATTTCGTGACGGTCCCCAATTTAGAAATTTTCATTTTACACCCTGTATCCGAGTCTTCCCCTTAGACGTAGTTTACGTCAAAAAATGGCTAATGTTTATGCATGTCTCGTGTGCACACACATACACACACACGGACTGGTGTTGTCTGAACATGGCTGCTTTAAAAAGTTCCTGCATAGGTTCGGGTTCGCAGATTCTGCGGAGTGCCCGGAATGTATAGGTTAGGTAGAATCTGCAGAGCATGTGATGTTTGCATGACCGCAATTCGATGTTGAATGCAATGCCGTGCTGCTTGTCAGCGGCATGGATACAACCCCGGACAACCTCGTTGAGAGGATGTGTCTGGAAGAGGTTATATGGAATGCGGTGAACACAGCGTCTCAACAGATTATGTCGAAACTACAGCGCTGGTTGCGTCTTGAACACAACCAGCAGCTGCAGTAGAGACTACTGTGATGCAGTGAACACCACGCTCACCCCAACAACAAAAACTTCGCGTGTGGGCTGCGGGGACCTCCGTATGTAGATATAGAGGTCATTGCGGTTCACGCGTTGCGAGGTGCTCGTCTACTACGCGAGTTTATGATACAGACCGATAGGTTACTATCATAGCTTGCGATCGACGGGTGGTGAGGTTACCACCCTTGCATTCGATGTTGCGTTATAACATTTGCTCAGCTTTTCGAGCTGAGTCGATTGGTATATAACACCATGGGTCTCCGAGCCTTTCGGTACAACTTTGTTTTACGATAAAGGCAAAGATATGAAATTTCGGAAAATAAAATAGGTTTTCTGTTGTTGCTCACGTTATAAAGCGGCTAAAAATCCGCTTCAAATTATTTCAAAATAAAATTGCTTGATTTTGATAATTATGGTTTTAGACTTTAGACTCGAAAAGCAACCAAATAGATCTGAATTGTAATGCAAGTAAAAAATGTTTTCTAATACGAAGTGGTTTCTTAATCTAAAATAGTTTTTGTTATAAAAAAACTATATCATTCTAATTAAATACCAGGCAGGCACAAAAGAGTACTCTGATGATTCTTATAAGGATATATATGATATTAACCCCTAATTTAACTCGGTATGTATTTCGGTAATTCACCAATAATTTAAATGTAAGTTGATGTGTGGACTTTGTGAGGATTATAAAAACATTTCTTTATGCAATCTCCGTTGCGAGTGCGAATGTTACCTAAGTTTTTTTTGTCCTAATATTTTCACCAAATTCGAATGCCTTGTAGATTTTTCTGTTATTGTAACAAAGATTCTTCAGTTTTATAATTTTGAAAAGGTGTTTGAAAAATTTGAGAAAATTTAGAGAGCCAGAAAGGATAATTTAAGTATTAAGAGAGTATTCCAGGGATTTAGAAGGGAATTCTAAGATATCTTGAAGATACATGAGATGCTACTTGAATTTCTCCGTTCTGGTCATAGCTTGAAACTTTTACAAGTAAGCATAGTGGGACTCCGAAAAAAATTAGAATCGGTTTCATTTGAAATAATTCAAACAGTGATATTTGCAGTTCAACGAACCGAGTTTCCAATCGCTAGTCCCTTTTCGTCGCAGTGGTATTTGCCGATGGTTCCGGTCCGTACTCTTTTGTTGATTGTTCGTTGCATATATTTTTTTTAAAGGCTGGCTTGCAGGGCCTGACACCAAACCCCCTAAATTTCCGGAGGACCATTCCTCCTTATTCCCGGTGGACCATGGTGCACAGTTTCACTTAGAGTCCCTCGCTGGCACTCGGACGACGATCAGCCGCCCCTAACATGGAGAACAGACGCTGTTGTGAGCCGATCCTGCCATGGAAAACAGACGCTCATTAAGATTTGCACCCCCGCACTAAGGAGTAACTATAGTCAATACCTGGCCATAAACCAAATTTATGAAATTGAATGAACTCTAATATATAGCTTGCAGAATAACCATGCGGGGTTTTCAGGGCGAAACAAGTATGTCTACATTGAAACATAGTCGATGAAAGTCTATTGTTTTTTTTTTAAATAAAATTAATAGCGTTTTTCTCCATTCCAATATGCTCATAAAATGAGTTATTCGCAACGTTATTTACTATTTTGATGGACTTTTCAACATAGACTTTCTAGTTTGAGGTATGTTAGATCATATAATGAAATAATATGTAAGTTTATTTGAATTGTTTATGCACTCTAAGCGTATTTTAAACACTTGTTCAGACACGCTACTATTTTTTCTCAAATTTTAAAATAAAGTTTTAGTTGTGAATAAAATAGAATAGAATTCTGAAACCAGAACAGACTGAAAGATAGTTTTTCCACGCTTCTATTGCTGCCAAGAGCTTATCCGAACTCGTCTGAACTCCAGCGTTATACTAGTTTGAATAAAAAGTTAGATTTTCCGTGTTTTTTGTTTGTAGCACATAGGAATCGTCAAGAAATCCATAATTTCATTATGTATTATGACGGATGATATACTAATGATAAAATATGTTATCAAACCAGTTATACTTATAACTGTTGATGTTTTGCCTTTCTCGTATACTAAGTATACGGTAAAGGCTATATGATCGCTCCAAAAACAAACTTTTTATAGAAGGCCCGGAGACCCATAGTGTTATATACCAATCGACTCAGTTCGACGAATCGAGGTGATGTCTGTGTGTGTGTGTGTGTGTGTGTGTGTGTGTGTGTGTGTGTGTGTGTGTGTGTGTGTGTGTGTGTGTGCGCAAAACTACTAAAAAAATGTCACTCAATTTTCGGGCACTTATCCTCAACCGATTTGCTCACAACAAGTTGCATTCGACGCAGAATCCTGTCCCATTGTTTCCTATTTGAAATCGGCCAGATCGGACTATGGGATCAGAAGTTATGGCCAAAATACAAATTCATACGAAAAAATCGCGTAAAAAATGTCACTCATTTTTCGGGCATTTATCCTCAACCGATTTGCTTGCAACAAGTTGCATTCGACGCAGAATCCTGTCCCATTGTTTCCTATTTGAAATTGGCCAGATCGGACTATGGGATCAGAAGTTATGGCCAAAATACAAATTCATACGAAAAAATCGCGTAAAAAATGTCACTCATTTTTCGAGCACTTATCCTCAACCGATTTGCTCGCAACAAGTTGCATTCGACGCAGAATCCTGTCCCATTGTTTCCTATTTGAAATTGGTCAGATCAGACTATGGGATCAGAAGTTATGGCCAAAATACAAATTCATACGAAAAAATCGCGTAAAAAATGTCACTCATTTTTCGGGAACTTATTCTCAACCGATTTGCTCGCAACAAGTTGCATTCGATGCAGAATCCTGTCTTATTGTTTCCTATTTGAAATTGGCCAGATCGAACTATGGGATCAGAAGTTATGGCCAAAATACAAATTCATACGAAAAAATCGCGTAAAAAATGTCACTCATTTTCCGGGCACTTATCCTCAATCGATTTGCTCACAACAAGTTGCATTCGACGTAGAATCCTGTCCCATTGTTTCCTATTTGAAATTGGTCAGATCGGACTATGGGATCAGAAGTTATGGCCAAAATACAAATTCATACGAAAAAATCGCGTAAAAATGTCACTCATTTTTCGGGAACTTATTCTCAACCGATTTGCTCGCAACAAGTTGCATTCGATGCAAAATCCTGTCTTATTGTTTCCTATTTGAAATTGGCCAGATCGAACTATGGGATCAGAAGTTATGGCCAAAATACAAATTCATACGAAAAAATCGCGTAAAAAATGTGACTCATTTTTCGGGAACTTATCCTCAACCGATTTGCTCGCAACAAGTTGCATTCGATGCAGAATCCTGTCCCATTGTTTCCTATTTGAAATTGGCCAGATCGAACTATGGGATCAGAAGTTATGGCCAAAATACAAATTCATACGAAAAAATCGCGTAAAAAATGTCACTCATTTTCGGGCACTTAGCCTCAACCGATTTGCTCGCAACAAATTGCATTCGACGCAGAATCCTGTCCCATTATTTCCTATTTGAAATTGGCCAGATCGAACTATGGGATCGAAAGTTATGGCCAAAATACAAATTCATACGAAAAAATCGCGTAAAAAATGTCACTCATTTTCCGGGCTTTTATCCTCAATCGATTTGCTCACAACAAGCTGCATTCGACGTAAAATCCTGTCCCGTTGTTTCCTATTTGAAATTGGTCAGATCGGACTATGGGATCAGAACTTATGGCCAAAATACAAATTCATACGAAAAAATCGCGTAAAAAATGTCACTCATTTTTCGGGAAATTATTCTCAACCGATTTGCTCGCAACAAGTTGCATTCGATGCAAAATCCTGTCTTATTGTTTCCTATTTGAAATTGGCCAGATCGAACTATGGGATCAGAAATTATGGCCAAAATACAAATTCATACGAAAAAATCGCGTAAAAAATGTGACTCATTTTTCGGGAACTTATCGTCAACCGATTTGCTCGCAACAAGTTGCATTCGATGCAGAATCCTGTCCCATTGTTTCCTATTTAAAATTGGCCAGATCGAACTATGGGATCGAAAGTTATGGCCAAAAAACAAAATCATACGAAAAAATCTTGTAAAAAATGTCACTCATTTTCGGGCACTTTTCCTCAACCGATTTGCTCGCATTTGCATTCGACGCAGAATGTCTCATATTTTCTTATTGAAAATTAGGCAGATCGGACTATGGGCTTAGATGTTATGGTCAAATTACTATTTATTGTAAAAAAGAGTTCAAAAAGTCTAGCTCACTTTCTTAGCACTTATACTTCATCTATTCCCCAAGCAACACAATTTCAACAAATCTGGTTGCAGTAACCATATTGTGACTGAATCTGGTCATATATAAGCTACTGTGATTGATGTGCAATATGTGTGCTTTTCAGGTCACTCGCAACAGATTGCATTCGACGCAGAATCTTGTCCCATTGTTTCCTATAGAAACTAGGCCGGATCGTACAATTGGGTCAAAAGTTATGGCGAAAATACTAATTTTAAAACTACTAAATAAAATGCCATTTTTTGCTCTGATGCTCATCCGATTTGTTTGCAACAAATTGCGTTTGGCGAGAATTTTTTTATGCATATAAACAAATATGAAAAATAAGACCAATCCACATATTGGTGTTATTTGAGATTTTTCCAAACCTTTTGAACGAACGAGAAAGGCACCATCACCGCTAGGTGGATTAATCTGGGTTTTTTTAGATATATCGCCAATTTAAAATACATACCATATACCCTTAATCAAAATAAAAATCAAATGTCGCCAAATATGATCAGAATAAAATTGTAACATTAGTAAAACTTCATACATGTGTAAATAACATCGATGAAAGCACCAAATAATTATGACCAGGAATTTACCTCATTTACTCCTATGTGCTCCGGAGACAGGGCTGGTAGCGACCGAAGCCACTCAAAATAGTGACTTTAGTGCTCGAAGCTGACGAAAAAAGGGACCAAATAGTGACTTTCAGTTGCAGAAAAAGTGACCAAATAGTGACTTTCAATTTCAATTGCAAGTTCGATGAGACGAAATCAAGCATTTTTGGGTCTATTAAGGAGAATATTTTTTTCGTAATTTGTGGCGGAAAACTCAGAAGAGAAACGAAAATCGTACTCGCTAACTTTTATCTACTCAGTAACTAAGTAAAAATAATGCCCTCTCTTTTAATCCCACGGAAATTTTACTCAATATCAGTAAAAACCAGGACAACTCCAAACTATGAGTAGTCTGTAAGCAAATCAAATTTTTACGCCACTGGAAGTGAGCCAAATATGATTATCACTCTTAAGGACACTCCTCACGGAATCCTAATTTGAAAGAAACTCGCGTTTTCAAAGGCACATAGATAGTAAAGCCTATTTTACTGTTGTGGGATTAGATCCATTAAATTGAGCTTTATGAACGATTCACAGGCTTTTTACAAAATAAACAAAAATGCGAGTGTTACAAACATGCGATCATGGGCAGTTTAGTTCTTGGTAAAACAGGGGATAATCAAGTCTCCCAAGGAATCAAGTCTCCTCACCTTCCCCTACTGCATAAAGTTTGAGTTTAAAAAAAACTCGAAACCGACAGGTCTCTTGCTTGCATGACTGTATACCAATTTATAAATTGTGACGTAAAACACCTTCAATTAGCTACTAGTGAAATGCCAATAAGAGCAGCGAGTTAAATGGCTGGCGATGGTTCAGAGTGATCGTTTTTCCAAGATCCGTAATTTCATTTCAGCTATGAACAAAGCACCTTCCGATGGATACATAAAGCTTTATAAAAAATTTAAGGCAATAATTTCAAAATAGTTTAAAATAGTGATTTTTTGCGAGAAAAAGTGACTTTAGTTACTTTAGGTCGAAAAAAGAGACTATTTAGTGACTACTACGAAAAAAGTGACCAAGTCACTAAAAAGTGACCCGCTACTAGGCCTGCTGAGAGGAACAAACCCCCTCTTCCCAGTCAGCATACAACCATAGTTCCCACCGGGGTTGGTTACCCGATCTTCCCTAAGGTTGCTCGTATCCCGGCCAGCACCACGGGGAGGTAGGGATAGGAGTTGCTGGGTAAGAGGCTAAGTACCGCGAGATGGAGTTTATTTTATTCCTTCAGGTACGCGAAGTACCGATGGTACGCTTTACCCAGATTTTGCCGTGCCGGGCGAAACGCATCTAATGTTTAATATCTCGAAAATAAGCATCTCGAAAAAATATTTGGTAGGCGTAGCAGCAGACACCTTCCTACACAACCGGTACCAAATAGTTTTTCGTGAAAAGTTCCTACGGTTGAGAAAACCCGCGCTAGATGTCTTTCGCCATACAAACTTCAGATGGTTAACTCATGCTGGCTATTTTATGCATATACTATAGCGCCTGGATGTGACAGTGGCGGGTAGAAAACCAGCCACTGCCAATAATTCATTGAATCATTTGTTTGAAAAACTGTATATATATCCATTTAAACAAATTCGAGGAAACAACAAAAAACTGTTTTTGAACAAATTGGCTCCAAGTTGCAACAAGTTGTAATATTGGCAACAAGTTGCATTCAACGGGAAACAGATCTTAGCGGGTTTAGCGACCCTATTGAATATAATCATGATCGGTCGCGTTCATAAGTTATGAAATAAATGGTGTGTTGAACCATATACCATATACGGTTGGTTGGTTGATTCGCTATACAGCGTTTGCAAGAGCCGTAATGTAGGCAATTATTTATGATGTGTATCACACTGAGGCACAACCAAACAATTGAATCGATGATGGCATCGTCACCGCAGCTGACTAGTTACAAATGTATCAAAAAATTCCCGATGGCATTATTTCATGTGATTGTATCCAGTCAATAACTCCACTTGATGAACGCGACCCATCCGATTTAAGGCTTCTCGCACTTGATCATCAGTGTTTCATACATCCTGTTGTTGCTTCTGGTGACCATACGACGTTGATTGATGTTACTGGGCTGGATGAATCGAACATCGCCGAATCAAGTAACATCCAACATGATGAGAGTAAGGTCGAGGATGAAGCGTGGATAAAGAAGATGTTGGAATTGGGAATGAAAACAAGCGTTTTTTTTTTTACAAGGGAGAATGCATTTACACACTAACCCAGTACACGTGCATTGTAGTTGCCAAACTACCACACGGAAGTGTACTGGAGTGTCGGACTCGACCATACCGGTAATACCGACTAAACTCCCTTGGGCTCCACCATCGTTTCCCCCGTACTATTTCTGGGGGATGGCAGTACTAAACGTACTCGCTCATTATCGCTCACACAGGCACCCGTCCCATGCGAGACTGACTTGGGTGCTCGCTCTATCGCACCCTCAAACACACCCTACACACTCTGTTGCACCTCTGTCATGCCGTGCGGGTCTAACTTGTGTGCCCACCCTTCTCATGCCATGTGGGTCTAACTCGTATGCCCACCCAAACCCTTGATTCATGCTCATACACTCCATGCTTGCACACGCTAACGCTCCTATGGGTCTGACTTGTGTGCCCACCCTTCTCATGCCGTGCGGGTCTAACTTTTGTGCCCACCCTTCTCATGCCATGTGGGACTAACTTGTATGCCCACCTTTATCGTACCATGTGAGACTGCTCACCTCTTTCATTCAGTTCGCGCTGACACATACAGGGGATGGACAAAATAATTAGGATAGGCAAATTTTAGGTAAAAATAGATGTGTTGTAACTACCTAAGTTATCATCCGATTTTGACAATTCAGGCATGCCCGAACTAGAAAATTAATGCAGTTTGACGGTATGTCCATGGAACCGACTATGGCCACCGGATTCCGGAGATATTCCGGGTTTTTCGGAGGTAGGTTCAAAACCGTAAATTTGAGGTGGATTTGAGGAGAAGTTGTAGTTAAAAATTGAATAATATTAGTAACCACAAATGAAGTAGGGCTCTTGCTGATTGGATCCATATATTGAGATTTGGAATCGGACTAGAATTAAGTGAGATATGGCCATTTCTTTAAAATCGGTTCCGATCGATACTTATCAAAGGGGTCAGGCCACAACTTCATTTGAATCTCGCTTTTTGATAGATCGGCCACTATGATTTAATTCTAGAAGGGCTCTAATGTATCCAGAATGAAAAACCAATTGAATAAACGGATCCTGGAGTCGCTGGGATGTCCCCGGGGAACCTGTGAATGGGGACATTTAAATTTTAGCACCAAAATCAGTCATTCGACGACTCTTTTTTCATGGTTTTCGATCAGGAAGCAAAGTATGAATATAAAATGGTCCTTTGGCGGCTCTGACCGCTTCCAGGATCTACGGATTGGCCCTGGGGACATTTTAGTTTTACCACCAAACCCAGTCGTTCGACGGCTCTTTTCTCATGGTTTTCGATCAGGAAGCGAAGTATGAATATAAAATGGTCAATTTACGGTTCTGACCGCTTACAGGACCTACGGATTGGCCCGGGGAACCTGTGGAAGGGGACATTTTAGTTTTAGCACCAAAACCAGTCATTCGACGGTTTTTTCTTCATGGTTTTCGATCAGGAAGCGAAGTATAAATTAAAAATGACCATTGACGGCTCTGACCTTTTCCAGGACCCACGGATTGCTCCTGGAGAATCCGTGTAAGGGGACATTTTATTTTAAGCATCATAACCAGTCATTCGACGTCTCTTTCCTAGTGGTTTTGATTAGGAATCGAGAAATGAATATAAAAGGGACTATTGAGGGCTCTGACCGCTTTCTGGACCTACAGATTGGCCCAGGAAACCTGTGGAAGGGGACATTTTAGTTTTAGCACCAAAACTAGTCATACAACGGCTCTGTTTTCATGGATGTGGATCAGGAAGCGAAGTATGAGGTAGGCAGGCTATCCGTAGCTATCCGTAAGTCCAGAAAACGGTCAGAGCCGTCAATGGTCCATTTCTTGTTCATACTTCACATTCTGATTGAAATCCATGAAAAAAGAGCCGTCCAATGATTGGTTTTTGTGCTAAAACTAAAATGTCCCCTTCCACAGTTCCCCGGGGGCAATCCGTAAGTCCTGGAAGCGGTCAGATCCATTAATGGTCCAATTTATACTCATACTTCGCTTTCTGATCAAAAATCACGAAAAAAAGCCGTCGAGATATTGGTTTTGGTGCTGCAACTTAAATGTTCCTTTCCACTGGTTTTCCGGGGGGAATCTGTAGGTCCTGAGAGCGGTCAGAGTCATCAATGGTCAATTTTATATTAATACTTTGCTTATATTAAAGAAGAGCTGTCGAATGATTGATTTTGGTGTAAAAACTAAAATGTCCCCTTCCACAGGTTCCTCGTGGGCAACCAGTAGGTCCTGGAAGCGGTCAAAGCTGTCAATGGTCCTTTTATATTTATACTTTGCTTCCTGATCGAAAACCTATAAAAAGAGCCGTCGAATAACTGATTTTAGTGCTAAAACTTATATGTTCCCTTCCACAGGTTCCCCGGGGGCAATCCTTGGGTCCTGGAAGCGGTCAGAGCCGTCAATGATCCCTTTTTATTTTCGTACTTCGCTTCCTGATCGATAACCATAAATGAAGAGCTGTCGAATGGCTGGTTTTGGTGCTAAAACTAAAATGTCCCCTTCCACAGGTTCCTCGGAGCTAATCCGTAGATCCTAGAATCGGTCAGAGCCGACAATGGACCATTTTATATTCATACTTCGCTTCCTGATCGAAAACCATGAAAAAAGAGCAGTCGAACGACCGTTTTGGTGGTAAAACTAAAATGTCCCCTTCCACAGGTTCCCCGGGGCCAATCCGTAGATCCTGGAAGCGGTCAGAGCCGACAATGGACCATTTTATATTAATACTTCGTTTCCTGATCGAAAACCATGAAAAAAGAGCCGGCGAACGACCGGTTTTGGTGGTAAAACTAAAATGTCCCCTTCCACAGGTTCCCCGGGGGCAATCCTTGGGTCCTGGAAGCGGTCAGAGCCGTCAATGATCCAATGAAGAGCTGTCGAATGGCTGGTTTTGGTGCTAAAACTAGAATGTCCCCTTCCACAGGTTTCTCGGGGCCAATCCGTAGATCCTGGAATCGGTCAGAGCCGACAATGGACCATTTTATATTCATACTTCGCTTCCTGATCGAAAACCATAAAAAAAGAGCCGTCGAACGACCGGTTTTGGTGGTAAAACTAAAATGTCCCCTTCCACAGGTTCCCCAGGGCCAATCCGTAGATCCTGGAAGCGGTCAGAGCTGACAATGGACCATTTTATATTCATACTTCGTTTCCTGATCGAAAACCCTGAAAAAAGAGCCGTCGAACGACTGGTTTTGGTGGTAAAACTAAAATGTCCCCTTCAACAGGTTCCCCGGGGCCAATCCGTAGATCCTGGAAGCGGTCAGAGCCGCCAAAGGACCATTTTATATTCATACTTCACTTCCTGATCGAAAACCATGAAAAAAGAGTCGTCGAATGACTGATTTTGGTGGTAAAACTAAAATGTCCCCTTCAACAGGTTCCCCGGGGCCAATCCGTAGATCCTGGTAGCGGTCAGAGCCACCAAAGGACCATTTTATATCCATACTTCGCTTCGTGATCGAAAACCATGAAAAAAGAGCCTCGAATGACTGATTTTGGTGCTAAAACTTAAATGACCCCATTCACAGGTTCCCCGGGGACATCCCAGCGACTCCAGGATCCGTTTATTCAATTGGTTTTTTATTCTGGACGCATTAGAGCCCTTCTAGAATAAAATCATCGTGGCCGATCTATCAAAAAGCGAGATTCAAATGAAGTTGTGGCCTGACCCCTTTGATAAGTATCGATCGGAACCGATTTTAAAGAAATGGCCATATCTCACTTAATTCTAGTCCG
This sequence comes from Armigeres subalbatus, assembly GCF_024139115.2. Taxonomy (NCBI): domain Eukaryota; kingdom Metazoa; phylum Arthropoda; class Insecta; order Diptera; family Culicidae; genus Armigeres; species Armigeres subalbatus. The sequence goes on along the minus strand of NC_085141.1, from coordinate 157,290,805 downwards.
ATTCCAAATCTCAATATATGGTTCCAATCAGCAAGAGCCCTACTTCATTTGTGGTTACTAATATTATTCAATTTTTAACCACAGCTTCTCCTCATATCCACCTCAAATTTACGGTTTTGAACCTACCTCTGAAAAACCCTGAATATCTCCGGAATCCGGTGGCCATAGTCGGTTCCATGGACATACCGTCAAACTGCATTAATTTTCTAGTTCGGGCATGCCTGAATTGTCAAAATCGGATGATAACTAAGATAGTTACAACACATCTAATTTTACCCAAAATTTGCCTATCCTAATTATTTTGTCCATCCCCTGTACTACTCGAGTCATTCGACCTAACACTCCCTCTGGCATCCCTTGTGGGACGCTTCGCTTAGGTTCCCACTTCTGACATACCATGTGAGTCTGACTCACCTCGTTCATGCCATATGAGACTAGCTCAACTCGACTCAACTCATTCCTTTCGTACCATGTGAGACTGACTTGGATGCTCACCCACACTCCTCTGCCACGCCGCGGGGTATCAATAGTCGTAGGAACCAACATTCCTGCGCTACTCCCAGCGCGGCGTGTGCAGTCCATACATACACCTATTCATTCACCCTTCTGCCATGCTTCGAGGTGACGATCTCGGTTGCCACCCGCTGCGCCATTACCTCTGCATGGGCAGACCATTCACACACTTCTTCGCGTTCGGCACTTTCGCTCTAACTAACCAATCACAAGTTAGTCATGCTTGTCGATTGTTGCTCGGCGCGCCAGATTCTCTGCAAGCTGCAGGCAATCTGAGTGGTTGCAGTCGAGACTGCGTTCCACTTCTCCACCGCTTGACACATCCTTTGGATAAGATTATCCGGAGTTGTGTCCCGGTCGCAAATGTCTAGCATTGCTCTTCTTTCGACGTCGAAACGAGGACATACGAACAGTATGTGCTCTGCAGTTTCGACAACACCTGGGCAGTCAGGGCAGACGGGGACCTCCGCGTGCCCAAACCTGTGGTGGTACTGTCGGAAACAGCCATGGCCTGACAGGAATTGTGTCAGATGGAAGTGAACCTCCCCATGGGGTCTCCCCACCCAGCTTGATATGTTAGGAATCAGCAGCCCACTCGCGCTGCCATCTGGCAACCGAAGTCACCCTGGTACGCTCGCGGGCTCCTCTGGTGCCACGTAGGTCAAAACACTCCTCGTCCTCCCGGATGACCAGCCCGACTGGCATCATACTCGCTATCACACAGGATGCGTCGCGCGATACCGTCCGGTAGGCCGATATCACCCTGAGACACATCAAGCGGTAGGTACTCTCCAGTTTCTGCAGGTAACTGGTTACCCCCAGTGCTTTTGCCCAGGACGGGCCGCCGTACCTAAGGATAGATGCGGCAACGCCTGCCAGTAGCCTACGTCTACTGGCGCACACCTTGGAGCTGTTGGACATCATCATCGATAATGCCGCCACAGCAGTCGAAGCCTTCTTGCACGCATATTCGACATGGCTACCGAAGGTAAGCTTGTCGTCTATGATGACCCCAAGAATCTTCAGACTCCGCTTTGAAGTGATCGCGACGTCTCCCACGTGTACAACTGCATGTTGTGCCGACTTACGGTTGCTGACGATAACCACCTCCGTCTTATGTTGAGCGAGCTCAAGGCCTCTCGCACTCATCCAGTCCGCCACAGTGCTGATCGCGTGTTCTGCGGTTAGCTCTACTTCGGGGATTGACTCCCCGTAGACCTCTAGGGTTACATCGTCAGCAAAGCCGACGATCTTCACACCAGGAGGGAACTTTAGCTTCAGAACCCCATCATACATCAGGTTCCATAGTACCGGGCCCAGGATTGACCCTTGCCGGACTCCTGCGGTAATAGGAACACTTTTCTGACCGGCATCGGTCTCGTATAGCAGCACACGGTTCTGGAAGTAGCTTTCCAAGATTCGGTACAGTCCCACCGGCAGGCTAAGCCGGTGTAACGAGAGCGCGATGGCATCCCAGCTTGCGCTGTTGAATGCGTTCTTCACGTCCAGTGTCACCAACGCACAGTATCGAATTCCTCGCCTTTTCCGTTGGATCGCTACCTCTGCAGTCTTGAGGACTGAATTGATAGCGTCCACCGTGGACTTACCCTTCCGAAAACCAAACTGGTTACTCGACAGGCCATCCGTACCCTCTGCGTACGGGGTGAGCCTGTTGAGGATGATCCTCTCGAGCAGTTTACCCGTCGTGTCGATCAGGCAAATTGGTCTGTACGCCGATGGGTCACCCGGAGGCTTCCCGGCCTTCGGCAGCAGTACCAACTTCTGCCGTTTCCATCTCTCAGGGAAACAACACTCATCCAGGCATCTCTGCATAGCTAGCCTGAACATGTTCGTGTTCGCTATGATCGCTGCCTTAAGTGCACTGTTTGGAACTCCATCGGGGCCTGGAGCTTTGTTCATCGCAAGGGTGTTAGCCACTGCGAGTAACTCTTCGTTCGTCACCGGAGCCGCCATTCGGCCACACTCCCAGCGCCTTGCAGCGCAGGAGGAGGCCAGGGACTTGTGGCTCGGGACGGGAAGAGTACTTCGATAATCCTCGCCAACCGGTCCGGTGACCGTTCGGGGGGTGAAGACCCAAGCAACACCTCTTGTTTCTCAGTGAGTAAAAACAACTGTGGTGTGACTTACTAAAGGTCTGACTTATGCACAACGCGTCGTATTTGGAACTCCTTTGTGACACAAATAGCGCAAGAGGTGGAGCCTATTTGCAACATCTTGCGGCTACAATGAAAATAAAAACACAAAAACCAACCGGGAATCGAACCATGGACCTTGAGAATTGCAATCTTCTACTATAACCATCACACAAACAATTCTATTTGGAGATTCTGCTACAAGTGCACTACATAAACAACAAAGTCATTTGTAACTTCATTGTACCTTATACGGAACATGCAGGGGACTGTCAAAAATAAAATACTGCTCAGCTGAGCTCAAAGTGTTTTGCAACATATCAAAAACATTGTCGTAACAGCAATGAACCGAAGTGTTATTAATTCTGCAACTTATCTGTTTTGTTTCTGATATGAAACACATCGAATTTAAAACCACCCAAGAAGTCAGATGGGTAGAATATTGCGACGCCACTTAAACGGAAATGAAACATTGAGATTTTCTGAAACTGGGACGTGACTTTAATGTGACTCGATGTATTGCCAGTGTCTTCAATGCAATTTATTAGGAACAAACACCTATTTGAAAGATGTTGCGCGTGCTGCTTGGGGAGCCCCCTTTGGTCTTGGCCATCACGATCCTATAGGCGTCACCCCACGGATTCGCATTGGCACCCTCGCACAGGTTGTCGAAGCACGCTCTCTTGCTGCTCTTGATGGCCTTGTTAAGGGTCAGTCTCGCAGCTTGAAACACTTCCAGGCGGACCGCTCTTTCTTCCTCGGTGCGGGCTCGTTGCATCCTACGTCTAGCCTTGAGGCAGGCTGATCGTAGGGCTGCAATTTCGGCACTCCACCAGTATACCGGGCGTCTGCCATTTCTTGGCAGGGCTTTCCTCGGCATAGTAGCGTCGCACGCGCGTGATAGGACAGCTATCAGCGCATCCCCGCTTAGACTGTCGGTGTTGGCCTCCAGTCCCAGGGCCGCGGTGAAAACTTCGCTGTCGAAGTGATTGGTCTTCCACCCACGGACCTGACAAGGATCACCCGCCCTCGGACGCTGCACACCATAGTTGATCTTGAAGCGAATTGCTAGGTGATCACTATGGGTGTTGCCCTCGTCTACCCTCCAGTCCAGGTCCGAGACCAGACTGGGGCTGACAAACGTTACATCTATCCATGACTCGGCCCTATTCCTACGGAATGTGCTACTGGCTCCGTCATTGACAAGCACTGCGTCGAGTTTTGTAAGTGCTTCGAGTAACGCTTGTCCCCTCTGATTGGTGCAGCGGCTGCCCCATTCCACTGCCCAAGCATTAAAGTCTCCCGCTATAACGAACGGGCTCCGACCTATTAGGTCGGCCGATAGCCTGTCGATCATCTGGTTGAACTGCTCCATTGGCCACCTTGGTGGGGCGTAGCAGCTACAATAGAACACCCCATTGATCTTGGCTATCGCGACACCCTCCGCGGAGGAGTGTACAACCTCTTGAACGGGGTACCTTCCCGTTGTGCAGATTGCCGCCGACCTAGACCCGTCCGCCACCCAGTTGCCATTGCCGGCAGGGACGTTGTACGGGTCGGACAGGAGGGCGACATCGATCCTCGACTCCGAGACCGCCTGCCACAGCAGTTGCTGGGCAGGTGCACAGTGATTCAGATTCAGCTGTGTTACTTGCACGGCTTTTTCCGATTGGCTTCTCCGAAGGGACACGCAGGCCCGCCCATAGCATGGTTCCGGGCCTGCTTCTTACTGGCGCAGATAAGGCACCTAGGTGCCTTGTCGCATTCCTGCGCCTTGTGTCCCTCCTCGCCGCAGCGACGACACATGTTGCTTCGGTCTGGGCCCTTGCAGTCATAAGACTTGTGCCCGGACTCAAGGCACCGGTAGCACCTGTCCACTGAAGGTGGCTGGAGCACGCTTACTGGGCATACTGACCAGCCGATCTTCAGCTTCCCTTTCTCAATGACCTTTTTGGCATCAGCCACCGGTAGTCTGAGATAGGCTACCTGCGTACCAAAGAATCCCCCTCTTAGACGTACAGAGGACCACTCAACCTCTGTGCCGCACTGCTCTTTGACGGCAGAGACGACGTCTTCCGCGGTCGTGACCTCATCCAGCTGCTTACACTGGAGGGTCACTTCCGCACCCAACGACCTGACCTGAGCGCCGTCACCCAAGACCTCCTGGGCAAGCTTTTTGTAAGCCACCCCGCTGGATTGCGCGCCACGCTTCAGTACGAAGATCATTTCACCGTTCTTGATACGTCTAACGCTGCGCACGTCCTGGCCCAGGGCCGATAGGCTATCGGCCGCTCGCAGCGATTTCAGGCCATCGGCGTATTTGTCCTTGTCGGTTTTCACCAACAAGGCCTCACCTCTGTCTCTCACCTTCTTCGTAGGTCGAGGGGTGTTTGACTTCCGCACCCTACTGACCAGTTGCCAAGGATTCGCATCCCCTTCGGCGGGTACCGATGGCTGGCTGGGGCCAGCTTGTGGCTCAGCAACTTGTGCCTGTCTAGTGCCTTTCGCCTTCTTGGGCACACGCCCTTCAGGCTCCGGTGCACCATCCAGGTGACGCTTCGCCTTAATGGTAGCGCGTTTGGGTCGCTTCGTACTTGGCGTTTTCTTGCCCTCACTGGCCGTAAGGGCGGTCGCCTCTTTCACCGCAGTAACACTGCTAGGGGAGGAGAGGGCCTTGGTCTGCGTACCTTTGGCTACCTTCTCTGCTGCCGCTACACGCCTGATATAAGCGCCCTGTTCTTGTCTTGCGACACGAACAGCTCGCCGGAGCACCAACAGGCTCTGCTTAAGCTCCTTGTTGGTGTTCTGCCTGCCGCTTACGAACTCGATGATCTCATCGAGTTGCTCGGCCACCACCCGTATCCCTGGTAGTGGCTCGTCAGGCGTGCAGGCAGGGCTACTCCCCACCACCACTGGAGACTCTTCGGTGCTGCCAATAGCAGCAGCCGTCACTCCACTCGCCCCCTCTTTAATAGGGGACCTCGCTAGACCCCTTTTGGCACAGGGGTCCGTCACCTCCAACTCCAAAGACTGATTGCGTTCAATACTCATTGCTTATGGGTCCCCCTTGCGGCTGCCGCCGAATCCTACTGGAGTAGTCGCCTTTAGTGATCCCATGGTTATCTATGCCTGCCTTGCGGCAAGCAGGGAGGCCATGCGAGGGTTGACACTTACGTGTTCAGAGCCAGATCAGCACAAGTCAGGAAAGGGCATCTGAGCCTACTCCCACCCAGTAGGCAAAACTGGATGGCAGGATTGGGCAGCGTGCTTCAAGGCCCGCCACGGTTTTATGGGACGGAAGACAGCCTAGCCATTAGCCCACTCGCCGTTTCGAGTCGGTGTCACCCGGCCCTACTAAGAGAGTAGAATGTCAGACTGCCAGCCCTCACTTCACAATATAACAACATCCAAATACAAGACCAGTACACGCAACCAGTATGCCATAATCATGGTCTTACTGATATCAACCCTGATGTGCCAGTAGCACTCCCTGGGCTTGTGCTTTTGAAGCGGCACACAGTCGCTTTGATAGAGTCTGATTACGGGCACTTGTGGTTTTTTGGGAGGGATTGGTTGGCTGGCATTGGTTTTCCTCACTGAGGATCAAGATAACAAACGACTTCAAGCTTCTGTGGAGAAAATTAAAATGGGTATTTAAAAGCTATACATTCCTCAATACACCAAACTGTTTTACGTAGTTTACGTTGGGGGGTCGTGTCTTGTACATAACTCTTCATATTTTTTTTTTCAAATAGTCACGAAATGAAAACTGAAGAGCTATACTTTCATGTAGTGATAGTTTTAGCGATTCTCATTTTTTTTGTCATAAATGTCCCTCATACACGCGCCGTGGTATATATTAAAATATGTTAATAGATCTCATTCGACTCTGCACCTGAATTTCTTACATCCTACTTCAAATTTCCAGCTTTTTCAATGTCATCATTATTTCTGTGGAGTTCTGATACATTGGCAAGAAGTAGTAAGTTAGTCAGTAAACAAGAATGAGTAAAAATAAAGTTTTATAAAACAAGTGTCAAAATGGCTACTTGCTCACATGAGAAAAATCATTGTCCGGACCTGGGGGACTGCTGCCGAATACCGAAATTGATTTCGCCTGTTGTCTGCCTGTTTTTTTAACGGATGTAATGGAAATCTGCAACCAGACACCTGGGGAGGCGAACCCAGGTAGTGTGGGAATGGGATCACCACTCCCGGCCCACTAAAACCAACTCCTTCCTCTCCAGTCATTCCCCCGCCCCGCAATTAAGCAATGACTATTGGGCATTGGGCCCCCTACATGGCGTACACAAGTGCACGTATGCGCCTCAACTCTCCTGGTACTCCCCATGCACCACCTGTGCACAAGACATACTGGCACCACATGTGCCCCAACACTCTCCTGCCTATCTTGCTCGAGTGAGTAATACTTCCAGCTCCCATTCGCTTGCACCACATATGCACCACTTGGGGGTGTGTAGGTACCACCCACTGCCACCAACTTGCCGCCGAAGCAGCCCTCACTCTGTGGAACCTACACAGGCTCCGTTAACGACCTGGCTAATTATTACACCCCACAGGTCATCCATCCCCTCGGCACAGGTCGCCTGACATCTTGGGATTCTGGGTTAGGGAAGCCATATTGTCAGCTTTAGTGTTGTACTGAGCCTGGCGATATGGCTGAATTTACACCGTTACGCACTAATTCCGAGTATCCATAACCCAACGTAACGGGAAAAGATGTCGGCTGTGTGGCTCGATTCAAAGACAATAGCAACTCATACAGGCTTAGAGGCCATGTGCATGATTCGTGATCTAATATGTCCAAACCGGATGTTCTACGTTCTCCAAATCACTGTGGAGCTCACACCAATTGGTCCCAAGTCAACCGGGCTCAATTCATATACATAGGCAACCCATGATGTCCATACAGACCCATACGATCCATACGAACTGAATATGTTCAAACCAGATGTTCGGGGTCGTTCAATAATGATGTCACATGCTTAGGAGCTTGCCTAGGATGTGGTGGTTTAGGGGCTTGCCTAGGATGTGGATGTGCAGAACAGACAAAACTCGATTTTCCGGAGGAAAAAGCGTCAGCAGGAAGATCGAGACCGTGAAGAGACGGAGCAACTGTACCGCGCTAATAACACACGAAAGTTCTATGGGAAGTTAAACCGTTCACGTAAGGGCCACGTGCCACAGCCTGATATGTGTAAGGACATAAACGGGAACCTTCTTACGAACGAGCGTGAGGTGATCCAAAGGTGGCGGCAGCACTACGAAGAACACCTGAATGGCGATGTGGCAGACGAAGATGTCGGTATGGTGATGGACCTGGGAGAACACGCGCAGGACATAATTCTACCGGCTCCGGATCTCCAGGAAATCCAGGAGGAGATTGGCCGGCTGAAAAACAGCAAAGCCCCTGGGGTTGACCAACTACCAGAGTTATTTAAACACTGTGGTGAGGCACTGGCTAGAACGCTGCACTGGGTCATTACCAAGATTTGGAAGGAGGAAGTTTTGCCGCAGGAGTGGATGGAAGGTGTCGTGTGTCCCATCTACAAAAAGGGCGATAAGCTGGATTGTAGCAACTACCGCGCAATCACATTGCTGAATGCCGCCTACAAGGTACTCTCCCAAATTGTATGCCTTCGACTAGCACCAATTACAAGGGAGTTCGTGGGGCAGTACCAGGCGGGTTTTATAGGCGAACGCTCCACCACGGACCAGGTGTTCGCCATTCGCCAAGTACTGCAGAAATGCCGCGAATACAACGTGCCCACACATCATCTATTCATCGACTTCAAAGCCGCATATGATACAATCGATCGAGATCAGCTATGACAGCTAATGCACGAACACGGATTTCCGGATAAACTGACACGGTTGATCAAAGCGACGATGGATCGGGTGATGTGCGTAGTTCGAGTTTGTGGGGCATTCTCGAGTCCCTTTGAAACTCGCAGAGGGTTACGGCAAGGTGATGGTCTTTCGTGCCTGCTATTCAACATCGCTTTGGAAGGAGTAATACGAAGGGCAGGGATTAACACGAGTGGTACAATTTTCAATAAGTCCGTCCAGCTATTTGGCTTCGCCGACGACATAGATATTATGGCACGTAACTTTGAGAAGATGGAGGAAGCCTACATCAGACTGAAGAGGGAAGCCAAGCGGATCGGACTAGTCATTAACACGTCGAAGACAAGGTACATGATAGGAAGAGGCTCAAGAGAAGACAATGTGAGCCACCCACCGCGAGTTTGCATCGGTGGTGACGAAATCGAGGTGGTAGAAGAATTTGTGTACTTGGGCTCTCTGGTGACTGCCGAAAATGATACCAGCAGAGAAACTCGGAGACGCATAGTGGCTGGAAATCGTACGTACTTTGGACTCCGCAAGACGCTCCGATCGAATAGAGTTCGCCGCCGTACCAAACTGACAATCTACAAAACGCTCATTAGACCGGTAGTCCTCTACGGACACGAGACCTGGACGATGCTCGTGGAGGACCAACGCGCACTTGGAGTTTTCGAAAGGAAAGTGCTGCGTACCATCTATGGTGGGGTGCAGATGGCGGACGGTACGTGAAGGAGGCGAATGAACCACGAGTTGCATCAGCTGCTGGGAGAACCATCCATCGTTCACACCGCGAAAATCGGAAGACTGCGGTGGGCCTGGCACGTAGCCAGAATGTCGGACAGTAACCCGTTGAAAATGGTTCTCGACAACGATCCGACGGGCACAAGAAGGCGAGGTGCGCAGCGGGCAAGGTGGATCGATCAGGTGGAAGATGACTTGCGGACCCTCCGTAGACTGCGTGGTTGGCGACGTGTAGCCATGGACCGAGCCGAATGCAGAAGACTCTTATATACCGCACAGGCCACTTCGGCCTTAGTCTGAATAAAAAAAAAGACAGACAGAATCACCGTCTTCGACCAGAGGTCGCACAGACTGAACACTTAACATCTAGCATGATACAACGGACAGAACATTTACACAACACCCAGTGGACCAGTGGAGAACTTTTCGCTTTACGAAAAGTTTTCTCCTTACCGGGCGGGAATCGAACCCACACTCCACAGCACGTGCGTCTAGCCGATTGACGTCGCTAACCGCACGGCCACGAAGCCCACATGAACATGGGTCCTGAACAACTGTGCAGAATTTGGGACCGATTGGTTGTTTCCTCGCTTTCCGCATCGCGTTTGAAATTTGTTTGGAAATTAGTATGAGAGAACGTATATTTTTGCATTTCTACTACTAGAGACTTCAGTTCATCGTAAACCAAGTGGCACATTGCGTTAAAGTATAACCCAAAGGATGCCCAAAAACTTTGCTGAAGAAGGCACGTCGCTTAAACGTTCACGAAAAAAGTTATAACGCTTCGAACATTGAGTGTCCAAATGCAAATATGCAAAAAAATCGTTTATTCTGCCAGCACTGCCGTACTATGTAGACCAATAATTTAACTGAGTGTTATTTCAAAATAACTGATCTTATAGAGCTATTGAGCTAATGGGAGCTATCCGGAATTATTTCACAAAGAAAAAAATCCGACAAGACGGAAAATGAGCAAAATCTAAGAGCAAAAATGTAAAAAAGTACGTATTGCCATACTAATCTCCATGTAAATTTAAAACGCGATGCGGCATGCGAGGTTGCAACCAATCGAGCCCATATTTTGCACAGTTGATTGGGGTTCCAAAACGATTCAGAAAAACCTTGATCTCACTTGATCGGACGAAGTTTGCTTTTTTCCATACAACTGCGCCCCACTCTAATATATATACCACAGACAATGTGTATATACTCTATGTCATTTTCAGGTACATTTTACGTGCCCGCGTTACTGCAAATACTTAAGAGAGATTCAAGTGAAACTTATAAGAATGAGAATTCTACCGGAAAATCAAGTAAATGTTACGTGAAAATAACGTGCAGATTTTTTTGAGTCTTTTGTTATTGGAACCAATGAAGTTTTCAAGTATATAGAACCCGGAATGTTTAATAATGTTCAGATTATTTGAAGTGTACGTTACTATTGATAAGCACAAATTTAAAATAGTAAATGGAAGAATAAAATCTGATGATTGTACTAGAAATGGATTTAATGAATCTGTGTATTACTTTTATTGTCGGCGTAGCACCAACTTATATTTCTTCCCAAGTTTTATCTGTCAAACTAATTGATGCGTTGTTGAGCGCATCTTTAGGCGAATCCAGCGCGCTACTTCCGAAGTTGGGAAAATTGCATGTATCTGGAGAAAAATCCAACTTCGGTATAAAAGGTGTCCTAACTTTGTTCCGGATAGACAATAAATGATTGGGACACATTCTAAAATGTCAATCTATATTTCATAAGCATTTCTTGTACCTATCATAATCATATCGTAGGATATCATCGGTGGAACAAAAAATAAAATCCTCTCATATTTTGATTCGTTACGAAATATAAGCAATATGATTGCGCTACTAAACGTTGCATGATACGATTCAAATTTTCAATTCACATCGAATAGAGCTGTCGAATTATGTCGTAAAGAAGATTCTTTATTCTCCAGTAAAAATCCCATGAATAGATACTTACTTCAATTTATTGCGTCCTCATACCGTCAAATTTGCGTCACAAACATCTCTCACGCAACAAGGGCCATAAAGGGACAACACAGGGGAAATTCACAAAGCATTATTACTCAATTATCCGAGACGGAAATAATCCTATCCAACAAGCTGGGGAAGGGACCGTGCCTTTCTGGCTAAAATTAAACTGCAAACGATCCGATCCACTAATCCGCATTCCGCATCCGTTCCATTTTCAGATGTTTACTCACAAACGACCTAATTGGATTGACGGGCATGTTCGTTCAGATGTACTTGCATCGGTACCTGCCGAAGGAGATCGTCGACGCCAACATGCACAATTTTTGCATCTTCCGGGTAATTTGGCGCGTGTTCGGGATCAGTTCCGGCTGTGTCGCGTTCGTCATGGCTCTGGAGCGTTACATCGCACTCACGAAGCCGTTCTTCTATCATAAGGTAATAATGGCAAGCTATTTGCACACTTCTTTTCAACTGTCTAGCAACAAACCGCTGTCGCTTTAGTCGAGTAAATATTTTTTATTGGCAGTACTTATCGATTTTCCTTAAGCTCAGTTTGGAAAGTAGCTGCTGCAGGTCTCATTAAAATTTTATAAAATTCTATTGTTTCAAATTTCAATATAGTTTTCATCATTAAACTTTTTTATTTTCCAAAATACATGTATTGCAAATATTTCCAATCTTGATTGCTTTTTCTACATGATACGATTTCGGCAGTATATTTAGAAATCTAGTAGTTTTCAAAACTATACAGACTTAAATTTGCACTTATTAGCATTTGTATACCATTTTTATAATATTAATATTTTTTATCATGAGTAATGCTCCTGATTGACTAATTACAATCATAATCAGCACAGCAGCTGACTGGCTCGACCAAAACAACATCAATATTACTTATAAAATCACCGATATCAGAACATGATATCGATTTGTTGTTAAGCTTTGCTCGGGAAGGCAGGCGCGGCTTTTCGATTGTGTTGTTTTATTATTCCGTGTATAGTAGAAAATCGAAAATTTGTTTTCAATAAAATGAAATATCTGCAGTTATCAGATGTCTGATTAGTGCGCATGATAGTACATCCATGTGTGCATGATGCGCACTACTAATGAAATATTTCAAATTGTCGCGACTCGCGTCGCAGCGCGAGTGCTCAATCGCGCGGTCCGGTTTGGTGGCGGCCCGACAATAATACCGTCACATTCTTTAACACTTTTGAATATTGATTTTGCATACGTCGCATCGCAACCTAGCGATAAAAATCAAGATTTGTTCATACATTGCTTTCTTACACATGATGACTTTGAGCACAGTTGGAAAAATCTGTTCAAACGCACAGCCTTTTTGTAAAAAAAAAACAAATAGTGTACACAATCAGCATATATCGGTGCTCTAGCAGTTTAAAATTTGCAGGTTATCAAATTTTGGAAAATTTGTTCCATATGAATAGTGGATCGATAAAATGGCAAAAAAAACTAGCATTGCACCAAATCTAGTATATTTGATTTGCACTCTGGGGAAATCCGAACAACTCACTGAGGAGATTAAGGGCTCATTCAAAATACATATAATTTTCTAAAGAATTCAGTGAGTGTTGTTTCATGGACCCGGGACACTTCTTTGTGAGCTTCTTATGCCTCAATGTCCCTTATAACACGATACATATTTTTCGTTAATTTATCTTTAATCAAGGGCGTAGCCAAAGGAAGGCAGGGGGGCGTCGCCCCCTCTAAATTGTGGAAAGATTGAACGGGTACTGAAATGAATTCCCTCAAACATGTGCACTTTACGATCCAATCATATACAGAAATAGGTGGTTGAAATTCAAAAGATTCCCAAAACTTATTAGGGCATCCAGGATCCATAATATATGAAAGTTCAAAACAACTCGAAACATTTTGGGCTCAAAAATTCTCCTTGAAATCCTTCTAGAAGCTCCCCTGGGAACTTCTGAATTCCTCCGGAAAGTTATCCACAAATTCCTCTGAAAATCGTTCGAAAATCCTTCTCATGTAATTGTAATTCCTCCTTATCTAGAAACCCCCCACTAAATTTTTTTTAGGAGATTCACGAGGAAATTCTTTAAATATTTCTTTTCTTCTCTCCAAGATTTACTTCTAGATATTTCTTCGGCTATTCTCGCTTAAGGAAGAATCCGGCATTTCCTTCAGGCATGCATTCGAGAGTTCCGTCAAGAATACATAAGTAATTTCTTCCCAAAATTCTACCAGAAGTTTCTCCAAAAATTTATGACGGAAATCCTCCGATTTAGCTCCATAATTTCACTTGAAAATCTATAAGAAATTCCTTCGGAAATTCTTCTAGGAACTTCTCCGGGCATTCCTCTCGGAACTCTTCCTTTAATTCCTCCGGGATTATTTCCAGGGAATTTTCCGGGAATACCTCCAAACATTCAATAGCGAAATCATCTAGCATTCTAATCTGGAATTCTTTTCGCAATCATTCAGAATATCCTCTAGAAATATCTTCATGAATTTCTCCTGGAATTCGTCCAAGTATTTCCCCAGAAATTCTTACAGGTATTTTTTCGGGAGTTTCTTCAGGTACTTCTCCAGGAATTCCTTCAGGAATTTCTCCGGGAGATTTTCCGTGGAAGTGTACTAGAATTCCTTCCGGACTTCACTCGGAATTTACTCGGATATCTGCCAAGAGTTCTTCCAGAAATTTCTTCGGAACAATCCGCAGGGATTTTCTTCAGCAATTCATCTGGGAATACTTTCAGGATTTCATCTGGGAATTTCTGCATTTATTCCTCCTGGTATTTTTCTGGGAATTCCTTCAGATATTTTTTCGGAAATTCCTTTAGGAAATTCTCTAAGAATTATTTCAGGACTTCCATGTGAGAATCCCTCCGGAAGTGCTTGTGGGAGTTCCTCCGGAAGTTCTTCCAGGAGTTTTTCCAAGAAATTCTCCGATAATAACTCCAGGAACTTCACAGGGAATTTCTGGACGATATTTGGCAGGAATTTCACGGGAAATGGGATTTCAGAAGTTCCTTTAGAAATATTTTGACGTAGGACTACGTCTGTGTTTTCTATATTGGAGTACAATTTACGATTGCGAAAATCGGGGACCGTCACGAAAATATGATAGACTTTAAACTTTAATATCTAAGCCGTTTCTCGATGGATTTTCATTTTTTTTTACCATTCGATCAAGGATGAGTCAACGCTTCTTTGGATTTATTTGCAAATACTGATTTTCAACTATTTATTATCGATAATTGATGAAAAGTTTAGAAATAGGTAAACTAACCAATCACGTTCATGCATCACTAGCACAGACATCAAAAATCAATCACTTGCGGATTTGGATCTAATCCTCAGTTTGAACAAGGTTTCACGCAGAGCAGACGCATCAAAGCGATCGCAGCGAAGCGAACACAGCATCACGGAGGCGCTAATAACATTTTCAAAGGAAATCAATCGCATTGGTGGTGGTCCTCGATGTGTTGCTGCAGATCATTCAACCTCAACGAACCAGAATTTCATATGAAGAAAAGGTTGACCATAAAAATAGCACTGTGGCGATCCCGCACCGCCATGCACCGCCGATGCTGAAAATTTAATACAAATTGTGGTGTCAGTTAGTTGGAAAGGAACATTGGAAAAGAAAATTGGTTCTTCTCAGGACCAACATTTTATGAAAAGAAAGAGTTAATTGCGAAAATAGACTGTTTCGGTGGCATTGGGTTGCTGTTAGTGATTCCATCCATTAAAATTCACTATATCGTTTCCCTCCGACGCGCTATCAAATTCGCTATTTACGATTGAGTTTTACACTTTGAAGAAAGTTTATTTCGGATAGTCGGATCAACCTTCTTTTGTATAAAATCAATGAAGACGCCATCTCAGTGGAAACTATCTACAGCAACCACCCATCGGTGAACGTCGCTCGGACAGACAGATGCCGAAAGAAAATGTTTTGTAATATGAAGAAACTTCGTCTTGAGTCAAACTTCTGTTGTCATTCCTCGCAACAATCTTGTGAAAAAGTTGTAACGTTTTCACTTGGTGGACCACAAATTAGGGACAACAAAATATCCAACGACACGAATCTAGATTGATTCCGTTGCCAAAAGTTTTGCTTTAGCGCCAATCAGGCCGAAACCTGATGCAAAACCTCACTTTCTCTAATGGTTGCCCGGTTTTAGCTCTGCGGCTAGTCGTGGAATCGCACAGCAATTAATAGGAAATCAATCAAAATTCAAAAACAAATAACACAATCTCACTCATTTTAAAACTATTTACTAAAAAAAACAATCAAATCCAGTTTGATACACTTTTACTAAGTCTTCAAAAAACGGCCGTATCGGGAATTTTGACTTACCCTAATGTTCTTCTTAACTTACTCACGCGCAATTACAAAAAATATAGAATCATTACTGAAGTGTGCACATTTATTTCTCTTCGGCCAGAGCCACACCAATTCCCACGTAGCTGCTGGGTCACTGGTTGGGAACGCCTGTTGGTTGGAGGCAGCACGAAGCTCTGACAAACCGACCTCCGTTGTTGGTGCTGTTGCAAAAAGGAGCAATCACTCAATGATAACATCTATTATCAATTCACTGCTTACATCGGTTGTACTGATAATCAGAAACACTAATTACAACTAACTACTGTGTTGTAACAATGAAATTTGTTGGACTTATTCACATGCAGAGGAGACCTATCAAAAGACAGGAGGGGAAAATTAACTCTTTCTGAAAATTATTCTAATTGCATTCAGAAATGCCTTTTGATTATTTCGCGCAATGATAATTGCGATTGGTTTACCGCAGAACCACTGGAGCTGCCAAAGCCACTGTGATGACAACCCGCGCACCTTTGAACAAAGGCCGGGACAGATACGGTCCAGCCGGACCGGCAGTCGAGAATCGATTGGAATAACGTAATGCGGCCGCGTACTCTTGAGCGTGAGTACCGGCAACCAGGTACCTCGTGCGTCACGCAGTCGTGGGTACGATTGTCTGGCACGACAGGGCTTCCTCGTTGGGGCTTTGCTCCTCGGTTCGCTGGTAGTGGTTGGGATAGGATTGGGAATCTCTGTCTGCTTTTGGTTTTGATTTTACTGTCCAACGAATATAGCGATACTGATGCTTTTGCACGTGTTGGGTCCCTACTTTTATACTTTTGCGCGGGGACCAGAATGATTTGTACCTAGCAAACAAATCTGATTGGCTACAATTTAATTTTGCCGGTGATGTTACTGATTCGCTGTTGATGACGATATAATTTTGAATCTTGATTGGATGGATTTATTCGAGCTACTATTGGCTCGTTACACTACCTCTCTTCTCCGCGAAAAAAAATGAAATTTTGCTTAAAGTAAACTGATAACAACGGCAAAAATTTATATTTTTTTTCAATTGTATATTTTTTTCTATTTTTTTTCCTTTTTTCTTTTTTTTTTTTTTTTTCCTTTTTTTTTTTAATGCTACCGACACGAGTGCTCCACTGAGAGATATGAAACAATTGGCAAAGCCTTGCCTTTGGGTCAAGTGACTTTTATTATCTCAAAATACCTCTTCAATTTAGAAACTTAAATCATTCTATTAAATATGTGGTGCTTATTCTCTTCAGTTAAGACTTTGATTAAATATACTAAATTATTGCTCAAAACCATTGCTAGAGACTTGTTTTGACAAAAAAATGCTCCAATTCATCAAACGGAGACTTGTATTTAATTTATTAATTGAATGCTCCGAGCCACTGCTAGAGACTTTTATGAGTTGAAAATGCTCCGCGCCTTTAAACGAAGACTTTATGAAAATAAAAAAATATGAAGAATAGTGCTCCGCAAAACTAGCAAAGACTTGATTTAAATATTAGAATATGTACAATAATTAACTACAACGGCCTAAGATCTTGAATGGAATAATTTCCTAGAAATTTACCGTTCATATCTTCTAAATCGTAAGTATTATTGCCTGTCTTCCGAACAACTCGACATTGAATATACAATGGAGCCAATTTTGCCGAAAAATATTCCGACGCTTTCGACAAAACATAATTTTTCTTCCATACAATATCACCGGTTTTGAATGTTGTTAAATTTTTGCTTCGGGTATTGTAGAAGTGTGTTTGACGGTCATATGCGGCGACGAGTTCCCGAGAAACAATTTCTTTTATTTTATCTACCGTTCACGTAGCTCATCAGAATTCTCTTTCTCCGCAACATCGGAAGATAGGTTGTATTGTTTACCGAAACGTATGTGGTTTCTACCGAACACTATGAAATGGGGAGATAACTTGGTGGATTCATGTACGCTTGTATTGATTGCATGTTCGATCTTTGCTATTTCCTTATCCCAATCCTTATGAGACGCATTTTCTCCTAAGTAGGCTCTAATAGAGGACATAATTACCTTGTTGACACGTTCAGCTGGATTGTTTTGAGGGTGGTAGACCGCATTTCTAAAATGACTAGTTCCATAATTTTCAAGAAATTTTTGAAAATCGCGGCTTATAAACTGACTGCCGTTGTCAGATATCACTGTTTGAGGCACTCCGAATTTTAAGAACACTTCTTTTTCCAAAAACGAGCACATTCGAGTCGTGTCTGCTTTAGACATTGGATGCAGAAATACGAACTTGGAATACCAGTCCGACACCACAAAAAGCACAGTATTACCGGTTTTGGATCTAGGCAAGACTCCTATGAAATCCATTGAGATCACCTGGAATGGATATTCGGCGACTTTTCTATTCCCCATTGGCGCACGCAAATTCACATTTACTGGTTTACTAGCCTTACACACCTCACAAGAGCGGACATACTTTGTGATATCCTTACGCATGTCTTTCCAGAAATAGTTTTCACAAATTCGGTTGATCGTTTTAGTAATTCCTAAATGAGCAACATTATCGTGATTCTGACGCAAAATCTCTACTCTATCATCAGGTCTCACTACTAGCTTCCAATTATACAGCAAACCACGATTGGATTTTGATAGCGGAACAATTCACCGTCACGAATCTGATAATCTCTCGTCTCCGAAGGATCTTCCTGAACTAATTTAAACAATTCGTTATACCAAACCCTATCTTTATCCTCGACCGTAACCAGCATCACACTGTTGATAGCGCGCGACAACGCATCTGGCACAACGTTGTGTACTCCTTTGCGGTGGACAATCGTATGATCGTATCCCTGAAGCTTGAGCGCCCATCGACCTAAACGGCCACAGGGATCTTTTAAATTCATCAACCACTTAAGGGACTCATGATCTGTTATGACTGTAAAGTGGACTCCGTCAATGTAAATCCGAAACTTCTCTATCGCGACTAAAACAGCAAAGCACTCACGCTCTGAGCTGCTATATTTACGCTCCGCATTGGAAAGCTTTTGGCTCATGTAAGCCACCACTTTTTCACCATCGTCGTGTTTCTGCCAAAGAACAGCACCTATACCTACATCTGATGCATCACATTGAACGAAAAAGGGGAGATCGTAATCTGGACATGATAAGAGTGGAGCCGAACAAAGCGCACTTTTCAACGTCAGGAACGCGTCGTTTGCTTGCCTCGTCCAAGCAAATTTCTTTTTGGGTTGTTTGAGCAACTCCGTGATCGGTGCAATTATCGACGAGAAATCTTTTATAAACCGGCGATACCAATTTACCAATCCGACTAGACGTCGAACCTCTTTTACCGTTGTCGGAGGTGGATATTCGACAATCGCTTTGACCTTGTCGGGGTCCGTTCTAATCCCGTCGCAATCAATTACGTATCCTAAATATTTAACCGACGGCGCACAGAACTGCGATTTCTTTAAATTAATGGATAAATTAGCAGCTTTAACCGTTTGGCTATCTCGCGAAGAATCTTGATATGGTGTTCGAAGGTTTTGTAATGATGATAACGTCATCAAGGTACACAAGCGCGTACGGTTGTAAATCTACTCCGAGAATAATGTCCATTAACCGACACTGAGTCTGGGGAGCGTTATGAAGGCCAAATGGCATAACTACAAATTCGAACAAACCTCGACCGGGGACAGTAAATGCCGTTTTCTCGCGCGAGCTTTTCTCAAGGGGTATTTGCCAAAAAGCATCCTTCAAATCAATTTTAGAAATGTACCGGGTACCTTCGAATCTACTGAGAATTCCCGCGATATGGGGAAGAGGATACGCGTCCTTCTTGGTAACGGAATTAAGTTTTCGCGAGTCCAGACATAGTCTAACACTACCGTCGGGTTTCTTAACAGTTACTACCGGATTGGACCACGGACTAGAAGACGGCTGAATTACTTTCAGTTCTAACATTCGATTAAGCTCCTTATCGATGTCCTTCAGTACGTAAGGGGAAACAGGGTGAAATTTCTGCTTAATTGGCTCATTATTTCCCGTGTCGATATAATGTTCAGCGACTGTCGTCCTCGTAAGTTTACCTTCCACGTAAGGCTGAAATTCATTAATAGCTTCCTCGAGTATTTTCTGCTGATCGGGATTACAAGAATAAATTTTTGTTCCGATTTCATTCGCACTGGACGATTCCGAAAGATGTAACTCGCTAATAATTTTAGGACTAATACCAAAAGAAGACCAGAAATCTATCCCGAGAACCAACTGATTCGATACAGCCTCAGACAACACCGTCAACACTACCTTAGTTTTACCTTCGAAGGTGTATGGAACGTAAGCACAGTGCTTAATTTCATGAGCAGAGCCGTCGGCAGTTGAAATTGAAGAGTTGATTTCGAAAAGCTTTAATTCTAGTTGTTTTGCAGTATCGTAACATCCTTTACCGAGAATGGATATTGAAGCACCGGAATCTAATAATTAATTTTCCAAAAACTTCCACTTTTGCAAACGGGCGATTATCGTTTGGTTTATAAACAATTTCACACATGCGAAGATCAGAGATTGAAGCACGATCCGGAATCAAGTACTCCTCTACGATCTTGATCCGGGCTCGCGGTTTCCCGAACAGTTCGAACACGAATGCATAGTCTTCCCTTCTAATCCACACCGATGGCAGAACAACTTTTCGGCTGCTGGCAATTTCGCCAATGATGACCGATATTCTTGCAATTAAAGCACCTGCCTGAAAATTCTCTGATTGCCGCACACTCGTTAATCATTGGTGAGAATTGAGACCCATCGCTTTTACCTACGCTCACCGGGATTGAGTTAGGTTCTGGATGTGGTAGCGTCGAACCGAAGCCACAACTAGTATCGTATAGAGGATGGAACGATCTCGGATCATCACTACAACCAGTACCGCGTGGTAGTGGATGGAACGATTGCAGATAATGACTATTTTGACCGTGACTTTCGTTTCGACCATGGCCTTGGTAGACACAATTGTTTGTAGGATGCGAAAATTGTGAACAATAGCCAACCTCTGGATGAGATGGAGTAGCACCGCAATTGATGCCTTGATCGGCTGAACCTGAACAATGCAACACAGCCTCGCAACGATGCGTATTAGCTGACTTTGGGTATGATTTCTGCGTTGGATAAAACGGGTGATGAGAAGACACGGAGGGGAATTTTTGAAAATATTGCTGATTATTACCGATCTCCGATGGCATAACGGTGTCATGGGTAATATCGAAAAATGGATTGGAATTCGAATCAGATCTAACTTCGTTTATTTCCCTTCTTATTCCGTGAACGCGTCCCTGCAACGACGGTTCCGCCAGCGGGTACTGACTCAACTTCCTACGTCTCAAAATCTCTTGGCTTCGCTCGAGACCCTCGCAAAATCTTGTCAAATCCTCAATTGTCTTAATTTGCTCTTCTTGAATACGATTCAGATAAAAATCGTTGAGATTTCTAATTAAATATTCTAGTTTAATTGCTTCTGGTGTCCTTTTACTGAGCTTTTTGAACAGCAGTTCCATACAAGCGTAGTAAATACCGAAACTTTCCCCTGGAAGTTGCAACCGGGACTGCAATTGTCTTTCGATCAAGTGATCATTATCAGGTTTAGTGAATTGCTTGACAAAATAATGCTTCAGCGCATGCCACGTCACATACCGATCTTTGAAAGCGCGATACCAAATTAATGGATTTCCGCCGAGTAATTCTCCGAAATTCTCGTACAATTCGTAATCTGAAACGCGATAGAGTATTGCTTTCCGTGCAACCGATTCGATAAAATCCGAAACACTCAAATTACCGTTTTCATTATCGTATCTTATTCCCACTTCGTCATGGGTACGTAATGCGCCTGCCGATTCTGCCGAGCACCAGCTTCAAAATCAGAAAAATTCATGTCATTAATCATGCCGTCAATTGACCTATTATTTTCCTCCATTGCACCAAATTTAATTACTATGACTAAATTTCTAAACAAAAAGAAAACTATTTTAATTCAAAAAGTCTAACAAAACCACCAAGCATTTGGCCCCACGTTGGGCGCCATTTTGTAACGTTTTCACTTGGTGGACCACAAATTAGGGACAACAAAATATCCAACGACACGAATCTAGATTGATTCCGTTGCCAAAAGTTTTGCTTTAGCGCCAATCAGGCCGAAACCTGATGCAAAACCTCACTTTCTCTAATGGTTGCCCGGTTTTAGCTCTGCGGCTAGTCGTGGAATCGCACAGCAATTAATAGGAAATCAATCAAAATTCAAAAACAAATAACACAATTTCACTCATTTTAAAACTATTTACTAAAAAAAATTACCAATCAAATCCATTTTGATACAGTTTTACTAAGTCTTCAAAAAACGGCCGTATCGGGAATTTTGACTTACCCTAATGTTCTTCTTAACTTACTCACGCGCAATTACAAAAAAAATAGCATCATTACTGAAGTGTGCACACTTATTACTCTTCGGCCAAAGCCACACCAATTCCCACGTAGCTGCTGGGTCACTGGTTGGGAACGCCTGTTGGTTGGAGGCAGCACGAAGCTCCGACAAACCGACCACCGTTGTTGGTGCTGTTGCAAAAAGGAGCGATCACTCAATGATAACAACTATTATCAATTCACTGCTTACGTCGGTTGTACTGATAATCACAAACACTAATTACAACTAACTACTGTGTTGTAACAATGAAATTTGTTGGACTTATTCACATGCAGAGGAGACCTATCAAAAGACAGGAGGGGAAAATTAACTCTTTCTGAAAATTATTCTAATTGCATTCAGAAATGCCTTTTGATTATTTCGCGCAATGATAATTGCGATTGGTTTACCGCAGAACCACTGGAGCTGCCAAAGCCACTGTGATGACAACCCGCGCACCTTTGAACAAAGGCCGGGACAGATACGGTCCAGCCGGACCGGCAGTCGAGAATCGATTGGAATAACGTAATGCGGCCGCGTACTCTTGAGCGTGAGTACCGGCAACCAGGTACCTCGTGCGTCACGCAGTCGTGGGTACGATTGTCTGGCACGACAGGGCTTCCTCGTTGGGGCTTTGCTCCTCGGTTCGCTGGTAGTGGTTGGGATAGGATTGGGAATCTCTCTCTGCTTTTGGTTTTTGATTTTACTGTCCAACGAATATAGCGATACTGATGCTTTTGCACGTGTTGGGTCCCTACTTTTATACTTTTGCGCGGGGACCAGAATGATTTGTACCTAGCAAACAAATCTGATTGGCTACAATTTAATTTTGCCGGTGATGTTACTGATTCGCTGTTGATGACGATATAATTTTGAATCTTGATTGGATGGATTTATTCGAGCTACTATTGGCTCGTTACAAAGTTTCATGGGATTCTTAGAATTTATTATTCTCCGAACGGTCCGTTGGCTGGGGAAACCCGATCGAAATGGCTCGCGCGCGCCGAAAAGCAGCTTTCTTATATCTCGTCGTCTCGTCTCGTCGTCATTCAACCTCAACAAACCAGCATTTTATGTGAAGAAAGAGTTGATTACAAAAATGACGTCTGTTTCGATCCCGTGCGATGCAGTGGCGATGCTGAAAATTTATTCCAAACTAGTTGACCCGGCAGACGTTGTCCTGCATAGTAGGCGTTGATGCGTGTTGTGAACTGCCTATGCGAAATTCTCATACGAATCTTTGTTTTATTTTTTTGCTATTTACTCAACTTTGCTTATGATTTTCACATTGGGAAATATCATATAAACCCGTCGGAAACTATAACGAACGTAACTGCTGAAGGAATGAAGAAAATCCGTCCAGCCGTTTTCGAGTTATGCGGATACGAACACAGACCATTTCATTTTTATTATATAGAAGATGGTGGCGTCTTAGCGAAAACTCATCGAGTGGTCGTCGAACAATAACAACACGAAGTGAAATTCTAACCCTAACGTTTCGACAAGCATTGGGTTGCAGTTAGTTATTGGAAACGTGCATTGGGGACACAAAATTGGTTCTTCTCAGGATCAGCATCTTCTGAACAGAAAGGGTTGATTGCAAAATGGACTGTTTCGGTGGAATTGGCGTTTGGCGTGATAGTTCGGTTGCTGTAAGCGATTCCATTCATTCGAACAAATTTGTTGCGTTGTCACTCACCGACGCGCGCTTTTCATTCTGCTATCGAAGAAAAACCTTCTGTTAACGCCAAACTATTAATTTTGGACTTTGATGAACATTCTTGCATCCCGGATTAAACTACCCTTGTGTAAAATAATGGTACTGTAAAGAACCGATATTTTCCAAATAATGGAGCTTTTCAATCCTCAACTACAACAAAACATAATCAAAATCTTGTGAGGAAATTCCATTTGACTGCTACTGACGCCATCCATTTGAACAAACTAGTTGCATCATCTCCCTCCGAAGTGCGCTTGTGGTTGTGCTACCAAAGGGCAACTTTCTGTCGTCGCCAAACGATGGTAACCCGAAAAAATCGATATCATTTCTAATGACTAACGAAACAAAACCAAAGAATCTTGGCAGAAAATTTCACTTTCCGTCGACGACGGCCAAATCGATGAAGACGCCACCTTAGTGAAAAATGTCGTTTAGCTGCCTTAGTTTTTCAAATGGCGCATTATTAAAAACAACAAATCTTTCCAAAATCGTCATTGTCGTTTAAACAGCCGAACAGTCTGTTTGTCTGGGTAAACAATTTTCCTAGCGGTCAAAACCTCTTCTTGGATAAATATTTTAAGTCCTGAAAAGGACTGTTTGTAATTTATTCTTGAAGTCCTGCTCACGTTGCCACCAGCGCTATAGAAAACGATGCATCTACGCTTCCATCGCGGGCGGAAGTCGAACGTTGCAAATTAATATATTTGTGTTTTGTTTCGCGCCACCTCCGATTCTGCGTATTTTTTTCCTTTCGTCCGGACATTTGTGAGCATAATGTCTTCTAGGATTCTGATGATATCCACTGAAAGATAGACGAATGCCTTCAGTGGCGATGCGGCCGATGAGTCGTTCCTTTTCCACGGCTGGTTCATCCAACTGGGAGCTACCTTCAGTTTCTTGATTCGGTTGACCTCCGAGCAGTTTGCACAATGCTATTTACACAAATTATGATGAAAAATACCCTCCATTTCGTATAGCTACGTAGTCATACGTCACCTTTCCGTACAACCCGATTGGGCTGCACCTTTGAGTTTTTTCTCTTCCTCTAGGGTATTCCACCGGATGTTCCTCTGAAGTTCCACCAGTAGTTCCTTCGGGAATTCAACCAGGCTCTCTTACAGGAATTCATTTAGCATTCCTTTAGGCATTCATCTACAAATTCCTCCAGAAGTTCCTCGGAGAATTTCTCTGGGAGTTCTTACGGGAATTCCTCCGGGAGGTTCTTTTAAGAATTCTTCCAGGTGTTCCTCCTGGAATTCTTACGGAAGTTCTTTTGGGAGTTCATCCTAGAATTCTTACGAGAGTTACTCCAGGATTTTCTCTGGAAATTCTTCCTGTAGTTCTTCAATAAATTCCTCCAGAAATTCCACCGGCAGTTCCTCCGAGAATTCCTCTGATAATTACTCCGGAAATTCCTATAGAAAATCCCCCGGGAGTTCCTCCGGAAATTACTCTGGGAGTTCCTCCGGGTGTTCCTTTTCAGAGAAACACCCGGAGAAACTGCCGGTGAAACTCCCGGAGGGATTCTCGTAGAAACTGCTGGTGGAGCTCCCGTAAGAACTCCCGAAGGAATTTCAGGAGGAACTCCTAGAAGAATTCCTAGAGGGCCTCCCGGATGAGCTCCCAGAGAAACTATCGGAAGAACTTCGGGAGGAATTTCCAGCTTAATTTCTGGAGAAAGCCTAAATGATTTCCTGAAAAAAGCCTGAATAATTTCCTGGAATAGCTTCTAGTGGAACTCCCGGAGGAATTTCCGGAGAAACTCCCGGATGAATTGCGGGTGAATTCCTGGAGGAACTCTCGAAGGAATTTTCTGGAAGAATTTCTGAAGAAACTCCCGGGAGAATTTTCAAAGGAACCCCGGGGAAACTACCAGAAGCATTCCCGGAAACAAGAGAATTCATCTTATAGACAAATCTGGTCTAGCTGGAACCTTTGTTGGGGTTTGTAGCTGGACCATCATCATCATTAGAGGACCTCCCGGAGAATTCCCTGAAGAGCTCGCAGAGAAATTCTCGGAGGAGCTTCTGGTGGAAAATCTATATATAAATTCCTAAAGAAGCCTAAATAAATTCCAATTCTGCCGAAATTCCCGGAAGAATTTTCAGAGGAACTGCCGATAGAACTACCGGAATAATTCTCGAAGGAAATCCTAGAGAAATTCTTGGTGGAAATGCTGGTGGAACTCCTGGAAGAATTCCAGGAGGAATTTTCGGAGAAACTCCTGGAGGATCTCCCAGAGGAAATCTTGAAGTTTCCACCGGAATTCTTGAAGTTTCCACCGGAATTCTTTCAGGATTTCATTGCGAATTAATTTAGGAATTCCTCTGAAAATTCAATTGTTGATTTCATTTTCGGTATAATTTCTGTATAAATTTCCGGTGAAATTCCTGGAGAAATGCTTTGAAATTTTCACAAGAAATTATTCGAAACAATTCACGAAAAATTTTATGCAACTCACACAAAAAATTCGAAGATTTTTCTTGAAATTCTCAGGATTGTTTACTGGCAATTCTGCGGAGTTTCCACGGAATATTCTTATACTTAAAAATTATGGGAAACAGCACGAAATTATTTGAATTATTGCAGGGAATTCTGCAGAACTTATAAAGAAGTTCGTGAAGATTTTCTTGGAGTTAATAATGGTGGAATTTTCGGATCAATTCCCGGCAAAATTTATGGTGGAATTCCTGAAGACACTGCCAAAGAAGTTGCTGGAGGCATTCCTAAAGAATCCCTGATAGAATTTCGGATAGAATGCCAGGAGCAATTGTCGAAGGAATTCCTGGAGAAAGCTTGCATATTGATTTTTCTGCCAATTTTATAATAAATATTATTTCAGAGAGGATCTGTTTAGAAATTCAGATGTATGGTTCTAGTTTTCTTAAACTTATGGAAGAATGCAGGATTTTTATAACAATTGTTATAGCCGATTTTATATTCTTTCTGAATACTAAGTTCGTCAATATTTTTCTCACTTTATTTAAAAATATCTGATGAGCAATAAATCACGCATTTTTAAATCCATTATTGTTTTAATCATTATTGTTTCGATTTGGTTTGGATTTGGTTTCATGTGTTAATATTCATGTGTTTTTATAAAACTACTATAAAACTACGATTTAGAAGACCAAAAAAGTTGGCCCCCCCCTTCTCGAAATCCTGGCTACGCCCATGTCTTTAATAACTGTACTACAAATGTGTTTTTCTCTTCATTAGAAGGGCACTTTATACCAGAGACGATGGTAAAATATAGAGACACGCGGAGAGAATAAAAACAATTCTGGCTTCACGGCCAGCCGACAAAAAAATCCTGTGCGATTGGCAACATAAAAATTTGTGAGAGCTTAAAGTGACTCTCAGTGTGAGCAGTTATTTCGTTTGCTCCAACTATATATTTTGTCTTCTCTAGCACCTATGCCACATGTTCAACAATAAATACGATTGCATACAATATATAAATTTACTATGAGAACTATGAAAACATCTTCATTTACTTAACTTTTCAAACTTTTTCATAATTTCTATAATGTTGATTACAATACTAAATGCAAGATAGATTTAGTAACGATTGATAATGTTTGTTTTCTTTGCTCGTTTGGAATTGGAACCGGCGGTTCGTTTGGTACTTTATACATTTTCTTGGAAAAAGTTGAAAATTCAAGGGATTTTGGGGTCAAATGAGCATCAAAGTGCATTCTATGTACTTTTTCCGTAATTGCTGTGAAAATTATTGTCTCAAAATGTCGGACAGATATTGATAAATGTTTGCGTAGCAATAACTGATGAAGTATATCGTTTTATAAATGTTTTGTTTTGATATTTATTGGATAGAACAATATTTTGTATTGCTTCTGAATAGCGTCGAACATTTCCAATCCATAATCGATAGCACAACAGGACAAGAACAGTCATATAATTTGAGACTCGATGTGCTATTAGATAAGATGTGATAGGAAATACACTTTTTTCTTGCATTTTTGGCCAAACTTCCATATGAAATAATTTATATCAATGATTTTGAGTTACGAAATGATGGAGTAATATTTTTTGAATGATGTTTGGCAATTATACTATAAAAAATAATGAATATTCGTGCATATTATTTAAAAACAAAAAACACTTTGTACTTTGAAGTCAAACAACTCTTAAAGCTCATTGAATGTATTTTTTTATTCTAAAATTGAAAACATCCATCATGGATGACTCACAATGCCGTGAATCTCAAGTCAGTCCCATCTGTATTTGAATCAATTTTGAGAAAGAACCGTGATTCACTTTTTTTTTTGTATATTTAGCTATGCTAGTCAGAACGGGAGTTTGTTCTAGAAAATTGAAAATCCATTCTAAGTCGGATTGTCCCATAACGAAAAGTAACCGCAAGTCCAATTAGTAAAAATAATTAAAATAGTTTAAAATAAATTGCAATAACTTGTTTGTTTAGTTATATTTCTTCATTATTAACAATGGTTAATAACATCGAGGTTAAGAAATGATTTTTTTGGTAGCATTTTGAAGCATTTTTGTATGTTTACTGTTCTGGCAAATTCATCCAGTATGATTCACTATCGTTATTGGCAATTAAAAGTGAGGTTATGTTTCGAAAAAATTCAAAACTAGAATCAAAATTTACGCTTTCTTATCACTTCAATTGTAAGAAGCAAAGCAGGGTAGGGTAAAAGTTCCGATAATCGAGGTTGCTCCTATAGTTGCGGTAGTGTAGTTTTTAGAGAAACTACAGATTTAACGTAGCAACCCACATTGTTGATCAATTACGTGTACTGTCGTTAGACAAAACAAGCACAAACAGCCTAGCAATATCCTCGAAAACGGTAAATAATACTCAAATAATTTATTTTTTTTTGACTTTGCACCAATAGTTGCGGTAGTGTTCCTATAGTTGCGAGTCCCATACAAAAACAGTGAGATTCGCAACTATAGGAACACGAATTAATAAATACCGCAACTATTGGAACATTGTACCAATACTTGGAGAAATGATTTTAGGTCACAATCAAGGATTTTCTTGCGATCGGAACTTAATTCTCATAAAATAGTGTTACTGGGCTGTCGAATACACCCTCGAGGTAAGTGAAATACTTTATCTATTAGGTGTAAGCGAGAAATTAGTGATGGCGCGTGCTTATTACCTCCACTATTGGGTCTTTGACCCTATTCATTTTGAAGCATTTTCTTCCATTTTAATCACAAGAAACATTGCGTAGAACGCGTCAATCATTAATTTATCGAAGGATGATCCTTCGTTTTTAACCTAACTTTTATCTGCCAATTGATGTACGGTAAAATAACTTTCAGCAAAGTAGCTTTGCTCTCTTCTGATATTCCTTCGAGGACAGCTTATCATTTTAGCATGTCTTGCAGAAGGAATCCATCACTTTGAATCTGGTTGCACGGTAGATTCCGGGATACTATAGGTAGATTCACTTTCGGTCCGATTTCAATCGCTACCGTAGGTCCAAACGCAGCGACTTTCGCTTGTTCCATGCGTTGCGCCTAGTTGCTAAATCCATGGAACTCACCATCGTCTGACTCATTGGACGAATCTTCATCTGATCCATACAACCAGAGGCGTCGTGTGATCAATTCTTCAACCTGTGCACTATTTAAATCACGGGGATGACAAGCTACGCCATCTTTGTCACATCTTTTCTGAATCACCAATACGAGTGCACTGCGAATGCAACATAAACAATTGCTAGGGTGAAAATGATATAAAACGAACAAAGGCATAGACAGTACCTTGTGCAACTAGCATTCTAAATAATTGAGCAAATAAGTTGAACATTCTTAAATTTGAAGCATGAAATCAAGTGTAAAATTGTTTTAATTGATAATTCGTTAAATTTTTCTCTATTTTCTCATGATTGTATCATGTTGCATTATTGAGTGGTATGGGCGTTTTGCATCATATTCTCCTGTAAAAACGTAAACATTCAAAATTCATGCACATACTATTGCAAAATAAATCAGTATTGGGGTAATTTGACACTGGGGGATAAATTTATCCCCCAAAAAAGAACGAACAATAAAACCTGTCAAAAACCATAGTAAAAAAATTGGATGTCGCTCCTCTGATTTAAATATTTCCAGAAAAACACATAAAAGGGACCTGAAATGATAAATCAGTCATTTACCAACGCGATTCTCAATAAGTTTCGCTTATGTTGTTGCATCTAACTGGTTCTTAGCTACTTCTTATTTTCTGAAATAAATCAAACTAAACTAAGCTTAAAAGTGATAGTTCGTAAAATTGAAAATTACTTTCATCAGAATCGTTCCCAATGTGACAAATAAGAAATATATCTATTCGGAAATTATTGAGCTGGCACTTTCAATTCTAATTTGAGTTATTTCATAAAATGAGACGAAGTTTTAAATACAGAAAAGGAAATTGGAATATATCAATCATGCAAAGTTACTAATAATAGTTTGTAATTAGCATGTCATATCAGAAAAATAAAATTCTGTACAATAAAGTGAACAATGAAGTTGATATCCTTAACTCAATTAATAATTACTCTATTTACAATTTATTTCTTTGATCAATATACTGGACTGGACAGATGTCGAACAATTTTCGTCCATCAGCATGGCCATTTCCTCACAAACATTTTCATAAATTTGTGTGGACCATTGACATTTGACGTACCCCTCTCCCTAACTAAATACATTGGATCTCTTGAAAAAAAAAACCTTCAGCAATAAATGTCTTTGAAAATGTTTAACCGTTTCATATTCGCTAATTCTGCGACAATATAAATTTTCATCAGATGTCTGTTATGTTAATATTGTCAGATACTTCAAGGCGCATTTGTAAACAGGCTTTATTGCAAATGCTTATTAGCAGATGACAATTTCTGTTTAAATTGAGCTAATGTCGCGCTAGTATTATCGGACAGTACATTGTCGCCAGGATTAGTGGGCCATCCCATTTAATATCAAATATCAAAAGCGCTTTTGCTTCGTGGTGCTTATTCAAAGCGGAACTTTCGTCATGGAACGCTTTGGGGGAGCAGAAATGCGCGCCCTTCACTCTTCTCTTTTGATTTTTTTTTCTGATCGCGCTCTCTTCACCGAATCGCGCATGCGCTGTTTGAAGCGGTTCTCGATAGGCACCAAACCGTGCACTGCCAGCGAAGAACGCTTTGACTACCTATACATCGCCGATTGCGGTTAGAGCAGATGATCCACACATACAAAATAATGCGTGTATGATGCATGACAAAGCGTTCTCGGCTGAAAGTTCCGTGTTGATACAACATGTGGTGTCGGTGGGTCGGTTCGGTATCGTAGAGAAAAATATAACGCGCCCCCATCGCAGCATTTGGTTGCCTCACATCACATGCCGCCTATGAAAAAATTCATGCATATTTTCCGTTTATGTACCTATCTAATAGTCAAATTTGCATTTATCAAATGCACATTATTCAATATATGTTTAGATTAGAAAGACAAGAAATCTATCGAGAGTTTAAATGTTGGGGATAAAATTGTCACATGTGCAGTGCACAGGTTGCCATGCGGACGCGACGCCTCTGCATACAACATAAGGCATTGTAACATTATTCGGAACGAATCCAGCTTTTCGCGCACGTTAATGGCTGCCGGTTTCTGACACTTGGCTGCCTAGAAAAGTGTCAAAAAATGTCAGCCATTACCACGCGCGAAATGCTGGATAGAAAAAACCATAGACAAACAGACATAACACATCGAACATTCACTCATCAAATTCATCGTCGTACAAACACGAACGACATCTGTTGTTTTCACTTAGTTGGGCGAATCACGAACCAGATGTCGTTAGGAAGGGCAAAAGATACTTTTGCATATAATCAATAAAGACGGATCCATAAAAAAATGAAAAACGATTCGTAAATAACATCAAAATGTTCCATAAAACGCTACCATAAATCCTTAAAATAGTTCACAAGATTCCATAAAGAAATTTTTTTCGATCCCCAACTAAGCTAAAATTTTGCAATTAATAAGAAAATATGTTCCATTAACATGGTCAAGAAAAACAATACAATTCTTGCTATTTTCCCATGAACGTATGACAAATAATCCAGAAATCTTTGGAAAATAATCCATAGAAAACTATATTTTGATCCATTAAACATTTTTTATCGTGATGATGATCCATAATTTCAGTAATATGATTCACAATTCATATGATCCATAATTCTAATCATAATTTGATCCATAGTTTTGGTGATATGATCCATAAATGTTGCCAAATGATCCATAGATTTTTAAAAATGTTTGAATCAATTAATATAGTTTCATTAGCCTTCTTTCCAAGAATTATGGATCACATTATCAAAATTATGGATCATATGACCAAAATTATGGATCATATCACTGAAATTATGGATCATCATCAGGAAATCATCATTTGAAATTTTATGGATCAAAATATAGTTTTTAAGGATCATAAAATTATTCTGTATGGAAGCTCCCGAACTTTATGGATTTATGGTAGCGTTTTATGGAACATTCAGATGTTATTTACGGATCGTTTTTGCACATTGGACGGTGCAAAGTAAGGGCTGCCGTCAGAAAGCAAACGTCAAACTCGAGCAAATCCGATGCGTGCGCCACTTGTGACCGATTCTTCTTCTTCTTATTGGCATTACATTCCCCACTGGGACATTACCGCCTCGCAGCTTAGTGTTCATTCAGCACTTCCACAGTTATTACCCGCGAGGTTTCTAATCCAGGTTACAATTTTTACATTCGTATATCATGAGGCTAAAGCCCCAAACGCAATACAACGGAAACGGCAAATTTGACAGAAAATATATGGGCTAACTGTCAAATTTTCCGTTTCCGTCACCGTTCCGTTGTATTGCGTTTGGGGCTTAACACTCAAGAAAGCGAGACAATTTCCAAACCGAAAATTTCCTAGACCGTCACCGGGAATCGAACACAGCCAGCCTCAGCATGGTCTTGCTTTATAGCCGCGCATCTTACCGCTAGGCTAAGGGTCCCTCCGCCCCTTGTGACCGATTGACCAACTAATAATTATTTAAAATGGCCAGTAAATCAGTTAACCATGAGAATTTCATGAATGTTATGTCTGTTTGTCTGTGGAAAAACTTTAATTTTTGCACTACGGAATTATTCTGCCGGGACAAATAAAACAAAGCGTTACCTAGACTAACGCTGCTCCAATGAGAGAATCGTCTCCGCAATTGGCTCTTGCACAGAGGGGATCTAAGGATTTTAGTAAATAATATTTCATGGACGTGGCACACTTCTGTTTGTAGTTATCGAGCTCTTTTTGTCCTAGTGTCCCATATAATAACATAATTTGTCATATTTTTCGTCATTTTATCACTATTATACTGTTCCAAAAATGTATTTTCATATTCAATGTGGATCCACAGAAGGGCACCATAAACATTCTTGTCCATAAATGTAAGGGGTTTTTGTTGGGAAATAAACATCAATGATAAAATAAAGTAAATCATGTGATAAAATAAAGCAAATAATGGGTAATACCCTTCTTTCCTCCATTTCGGCCAATATCCCTTATGAAATATCGTTGCATAATATTTTTGAGTTAGGATTGAATGGAGTATAATTATTTTAATTAATATTTGCCAATGATATTGTAAAAATAACAAATATTCGTATATTGCATTAAAAAAAAGATTTCTAGTAGATTTTGAGGTCAAACAAATTCATCCCAACAAACAATTTAAGCTGAATAAGCGAGTTTTTTTAGCTGAAGAAGCATACTTTCAATGGATTAAGCCGTTTTCCGCTTGCAATATTTGATGGGATATTTACTGTTAAAAAATCATGAATGAGTTTTCATTTTTTTGGCTCCGAAATTCCATGTTTTACTGCAATACATATAAATATTTCTAGGATTTTTTTTTTCAAATAGGCGTAATTGTATCTGACCTTGAAATTTGAAACGGCTGATACTCTCTCTATTTAGCATATTTTTTCAACTGACGTTACTACCAGATAGATTGAAATCTATTCTTTCTGTTGGGGACTTTAGTTGACAAAAATAATTTGAATCGCTATTCCGAAAACCAAGGTAAAAATCAATTACGCCCTTTTTAGAAACAAAAATCCCTAGATTTGTTTTTTTATGATCATTTTTAATTTAAATAATATAACTTTATCATTTCCTAGTTCAGTAATAATATTTCTTATAAGACTCTAAGAAAAAAGGCAAAAAAATACAATAGTTCCTATCATCTTTTATAATAATGACTGAGGAAATGCTAATAGAACTAAATTGAAAAGCAGGCCACGCTTCAGTTGGAATGTAGAGCCATTGAAGAAGAAGAAGAATATATCTAAATCGCACGTTCTCCAATCTATTATAGACCTCAGAAAAATAGACCTTTCCCGCCAAAAATTTTTATTCGCTCAATCGATTCTTTGGCTTATTTAAGGTCAACTTTCACAAAGATCCCAAACCAAAAAAGTGCTGCACGTGTGAACCGGGTTCTATCACAAACGCCCGAATGACAAAAGCCCGAATTCCATTCGCCCGAATAGACCAAACGCCTGAAAAGACCATTCGCCCGAAAAGGCCGTTCGCCCGAATGGACCATTCGCCCGAATAGACTATATGCCCGAATAAACTCTTCACCTTACCTTTTGAAAAAAAAATGTGACTAATAAAAATAAATAGTGTTTAGGTGAGCATTTTTATAGCAGCCAAGACTCCAATCAAACACAGTTTGGATAATTGTTAGCATAGGTTAATTTTAGACGAGTTCTGCGTTTTCTTTATATTCCATGCAACAAAGCCGAGACCCCCACAAAAGCTACTCCATGAATAGAACCTTCCACCATTCTCTCCAAGCCGCCATAGGGTAAAAACGTTAATAAAATTCCCAATCCGAAACAGTTATCAAAATGTTTTAAAAATCGCGATTGAAATAAATAGATGGTTTAATGTCGAGACTTCAAATAAAGTGGTGATCTGTTTATTAATGTAGTTGTTTTCTTGTTCAATTAAACGAACTGAAAGTGATTCTCGGTGGATGTAACGGTCATTTTCAAATGGTGAATGGCAACGGTTTTGGCAACTTAATTGACCTAAACGGTTCTAGGATTGGACCCTATCGACGCTGGCCACTAGACGTAACATAAAATTGGTGCCGTGACCAGGATACAGCGTTCGGACCCTTGAATCTCTCCGAAGAACATCAATCGCATATCAATCTTTGGAATCAATCGCCATCTTCATAGCCCATACCTTCCCTTTGTTCTTGGTCGCCGACCAACGAATCGGACATCTTGGCGTTCTGTACCGGCGGTTTGACATCGTGTCTGGCATCTAGTATTCCGAAGGGCTGTTGCAGCTGTTGTTTATTATACAAGGCATAACTTTGTCATTGAGAAGGTTAGTGTGGTTCCAATAAATTCAAACTTGGTTTGCGTCTCTACCGGGTCTTCATTTGAAGGGAACTTACAATACGGTTATCTGCTGCATAACGAGGTACTCCTGTGGTTGC
This sequence comes from Armigeres subalbatus, assembly GCF_024139115.2. Taxonomy (NCBI): domain Eukaryota; kingdom Metazoa; phylum Arthropoda; class Insecta; order Diptera; family Culicidae; genus Armigeres; species Armigeres subalbatus. The sequence goes on along the minus strand of NC_085141.1, from coordinate 157,255,532 downwards.
TGGTTCCGGACAATATAAAATACAAGGCATTTGTCCACCTTGTACAAGGAAACCTCATCCAAGATGACCAGGAAGAAGATTCTCCAGCTCGAGCATAAACGGTACAACATCCTTGCCGCACTGGACCGCTGTGAGGATTTTTCGAACAACTGTGATGCTGAGAAGGACCATTTTGAGATCACCCTACGGCTTGAAAATATGGACAAACTGTGGATTTCCTTCGAACACGTGCAAGCCGAAATTGAAAGCAACGATGAATCAGTGCAAGAAGAGTCTAATCACATGGCTACGCGTGAGAAGTTTGAATCGAAATTCTTCCGTGTGAAAGGAGTGCTACTGTCGAAAATGCCTGATGCAAATAACCAACGGCCTACACTTCAAGATCCACAAAACTCATCGCATTTAGCCGGAGTCAAGCTGCCAACAATCAGCCTCCCAGAATTCAGTGGAGACTACAACCAATGGTTAACATTTCACGACACGTTCATCGCATTGATTCACTCATCTACGGAGCTATCGACGGTGCAGAAATTCCACTATCTTCGGGCGGCTGTGAAAGGCGATGCGGCTCAGCTAATTGAATCACTCACCATCACTTCGATGAATTATGCTGTAGCATGGCAGGTTCTGGTGGACCGCTACTCGAACACTTATTTGCTCAAAAAACGCCACCTTCAAACGATGTTGGATCACCCTAAAATAAAACGCGAATCAGCAAGTGCATTGCACAATCTCATCGACGCTTTCGAGAAGCATACAAAGATACTCAAGCAACTGGAGGAACCCGTTGACGGTTGGAGCACTATTCTAGCCCATCTTCTTTGCGCTAGATTGGATGACGTCATATTTGATTTCCTTCTTATCCCATATTTTGTTGTACACGTCTCTCACATGTATCTAAACATTCGTTTCGTTTATGTGTAAAATAATAAGAAATACAGCGACGTTATGTACTTTCTTATTCATAATATTCAAATAATGACTTGATTTCTTTATATACGTATGCATTAAGTCCTTTAAGGTAGCTTCACACCTAGGGAATTTGGTCCGCATAGTTTTCCTCAGGGCACAGGGACCAAAATCCGGCGGAAAACTATCCAGAGGTGTAAAGCCCCATTTAACATTATTTATAAATAAAATCTACTCATCACTGTCTTGCAATCCATTCACATACAAAAAAAGGCAGTTTCAATCGCTCAGCATTGTTGAGAGAATCAGATATTAAAATATGTTTTATGTATGCTGGTCACTTATACCGGTCTAAAAACATCCTGAAATGAATCAAAACCTGAATAATTAGAGCTGTAGCGAAAAAACACGTTGCAGGGGTATTTATTTAAACCAATCGTCAAAAATAAGAGGCGCAAATAGGAATTCACCCTTCTTTTCTTCATACATTGTTCTTTCTAAATGTATTGAAGACATGATTTCTTCCCTAAGTATTAAGGTTCAAGCAAAATTCGTTTTAAAGATAAGCAAAAACGAGCCACGTCGTATAATGTAACGTCGGTGACGACGTGATGAACTCTTATAACCATCAGAATGTGACGATATATATGTACATATCGACAGATGATATATGATAAGATAACATTGGACGCAGAACCTTTCTTGTGATCAACTATCCTAATAATAATGATGGAACGATCTTTCTATTTCCTTCAACACATCATTCAGTGTTCTAAACACAACCCAAGATTTGGACAATTGACGGAACATTCTCAACTGCTCCACAACAATTTGCTCAAGTCAAGCTCTATCTGGAATAAGGGCGAATGTCGCAAGAGAGGATTCTCTTCGTCGACTTCCCCTCTTTTTAATAAAAGTGACAAGCAGCGGATTTCTTAGTGGTTTATCACCTAAGCACGATGAAAAACAATGCGAGCTTGCATTCTGATGTGATAAACTGCAAAGGAATCCTCTGCTTGTCACTTTTATTTGAAAGAGGGGAAGTCGACGAAGAGAATTCTCTCTTACGACATTGAAGTGTTGAAGTGCTTGAAGTGTTCACAATTTACGGAACTGTAGGCGAAGGTCAACACTGCGGTGATTCGTTCCCTTGGTATTAATGCTAAAATACGGGAACGTATAATACAGCCTTTTGTTCACTGATAGAACGAAATTTATCAGTATACGTTAGATCCAGAGTATATACTATTGGATTTTAAGATAGCTGAGATTAATGCTGAGGAACGTGTCTTCACACATTCAAGGATGTTTCTTTCTCCTCAACCAAAGTTTTGTTTTTAGAAAACATCAGCGATTGGGATTACAATCGGCATACGGGAAGGATTACAGACTTCAACTTGCCTATAAAAAGTTTGTTACCTTAGCACTTTTTTCATGTTAAGATATAACAAAGGCATTCAAGGAGGTTCGAAAATCTTTCCCAAAGAAAGGTATTTTTTTAATAAGCAAGTATTATGTAAATGGGGTGTACCCGTTAGGCACAATGGACGTTATACATAAATTACACAAAGAACAGCTCATGACATAAAGAAGGCAGAATTATGTCAAACGACCATTATGCCTAACGTACATTATCCCTAGCGTCCGTAACGCGTAACGTTCATTATGCGTAACGTACTTATACCTAACGTAGCGGACACATGTGACTGGTCGCCAATCAACGCACAACAAGGCCACTAGAGACCCACTTTTTTCCCTTCACTATGGCCGGTCTATGAAAATACCCTAAACAGTATTCCTCGAACTTCCAACAACATTTTAGGGTGGCACAATAAGTGGAATACGCTTTTGAAACGAGGAAGTCCTCCGTTTTACAGCCAAAACAGTTCCCACTAGAAGAAAGAAATGCGACTACTGATACCCTACGACCACTGCAGACATCTAAAATAGCAGAAAAGAATGAAAAAATAGACAAACTAGTACGTTCATATATTCCAGGTGATTGGCATATTTTTTTCTTTTAATATAATTAGGAAAAATAACATGTTGTTATAGAAACTGGAGGTATACATAAATATATGACCTATTCGGGCGAATGGTCCATTCGGGCGAGTGGTCCATTCGGGCGAGTGGTCCATTCGGGCGAGTGGTCCATTCGGGCGAGTGGTCCATTCGGGCGAGTGGTCCATTCGGGCGAATGGTCTTTTCGGGCGTTTGGTCTTTTCGGGCAAATGGAATTCGGGCGTTTGTCATTCGGGCGAGAGTCATTCGGGCGTTTGTGATAGAATCGTAAACCGGCCTGAAAAATTCACCCGATGTTTGTGCAAATCGGGCCATATCTTAAAAAAAACAGAACTTTTCGATTTTTGTTTTCGATTTTAAAAATAGTTGCATGCATACCAAAGCAATAGCCATCCATGATGTGCATGGAGGCCCTTTCAGGCCTTGTGCATGATTTACGATTCAGATATGTCAAAATCGCATGTTCTACGTTCTAAAAATCACTCTAGAATTTAGGCCAATTGGTCTACCAAGTCAACTAGAGTCGGTACAAAACCAAGAGCAATTCATGATGTTCATACAGGCGCTTTTGTACCATGTGCATGATATCCAATTTAGAAATGTCCAAGGAAATGTCCAAATCGGCAGTGTTGGAAAAAACTCAAAATCTCAAAACTCACGAATGATTCAAATCAATCGTGAATTGAAAAGCATCCAACCTAGCACATTAAACTCATGGCTGATTTAAATCATCCATTTGAATCATCGTATGTTTTCTTTTGTTCTGCTACTACAATTGATACTCTTGTGTGTAAACAATAAATTGCCCCCTCTTGCGTGTGTGATCAATAAAGTTTGAATTTAAAAGCTTTTTGGAGCCATAAAATTGATTGAAATAATTGAAACGATGCGATTTAGCATGAAAAACTCAGACGTAATGCATTCCTTCAAATTCGCCAAAGAGTTTGCTCGCGTCGAGCACTCCGATGATTGAAATTTGTGAATTATTATATTAGAACCTTGGTCTGCCAGGTCGATTACGCTTGATAGAAAATTGCCCATTGCTATTCTATTTGTACCAATCTTAGTCAATCACTCGCACATCACTCGATATCAGCTAATGGACAAAAAATTATGCCCTATTACAGAGTATTTACTGCATTTCCATGACTCGATGGTCTCTTCAATATCATTTCAAAGAAGTTTTACTGTATTTAAATTGTAAATTATCTTCGTGGTCTCTAAGGGCCTGTATGGACACCAGAAGTTGTTATTGATTTTTTGCTGAGCTCAGTTGACTTAAAAGATCAATTAGTCTCCTGAATGATTTTGAGAACTGAGAACATCCATAGAGGAATGCGGAATTCATTTGAAAATGAAAGCCAGCTGGCGAATCATTTTGTCAATCGTAGTTGAAAATGACGACTGAAGGTGTTAACCTGCCAGCCAACATGACCCCAGGTTCTTTAGCATGATCAACACGTTGTAAAGTAGTTCATGCAATACTATAATCGAACCAGGACCATCATGTTACACTCACACCAACCTTCTTGGCAGTCCAGATTGGCAGATTTATTAAGGCTGGAAGGGGTAGTTCACCGGATCAGGAAATATCTGAATCGTAAATCACGCATATTGCTTCTGAGAGACTGTAAAAACACCATGAGTTGCTATTGGATTTTAGAAAAAACTGTAATGAAATCGTTGTTGCGCGGTGTTACATTTTAAGCATTTTTCGTCCATATAAAAAGGGCCAACTGTCGATCTTTCCTCCGACGATTTAAGAATGTAGGGACACGGCAGGTATTTTCGTCTGTTCGTCATAGTCTCGAAAACCAATACAAAAGACGCTTTTTTGTAAAACTCATACGTACCAAATCGTAAGCTCAGGAGTATCGTTCTACTATAGTGGAGTTTTAGCAAATGTACGTTGCTTTCGTTGGTTTTAGCCCCTACGACGAAGGACGGAAATACCTGCCGTGTCCCTACGTGTAGCCGATCTGAAATCTGAGGTCAGTTTCAGAAAATCCATGAGCTGAAGATTGTTTTGGATATATAAACATTTAAATTTGGAATTTAAATGCCTAAGATATTGCTAAGTCAAATCCCGGTCAATACCACCCGAGTAACTTAAGTGTCAGTTTTGTTTGGCTTACGTTGCCAACCAATGCATTTGTAAGTTGTATGACATAGAGACCCTAGAATTTGCAGCTATATTACTTAGACTTCAATACAATTAAGTTGATAACTAATTGAAACTCACTGCATATAGCAACATACTTCAATTGACCGGCCACCGTCATTGTCTTCAATCATTTAATCCTACCGTCTGCAACCGTGTTGATTGATTTGATCCCAATTTTAACACTACCACTTTGTTTTTCTTTCTCTATTTTCCGCCCGCTCAGCATGTGTCCGATAAAATGATAAGGAGATCGATATTTCTGCTCTGGGCGGTAGGAGCATTCTTCACGTTCCTTCCTTTGTTCGGTTTCGGGATCTACTACGACGAAAGGAAGCAGACGTGCATCCGATATCGGGACGCCACCGACCCCACCCACGTCGCCTACGCCTATCTCTTCTTCAGTGTCGGTAAGTGAAATTGGTGAAAATCGAGCAATACAGCAGTGCCATCGCGGGGCTCTCGTCGGGAAGGAAGACCGGTACTTAATTAATTTCCGACCCGGTCAAAGTTCAATCCAGTCCCGAATTCCATGGTTATCAGCTATCTGACGCTTTCTGGAAGGTTGGAATATAAATTTTGCGGTGGCTAGGACCGTGAGTATTAAAGATGGGCTATGAATATTCGCATAACGGTCCTATTTAGATTATAATACGATGTTCAAACGCAACGCTATGTGACTATAAAAATGTCTCAAGGACTTTGCAACGGCACGTGCTTGTGTATCATTATTGGGGCTTTAATTTCCGTTAAAGGCTGAATTTATGATTCGAGAGCCACGGTGCTGTCATTTTGTCACTGTTCAAAGGTGATGGAGGGGTGCTCATCAATTTTCAATTATATTATTTTAAAATCTTTTATCCCTATTTGGCTTAGCACACGCCGATATGTTATCATAACTTATTTCATGTTTGTTAATCATGTTTAAATACCGTAGAGTGACATAGAAGCAGCACGCGATGATGACTGGCCCAGCTTAGTATGGGGAGATAAAAATGTTGTCGAATTCCACAGGATTGTGTCTTTTGGTGAAAAAATCAATCTCAAACTTTTAGCCCAATCGCTTGTTGCATAAGCTGGCGCATTTGATTTGAAGTTTGTAAATACACCTCCGTCACTCATTCGATCTGGAAATTGGTTCTGATTGCTCAATTGTGCTCAGAATTGCAAAAAAGGCAGTTGTTATGCTACAGAACAATTTCACAGAACATTGCACGATGATCAAAAAAACTTTTATTTAGATTTCGGCTAATTTATCATTACTTTTGGATTTATTGATCGAAACGGATCAGCCTATACGGAAAACTATATAAAAGTTCATTTAATCATCGTACAATGTTCTGTGAAATTGTTCTGTAGCATACCAACTACCCTTTTTGCAATTCTGAGTTCAATCGAGCAATCACAACCAATTTCCAAATAGAATGAGTGACGGAGGTGTATTTTCCTATATATTTTGGTTGAAATTCCCAAACAAACTTCAAATCAAATGTGCCAGCTTATGCAACAAGCGGTTGGGCTAAAATTTTGAGAGATTAATTTTCTCACCAAAAGACACAATCCTGGGGGGGTTGGGTGCCCCATGGAATTCGACAACTTTTTGTTTCCTGGGCCAGTCTACTACAGATTATTGAGTCGTCAATTAAGGTAGCACTTCGTGGAGCACAAGATTCAAGAATAATAAATAATTCGTCATGATCTAAGAATAAAAAGTTTTTCTTTCTTTTTCGTAGAAATAATTTGATTCAATATGCAACAACAGTTCGCTAACGACCAAAATGAAACTCCACCTAAAAAATAGAAATTTTTCATAAAAATAGGAGATTGACATTTTCCACCATATAAATTTATTTGCCCAATCGATTCTCCAATTTATTAGGGGGTCAACTTTCCAAAAAAACATGTTTCAACGCCTCTAACTAAAAAAATAAAACTAAAATCAAAAAAAAAAAATTTTTCCTGAAATTTGGGATCAGAAGTTATGGCCAAAATACTATTTTTATACAAAAAACACGCTAAAAACACTCACTCATATGTTTAAGTATTTTTTCCTCGAGAAAGGCACCAACACCGCTAGGTAGATTAATAAGGGTTTTTTAGTTTTTGTTTTTTATTTTTATAATAATTAGAGGCCTCAAAAACTATGGCATCTTTCAACAAATTAGTTAAATAATTCTCGCTTAACTTCTCAAAAGGACCTAAGTAACATTTTTTCATGAATTAATTTGAATAGCGCAATCAACAGAACAACATGAAAGCTTTTGATTGCAGTACTCAAATTAATTCATAAAAAATGTTACTTAGGTCCTTTTGAAAAGTTAAGCGAGAATTGATTGAGATAATAACACGAAATTTAATGTTTGACGGCAATAAATAGTTTTAATAAACATACAAGAATTGTCCAAAAATTAATAAGATATTAGCAAAATTATAATAAAAACGAGCAATGGCTACTGTCTGAGATAATCGCAAATAAGACTTAACAATGCAATGAATGTATTTTAAATCAGAAACAGAAACTGAAAAAATCGGAAAAGTGCTGTTTTTCAAGTTTGGCCTAACATTCGATTGATTTTGAACCAATTCTTTTTGCCGGTGCAGACAGCACTTTTTCAGTTTTTGTTAAATAAGTCTAAAAATCAATAGAGACAATAAAGTGAGTTACAATTTTTGACGGAATAGTCAATTGGCCACGAAAAAAGCAATGTGATGAATCGATGAGCAATGTGATGCATCCATTAGGAGAACCTGTCTAGCATACTGGAGTCGTGGGTTCAAATCCCACCGAAATAAGTGATTACTGTCGGGTTTCTTTTACTTATCATTAAATAACACTGACACACAGCAAATCAATTTTATAATTTCACTTTTTATTATTTTTCTTTTCATTTTTTTACAATTTCACTTTGTATGCATTACGCAGGCGTAATAAAAGGCATGGTATTTGAAACAAATTCACTTTAGTATTAGAAAAAATAATTATAATAAATGGTTTGGTATGAAAATATGCTTATTATTTTGAATTGTTTCAAAGAAACAATTGATTTTAATTGAGGAACAGATAGAAGCATGTACCAAAGAATCTTCTCAGAAAAGCAAAAACGTAAAAATTTAAAGGAATTTCAAAAATTTCTTCAGTGGAAGCTAGATAGCAAATGTGAGCATGTTTTGAGACACTAATAGACCACTTTTATGCATGTATGTGTGCGTATGTGTGAAAATTCTGAAATTTACTACCATATAAATCTCACTCATTTTTAAGGTATTAAACAAGATTAGTTTTACAAAATTAGGCATCCATAAGGCAGAATACATGTTATTGTTGAACGCTATTGAGTTTCGTTCTGATCAATGACTGATTAAATTAGTTGTGGGTTAATTAATATCGAGGTCTCTGGAAATTACGAGTACAATATATGCTACCAGCGTTACGATAGTTACTAATCATGTTACAATAGCTATTCAATCCGACGAGCGCCTGATAGATAGTCAGCAGGACGTACAGCGCGTTATCAATTCGTTTTGTTGTTACTCAACCCATAGAATCCGCCTTTGGGTAGGCAATTATTTTGTCACTTAACACGGTTGATCGCAGTGGGAATCTGAGCAGTTTTATCTCGTTTTAAATACTGGAGTCGGGAAATATTTCCTAATGACTAAGGAAGGGTCAAAATCTCACTGTAAGTGGATTAATCTGGGTTTTGACGTAGAACTACGTCTGTCTTTTCTATATTGGGGTACACTTTACGATTGCGAAAAATCGAAAAACGTCACGAAAATATGATAGACTTTGATCGTTAATATCTCAGCCGTTTATCGATGGATTTTTAATTTTTTGGACCATTCGACCAAGGAAGAGTCAACGTTTCATACTGAAATCGTTTTTTACGCGGTTTTTTACACGAATCGATTTTTATTCAATTTTTTTTTTACGCTCTTTTTGGGATTTATTTAGACATATTTTGGGATTTACGTTGTTTTTTACATTGTTTTAATTTACGCGGGCCATATCCTTCGCGTGAAAACCGACTCAAGTGTGTTACAATATTTATGTATGATAATTTACTATTGAAAATTTGCTAACAGTTTAGCAGTCGTTTTCGGTGAATCAATCAATCTCGTAAGTGCATCGCAAGCTACTTTTTCCATAGCACTACATCCCAACTGGAACTTGGCCTGCTTCTCAACTTCTATTAGTAATCAATTAGCATTTCTTTAGTTATTAATTGGACGCTTTCTATGCCCGCCTTTGCATTGTATCGTGTGTGGCAAAATCACAATTGCGAGAATGTTTCCCACCCGAAAACATCATATATCGAATCAAGAATCGATCTTGCCATCTCCGGATTCTTTGACTTTATTTACAAGGCCTCAAGCCAGCAAAGACGTCAAATTATTGCAATTTACAAAGTTTTATTTCTTGGGGCGTTTGACGGCAGCTTCTCGCTTACATCTATTGACCCCAGTAGAGGGGCTCGGAATCTTCTTCGCTGCTGCAATGGATGCGTTCTGGGAAACCTTATTCGGCTTGTTTTTGCTGATTCCCAAGTGTCTGCCGAAGTAAACACAAAGTCCGAAGCAACTCACGTGCAGGAGTAATAATTATTATCAATAAACTGTCTCTGACTTCCTCCATAGGATGACCACCAAACGCCGTTGAATGGCCAGCTACAACGATGAGTTTTTCTGAGACACCGGGGGTTTAGACTGACTTAGTAGCGGGTGCTTGGTCCCTGTTCCAGTTTCCGTCGGTGATGTTTGCAGCAGTAGGGGAAACTGGACACACATGATCCCCACTTTTTATTTCGGATGTTTCTCGAATGTTTAAATTTATACGATTTAAGATGGACTTGATAAACAATTTAGTAATAGGTTGTCGTGTATTACTCGGTTTTATTGTTAGATCTTATAAATTGATCTTGAAAACCATTTTTAGAGCGGAATAAAACTTAAAATGTTACTTGGGAGTTCACCTCGTTGAATGCAGGAGCAGTGGTTCTTCTTCGACAGATTCCTGGTTGGAGCCTTTTTTTTCAAAAACTCCGCCTTCTTCGGGCAGTATTTGGTGGTGGCCCGGTGTTTGTAACCGCTGTCGGCGCACTTACGATCGACCACCTCCATATTGTCGCACTGTTCTATTATTGGGTGCGGGTAGCCACACTAGTTGCAGCGTGGCTCGTTATTTTATATAGGGGGAATGACGGCTTTGGCAGGTTTTGTTCTATTATTGGCAGGGGGTTTTTATGTCTGACTATGCTCAAATTTGGCCTAAACATTCTTTGCATATCAAAGAACATTGTGGCCAAATTTCATAAAATTTGGTTGACAAAAACCCCCCTGCCAATAATAGAACAAAACCTGCCAAAGCCGTCTCTCCCCCTATGTATTCTTATTTTATAATAGAAAACATGTTTAGTTTCTCGACTTGGCGAGCTTGGGGCGTATCCGAGGATGGAGAGATGCGGCCTCGAACCGTGTATTGTGGCGTCAAATTGTTGATTCAGTGCAGGCTTGACAAAACTCCTCACACTCACTAGAGTCAAATAAAATCATCATCAGCAATAAGCTGCCTTTGCATCCTCACAATTGAGTGGAAGCGTAAAAAAGCAGAGGTACAAATACACAGAGTGAGGAAAAGCAAAATAAAAACACATGTGAGTGAGGCGTCGGGCGAAAGAGCACTCACTGAGCCTCCGGAGCGACGCTTTGTATGTGAAAAAATCTTGGAGGCTGTTTTGAGTGTGAGTGTAAGTGAGTGACGCACCACAAGAAAAAGATGAACAGATAGACTCGCTCTTGTTTTGCGACGCACAAGCTCGGGTTTAATGATGCACAATGTTGTGAGTTTTGATGCTTATTTCTGCTCCTCAAAAAAACTCTTGCTCTTGCTCATTTTCTACTCGCCGAGGAGTTTTTGGCAAGCCTATCTGTTTAGATGTAAACTAAATATTGATGAGTCCTTTTTAGTGAACGGCAAACCAACTAATGTAAGCATAAGGGATGAACTGACTCCTCTTTCATTGGATATTCTCCGCAAAATGCGCGAATCTCAAGAAATGCTTAAAATCAAATTTGTATGGCCTGCAAGGGGCGGAGGCATTCTTGTTAAAAAAAATGAAAATTCGAAACCTGATTTAACCCTTTATAAGGCAGTGGCAACTATATTGCCACCAACAAATAATATGTTTTTCTATTTATTAACAAGAGCTCTACTTATTATTTCACCAGAGAGGATTTGAACGGTATTATTAATCATTATTCAGAATTATTGAAACAATCGCCATCTCCAAAAAGAAAGAAGAATGTAAATTAGTGTTTATGTTATAAATATATTTGTTCGTAGTATTTTGTTCCTATTGTCAATAAATGTCCAATGAATTATTTACATAACAACATTGAAGAGTTCAATATGTTTAGTGCTAATGATTTATCTAGAAGCCTGCGCATATTGCAGTGGAATGTACGTGGAATAAATGATATGAATAAATTTGATAATATTCTTTTGTCCATTGATCATTTTGCAGTACCAGTTGACGTAATAGTCTTGGGAGAAATCTGGATTAAAACTGATAATACTTCGCTATACCATATCAATGGCTATAGCAGTATATTTTCAAGCAGAGACAGTTCATCCGGTGGTTTGGCTGTCTACATAAAAGACACACTCAAATTCAAATTAATTGAGAACGTATCTACTAGTGGGTTCCATCACATTTCATTTGAGTTGCTGTTAGATAATGGGTGTTTTGAAATTCATGGTGTCTACCGTCCGCCCTCATTTGATTTTAATTTGTTTAATGATTATGTTGAGCGTTGGTTGATCAATAGTAACAATAAGCGTCCTTGTTTAATATTTGGTGATGTTAATGTACCTGTAAACTTGTCCAATAATAATGTCGTGCTCAAGTACAAATACCTATTACAGTTCTACAACTTTGTATGTTCGAACACTTTCATCACAAGGCCCGCCAGCTCTAATATTTTGGATCATGTAGTTTGTAATATGGCTGATGCTTATCGTGTTTGTAACCATACTGTTTTCAATGACATTAGCGATCATTCGCTCATATTGTCTGAAATAAAACTACATTTTCGTACGGATCGTGTTGTGTTGTCTAAAAATATTGTTGACCACGAAAAATTACAGACGAATTTCAAACTCTTCGTTGACAATATTAATGTAGAAGGTGATGTTGATGCATGTCTACGCAGCATAATAACAAAATATAAAACTTTACTGAATGAGTGCACCCGTACTGTTTCAAAAACTGCCAATTTAAAGGGTACCCAATGTCCATGGATGAGTTTAGACGTTTGGGCGCTGATTAAACTGAAGAATAATTATTTGAAGAAGTGCCGTAGAAATCCTAATAATACAAATTATAGAGAGTTATTGTTACACGTATCCAGAAAGTTGGACTTAGCAAAAAAACAGGCTAAAAAAAGGTATTACGAGAATTTATTGAATAATACACCACATTCCAAATTATGGAAATCCATAAATTCCATCTTGGGTAAATCCAAAAATCAATGTAAACCTAGCTTCATTATTAATGGTGAAGATACTACAAACAGTAAACAGATTTGTGAGGCGTTCAATGAACACTTTTCAACTATTGGTTCAAAGCTGGCTGAGAGAATTCCTGCTACAACTGAAAATCCTTTACGTTACATTAATCCGATACCGTAATCGTTGTATATCTACCCAGCTTCAGTTAATGAAGTAATTTTAATAATAAATGAATTAAATATGAACAAAAGTGTTGGCCCAGATTGCGTTCCAACTAAAATAGTAAAAAATAATGTTCTTTCATTTTCAAGAATTCTCACCGACTGTTTCAACATAATCATCCAAACTGGATTATACCCTGATTGCCTAAAAACCGCAAAAGTAGTGCCTATATTTAAATCTGGAAATTCAAGTGAAATAGATAATTATCGGCCTATTTCAACCCTTCCAGTGTTCAGCAAAATTTTTGAAAAACTTTTAATTACCAGTCTTGTAACTTTCCTCGACCAACATAATGTATTGTATAACAAACAATATGGTTTTCGCAATGGATGCAGTACTACAGTAGCTATCACTGAGCTCGTCGACAATATATTAGAAGAAACTGATAACAAACGGTTGATTGGTGCCTTGTTTCTTGATTTGAAAAGGGCATTCGATACTTTAGACCACAATATTTGGCTGAGAAAACTAGAAATGTATGGAGTTAGAGGAATAGCCAATGAAATATTATGCAGTTACCTAAGCAATAGGATGCAATTTGTGTCATTCGATGGTGCAACAAGTTCTCTCAGAGAAATCTGCACAGGAGTTCCCCAAGGTAGAAACATTGGACCGCTACTCTTTCTGATCTACATAAACAATATTTGTAGAATAAATTTAAAAGGCACTCCAAGATTATTTGCTGACGATACTGCACTATTCTATGCGAATGTTAACTCAGAGCTCATTGTTCGAAATATAAATGAGGACTTGCAGTTACTTAAAGCGTATTTTTCATGCAATTTACTTCCGTTAAATTGGAATAAAACCAAATATATGTTCTTTCGATCTCTCGAAAAGCTAGCGAATGATTAGAAATGATACTATTGAAGGTGTAGAAGTTTTTAAGTATTTGGTCGTTTACCTTGACTGCACGTTATCATGGGATAATCATATCAAGAAAGTATCTGATAAAATTTCTAGTATGTGTGGTATTTTGAAGCGATTTAGCAGTTTCCTTCCACGTAAAGCTTTACTATTGTTTTATTTCGCTCATATCCATTCACATTTAAGTTATTTAATAATTGCATGGGGCAGAGCATGTAAATCTAATGATATGGAAATGCTAATATCATCTTCCAAACTTGGACGTACATGATCATGATAGCATTAGAGGCGAAAGTATAGAATTGATAGTTCCGTTAGGATACGGCAGGCATGAAGAATGTTTTTATAGAAGTCGATTTGAAAGCGAGCGGAGGGCAATATTTGTGATGGCACATATCGCACGACCTTCCTTCTGCCAAGCTCCCGTATGAAGGGGGAGGGAAGAATATCAGTGTGGAAGCTGATATATCTCCACTGGCAAAAGGAAGGTGGTTTGACTTGCTCATATGCCATCGCGTGCGGAAGGATTTGCTATCGACGAGTACTGTCTCCAAATTTCTAATTTCTATCATTGTAAATCGTTTAACTTCACGTAGAAGTAACACACACGAAATCATTAATTTAGTGTACTACCCTTGGTGGGGGCATCCATCAATCCAGCTGTTATTGGTCGACGGTACAGCAGCAGTGCCTTTCTCTGCTTTGTTCTCTCCGAGGCAGCCAAGTTGGTTGCGACGAGACGGACGCAATGAGAAAACAGAACTGTGCAATAAAAATCCTATTCGACTAAATGCTGATGTCATATTAGAAATTTGGAGACAGTACTCGTCGATAGCAAATCCTTCCGCACGCGATGGCATATGAGTAAGTCAAACCACCTTCCTTTTGCCAGTGGAGATATATCAGCTTCCACACTGATATTCTTCCTCCCCTTCATACGGGAGCTTGGCAGAAGGAAGGTCGTGCGATATGTGCCATCACAAATATTGCCCTCCGCTCGCTTTCAAATCGACTTCTATAAAAAACATTCTTCATGCCTGCCGTATCCTAACGGAACTATCAATTCTATACTTTCGCCTCTAATGCTATCATGATCATGTACGTCCAAGTTTGGAAGATGATATTAGCATTTCCATATCATTGTAAATCGTTTAACTTCACGTAGAAGTAACACACACGAAATCATTAATTTAATGTAAATCTAAGTTGAAGAATCGTTCACTAAAAGTAATTTATAATTTACCATACTTGTTTTCAACTGTTCGTTTATATACAGAGTTTCCACATAATGTGTTACCAATATTAGGGTTGTGTGAACTGCAAACCTTGCACATGGTTCACAATACCTTACATAATCCTACTGCACTACATAATATCATTCTTAGTACAGCACCTAGATCTTATATAGACAGGCTTTTCATCTCACACAACCTCGTGCGTATTCTAATTTTGGGCAAAAACGTTTTTCCTTTATCGGATCTGCCAGATTTAATATTCTCCCTAGAAATCTTCAGCAAGTAACAAACTGTTCTTCTTTCAAAACTAAAGTAAAATCTTATTTAAAACACCAAATTTCAAATTTATTAATCTAATCTTCAGCATGCTTTTTTGTCTTCTTTTAGTAAACCGTCATCAAACAATTAGATATTTTTGTTCCTAATTCAAATTTTATTTTATAGTCATATTTATTAATTATCAATAGTAGTAAAAAAATGCTTCTTTAAAAGGATATTCGATCCACTAGAAGCATTTCTAAGATAATTTTTCTTGTTCGTATTTCTCCTTATTTGTTGTTTATTTACTTATTTATTCTCAGCCACGTAGTAGTTTGTTAAGTATCCTCTTTATTTTTTCATGTGTTGCCAGTGGCTGAGAATTGAGTGTCCATTACCAGGGGGCTCAATTCGAGCTCTTTGGTGTGGGGGAGAGCGGAGGGTCACTCAAAAAAAAGAAAACAAAAATAAACGAAATGAATGTTTAGTTTCTTAGACATAGTTGAGAACCCCCTGATTGATTCACATACCGGTGTTAGTGCCTTTCTCGCACCAAAATGGCTAGAAAATATGAGTGAGTGTTTTTTAGCGTGTTTTGCGCCTTAGAATTAGTATTTTGGCTATAACTTCTTGTAGAGATTGTATGATGTAGAACAAAAATGTATGCAGCTCATTTTGGGAGTTGGTCTGAATAGGTTTGAATGACTATGGAATTGAGTATTCGTACTTGAGCGTGTATGCAAAGAGTGAGTACGAATCAAGTCAGTTTTGAAACGGTTGCGTTGACAGACGGACGTGAGATCACGACAATGTCGCGGACGGTAGTCGGACTATTCGTTCCCATTTCTAGCTGAAAGGTTTTGCTCGGCCTGTGTTTCCTGTCGTATTGTCGGGGTCAGTTTTTGTTTTGTTTCGGTTTGAGCACAGGTGTGCGCGTTTTATTTTAACCTCAGTTATTATTAAAAAAAAAGAAAAAAAAATGTTTGCATGTGCATGACGGCTCGGACTAGGGTTGACTCGTGTCGCCGTGTTTCAAGTTGTATGGTGGAAGTGTCGCGGGTTCAAAAATAATACGCAAGGATAAGTGATTGTATGTGATGTTTCTTATTTGTTGGATGTTGCTAGATGGGAGTTCCAAGCAAATTTGGATGTTTCTTCGAAACTGCTAGATATATTTATAATGAGGTGTATAGAGTTATTTTTGATTTGGAATGAAAACTATAATTAGATGGATAAAGCACATAAGAATTATGTTGATGGTAAGTTGGTTTTGCGTTGCAATTGTTATACAACAAATGCGCAAATTAAAAAAAAAGTAGAATTAAAAGGAAAAACACACAAAATTATGAACATTGTTATAAATTACTTGCATTGTACATATTATGCTGATTCTGACAACATAGTATTGCGTTTGAAATATGTGAGTTATTTAAAATGAAAGCTGATTTTGTACGATTCAGAAAATCGAAAGACCATTGATATTAAAAAAAACTAACTTTATTGGTAACGGACCTAGTTGGGTCAAGAAAATCCAACTCTGGAGTGGGTTGGTCGGTGGCTGGATATGCCATCGGACCTAGTTGGGTCAAGAAAATCCAACTCTGGAGTGGGTTGGTCGGTGGCTGGATATGCCATCGGACCTAGTTGGGTCAAGAAAATCCAACTCTGGAGTGGGTTGGTCGATGGCTGGATATGCCATCGGACCTAGTTGGGTCAAGAAAATCCAACTC
The DNA here is from genome assembly GCF_024139115.2 of Armigeres subalbatus. NCBI lineage: Eukaryota > Metazoa > Arthropoda > Insecta > Diptera > Culicidae > Armigeres > Armigeres subalbatus. The sequence goes on along the minus strand of NC_085141.1, from coordinate 157,238,618 downwards.
TGGAGTGGGTTGGTCGGTGGCTGGATATGCCATCGGACCTAGTTGGGTCAAAAAAAATCCAACTCTGGAGTGGGTTGGTCGATGGCTGGATATGCCATCGGACCTAGTTGGGTCAAGAAAATCCAACTCTGGAGTGGGTTGGTCGGTGGCTGGATATGCCATCGGACCTAGTTGGGTCAAGAAAATCCAACTCTGGAGTGGGTTGGTCGGTGGCTGGATATGCCATCGGACCTAGTTGGGTCAAAAAAAATCCAACTCTGGAGCGGGTTGGTCGGTGGCTGGATATGCCATCGGACCTAGTTGGATCAAGAAAATCCAACTCTGGAGTGGGTTGGTCGGTGGCTGGATATGCCATCGGACCTAGTTGGGTCAAGAAAATCCAACTCTGGAGTGGGTTGGTCGGTGGCTGGATATGCCATCGGACCTAGTTGGGTCAAGAAAATCCAACTCTGGAGTGGGTTGGTCGGTGGCTGGATATGCCATCGGACCTAGTTAGGTTAAAAAAATCCAACTCTGGAGTGGGTTGGTCGATGGCTGGATATGCCATCGTACCAAGTTGGGTCAAGAAAATCAAGTGTTGGAGTTGGAACAGAGTCAGTTTTGAATACATGATTTGAAGCATTATGCCTTGAAAACTCAAGTCAAAAAGGCAACTATGGAGTGTAAGCTATCGAGAGTTTAAATGTGTAAATATAAATGTAAGAATTTTTTTTCTTCTATATTTTGTGATGTTGATGCTGAAAGGATGTTTTGAGCCTGGAACACTCAACCCAAGAAGGCATAACCAAAATCGGCAACTGTTAGTCATCAAGAGTCAAAATTTGTAAATATGTTAGAAAAAGTTTAATATTTTCTGATTTTGATGCTGAAAGGATGTTTTGAGCCTGGAACACTCAACCCAAGAAGGCATAACCAAAATCGGCAACTATAAGTTAACAAGAGACAGAATGTATAAATATGTTAGAAAAAGTTTAATGTTTTCTGATTTTGATGCTGAAAGGATGTTTTGAGCCTGGAACACTCAACCCAAGAAGGCATAACCAAAATCGGCAACTGTTAGTCATCAAGAGTCAAAATTTGTAAATATGTTAGAAAAAGTTTAATATTTTCTGATTTTGATGCTGAAAGGATGTTTTGAGCCTGGAACCCTCAACCCAAGAAGGCATAACCAAAATCGGCAACTGTTAGTCATCAAGAGTCAAAATTTGTAAATATGTTATTGCCGATTTCACCAATTTGAAGAGTTATGTGTAGATTGTGATTTGCCCGCTTCTTTTTCTCACACTCACTCTCATTTCGGGTTGATCGATTTTTGTTACTGAAATTTACCCAATTATAACCCATTACTCGTTAGTCACATGTAAGCGTGTACACTAAATCGAATCCCGCCATGATTTGACGTCTATTTGTTTTCGGATTGAGCACTTACACACAAATATTATACACGGAAAATCAAACTTTTTTGAGTGTATTGAGTGTGAGAAAAAGATGACTGTGAGAAAAAAAATCTCGCAAAACTCTTATAAAGTGCAAAAAGCGCAATAGAAAAAGTTAAATGTTTTCTGATTTTGATGCTGAAAGGATGTTTTGAGCCTGGAACACTCAACCCAAGAAGGCATAACCAAAATCGGCAACTGTTAGTCATCAAGAGTCAGAATGTGTAAATATGTTAGAAAAAGTTTAATATTTTCTGATTTTGATTCTGAAAGGATGTTTTGAGCCTGGAACACTCAACCCAAGAAGGCATAATCAAAATCGGCAACTGTTAGTCATCAAGAGTCAAAATTTATAAATATGTTAGAAAAAGTTTAATGTTTTCTGATTTTGATGCTGCAAGGATATTCTGATCCTGGAAAACTAAACCCTAGAAGGCATAACCAAAATCGGCAACTGTTAGTCATCAAGAGTCAAAATTTGTAAATATGTTAGAAAAAGTTTAATATTTTCTGATTTTGATGCTGAAAGGATGTTTTGAGCCTGGAACACTCAACCCAAGAAGGCATAACCAAAATCGGCAACTATAAGTTAACAAGAGACAGAATGTATAAATATGTTAGAAAAAGTTTAATGTTTTCTGATTTTGATGCTGAAAGGATGTTTTGAGCCTGGAACACTCAACCCAAGAAGGCATAACCAAAATCGGCAACTGTTAGTCATCAAGAGTCAAAATTTGTAAATATGTTAGAAAAAGTTTAATATTTTCTGATTTTGATGCTGAAAGGATGTTTTGAGCCTGGAACCCTCAACCCAAGAAGGCATAACCAAAATCGGCAACTGTTAGTCATCAAGAGTCAAAATTTGTAAATATGTTAGAAAAGATTTAATGTTTTCTGATTTTGATGCTGAAAGGATGTTTTGAGCCTGGAACACTCAACCCAAGAAGGCATAACCAAAATCGGCAACTGTTAGTCATCAAGAGTCAGAATGTGTAAATATGTTAGAAAAAGTTTAATATTTTCTGATTTTGATGCTGAAAGGATGTTTTGAGCCTGGAACACTCAACCCAAGAAGGCATAATCAAAATCGGCAACTGTTAGTCATCAAGAGTCAAAATTTGTAAATATGTTAGAAAAAGTTTAATGTTTTCTGATTTTGATGCTGAAAGGATTTTTTGAGCCTGGAACACTCAACCCAAGAAGGCATAACCAAAATCGGCAACTGTTAGTCATCAAGAGTCAAAATTTGTAAATATGTTAGAAAAAGTTTAATATTTTCTGATTTTGATGCTGAAAGGATGTTTTGAGCCTGGAACCCTCAACCCAAGAAGGCATAACCAAAATCGGCAACTGTTAGTCATCAAGAGTCAAAATTTGTAAATATGTTAGAAAAAGTTTAATATTTTCTGATTTTGATGCTGAAAGGATGTTTTGAGCCTGGAACACTCAACCCAAGAAGGCATAACCAAAATCGGCAACTGTTAGTCATCAAGAGTCAAAATTTGTAAATATGTTAGAAAAAGTTAAATGTTTTCTGATTTTGATGCTGAAAGGATGTTTTGAGCCTGGAACACTCAACCCAAGAAGGCATAACCAAAATCGGCAACTGTTAGTCATCAAGAGTCAGAATGTGTAAATATGTTAGAAAAAGTTTAATATTTTCTGATTTTGATGCTGAAAGGATGTTTTGAGCCTGGAACCCTCAACCCAAGAAGGCATAACCAAAATCGGCAACTGTTAGTCATCAAGAGTCAAAATTTGTAAATATGTTAGAAAAAGTTAAATGTTTTCTGATTTTGATGCTGAAAGGATGTTTTGAGCCTGGAACACTCAACCCAAGAAGGCATAACCAAAATCGGCAACTGTTAGTCATCAAGAGTCAGAATGTGTAAATATGTTAGAAAAAGTTTAATATTTTCTGATTTTGATGCTGAAAGGATGTTTTGAGCCTGGAACACTCAACCCAAGAAGGCATAACCAAAATCGGCAACTGTTAGTCATCAAGAGTCAGAATGTGTAAATATGTTAGAAAAAGTTTAATATTTTCTGATTTTGATGCTGAAAGGATGTTTTGAGCCTGGAACACTCAACCCAAGAAGGCATAACCAAAATCGGCAACTGTTAGTCATCAAGAGTCAAAATTTGTAAATATGTTAGAAAAAGTTTAATATTTTCTGATTTTGATGCTGAAAGGATGTTTTGAGCCTGGAACACTCAACCCAAGAAGGCATAACCAAAATCGGCAACTGTTAGTCATCAAGAGTCAAAATTTGTAAATATGTTAGAAAAAGTTTAATATTTTCTGATTTTGATGCTGAAAGGATGTTTTGAGCCTGGAACACTCAACCCAAGAAGGCATAACCAAAATCGGCAACTGTTAGTCATCAAGAGTCAAAATTTGTAAATATGTTAGAAAAAGTTTAATATTTTCTGATTTTGATGCTGAAAGGATGTTTTGAGCCTGGAACACTCAACCCAAGAAGGCATAATCAAAATCGGCAACTGTTAGTCATCAAGAGTCAAAATTTGTAAATATGTTAGAAAAAGTTTAATGTTTTCTGATTTTGATGCTGAAAGGATGTTTTGAGCCTGGAACACTCAACCCAAGAAGGCATAACCAAAATCGGCAACTGTTAGTCATCAAGAGTCAGAATGTGTAAATATGTTAGAAAAAGTTTAATATTTTCTGATTTTGATGCTGAAAGGATGTTTTGAGCCTGGAACACTCAACCCAAGAAGGCATAACCAAAATCGGCAACTGTTAGTCATCAAGAGTCAAAATTTGTAAATATGTTAGAAAAAGTTTAATGTTTTCTGATTTTGATGCTGAAAGGATGTTTTGAGCCTGGAACACTCAACCCAAGAAGGCATAACCAAAATCGGCAACTGCTAGTCGTCAAGAGTCAGAATGTGTAAATATGTTAGAAAAAGTTTAATATTTTCTGATTTTGATGCTGAAAGGATGTTTTGAGCCTGGAACACTCAACCCAAGAAGGCATAACCAAAATCGGCAACTGTTAGTCATCAAGAGTCAGAATGTGTAAATATGTTAGAAAAAGTTTAATATTTTCTGATTTTGATGCTGAAAGGATGTTTGAGCCTGGAACACTCAACCCAAGAAGGCATAACCAAAATCGGCAACTGTTAGTCATCAAGAGTCAAAATTTGTAAATATGTTAGAAAAAGTTTAATATTTTCGGATTTTGATGCTGAAAGGATGTTTTGAGCCAAGAAGGATTAACAAAAATCGGCAACTGTTAGTTATTGATAGTCGGAGTGTTTAAATATGGGTGTGTAAGAAAAAGTTCTATATTTTATGGTTTTGATGGAATGATGTTTTGAACCTGGTAAACCCATCTCAAAAAGTATGTAGCACGTCCTTAAGATTGAGGAAATTGACAAGAGTAGAGGAGAAGGTGAATGTAGAGATTGTATGATGTAGAACAAAAATGTATGCAGCTCATTTTGGGAGTTGGTCTGAATAGGTTTGAATGACTATGGAATTGAGTATTCGTACTTGAGCGTGTATGCAAAGAGTGAGTACGAATCAAGTCAGTTTTGAAACGGTTGCGTTGACAGACGGACGTGAGATCACGACACTTCTGATCCCATAGCCAAATTATGGCCAATGTTAAATAGCAAACGATGGAACAGGATTCCCCGTTGAATGGTTGTTGTGAGTAATTCGGCCAATGCTAAGTTCCAAAAAGTGTGTCTACAAAATGCTGTACACCTACACACATACACACACATACATACATACATACAATATAACAGACATCAATTTAGTTCGTCGAGCTGAGTTTCCTCACAACACAAGCCATAAATTAAAAAAAAACGTATTTACGTTCTTACAATTCATTTACCATTTTTAGGAATAATCCTGTGCACTGGAATCGTAATATGCAATCTGAGCGTCCGTAAGGTGCTGTATCAGTCTCACCACAAGATGCGTCGACAATTTCGCTCAATCCAACCGATGCCGATGGTAGAACGACCAACTCTACGCAACTCGCAGAAATCGGCCAGCTTTACCGATTCGTCCATCTTCCGGATGGTTGGCGAACCAACGACGGAGGAAATACGCTTTGCCAAACTGATGACATTCCTCAGCATCAGTTTCCTCGCCTGTTGGCTTCCACAGATGGTCAGTATCACCTTATTGGCGGCTATAGCAACTTAATACATAGCTATTGTCACTCGTTTTTATTTACTTCTTTCAGGTTTCGATCCTTTTGGCTCAGTTGTTGAAACCTGAAGTGAAAGCACGATTCACTTGGTTCTTCGCCCTATCCGACATACTAATTCTGCTGCACTTCATGCTCGATCCCTACATCTACGTGCTGCTGAGGCAAAGTGGCCGCAGCGATTTGCGAACCATGATCCGGTACGTGTTCAGCCGGAGTCAGTTCAACATCATGGACACGGCCATGACGCCCATTCAGAAAATTCAGACCAACTCGTCGCCTCTGCCCTAAACCAAACCGAAAACCAAACTAACGAACCCAAGAATGACTTCTCACACCACCTCCAACCAAACCCAAGTACGCTTGTTTTATACCCTTGTCTCCCTTATCCTAGGTTGGCGTGGCCAGCGCGTAAAGCTCCCGCGAGGGACAAAGGACGAGATACGGTTACAACGACGGATACGAGTGACTGAGAAAGGGGGTCTCGACGGAAATGTGATGTTGTGTTGTAGCTTAGAAAAAGCATATCTCCATACCAGAATACACTCAAGCACACACAAAGTTACTCAGGAATTATAACGGGATGTTCCTGGAGGCGGATTGCAAATTTATCATTTGGTCAAAGTTCAAATTAAAAGTACGTAACAAACCAAGTTTGGATGTGATCGAATGTTGTAGAACAACATACATTATGTTACCATATTAAGAGAAATATATTATATATCCATTGGATATAATTTGAAAAAAAAGGGAGTGTTGTTAGTTCTGAGAAAGTCCATTCCGTTCCAGAAGAATTATTTGGTTATTGTCACTTGATCCAAGAGAAAAATTTCGTTTTGTAGAGTACACTGTATCAATTTTAATGCTGTTTATTTTTGGACTTTTGATATTGGATATAATCCACCATTGAGTTAACCGAAAAGATCCACATAAAATAGAAGAAAATTAAAGTGGTATTTAACAAGTTGTGGAAATTGAGCTGGGCTGAGGAAATGATGAAATGGAAATGCCTCGATTGTTGTCCATATGCCATGCGATGAATCCAGCTAATTTAACGGTAGATGAACTGGAACACGAACTGAAGATCCGCGGTTTGATGCCAATAGAATCTGAGAGTTTATCTAATAGCCTGGAAATTGGCATCAAGTTAGGGAGTGAGTGCTAGTTATTGACCCCTTCAATCGCTTCGCTAGAGTCAGACTCATGATATATTGCCATTCTGTAGCACCAGATGACAAGTAACAGTTATCAGCAATGCGTTTCATATATAAAATATGCTAAAACATTCATTTTCACTACTAAAATACGTATTTTAAAATAATGTTCAGGGGGTCCATTATACGCACGGGGTCCATTACTAGCACTCACTCCCTACTCTTTATCATGATATCAATTATCATAAATGGCGTAGGTAATCTGAATAGGCGTAAAAGAAGAGAAAGGAAAACTGGATGTAGAATGGTCATTCGTAAGCGAATCGGTTATCAAGAGCTTGAAGTATGTGACGATAAGATGAATAACATAAAGAAGCATTTTTTACTAATTTTATTTGCTAATTATCTAATACATGCATTCATCTCTTAGACTAGGTGTTCCGTGTTTTCTTAACACTATCATCCTTATTTGCTATGTTATATTTTTAGTTATTATTAAAACGTTTCATTGCCTCTGGCAGTTAGGATTTTTCCTCTGGTTGATTTGAACCATGTAGGAATTACAATGTTTTCAACTTAAACTAAACCTAACTTTATTTATACTAAGAATTTTGAGCTAATCGTTGCAATAGAAGATTGCAACGATTTTTGCCTAAAATTCAAAATTATTTTGTTGGACATTTGTTGCAATGTCTCAATATTAGAAATTCTATGAAGTTCATTAGTACAACAAGGAAAAAAATGGCTGGTGCTACCCAGCAAATCCAATAAGACATCGATGCAAAATGATTCGATATCTGTCAAAAGTAATCTTGCTCTGCGAGCAGGGTTATTCGATAACTATTGAAATGTCACTTTTAAATTTAATTTCAGTTTAATTATCCAAATGAGACAGACCCTTAGTGGGAAATCGCACCGCGTCGTAGAGCGACGTCGTTTGGTTGCAGTGCCTGCAAAGTACTTCGCCCGCCCAACCCATTCTATCTCGAGCATCCCGTCATCGCTTGCCAGCCCTACACCTTAGGGGTGGTGGGGGTAAATTGGACACCCTAAGAACTGCTGCTGTTTATCAAGTGGCTATCGAGAAATTGCATTGTTCGATGCAGGTGTGTCGAAGCTTAGCTTAAAGGGTAACATAGCCTGTTGTGAAAACAGTTTGAAAAAATATTTAAATATGTTATTTTCAACATTTAAAATTAGTCCAAAATAGTTCAATTTTGTTTTGGGCGGGGTAAAATGGTCAGGCGGTGGGGTAAAGTGAACAATATTGTAAATAAAGCAAATAAGTTGATCAAAATATTTTAAATCAAATACATATTCTTAATAATATTCAAAATGTTACCTGACAGGTATACCGGGCTTGGTCAAAATGATAGTGCGGGATTTTTTTTCAATATTCAATTGACCATTGCTCAGTGAAATATTACCAGGTTCCTTTGATTTTGGCATGGTTCGGCAGGAAATTCATCTTGTTTTGAAAAACGGGTTAAGAATCATGCTCTGGCCTCAGGAGAAATTCCGGATTATTTGAGGGCATGTCAAAAATGCTAGATTTTGTGCGCCTTTATTATTAAAATGGATGAAATGTTGGCCCATGTTATACTATTTTACAGAAACTAGAGCTTTTACTGAGTTGATTGATATATGGATATCACAGATCGGATGACAAACATCTGAGGTATGAATGTTTCCATGAACGAGGTGTGTGGTATGGAAATATTCGCTCAGGACTGTCGAAATTGTACGAAAATGTGTGTATGCAACGTAAATGACCAGATCCCTCTTTTTCACCCCCTGATTGGTGATCCCATTGTCAACCGAACCGATAAAGGTTGAAATTTGAGCTAGTTCATCTCCATTTATCTGTCAGAACATTGCTCACTCTACCCCCAGGCAACATGACCAATTTACCTCCACAGCTACATGTTTTTCAAATATCACCTAAACTAAGAAAAACTATCTTCCATCAGCCAGTTCCGCTTCATAGCAAGCAAAATGAACGATGTGAACGATATTTTGGTTTAGAACTACTAACTCAAAGTTTCATGGCTTAAATACAACAGTGCCAAAATTACATCAAACTAGTATTTTGCGGAAGTGTGCAGAATTTTGCTAAAATCTAGCTGTTAAATAGATATTTCATGATTTGAAATAGCTCGGAGAGCATGAAATGCTTAATTTATGATGTATCATGGAAAATAATACGAGAAATCCATAAACAGGGGATAAACATCCGTTACCCACTTTACCCCGCATGTTCACTTTACCCCCGCTACCCTACATGAGACACGCAACACAGTAATGCAACGTACACACCAGTCAAGCAGTTTGACAAACATTGACTCCGCCCCTAAGAAAACGCTTCGGTTGCTGCTTTGTTTGAACGTGTGTGAAGTTGTTCGAACAACCATTTGACAGTTGGCGGCTCGGTTGGAAAAAAATAAAACGGTTTGATTTTGGAATGAGTTGTCGGGAGTGGAGTCAAGGTTCGCCGAACATGTTTGAGCATTTGTAGTGAAGTTGCACATACCCCCATATATTTTTTTGTGGTTGGTGCTCAAGTTGACGCTTAGGTCGTTCGTGTGTGATATTGTTGGTCGAATAAATTGATTGTTCGTGTCGCTGTTGGTAAAGCTTGATGGATGTTTGAATAAACGAGAGGTGGAATCAATGTTGGTCAAACTGCTTGACCGTGTGTACGTTCCATAAGGCTATCTGATTTGTTTTCATACGGAAACGCTTCGGAAGCGTTTCCGTATGAAAACAAACCCTATCCCGTCTGTGCGCGTGCAAGAGAAAGATGATAAACGTCAGATAGCCTTATCTAGAATTGTTTTTTATTTCTTTGGTAGGTAGATCTATCCCTTCAATGCGCGTGCAAGAGCAAGATGATTAACGTCAGCAAGCCTTATGGAACGTACACACGGTCAAGCAGTTTGACCAACATTGACTCCACCTCTCGTTTATTCAAACATCCATCAAGTTTTACCAACAGCGGCACAAACAATCAATTTATTCGACCAACAATATCACACACGAACGACCGAAGCACCAACTCGAGCACCAACCATCAACAAATGTACATATGGGGGTTTGTGCAACTTCACTACAAATGCTCAAACATGTTCGGCGAACTTTGACTCCACCCCCGACCACTCAAACCAAAATCAAACCGTTTTAATTTTTTCCAACCGAGCCGCCAACTGTCAAATGGTTGTTCGAACAACTTCACACACGTTCAAACAAAGCAGCAACCGAAGCGTTTTCTTGGGGGCGGAGTCAATGTTCGTCAAACTGCTTGACTGGTGTGTACGTTGCATTATAGTAAAGTATGTGAGTTAAAATTTATGCATTAGTTGTTCAATAATTCCGATTTCACATGGAGGCTTATATAATCGTGAACTGAATACTCCTGATTGTTGATTATTGCATTGCCAAATTGCCAAAATATGTACACACTTTTCCATCCCAAGTAAAGAGAAATCCCTCAGTGCCGGACAACGCGGACAACTTAGTCACATTACGTCACAACTCACAACTTTGTAAAAAAAAAATCTCGTAGAAAAACGGCGTAAATGTCGAAATCCGCTTAAAAAATCGCGTGATTTATGAAATCCGCTTAAAAAGCGACCCCAGTACACACATTCATAACTCAATTTTTCACTTGTGTAAAGATCAGTCAGTGCAAGTAGTGTGACTTTTAAACGAACATAAAACTTAAAGTTCCCACCTTTTTCTAGGTCGAAGAAGAAGCGTAAGAGTAAAATCAGCAGTGATTCAAATCGTTCGGGGCTGTCAGTTTGAATATGAATCTGAAACATTATTTTTCCCAGCAGCTGTTCTAGATTCATTTTTTATACTAGTCAACTGTCAAAAAAATAAAACTGGTATAACGCTCCGTTCTATTTTCTGCAGATTTGAACCACGAATGAATCACGAGATTCAAATATTTTTCAATTGTTTTGGTGTATGAACGCGTCATTTTATCTACGGATCACTCCACTTTGCAGTTCCGGCGCCTTTCTTGGCAGCAACATAATAATTTTATTTAATTAAAAATTTGAAAAACATGAATGGAACACTGCTGGGAAAACCAGCGAGTTTGTTCTATTTCGCTCCAGATTCAAACTAAAATAGTGGTCGAAAATTTGGAATGAAACTGAATCACTCCTGATTTCACTCTAAGGGTAAAATCAGCAGTGATTCAAATCGTTCGGGGCTGTCAGTTTGAATATGAATCTGAAACATTCATTTTCCCAGCAGCTGTTCTAGATTCATTTTTTATACCAGTCAAATGTCAAAAAAATAAAACTGGTATAACGCTCCGTTCTATCTTCTGCAGATTTGAACCACGATTGAATCACGAGATTCAAATATTTTCCAATTGTTTTGGTGTATGAATGCGTCATTTTATCTACGGATCAATCCACTTTGCAATTACTGCGCCTTTCTTGGCGCCAACATGATGATTTCATTAAATTGAAAATTTGAAAAACATGAATAGAAAACTGCTGGGCAAACTAGCGAGTTTGTTCTATTTGGCTCCAGATTCAAACTAGAATAGTGGTCGAAAATTTGGAATGAAACTGAATCACTCCTGATTTCACTCTAAAGACAATATTTTTAAAAAAATGCACAGGAAAGCAACCGAAAATTTTTTTTAAACTCTTCTCAACCAGTCTACAGACTATTCAATTATTACAAATAGTTAGAAGTACAAGGTTGGACTTTTCTTATGTTTATGTTTTTCGTAAAATGTCCTTGTACTCTGTCATTGAGGATATTTCAAATATCTACACGCATAATAAGATGATAAATAAGTTCCTTTTTACTTTTACGAATGAAGTATCATCAAACAATTGAAATTCAATTACCTATTGGCGAACAAACGTTGCATGAAGAAGAAGAAGCATAAAGATGATATTCGAAAAAAAAATGCACGGGGAAGCATACGAAGAAAATTTTGAAACTCTTTTTAAAAATTCTAGAAGCAATTTAATTAAAAACGGTTAGCAGTGCGGGGTCGGAAATTTCCAAGGGGCGGGTCGCTGAGCACAATACAATTCGTGCCCAATTAAATACGTGTGCCCCGGTGTGCCACGGTGTGCCATATTTTCATTTGACAAAATATTAAAATTTGGCATCACTGTTCGAACATAAACATTATCGATCACGTGACTTCTGTCAAATGTGAAAAACATGCAGGAACAAATTTTTATTTCGCCCGCCATAAAAAGAAAACAATAATCGAAAGGATTTTTGGAAGCAGTTTTAGGCTTTGGTCCGATTCGCGAATTAAAATCAAATTAAACTTAAAAATGACAGTTCAATAATTTTTAAATAACCCTGCTCGCAGACCAAGATTACTTTTGACAGATGTTGAATCGTTTTTGATAGATGTTTTGTTGATCTTGCTGGGTAGCACCAGCCATTTTTATGAGCGGGGAATTTCATAATTTCCGAAATGTCACTTTTAAGTTTAATTTGATTTTAATTCGCGAATCGGACCAAAGCCTTAGTAAATTTAACGGTCCTAGAAGATGAGCTGCTATACAATTCGGCAGAAACCGCAACACATGAGATTCGAGCAGATTGAGCTAGCACCGCTTCACATCATCCTAACGGACCCGAATATAGTTCTCCGAGAAAAATATATTCCCGCCACCGGTTGGTTCTCATTTCATTCATCAACAGCAGCCGGATTGATCTCCCCACACAAAAGACGCAAAGGCTGCAAACGCAATTCAGCAGAACCGCGAAAGAAACGGAAAGATGACAAAAAATATATGGGCTAACTATAGTATATATAGATAAATAAAATCAGGCCGTTTCCGTCGCCGTGTCGTTGCATTGGGTAGGGGGTGTAGGGGGTTATCCTGGTTAATATTTCCTCTTCCATCCTTTATATTATTGATTAACCCTATTGTTCACAACTCAGCAACCTTCTCAAAGAGCATCGTGTTCGCTTATAATTTCAAAAGGTACCAGCAAGGGCAAAAGTCTCCGACTTTTTGTACGAAAATTCCATGAAATTACTTTTGAAAAAACCCGCAGGATTCTAGAGGCGGAAGTCAGATTGGTATCCATTTGCTAACGTTTAGTCCTCGGTTTATGCCGCTGATCATAGCAATAGTCAATAGTTAATAATTGATATTTCAGGTTTTGTTTTACAGTCTGGAACACTCGACAAATTACCCCGTTCGCTGAATCCGGCCGGATGATTCGCCCTGAAAATTAACTGTTCATTTTGAAATCAAAAACAAACACATGTTAACAATAAATATTTTTGTGAAAAAGCAAGAGTAGAATGACAGCATTTGGCAGGGTTGCCGAATTTTGACATTAAGAAACTTCAGTGTCAAAAGTGTGCAACACTGTGCCACAGTTTGTGAATTTATTGTTCCGCATTGTTCCGATATACGGTGAAAATGTGTGCTTGGAACATTGTGCTCAGCGTCCCACCCCTTGGAAATTTCTTATACTGTGTATAAAGTGAAATATCACCAAATAAAATTTTAAATCGAAATGATGTGGTTATTATACCGTGGTTATTATAGAAGAAATTTCCGACCTCATACTGCTAACCGTTTTTAATTAAATTGCTTCTAGAATTTTTAAAAAGAGTTTCAAAATTTTCTACGTATGCTTCCCCGTGCATTTTTTTTCGAATATCATCTTTTCTGTTTCTTCTTCTTCAAGTGCAAACTGCTAAACATTTCAAGACAAAATTTTCAAAACGACTTATCTGCTTTTGTAAACAAAGATTCAAACGACGATTTGACTAATCTGATAGCTCTTCCACGCAAACCAACACCACCAATAGGTAGGTGGAGGTTTCCGCTACCTGTTGATGGTGTTGGTATGCGTGAAAGAGCTATCAGATTCGTCAAATCGTCGTTTGAATCTTTGTTTGCAAAAGCAGATAAGTCGTTTTGAAAATTTTGTCTTGATTTATTTTACGATGATTTCAATTAACAATCAACTGTATCCAACATCATTGAGAAGTAAGTAGAAAGGTAGAAAGCTTTTGAAATCAGTCCCCGTCAAAATATAAAATCGAAGTTCTATGCCGTTTTCAGAAATCGGACGGAAACTTCGAATAGGACGTCCGTTTTGAATTAACAGATGGCCGACCTCACCATAAGCCAACGCATCATAAGAAAACTACAAAAAATAAGTCTGGTTGCAAAGTTAAATAAGTACTTGATACTTGATGGGCTACAGCTCTTCGATGAACCTACGCCGAATGGAGTATCCTTCTCCACTGGACTCGATCCTGGGCCAATCGCTTCCAGTCGCCCTGAACATTGAGCGCCCTCAGGTCCTCTTCAACTACAAAAAGCCATCGTGTACGCGGCCTTCCACGAAGCATGCGGGTTATCTACTAAATATTTGACGTTCTTCTGGCATACGAACAACGTGACCAGCCCACCGTAGTCTGCCGTGTTGTATAAACAATAATATCCAGCCCTTTATACACCTGGTACAATTCGTGATTCATGCGACGCCGCCAGATACCGTTCTCCTGTTTACCACCGAGTATTGTCCGCAGCACCTTACGCTCAAACACTCTGAAAGCTCTCCGATCAGCCTCCTTTAACGTCCATGTCTCATGGCCGTATAAAGCCACCGGAAGAATCAGAGTAGTATACAGCGCGAGTTTTGTTTTCGTTTGCAGACTACGGGACTTAAGCTGGTTACGAAGTCCGTAATAAGCCCTATTTGCAGCTGCAATACGCCTTTTCACCTCGCGGGTAACATCATTATCGCACGTCACTAATGTTCCAAGATACATAAATTCTTCTACCACTTCAAATTTTTCACCATCCAGCACTATTTCGCTACCACCACCACTAATGAACCCACGTTGATTGCCAGCGACCATGTACTTCGTTTTGCTGGTATTGATCGTGAGTCCAATCCTCGCTGTCTCCCTCTTAAAAGGCACAAAAGCCTCTTCCACGGCACGGCGATCAATTCCGATAATATTGATATCGTCCGCAAATCCCAGGAGCATATGCGATTTTGTGATAATGGTACCGCTTCTTTGCACACCAGCTCTCCTAATCGCTCCCTCGAGCGCTATATTGAACAGTAGATTCGAGAGTGCATCACCCTGCTTTAATCCGTCTAAGGTATCAAATGACGTCGATATTTCATCCGCAACCCTTACACTTGATTTCGATCCGTCCAACGTTATACGAATCAGCCGTATCAGTTTCGCCGGAAAACCATGTTCAAGCATAATTTGCCATAATTCATTCCGTTTCACTGAATCGTACGCCGCCTTGAAATCAATAAACAGATGATGTGTCTGCAAGTTGTACTCCCGGAATTTATCAAGGATTTGTCTCAGGGTAAACATTTGATCCGTCGTTGATCGGCCCTCACGAAAACCTGCTTGGTATTCGCCGACGAAGGACTCTTCAAGCGGTCTCAATCTGTTGAACAGAATACGGGACATAATTTTGTACGCCGAATTAAGGAGGGTTATTCCTCGGTAATTGGCGCACTCCAATCTGTGCCCCTTTCTTAAAGAGAGGGCAAATGAGGCCGTCCAACCAGCTAGCAGGCATTTCCTCGTCTTCCCATATTTTCGACATAATATGGTGCAGAACTTCGTAAAGCTGCTCACTGCCATGTTTGAGAAGTTCAGCCGGGAGCTGGTCCTTCCCCGCAGCCTTATTGTTTTTCAGCTCTTTGACAGCTTTTTTAACCTCATCTAGTGTAGGTGACTCCACAGCTTGTCCATCGTCACTAATATCTAGTCTGTTCTCCGATGCACCGTCACTTCCTCCATTCAACAAAGTCTCGAAGTGTTGCTTCCACCTGGCAGCCACTTCAGTTTTATCTGTCAGCAAATTCCCTTGTTGGTCGTTGCACATGACGGGAGATGGCGCTGTCTTTCTCCGCACGCCATTGACAGACTCATAAAACCTCCGCATATCGTTCTGCTCCATTTTTTCCTGCGCCTCACTAATCACTTGTTCTTCGTACTCTTTTTTCTTCCTGCGGTGGGTTCGTTTTCGGCTGCTCTTGCTTCCTTGTATCAATCTCTATTCGATCGGGTACCTGACACCAACATCCGGCTTCTGGCAACGTTCTTCTCGTCTGTCACTCTCTGACACTCCACATCGAACCAGCCCGTCCTGGGTCGCCTCTGTGCAGTGCCTACCACTTCTCGTGCTGTTGTGCTCACCGCTCCATGGATCGACTCCCATAGATCGTTGATGTTGTCGCTAACGTTGATTGCACTTATCCGTTCGTCGAGCTTCTGGCGGTACTCAGCCTATACTCCTTCCACCGACAATCGCTGGATATTGTAACGCATCGTTCGCTGTGATCTTTCGTTCGATACAGTTGACAACCGTGATCGAATTTTACTGACAACGAGGTAGTGATCAGAGTCAATGTTCGGACCTCTGAATGTCCGCACATCGATAACATCCGAGAAATGGCGCCCATCCACCAGAACATGGTCTATCTGGTTGCAAGTTTCACCATTTGGGTGTCTCCAGGTGTGCTTTCGGATGTTCTTTCGTGCAAAGTAGGTGCTACTGATGGCCATCCCTCTGGCAGCAGCAAAATTTACTAGCCGTAGGCCGTTGTCATTGGTAGCGGTGTGAAGGCTCTCCCTACCGATTATGGGACGGAAAAACTCCTCTCTACCGACCTGAGCGTTAGCGTCTCCGATAACAATTTTTACGTCATGCTTTAAGCACTCTCCATAGGCTTTATCAAGACATTCATAAAACGTGTCCTTCACGTCGTCGGATTTATCGTTTGTCGGTGCGTACACGTTGATTAGGCTGTAATTGAAGAATTTGCCCCGTATCCTCAACACACAGATTCGTTCGCTAATGGGTTTCCACTATAGATAGTAGAATCTATAGATGAGCGAAAGCATGGCTGAGTCGATTTTTTTGCCCGTGCACACGCGCATATGACGTCACAGCCCTTAACGTTTCCATTGAAATCGTGACGTCATGCTCGTTTGGAGACACGTTTGACAGTTCGTTTGGAGACAGAGGATTTATCTTCGCTCATCTATATATTCCACTATCTATAGTTTCCACCGCATCACTCGCTTCATCTGCTTGCCCATCACTACGAAACCAACTCCATGCTCTGCTTTTTCACCGCTGCTGTGATAGATGTTATACTTGAATGCAGTATTGGTCGTGGGGTCCACGGCTCGGAATTCACGTTCTCCGGATCTAGGCCATCGGACTTCTTGAATAGCAGCCACGTTCACTCCAACCTTCTGCAGTTCACGAGCCAGAAGGCTCACTCGTCCAGGTTCATTTAGGGTCCTGACATTCCAGGTACCGAGTTTCCAATCATAGTCCTTATTTCGTTGCCGGGTCGGTTGCCAAAAATAACGTTCTCTTTTGTTCTATCTCCATTTTTCGTGGTATTTGAGAGGCTTCAGTAAGCTACCTTACCGGGGTCGCGTTACCTACATCGCGATGATGGGGCTGCCACCTTAGGTATAGCTGACGCGATACAGCATTTCGTTAATCAGCCGCTGGGTACCAGGCAGACGCTGTTTGAGCCGCACCTCCTGGTGAACAGACGCTCGAGGCGTACCTTCTCACTCTAGCTGATGTCAGAAGGACAACAGTGCCCAGGCTGCACTACCAGCTAAGTACACAACCCTTAGCTGGCGGTCTTTTGTCATCGGACGACCCGTGGAAGCGTGAGATAGGGACTTGTGGGGACCAGAGCTCTGCTGGGCGCTCCTTCCTTGATGTCAACCCACCATTTTGCAGCCCAGTTAAATAAGTACGTAGCTCTTAATACGAATTGGAAGAACTGAAAAGCATGTATAATGCAATGGTATGCACCGGCGGAAGCTAACGAGGGGAATCGTTTCCAGCACTTCCAAATCTATAACGACGCTGTTTATCTTTGTGGGAATTTTCCCCTCATTATATATGTAAATATGTCTCAGAATGATTTCTTTTTAATGTAATAAAACGGCTAATAAATCATTTAATAAGCAGGGCAGCAGGGACTATGTCCAAGGGCTTGACGATCCCTCCCCAGGCCATCTGCGAGTTGTGGGGCTTGCCTAGGATGTGGTGGGGTTTGACAGTGGGCCCTGTTAAACCTCTATAAAAAGCTGCATGTATCCGCAAGTAGGCTCCACCAAAGCGACCGTGTGCCGCTCAAAGCGCACAAGCCCAAGTCCTGGTGTTAGGTGGGACGCTAAACAGCCCCTGACACGACGGCCCTCCGACGAGACAGGAGGTTTGCGCAGGCCCAATAAGCCGCCTAGAAAACCAATCATTACGAACAACATAAGAGATAATGCGACTCGATATAATCGGCAAAGACCTAGGCGACGAATACAGGATCACGATTGGAAGCTTGGAACATGGAATTGCAAGTCGCTAGGTTTCGCAGGTTGCGACAGGATGATCTACGATGAATTACATCCCCGCAACTTCGACGTCGTGGCGCTGCAGGAGATTTGCTGGACAGGACAGAAAGTGTGGAAAAGCGGGCATCGAGCGGCTACCTTCTACCAAAGCTGTGGCACCACCAACGAGCTGGGAACCGGCTTCATAGTGCTGGGAAAGATGCGCCAACGCGTGATTGGGTGGCAGCCAATCAACGCAAGGATGTGCAAGCTGAGGATTAAAGGCCGTTTCTTCAACTATAGCATCATCAACGTGCACTGCCCACACGAAGGGAGACCCGATGACGAGAAAGAAGCGTTCTATGCACAGCTGGAGCAGACATACGATGAATGCCCACTGCGGGACGCTAAAATCGTCATCGGTGACATGAACGCACAGGTAGGAAGGGAGGAAATGTATAGACCGGTCATCGGACCGGATAGTCTGCACACCGTATCGAATGACAACGGCCAACGATGCATAAACTTTGCAGCCTCCCGCGGAATGGTAGTCCGAAGCACCTTCTTTCCCCGCAAAAATATCCACAAGGCCACATGGAGATCACCTAACCAAGAAACGGAAAACCAAATCGACCACGTTCTAATCGACGGTAAATTCTTCTCCGACATCACGAACGTCCGCACTTACCGCAGTGCGAATATTGAATCCGACCACTACCTCGTTGCAGTATGCCTGCGCTCAAAACTCTCGACGGTGTACAACACGCGTCGAAGTCGGACGCCGCGGCTTAACATTGGGCGGCTACAAGACGGTAGACTAGCCCAAGAATACGCGCAGCAGCTGGAAGTGGCACTTCCAACGGAAGAGCAGCTAGGCGCAGCATCTCTTGAAGATGGCTGGAGAGATATTCGATCCGCCATTGGTAGCACCGCAACCGCTGCACTTGGCACGGTGCCCCCGGATCAGAGAAACGACTGGTATGACGGCGAATGTGAGCAGTTAGTGGAAGAGAAGAATGCAGCATGGGCGAGATTGCTGCAACACCGCACGAGGGCGAACGAGGCACGATATAAACAGGCGCGGAACAGACAAAACTCGATTTTCCGGAGGAAAAAGCGCCAGCAGGAAGATCGAGACCGTGAAGAAACGGAGCAACTGTACCGCGCTAATAACACACGAAAGTTCTATGAGAAGTTAAACCGTTCACGTAAGGGCCACGTGCCACAGCCCGATATGTGTAAGGACATAAACGGGAACCTTCTTACGAACGAGCGTGAGGTGATCCAAAGGTGGCAGCAGCACTACGAAGAACACCTGAATGGCGATGTGGCAGACGAAGATGGCGGTATGGTGATGGACCTGGGAGAACGCGCGCAGGACATAATTCTACCGGCTCCGGATCTCCAGGAAATCCAGGAGGAGATTGGCCGGCTGAAGAACAACAAAGCCCCTGGGGTTGACCAACTACCAGGAGAGCTATTTAAACACGGTGGTGAGGCACTGGCTAGAGCGCTTCACTGGGTCATTACCAAGATTTGGGAGGAGGAAGTTTTGCCGCAGGAGTGGATGGAAGGTGTCGTGTCCCATCTACAAAAGGGCGATAAGCTGGATTGTAGCAACTACCGCGCAATCACATTGCTGAACGCCGCCTACAAGGTACTCTCCCAAATTTTATGCCGTCGACTAGCACCAACTGCAAGGGAGTTCGTGGGGCAGTACCAGGCGGGTTTTATGGGCGAACGCTCCACCACGGACCAGGTGTTTGCCATTCGCCAAGTACTGCAGAAATGCCGCGAATACAACGTGCCCACACATCATCTATTCATCGACTTCAAAGCCGCATATGATACAATCAATCGGGACCAGCTATGGCAGCTAATGCACGAACACGGTTTTCCGGATAAACTGACACGGTTGATCAAAGCGACGATGGATCGGGTGATGTGCGTAGTTCGAGTTTCAGGGGCATTCTCGAGTCCCTTCGAAACCCGCAGAGGGTTACGGCAAGGTGATGGTCTTTCGTGTTTGCTATTCAACATCGCTTTGGAAGGTGTAATACGAAGAGCAGGGATTAACACGAGTGGTACAATTTTCAATAAGTCCGTCCAGCTATTTGGTTTCGCCGACGACATAGATATTATGGCACGTAACTTTGAGAAGATGGAGGAAGCCTACATCAGACTGAAGAGGGAAGCTAAGCGGATCGGACTAGTCATCAACACGTCGAAGACGAAGTACATGATAGGAAGAGGTTCAAGAGAAGACAATGTGAGCCACCCACCGCGAGTTTGCATCGGTGGTGACGAAATCGAGGTGGTAGAAGAATTTGTGTACTTGGGCTCACTGGTGACTGCCGAAAATGACACCAGCAGAGAAATTCGGAGACGCATAGTGGCTGGAAATCGTACGTACTTTGGACTCCGCAAGACGCTCCGATCGAATAGAGTTCGCCGCCGTACCAAACTGACAATCTACAAAACGCTAATTAGACCGGTAGTCCTCTACGGACACGAGACCTGGACGATGCTCGTGGAGGACCAACGCGCACTTGGAGTTTTCGAAAGGAAAGTGCTGCGTACCATCTATGGTGGGGTGCAGATGGCGGACGGTACGTGGAGGAGGCGAATGAACCACGAATTGCATCAGCTGTTGGGAGAACCATCCATCGTTCACACCGCGAAAATCGGACGACTGCGATGGGCCTGGCACGTAGCCAGAATGTCGGACAGTAACCCGGTGAAAATGGTTCTCGACAACGATCCGACGGGCACAAGAAGGCGAGGTGCGCAGCGGGCAAGGTGGATCGATCAGGTGGAAGATGACTTGCGGACCCTCCGTAGACTGCGTGGTTGGCGACGTGTAGCCATGGACCGAGCCGAATGGAGAAGACTCTTATATACCGCACAGGCCACTTCGGCCTTAGTCTGAATAAATAAAATAAATAATAATATTTATGAAATTGGACAATTATTTCATCTTTATCACTACCAAATTAGAGTCTGTAATTAAGATCATGAAAAATATGTGCAAACCTAATGATTAGGAGAAAACTGGTTTCATCATGAATAATAAGTGCAGAACTAATACAGAAATCAATACCTTTGCACATAAAACTAATAATAAATTGAATCGGAATATTCCCTTAAGCGCCGCACATATTTTACAAATGCAAAGTACACTGGTCAAAATAAAAGTGCGGGGCACATATATACAATATGCATTTTATTCTAATATAATATCTATTATATTCTAATATATAAGCCCGTCGGAGATTATAACGAACGGATTTGCATAAGTGATGAACAAAATCCGTCTAGCCGTTTTTATTTTTCAACTAATTTTTTTTTATATAAGAAGGAAATTATGAAGATGATGATCATGCGATGCCTGCACTGCTTCCACGGCTTCCACCCATTTTAAAGTCACAAGTATTGTGTTGAACGGTCACTACATTTAGTAATGTTCAAATACAGTGTAATGAAGGAAGTGAATAGGAAGCGAAGCACAAGTCATCAGTGAAACACGATTCATAGACTATGTGATGTATAGGTGGCGACATCTAACTATATCGTTGAAAAAAGAAACATACATTAATTTTATAGTTATAAAATATCGTAGAATAAATTTACATTTATTAAACATATTACATAAATTAATAAAAATTTATTTAAAATTAAAAAATAATTACTGAATAAAAAAAAATTATTGTTAAGAATTTGAATCTTACACTTGTTACGCTAAAGAAAGTTGGCATAGCGAATTTTATTACAGCATATGAAAGATTCATAAGGCAAATTCTATGGACTTTGTTTTCAAAAAGTCATCATTGATTTTAACCTTGATTTTTGGAACAACAATCAATTTTGAAAATGTTGCAAACATTCATAAAATAGATCATTGTCCGTTCTTATAAAAATTTGCTCCGATGAAAATTTTTATTAAAAGATCTTTTACCATATAATATTCATATGAGGGGCAAGCATTCATATTTGTTTCTGAGCGATATCGTGATTTAAAATAAAATAATAAGATGAAAATATTGATGTTATATTGGCCTATAAAGCGATCAGTCATGTCGTACAAATACATCAATTTCTGTTTTGATTTTTTAACGCACTATTTTGTTGTACTGAAAATAAATGTTATGTTGCTGTGATTAATTGTTTTGAGGTGCATTCTGAATGTAAAATATATTTTTGATCGGTCAGTTGAAAAGCGTGCAGAATATTGAAAACACATCATGTATGCAAACGGATACAAATATTGGCTAGCATACCGGAAAGGCTCCTCAGGGTATAATTTTTCAATACACACTCTAAATCCTATGAATAGAAATAGCGACTAGAAATTGTTCCATTGAATTTGGAAATAAAAGTACGAAAGGGTTTATATAGGGGAACGGTTTGGCACTTCTTCTCATAGCTCCCATGTTCATCCCATCAAAAACAAGGCAATGAAAAGGAATTTAATTTGTTTCTTATTTTTGTGATTTTTTCAGCAGCTACGTATGTTAGCAAAAAGAAGTGACGAGATTGGTGCAGAATATGCTTGTTTTGCGATGAGATGAATATATGTTCAGTGAGATGGAAAACGGAACAGGTCCCCTATGTTATATCTTATTCATAGTAGGGAAAAACGTTTTGATATGCCTTATTTTTGCAAAAGTGAGCCAAGCTGAAAATCTTGGACAATCACCCAACATTTAACAATCACCGTTAGATTTTCTAACAATTCTGTATAAGAACCAACCAAAACCTATATAAGAACTGGGCATATGAGAAAATGCTAGATTCTTATACAAATATTGTATGAGACCTTACAATTTTGTAAGCTTTTCTAACAATATTTGTTTGTGATCTTACATTTTATTTTACAGAATCTAATAATTTCGCATATGCCCAGTTCTTATGGCACGCAGTGCGAGATTTATTTTTTCTTTTGCACAATAAAGTAGTTTTCTTAATGGACTTACCTGCTTTTGCACATTATATGAACAGATAACAATCACAATGTTTTAGCAAGCATATTACACTTACAATTTTTGTTAGTATAGCGACACAATTAACCAAGACTTTTAGGGCCAATATTATGAGCACTCGTTTTTACGATTTTCAATTGAAGCAGCACATAATATTTCTTTACTTTTTCACGGCTTTTACAAACGTTTTATAGTAAATAATTTATCAACCTTTCATGGACTGAAAAAGCATCCTCCACCAGAGCTAATATTAGGAAAATTTGCCGAACATAAAGTCCATTTCGCTTGAGACTTTTGATGGCTTAATTAAAATATTGAGCACAAATATTGTTTTTTTGACTACTTGGCGTAACAATCAAAGTAATTTGTGTTAGAGCTTCAATATATGAAGATTTAAAACGATAAATGTTCTCCAATACAGCACATTAGACTTAGGTTTGAACCATTACCCTATAAAGATCAAAAAATGATAATTGAAATTTTTAAAAGAGCACTATACTGCCCCTGATCGCATAAATGTAACATTTGCATTTTCGTTGATTTTGTAAATTGTCTGTAAATCGCCCCAACAAATTCAAATAACTGTTGGCTTCCCACATCCCAGGTAGACGATAATGGCTCATTAATAGTAAAATGTGATATTGTTAACAAAACATGATATTAACTTGTTTGAAATAAGAATAAAGAAAAAAACAAGCGAAAATAACAAAAATTGCATCGAAATATCATAAAAATATCAGGTTTTTCCATTAACAAGAACTAATCAATATTTTAATTTTTTTTATTTCTTTATTATAGTGATTTCTAAGTTGCTACAAAGTTCATCACTTGAACTAATCAATATCTTGAGCTATTAGTTTGTACTTATTAATAGCAAAACCCGATATTTTTATGATATTTCGGTGCAGGTTTTTGTTATTTCCGCTAGTTATTTTTAGTCTTATTTCAAACAAGTTAATATCATGTTTTGTTATCAATATCACGGTTTCTACTCGGGATGTAAGCAAGACAGTATTGGCTAATTTGCTTTCCTTGGGTTAGCAGTGACATACTAATTGTTTTGAACGATTCACAAACGTAATCCAAAATCTTAAAAAATGTAAAAGTTACAAATATGCCAACATGGGTAGTTATATTTGAATAAATATTTGGTCGGGGTTCTGCCAAATCGCATCAAGCGCCAACAAAAAATTACCCATTTTTCTTCACAAGCTTTCATTTAGCAGATTTAGTTGAAAGCAAATATTATCGGATATCCCTCAACCCCATAATTGAGGATATCCTACAACAAATATACGTATAAAATGATATGAAATAGTTTTTTTTTATAGTACGAATAAAATATCACAAATCAGTCAATGCGGTTTGGTGCGGTCAGCTTGGTGCGGTTTGGTAGATCTACACCACATGTACTAGATTAGTTATTATAGCACATTTACTATTTCGATTATTACCTACAGTTACTACCGTTGCTCTCGCTACAAGAATAACTGCCCTGGCCGTTGCACGCTGAACGAAGACGGACTGATGCAGAACTCTACCCCGCATAATCATCCTCCGGAGGAGGATCGCATTGCGGTGGATCGTTTCCGGAAGGTACTTTCGCAAAGGGCGGCTAATGAGACCACTGATCTGCACGCCATCTACTTGGAAGAAGCGACCAGGCGACATGCCGACGCTTCCCTTCTCTACTCCTTCTTGCAGGCAGAGTCCTGTATGCGGAAAGCTCGAAGAAGGAAACCGTTTCTCTTGGTGCCATGTGATATTGAAGAGTTAGGAGGCTTTCTAAAAAGTTCGGAATTGTTTCGGATACACTGCGGCAGCAATATGGATGCATTTTACCAAACTACAGTTAGGGCCCAAGATGCAATTGGTTTGGTGCTGTGGCATCAACGAACGATGGTTGCGCTTGGGACGATTGATAATCTATTTATAGATTGTAGCTTGGAAATCCGTAGAAGTGGATTATCCAACTGTCGTGTATTACTGGGTTCAACTATCTTCCAGGGCAGATGCGTTCCCGTGATATATGCCATTATGAGCGCGAAAACTCATGATCTTTGTACAAAGATATTTGCGTACCTCAAAGAACAGTTGAGGGAGCACATGGTTCCAACTTCAATACTGACCGAGCCAGATGATATGATGCATAATGTATTGGAAGAAAGTTTCCCTGAAGCTGCAGTTAAAGTTTATTGGCATCATTATATGGCAGCAGTTTTGGAATGCAGGAAAAAATTAAACATGATGGATGAAACTAATAAAGGATATATGAACAGTGCATTTAGAATGTTGTTGGTGTTGCCATTGCTACCTAGCGATTATTTACATAAAGGCCTACAAGCATTAATAAAATGGATGAATCAGAAAAATGTAAGTATTTGTTGGAAACTAGTTATGTATACCGGGTCACATTAAGCTGAAACTTTCAGCGAATGATTTTCTCGCCGAAATTTTGTTTGTCTAAACATACAACACAAAATATTCCATCTAATAATTTCAGATACTAACGGAAAACATGCGCACTCTTTGCAATTATGTGGCAAACGTTTGGCTCGCCAACATCGGATACAAGCGACTATCGATGTTTGATCAAACACTTGGCAACAGCAGTTTAGTTCAAACACACCTCAACAACCTCCGCTGTAAAAATGATCAAGAAAAATACACAGTACTTCAAATGTTGGAACATTTAACGCAAGTGGCCACAAAACAATATGTAATAATAAATAAAAACATCAAAAGAATAGCTGATATTGGTCGATCGAAGAAAGTAAGAAGGAAAGCGAATTTGGTACATGAAGAGGCAATCATTAATGCTAAAGAGCTATGGTACGACATGCCTCAGCAACTCAAAGATCCATTACAATTTCTGCAAGTATGCAGCCATTGCATTACTAGCGCTATTCTAGCGGACAAAAGTGTAGCTCCAGAGCTATCAAAAAATTCACTGTCAATTCCAATGTCCACTCAGATAAATGGACAAAGTTCACCTGCATTGTATTGTGATAGAATATCTCTTGTGTCGAATATTATTCCAACAGTAGAAGCTGAACCCCCACCATTAGTGTTTTTCTCGAAATTGAGGCGAATTCAATCCACAGAGCTATGTAGGAAACAAATGGGACCACCACCACTTGTACCATTGATTACAAACAAGAATTAGCTTGTGATAAACAAACTCAAAGAATGATGAACATTTAGACTGATAGAGTAGAACCTATAAGGTTTTCAACTACATATATTGCAGAATCTCCCAAGAAGTCATGGAAAAAATATTAGGTGATATCACCGCGGCAAGTAAACGAATCGATATGCAGAATAAAATTTTAGCTTCCTTTCATTTCTGTTCCGAAGAATCCGGTTTTGCTGCGTAGATTTCGGCCACCGTTTGAAGATGCTTCAGCTGGGCACGTTTCATCTTGAAAGTTCGCTTCACGGGGGCCCTGGGTTTGCGGGTTGTTAACCTCTTGATGTGTTCCTCCAGGGCTGGTATTATTTGGATCTGAAACAAAGCAACGAATGAATCTCTCGGTTAAAAATGGTTTAGAATAGGTCCTTCGGGCTTGGCTCGAATGTCGTGTCGGGCACGTTCATAACAAAACGGAACAGTTTTCCGATCAATTTACTCAAATAAAAAACTATTATCTTCGAAGGTTGTTTTGCTAGTTCATTATGATTTGTCTACTAGAAAATTAGATTTTCTTCAGTTCGAAGGATAGGTACCTATTCTGTTTGGTATGTTTAAGTTAATTCACAATTTACATACGATTGAAATGATTGAAATCAGAACCTCGAGGTATTTTCCTTATTTTAATAGAATCAAAATCTACAACCAGACATTGACGAAGTCATCGGCTAATCGGGCTAGCTAATGTCGATAGACTAACACTACCCTCTCACAGACCCTTTGCCTCTCTGGCACAGTCTTTCAGCATTACTTCGAAGAAAGGCCGATGCGACTTGCTTTGTTGCTCACTTGTAAATAGTTGCTGCTATCCAGCACGCCATAAGCTTTGTATACTGCCGTCCCAAGCATAGTTGTCCCATGTCGATTCTAGTTGACGGCCTTCTTACTGCTCTAGTGGCCAAAAAAAGAATCCATCAATGGATTAAAGAACTAGAAAGGATTGCTGGCAAGTCTAGCCATGATGTCTGATAAAGAAGTAACTTGTCTGAGCAAATGTGGCACCCGCAGCACAGTAGGAATGGCATCGTAAAAAAACGACATGAGACAACTTGGCTTTTTTTTGTTCGGGATGATCCACTGCGAATGAAGAACTTTTGTAGTATACCCGTGTCATTTGTTTAGTGCATGTCTTTCGGCTCTATTTCTATTGAGAAGAAATGAAGCAGTCGTTTTTTATTCAAATGTTTCTCAAACTTAATGTGAGGCCTTTTTAGATTGCGGTATCGCTATTTATACCCTTCGAGAAATGGCTTATACTAATTCTCAAAGGCACGCCTCAATAAGTCTCGGCTTCAACAAGTGCAGGTCTGTTACAAACAGATCAAATTCCAATCCGCGAAATCCCCGACAAACGAAATATAATCCGCGACTGCAAAATCAAAACCGCGACAAACATAATCATAAATAATGGCGTTATCACGTAGAAATACATTTCAATGCAAATATTCAATTCTGTTTCTTCTAATCTATCGAAACTTTGATCAATAGAAAAAATAGAATATTTTATGCCGTATAATGTTTTGAATGGAAAAACAGAAATAATTTCATGATTTATAAATAAATGGATCCTTGCATTAATAATAGCCTAATCAAACTCCAGAGTCGATGCATTATCGCTTGTTAAATAATGTGTCGATGTCAAAGTTCACAGATGTCAATTTTACTGAAAATAAAGTACATGACGATTCATATCAAGAGACATTATTTCATAAAATGATGAAACTCGTTAATATGCTATACGTTCAAACAAAACTGACTTTGAAATTCAGCTAAAATACTTGATGGCTATTTCACAGTCAATTGAAGGGTTTCGAGGCCTGCAATTGCATGAATTTGATTCTAGTATGATAAGAACTCCGAACTATTGTTGGAACCAAAATAGGAACCCGCCAGCTTGGATTCTATATACTTGAACTGACATCAATACGATGTTCAAAGCTAGGTTCCTAGGTTCAAAGTAAGTTGTTCCGATGGCGACTACGACTTTTTTCAAAGATTTCAATAGGAAGGAATCATCTATGGAAAAAATGCTAGAACAAAAGTTATTTGCCATAGCTAAAATTAGTGGAAAACGAAAAAAAAGTTTTTGATTGTAAATCAATAGTTACTTGATTGTTTTCAATAGTTTCACCATTTTTACTTAAAATTGATTATACAGTCGTCTCTCCACATCTCGATATTTATTGAAGAGACCATCGAGATAAGGAGAGATCGAGGAATGGAAGGATAATTGAGGGGGTACTAGATTGAAAAAGCTCGTTGCTATGAAAAACGATAACAAAACAAAATGTCATCTTTTGTTGTTCATGTGTTTGTTTTTGTCCAAAAATGGTCTAGTAGCCTAGAAATATGAATATATCGACATAGGGAGAAGGAATCATGAAAAAATATAACCAGAACACATCGAGATAGAGGGATATCGAGATATAGAATGCCCAAGTGAATGTTACTCTAATACTAGATCGCTACTCTCAATTAGTTCAACATTTCTCAACTAAACTATCCGTAAATGTTAAGGTAAAAACGAACGTCTGTCCATGGTACAGTTTTGACATATGGAAGCTATACCAAATATGGAAAAGAAATCCACTGAATCAACATCTCAAAAGTCATCTATCGCATGCAAATCTGAAGCTCTCGGACGCCAAACGGCGGGCTAAATCGGCTTATTATTAACGAATGTACTCTTCAAGCAATCGCAAGCAGTTGTGGTGTAGAATTAATGAACTAATAGGCAACGTAACAAAAAACGAAAAGCAGCTTGTTCTTCAAACAAATGGAGTTGAAAACACCAACGCAGCTGATATTGTAGGCATCTTTAACTTATTCTTCTCGTCAGTTGGGGATAATCTGGCAAGCCAACTAACCTCGGATGGAAACATCAATAAGTTCAACACAATGAAGACATCTAACAGATCTACACAGTATATGTATCTACGTCCAGCATCAAGGGCTGAAGTTATAAACATCATAACTGGACTAGACGCTTCCAAAGCTACTGGAATAGATGGATTTTCTGTTGCTGCATTGAAACAACACTGTGCACCACTGTCCCACATACTATGTAAGTGCTTTAATGACAGTATTCCTACAGGTGTATATCCTGATTGTAGTATTGCTACTTGTATATCCCGTATTCAAAAGCGGAGACCCAAAAAATCCGAATAACTATAGACCAATATCTGTACTCCCGTCGATGAACAAAGTTTTTGAGAAGCTTATATGCACACGAATTAGCAGCTTCCTGGATACTAAGAGGCTGCTTTGTCAGCGTTAGCTTGGGTTTCGACAAGGCTCGTCAACCGAGGTAGCAGTTTTGAAACTTGTTGATGACATTGCTCGCTCGGTGGATCAGAAAAAGTCCGCAGGAGTTATATTTCTGGATCTCTTTAAGGCATTTGATACAGTAAAGCACCAGATCTTGCTGAAAAAACTCGATGTATACGGGATTCGTGGAATTGTGAATGATTTCCTTTGCAGCTACTTGACTGGCCGTCAGCAACAAGTGTTTGTGTCAGCAATTAAAAGTGAGGCCTCCCCAATGAAATGTGGCGTACCACAAGGAAGCAACATCGGACCCTTGTTGTTTCTTGTGTACGTGAACGATATTGCGAAGCTACAGTTGAAAGGACATCCCAGATTATTCGCAGATGATACAGCAATTTCATATGAAGCTTCTACGTTAACCGAGTTGTACCAGGATATGTCATATGATCTGCATTTAATGCTGGAATTCCTTGAAAATAATCTCTTGTCGTTAAATTTGGAAAAAACTAAAATTATGATATTTGGCATGCACAACACTTCGTGCTATCCAGATTTAATCATAAATGGAGTGAAAATAGAAGTAGCAACCAGTTTTAAATACTTGGGTGTATACATCGATAATCGTTTGAAATGGGACGTCCATATCCGTCAAGTGATAGCCAGTTGTTCACCGTTATGTGAAATCATCCGGAAGCTGTCAACCTTGTACTACTGAACATGTACTACTGAAGATCTATTTTGCTTTCATACATAGCCGATACCAGTATGGTATGTGTGGGGTACATCCTATAATACGTACCTCAAGGAAATACAAATTCAACAAAATCGGTGCATTAAGGCTATCTATAAACTTCCATTCCTGCAACTAACAAATACGCTGTACACCACCCTGGGAATAATATTCTACCCATATTAGGACTGTATGCGTTCCAAACAGGAGTTACGATGTATAAAGTAGTGAATAATGTAAATCTTCATCATAACTGGACCTTCAACGCTGCCCCCATAAACATCGCACGAGATACGCTCACCTCTTACAACAAACTGGGTTCCGCACGGAGATTGGAAGAAGAAGATTTGTAAATCTAGGCCCAAGAATGTTCAATCTTTTCCTTGAAAACATAAGAAACTCGAATTCAATTCATAGCTTTAAGAAAAGTCTGCGAATTCATATAAAGTGTAACATAAATAACTATATAGTACGTTAGTGGTTAGCATACCATAGTAAGTTAAGTCGAACTTCACGACCCTTTAAAAGAACATAAGTTCAGTAGGGATCATAAGCATTCGTTCTTTAAACAAACTTGATAAATAAATGAAAAAATGAAAAAAATGAATGTAGTTAGATTGAAGGGGTCGAGAAAACCATCGACATAGGGAGAGATATCGAGATATAGACCATCGAGATGTGGAGAGTTGACTGTATTTGCTTTTGTGGGCTTTTTATTATTCCGGTAACATAGGTACATAAAAAATAATTGCCTATACCTTGCGGTTTTTGCAAACTTCATATCTTTCGAATGCAAAGACCGATCGTGATTATTTTCAATCGGGAAGAAGACCGCCAACTGTCATCGAGAGAAAAAGTAGAATCACGGAAATTTCACACAGCGCGGCATAGGAAATGAAATATATTTTTGCTATAAAACAAAAATTAGAAATGTTTTTCAAAAAAAAATTTGGTTTAAGGGGTTAGAACTTTAAAAGCACACAAAATAGACATGATATCTCGATCTTTATATTTTTTGAATAAGCAGTCAATACCTACCTAAGATTGTTGAATGTGTAACCCCACAAACTAAAAATCTTTTGATGAAAAAATGTGTATAACCTTTTGGAGTGAAATAATAATACAAATTTGTTGTACGAGATAGGCATAAATGATGTTAAAATAAAACCACTAAGTAAATCTGCTAGACATCTTTATTGTTTATGAATATTTCTATATATATATAACTTTTTGGCTTACAAGCATTTTGAAACAATATGTTGTTTACTGACTTCTCCGTTTACTATTTCAGCAGTGGATTTCAACCAGTAAATATCCATCACATCTATTATAGCACAATGAATGAGATTTTAAATCTTATTAACGTGATGTTATGTCAAACTTTTGTCGCTGTTTCAATTAAAAATTCTGCAACGTCTTGTTCTATTTGTTTTAGTATCTACCGCATTTATCGACTTATCCTTACATGGTTTATGAAAGTCGTCATCTAACAAAATAGAATACCTACATTATGTGGACAAAAACAAAACTCTTTGAGAGCTATTATAACGGGTGATAGTACGGTTTTTTTTCTTACCCTTGCAGGTTTAAAAAAGAAATAAATATATTACGCTAGAATTTTTCGAAACAAAAAACAATCCCTGGTCTACATTACAACAGATACTTAGCGGTACAGCAAGAGTTATTGTCGATAAACATTCACATAACACCCTTCGGGCGTTTAAGCCTCCGATGAACGCAATACAAACCATCCACTTGCTTTAAAGAGGCTTAAAGCAGGCACCAACTGCCTACGTGCTGAAGCTCGTGCAAATCGAATTTGAAAAAAATATTTACTCTGGTTTACGATGAGGCACGAGCTTCCCGTGTAAGAATATAACCCCCGTTGTGCGAAATGTGACATCAGTTTCCAAGGGAGCTGGTTCAATGTGCGGCGCACTGTCACAACATAATAAATCTTTAACGGAGGGCTCCTCTCATCAGATGGACCGCGCTGTTAGTGACCATCAACGCGAATTGTTTGATTTAATTAGGTATACGTTTGCATTGGCGGACGATGACACGATCTGCGAGGGGCCTACATTGTGGGTGACTACATTGCTATATGAGTTTTAAACAAACGAGTTGAATTCAATTTTTGAGCGGTCAACCGTTCCGACTGAGGAACGCGCAATTTAATTTTTCCCATGTGGAGCACTGGTGGAGGAATTTGTGCATCATTGTTTGCTGAAATTAAAAGATAGATATTAGAACATCCTTATTGCATTTTGGTTTGGAATAGGGATAACATTACAGTTGGACGATGAATTGAATGATAATAGTTTTTGATACAGTAAGTTTACGGCAATTCAAGGTGAAAAATCTGGAGTCATAGTTATTCATGACTCTTCCGTACAACAGAAGTGAGCCTGATGGGCAAGCCAGAGTAAACGCAACGAGCGATGCCACGCGACGCGATCCACGCAAAAGAATAACAATCATTATCAACAGGCTGTCAAATTGCACTGTCGCGTCGCGTCGCATCGCACGTCGCGTTTACTCTGGCTTGCCCCTGAGAGCCTTTCGTTTACACCAAAAACTAACTTTTGATATAGAAAACTCAAATGAAAATTAATTTTTCGTGTTTTACAACAAACAAAACTGACCCAAAAACTACCTAAGTATTTATTGTTGCTGATCGCATATTTGTAGCACTCGAATTTTTGTTCATTTTGTAAAAAGCCTGTGAATCGTTCACAAAGCTCAATTTACTGCATCTAATCCCACAACAGGGGGCCCTCCTTAGCCGTGCGGTAAGACGCGCGATTACAAAGCAAGACCATGCTGAGGGTGGTTGGGTTCGATTCCCGGTGCCGGTCTAGGCAATTTTCGGATTGGAAATTGTCTCGACTTCCCTGGGCATAAAAGTATCATCGTGTTAGCCTCATGATATACGAATGCAAAAATGGTAACCTGGCTTAGAAACCTCGCAGTTAATAACTGTGGAAGTGCTTAATGAACACTAAGCTGCGATGCGGCTCTGTCCCAGTGTGGGGATGTAATGCCAATAAGAAGAAGAATCCCACAACAGTAAAATAGGCTTTACTATCTTACATATCTGTGGTAAGCTGGAAATGATTGAGTTTGTGGGGCGGATTGACAAATCGTTTACAAAATCAACCAAAATGCAAATGTTACAAATACACAGGATTTTGTTTTTACACGATTTTTTTTCGCTCGTATTTTTGTTCGTGTGACTTCAATTTACCACCAAAATCTTTGCAACATGTTTCAAAAAATCCTAAATAATTCAAAGAAAAATCACATGGTAATTAATATGCGTTAAGCATTTGGGATGGGTGAAAAATAAAGAAAGTGTAAATCGTGTAAAATCAAAATCCAGTGTATGCTACTTTCCTTAATTCATAGACGAACACGCTAATCTGGATCTTCACAGAATTATGTCAAAGTGACATCCCGCATAATAAAAAACAACATGTTATATGGTCAGAATCATTATTACGATGTAAGATATAGCTTCACAGTTTACGTTGCGGTTATCGAATACTTTTCGATCGATTCAACCATAACTGCTCGACATCATCACTAAATGTCAACATATAACATGCTGTCTCTAAAATGTTCTTTATTTCCTGCATTATATGTCAATATTTTATCATACTGTTGAGCGAAAATTTTGCACGCAAAAACAGACGATTTTTTATGGTGACATAACTTAACAACCCATTCAACATATTGTTATTTGTCAAATAACCGTACCACAAACTGTTAAAACTTTATATGAGATTGTTCATTTACAGTTGTCAACAGTAAAGGATACTGTTGTCGACCGTACGGGAAAATATCCATGTACAGTTTGTAATTATGCGGGATAGATTCGGCAAAACCATGGTTACTCTAATATAGGTACAACATCAACGTCGAAACTTGGGAAAGGATCCTCGATAAAAAGAAAAACAAATCGTCTCCGGCAGAAGATAAAATAACTTTCGAAATGCTCAAAGAGCTCAGTCCATCAGTGAGAGACTCCATCATTCGCGAAATCAATGAAATGTACATTGGTGGGCACCTTCGAGACCACTTGATGGAAATTAAAGCAATTGCGATACCGAAAGCGAGTAAGGACCAATCAACAGTGGAAGAAAAGCGACCGATATCATTGATACCAACAAAAACTAAGCTAGTTAACTCGGAAGTATTAGAAAAGATTATAGAATTCTTGGACAAAAAGCAAACTCTACCGAAGACATCATTTGAATTTAGAAAAAAAAAAAAAACTCCTCTACAGTATCTTGCGTCAACTTTCTAGTCTACTGCATTAGAGTAAACAAAAATAAATTTGGAAAACTGCTGTTGTTTTTCTAGATCTTTCGAATGCATTTAACTCGTGAATTCTTTATCTCAAATTTCATGTCAATTTGTCCGTTTCGAAACATGTGCTGTGCATATGCACAGTCAAGATATTTAACAAAAAAAAAGATTTTCGTACGGCCGAGTTGCCGAATAATATGCAATAAATTGTAATCAAGTGTCGGTCTTCCATCGTCATTAGTCGTCTGAGTACACGTGACCGCATGCGTAGAGCAATCAAACTCATCAAATGCTTCAGCCGGCAAGATGGACCAATCGTGGTCTTAGCCAGTCAAAAAGACAAACCCAAAGAAAAAAAAATGCTTCAGCCAAGCAAGCATTTGGCACAGCAGAGTGTGATTGATTCACACTCTATACAAATCTCCCCAGCCCGTTGTTGGGGGCATAGAGTGTGGTGTTTTCGAACCGCGGTGGAGGTTGGTACTCGGATTGTGATGGCTTTTCCGCAAACGTGACTTTTAAGTGGTCTTGTTGTGTAGGGGTTATCACGCCTTTCTAGAGAGTAGGAAGTTGAGGGTTCGAGTCCCTCTAAGGCACGAGGATTCTTTTTCGCAAATTTCATATCAATTTATCCATTTCGAAACATGCGCTGTGCATATGCACAGCCAAGATATTTAACATTTAACTCTGTTCAATTAGACAAATTAGAAGATACATTAGTGGCAACTACACTGTCCCTAAACACAATCACTACTTGGATAGGTGGTTTACTCAAAAACAGAAAAATAGGCATGCTGATGAATAACAGAAATTTGTGCAGAACAATTAGCGACGGTTTGCCACAGGGAGACTTATTATGTCCTACATTGTTTAATGTACTACACGAAATCACAGAAGGCAAAAAAGATGTCATCCTTGTTCAGTTTGCAGATAACTTTGCTATGATGTGAAGGAACAAAACATTAGCGGGGCTGGAGCAAAAAGGACAGGAATATCTAAACAAGTTTGTCGATCAAGCAGAAAGTTTAAATCTACAGATAAACCCAAGTAAAACAAAAACAGTGCTTTTTCAACTGGGAGAATCAAAATTAAATCTAAAAATTAAAGGCAATATCGTAATAGCATGGTCTCATAAATATCTTGGTATTTATATAGACCGTTCTTTGTCATTCGGAGAAGTTGACTTGACTTCGGAGAAGTCTGTCAAAGGGTGGCGGAAAGAATCAATATGATTAAAATCAGCAGCGTACGAAATGGAGGACACCCACAGAGCATGATCCGACCCAGTCAACACAAAATCGTAAATAATGCAACATAAGATGCTAAAGTGGAGGCGATTTACGTACATATTGTATGGGAAAGTACCCATATGGGCTTCACTTTAGCACCTTATATGGCATCATATACGATCTTGTGTTGACTGGGTAGTGTACCAAGCGTTGGTGAGAAGCATTGCGGATTATGGTTCACCAACATTCAACAACTGTGCCGTGGGCAGTACGAGATGAATACGTAGCTGGTAGGGAGATAGCTAAACACATAGCACACCTGGAAATGATACATGGTCAACTTATCGAAAGAGCAGATAACAGATGTCCAACAGACAGCTTGACATTCCAGGAGAAATGCTACATCCAACACATGGAAATATACAACAGAATCTACCAAGTAATAAGGACATTCGCATCGTTAGAAAATGTTAAAATAGAACCCCAATTGGAAAACTTAACCCTTACTAAAGACAACTGTAGTCAAAAACTACTCAAACAATCGGCTCTATTCGTTATGAACGGAAAAGGCAAGGATCGTCCCCGAATATTCACCGACGCTTAGAAATATGAAAAACCGTGTGCAATCGTGAGCCCACGAAAACAAAAATAGCCGAGAAACTACAAAACCCACCATTGATTATGACTGCTGAATTACTGGTGATAAATAGAGCAACGGAACTATTGGAACGATTGGAAATTTGGAATGCGGTCATTTACACGGATTCGAAATCATCATGCGAAAAGTTGACATAAGATGCTGAAGTGGAGGCGATATAGGCACTTCCTCATATAAAATATACGTATATTGCCTCCACTTTAGCATATTATGTTGCATCATATACGACTGTATGTTGACTGGGCAGATGTAAAAGTGTCAAATATAGAAGTGTACTAGAAGAAAAAATACTACAGACATGCTGCCGATTCCAGAATGCAGTGCAATGGGTTCCCAGTTATGTTGGACTGGAAGGCAACGAGCAGGCTGACATAACGGCGAAAGAAGGTATTGCTTTTTGCATTGAAACTTTTCGTTTCAAGACAAAATTTTCAAAACGACTTATCTGCTTTTGCAAACAAAGATTCAAACGACGATTTGACGAATCTGATAGCTCTCTCACGCAAACCAACACCATCAACAGGTAGCGGAAACCTTCACCTCGGATCACTACCTTGAAGTTGGAAAAAATCACCCCCCTGAAATGAGATGTAGTTCTTGAAGCCGTCTACCGATTGGGTGGCGCTAGTGTTGCCTTTCCTATTTTAAGCTCCGTTCATACTGCCGCGAGGGAATTTGCGATTGGCGCTTTGATGTTGCATGAAGAAGAAGAAGCAGAAAGATGATAATCAAAAATATTTGCACGGGAAATCATACGAAAAAATTTTTGAAACTCTTCTTTAAAATTCTAGAAGCAATTTAATTAAAAACGTTAAGCAGTACGGGGTTAGACTTGTTTTCTACTGCACAATAAACACAATATTTCAATTTCAATTTTTACTCTGTGATATCAAACTTAATACACAGTATAAGAAAAGTCCAACCCCGTAATGTTTACCGTTTTTAATTAGATTGCCTCTAGAATTTCAGAGATATCTTCGTATGTTTTCCCGTGCGAAAATTTTTAAATATCATCTTTCTGCTTCTTCTTCTTCATGCAACATCAAAGCGCCAATTAATCACGTCAAGAATCACGCAACAATGCAATACATCTCGTTGAATATAATTTATTGTGCTTCCAGTTGAAAACCGAAGTGAGCTCTCGCGACAATTGAGTTTTTCCTTATTTCCTGATGTCGCAACTGCATCGCGACTAGTGCGCATCTATGCCACTGTCGTGCGCCATGATGCGCACTAGTCGCGACGTAGTTGCGACAAAAGGTAACGGGAGAAAACTCGATTGTCGCGAGAGCTCACTTCGGTTTTCAACTGGAAGTACAATAACAATACAACACATGCCGCTTACGCATCCGACTTCGACATACTGGCTTCGTGTGTTTATGGCTTAACCGGCAATGTTTACATCCAGCACCATGTTGCAG
Organism: Armigeres subalbatus; assembly: GCF_024139115.2. Lineage (NCBI taxonomy): Eukaryota > Metazoa > Arthropoda > Insecta > Diptera > Culicidae > Armigeres > Armigeres subalbatus. The sequence goes on along the minus strand of NC_085141.1, from coordinate 157,200,691 downwards.
CACCATGTTTTCGGCTTCAGGCGAGTTGTTCGTGGATGACAGCCGTTTCATGGGGGTGGAAAAATTCGGATGCGTCAGAAAGTCACAAAATAACAGAACGATGCGTTTCAATATGCTTGGCAGTTCTGTTAGAGTGCTAGGGTTATAGCTCCGATATTAATCTCATGAAAAAACGAAGCATTGAAAAAGAATTTGTTTCTCTTTTTGTGATTTTTTCAGCATGTTGCCAAAAAGAAGCGATGAAATTAGTGTCACTTACATATATTTATTTGTTTCTGAATGAGATACTGCCTATTATCGCATATCAGTCCCATATGAAAAAATAGCAAATCAAGAAAACGGTCTTTTGAAATATAATCAATATTTTCTTCAGCGTTGTTTGATTGAAATGCTTTTCAAACATTTTTCACGCCAGTGTGGTGTAAAAATATGTATCTTTTACTATAGCCTTGCATTATTAAAATGATTTTTGCTTATTTTTACGAAAATAATCTATGGGACAGGGTATGCGGTTCACAGTTCTAAGAATATTTGTCATAATAAAAACAAGAAAAGATAATCTTCCTGAACTAGAGTCAGTTAAAATTCATGGTTATTGGACATATTGTACTGTTACTTTCACAATGGGACTCAAATGCGGTTACTTTCAAGGTGGGACAAATCGACTTGGTATTTTTTTTCAAAATTTTTAGAACAAATTACACATTTTTATTTAAAATCATACAAATATAAACCAAAATATAACCATTAGTCATCGAAACTAAAAAAATATGGAAAGTCATATGGAACAGTTATGCGATTACAGGCAGTAAACATATGTTAAGTGAGATAAAAAACGGATAAGTTTTGCTATATTAAACAAATGAATATCAAATTTTGCTATTTAGTTTTTCATATATTAACACTAGGATTGATTCGCTAAAAAAACGCGAATACATACGTGCAGAAAATCGTTGCAAATAAATTTTCAAATGACTATACTGCCGCTAACCGCAAGTCGAGCACATCTGTATATGGGCGTCCAGCGTGCTCGACTTGCGGTTAGCTGCAGTATATCTCAGTGGTTTTTCAATCGATTTTCTCAGTTTTTTCACCAACCTCTTAGGGTCTGTCTCATTTGGAGAATTAAACTTAAAAGTGACAATTCGAAAATTAGCAAATAACCCGGTAATAAGAATGGCTGGTGCTGCCCAGCAATTCCAATAAGACATCGATGCAAAATGATTCGATATCTGTCAATAGTAATCTTGCTCTGCGAGCAGGGTTATTTGATAATTATTGAAATGTCACTTTTAAGTTTAATTTCAGTATAATTCTCCAAATGAGACAGACCTTACCCATCTCTTCTAGTTTCTGGATATAGGCGAATTTGAGTAAAGCTCATCGATCATTTCGACATCTGGTGGTCGTCACAACAACCACGAAAAAAGTGTCGTTGGCCAAAAAAGTGCATTGGCAGCATACGGAGGGAGTACGATTTTCACGTTTTCTGGTTAATCCAACCATTTATGAAAGCTGAAATAGTCGAAAACTGGAAGAAAATTTTGTTTTCTTTGAGATGAGCTTCCATCCGGTGGATGCTTGCATATGATTTTTTCGATTAAATAGCACATCTCTTGCACTGCCTCCACCGCATTATTTTGGTTATGAATACCCGGATTTTTAATTCGCGGCTTATTTGGGTGGGATTCGTTTTCAACAGCTGCTTAAAGATTGTAAGAAGCCATTGCCAGTGGAAAACATGTGACAACATACCAAAAAATGAAGTAAATTTGATGGAGAAAATTTAATTTCGAATGTAAATAATCGCTTCTGACGACTTTTCTCCCAAACTCTCGCAGCGCACTATATCACTGGATCCTTCTCGAATTCGCCTATTGCAAAATATTGTATCTAGGGGTGTTTTTCCCAAGAGCTGTGGGAGTAAAGCAACGGATTTAGAAAAATGCGATTTTTAGATATATTTATATTTCATTACCAAAAATGATATCTATTCATAAAGTGATGATGGAGATGATAAAATAACACATAAAAGACATCACCTGGAACATAAGAACACATTTTCAGCATCCCTACTATGCATACGATGATAACTTGGTGCCTTTAGGAACCACTTTATACTACAGGATGTATGAAGCTTCAGAAAATGTTTTCAAGCATGTTGTCTACTGTGAACTTGATAAAATAAATGTAAACTACATACGAAACATGTGTGATAATAAATTATGATGTTCTAGGATCTCCGAACTGTACTGGAATTTGAATCAAATGGTCTACCGAATCAACCAAGGCTTCCATGATGCCCCCAGCCGCAGTATCAACCCAATTATGTCCTCCGAGTATTTATCTTTCACTTGCGTCTCAAATCCAGGCATATGAGATGTTGTAAGACCTCCAAATTGTCCTGGAGTATGAGTAAAATGGTCTATCGAATTAACCAAGGTTTCCATGAAGTCTCTAGCTTGTCTTTTACTTGCGTCTCAAATACAGGCATAGGAGATGTTGTAAGATCTCCAAATTGTCCTGGAGTTTGAGTAAAATGGTCTACCGAATCAACCAAGGCTTCCATGAAGTCTCTAGCTTGTTTTTCACTTGCGTCTCAAATCCAGGCAAATGAGATGTTGAAATTTCTCCTAAATGTCCTGCAGTTTGTATCAAATAGTCTAGCAAATCAACCAAGGCTTCCATGCTGGTGCCTCATTGCGCATCTTCTTTCAACAGCTCTTTCGTATGACAGTGTGCATGGTTTGCTCGTTTGGAGTCGAGGTGCGCAATGCCACCCCTGTTTTCAGCAGTGGTATCACCCAGTAATGTTCTCCGTGTCTCTAAGTTCCACTTACGTCACAAATCCAGGCATATGAGAGTTGAAAGATATCCAAATTGTCCTTGAGTTTGAAACAAATGGCCTACCCAATCAACGAATGCTTCCATAATGTCCCCAGTCGCAGTTTCAACTCAATTATTTCCTCCGAGTATTTGTCTTTCACTTGCGTCACAAATCCAGACATATCAGATGTTGGAAAATCTCCAAATTATTCTGGAGTATGAATCAAATGGTCTACCAAATCAACCAAGGCTTCCATGAAGCCCCTAGCTACGGTATCAACTCAATAACGTTCCCCGAGTATTTGTCTTTCTCGTGTGTCATAAATCCAGGCATATGAGATGTTGTAATATCTCCAAAATGTCCTGGAGTTTGAATCAAATGGCCTGTCGAATCAACCAAGGCTGCCATGATGTCTTCAGGCAAGATAACAACGTAATTTAGTGGACATAATTGTTTTTAAATTACTTACCAAAGGGACCACGACTTGCAAATCAACCCCCTTGCCTTGAAATATGTCTCCAGCAGATGTTTTTTTTTCAATGCTCCGAGCCCATGCACATGTTTGGTACATAAAAATGCGATGTTATTAGTCCCCCATTTCGCCCTGGATGTGGATCAAGTAGTCTGTCAACCAAATCAACCTCGCTAGGAACTTTAGTGATTTTCAATAAAATTTGACTGAATTTTACAAACAAGTACATTTTAAATTTATTTCGATTAAAAAGAACTTTTAGATCGATTGAAAATTGCGTTTATTTGCATGCTTCAAATATGTAGACGAATTAAGTCACATTTGAGTTGCTGCAACCCAAATCATGCAGCTAGGGATGACAGTGTACCGGAGTGTGAGATTTCTGCTGCCGTGACTGGTCCTACGTAGTACTTAACGTACTCCTCCCAAAACAACACGCTTTACGATGCCTCTCTGAAACGTTTTCGATTCCCTCATTTTCTCGATTCAAAGAGAAAAACCGAAAAAATCAGGTAGTAAGTGATCCTTCCTTTCTTGCGTTTAACCAAGACACCAACCTTTTTGGATTGTTTCATCATTCTCTTCATAACTTTTGAAAGCAATGACCGTCGACTAGAGTGTGCCAATTTCAGAGGGATCACCCTCCTCAACTCGGCGTACACAATTCTGTCGCGTATTCTGTTTTACAGACTGAGACCGCTAGAAGAGTCCTTCGTCAGCGAATACCAGGCAGGTTTTCGTGAGGGTCTGGACGACAGATGTTTAGCCTGCGGATGATCATTGATGAATTCCGGGAGTACAACTTGCAGACTTACCAAAGTTCTTGTTGGTGTATCGGGTAACCACCCCCCCTCCCCCTATTTTTTGGCGATAATGGACATCAATGTGCTTGCCATACGTTCCATTCTAGTGTCTTCTTCCGTTTACCTCGAGGACACCATTACTAAGACATTCTTGTACCAATTTGATCAATGATGATCGGATTTAACGAGACGTGCTCGAAATTCGTCTTCGACTGACAAAGTGATGTTCTTAAAATCGAGGTTTTAAAAGTAAAGTTTCATTAAGACAAAAATTCACTGTCGGATGATTATTATAATAATAATAAACAATACTGCCGCTAACCGCAAGTCGAGCACATCTGTATATGGGCCTCCATATACAGATGTGCTCGACTTGCGATTAGCGGCAGAATAAACATCATAAATAAAGTACAACATCTCATATGCCTGGATTTGTAATGCAAGTAAAAGACAATTACTCGGAGGTCATAATTGAGTTGGTAGCGCGGCTGGGGACATGAAAGCTTTGGTTGATTCGATAGACCACTTGATTAAAACTCAAGCACAATTTGGAGATCTTACAACATCTCAATTGCCTGAAACTGCGACGCAAGTAAAATACAAATATTCAGAGGATATAATTGGGTTGATGCTGCGGCTGGGGACATCATGGAAGCCTTGGTAGATTCGTTAGACCATTTGATTCAAACTTCAAGACAATTTGGAGATTTTACAACGCTTGGATTTGAGACGCAAGTGAAAAACAAATACCCGGAGTACATAATTGGGGTGATACCACGGCAGAGGACATCATGGAAGCCTTGGTTGATTCGATAGACCATTTTACTCAAACTCCAGGACAATTAGGAGATCTTACAACAACTCAAATGCCTGAATTTGAGACGCAAGTGAAAGAGAAATACTTGGAGGACATAATAATTGGGTTGATACCGTGGCTGGGGGCATCGTGAAAGCCTTGGTTGATTCGACAGACCATTTTGCTCAAACTTCAGGGCAATTTGGAGATCTTACAACATCTCAAATGCCTGGATTTGAGACGCAAGTGAAAGATAAATACTCGGAGGACATAATTGGGTTGATACCGCGGTATGGGACATCATGGAAGCCTTGGTTGATTCGGTAGAGCATTTGATTCAAACTCCAGGACAATTTGGAGATCTTAAAACATCTCATATGGATTTGAGACGCAAGTGAAAGATAAATACTCGGAGGACGTAATTGGGTTGATACTGCGGCTGGGGCATCATGGAAGCCTTGGTTGATTCGGTAGACCATTTGATTCAAATTCCAGTACAGTTCGGAGATCCTAGAACATCCTAATTTATTATCACACATGTTTCGTATGTAGTTTACATTTATTTTAACAAGTTCACAGTAGACAAAATGCTTGAAAACATTTTCTGAAGCTTCATACATCCTGTAGTATAAAGTGGTTCCTAAAGGCACCGAATTATCCGTATGCATAATAGGGATGCTCAAAATGTGTTCTTATGTTCCAGGTGATGTCTTTAATGTGTTATTTTTTCATTTCCATCATCACTATATGAAAAGATATCATTTTTGGTAATGAAATATAAGTATATCTCTAAAATCGCATTTTTCTAAATCCGTTGCTTTACTCTCACAGCTCTAGTGAGCAATTGAGATACAATATTTTGCAATGTCCAGAAACTAGAAGAGATGGCTAAGAGGTTGGTGAAAAAACTGAGAAAATCGGTTGAAAAACCACAGAGATATAGCCATTTGAAAATTTAGTTACAACGATTTTCTGAACGAATGAATCCTAGTGTTAAAGGTAAACATTGTCATTCTTTTGCTTTTTCTTCCACTCGCTAGACTAATCTAGACTAAGATTAATTACACGCACTGCTGCGGGACCTAGCACCTAGCAAAAAGGATTCCTGTTTAACGCTTCAATGACAAGAGTATCATGGTAGATTGTTAATTAAGCTATCTTGATGTGCTTGACACTTTGATGATAGCTTGAAACATGATGCCCATTAGGTTGGAATTGAAAAAGTAGATAAAAGAAAGAAGGATGGGCATTGAAGTCGATATAAATTAGTATATGTCGTAAAGCGTCACTTTCTCATGATACCTACTTTTATTATAATTATTCATTAGCCTTGTTCTTCATTTTTTATTTTTCCTTAATCGATGTACTACCACGTTTCTAAACTCATCGTTACATGTTTTGGGACTCTCACTCAAACTTCCCTCTCAGTCCCCTATTTTGTAATAACTATTTGAAAAGTAACTTTTGGCAGGGCGCCCAGAATCCAGTACTGCTCTAATTGCAATGAATGGCATACGAAGCGTATGCCATTGCCAAGTATTCTTAGTTGATGCCAAGTATTCTTAGTTCTAGTTCTGACCAACCCACTGTTTCAACACAGTGTGTCAGTGTCATCAATCAAAATCTAAAATTATTTTTTAATAGATTGAGAATTGAAACCAGTGGTCAATAGGGTCAAAACCAGATTTACATTTAATATTAATCATGAAGCGCGAGAAGTCACAGTACAAACTTTTCTCGATACAGATATTCGCTAATAAACCTACAAACTCGTTTTAGATAGAGAAATACAAAAAATAGTAAGTTGATAAAATCTTTCTAAAAGTTCGGAAGAATATTCTTTATTTGTAAACATTGCTATGGAACTATCAAATTGACCATAATTATGTTTGCGTAAAAGAGTATCAAAAACTGGAATGTGGCTGTTTGCTAATAGATATCAAGATGGGACAACACAAGTGGGGTTAATTTTTTTAATTTCTAAAACGAAGCTTTCTGTTTTATCAGTTTTTCTATAGGAGATACTATTTCAGCTTAGCTTAGACTGACTGTACATATCAATGGTTGCTACTCCGTGATTGTCCAGAGCTGGTGCGAACTGCACTTTCTATAGGAGATACTATTTCAAGTGATAAAACCCGTAATCTAATAGGCTATGAATGGATGCTAAGAGTTACTTTCTTACTAAGTTGATTCCCTTCCGACAAAACAGTATCAACTTTGACAAACGACGTTCTTTGTCACCCCAAAACAAGTACTTTGCCAGAACTCACTATTTTTTTCCTATGTAATTTTGAAAATAAAAAAAAACTTAAAATTTGATCAAATGAAAAAATATCAGATCAATACAATCTAGAACCACTTTATAAAAACTATTATCATCCAAATCATGCGAAAAACACAATATGCAATTATTACTCACCGCAATTAATTATCCATATCCTAGTTAACCAGCTTCATAGGCTCTGCCGGATAATACCCGTCAGCACAACTTTCACTCTCCGTGAAGCTATTGTAACTATGATCGATCGGATACCTGGCCACCTCGTCCATGTTCGGTACGCAAATTTTCGCGTACCGTTTTATGAGGTCAGCCCACAGCGAGGGTTCCTCGAGCTGCGGGTTCGCACTGGCAGCAAAGTAGGATCCCCAGAAATTGGACTGCAAATAACACGCATCCGGATGCAAGTGTTCGGGTTGATCCTTCATTCCTTCTGCGGCCATTTCCTCCGCTATTGCAACCGCGTCGGCTTTTGTAAACTTGGCAGGCGTGTAGACATCCTGGATGAGATTATCTCCCACGTACAAAAAGCGGGGGTGTTCCTTGTGCGAGACGCGTTGCAGCAGCAGGCTGAGGTCGCGCCAGTTTCCCTGTGAATAAATTTGGTTTCGCTCTAGTTGCGAAGCAATTAGCGGTTCCGTTTCAACCGTACCCTCCAACTGAACGAACGGTTTGGCACCAGTGAAGAAACCGGGTTTCTTTGCAAACCCGACTACGACGTCGAAAAGTTCACGCCAATTTGGCCCCAATGCGTATGATGCAGTGAAATCAGCAAAATCGGCATGCGAACCCGTTACAAGAAAGGTAGTTTTTGATCGCTTCAATTCCCGAAGCCAGGAAATTAATTGCGGAGATGACCGTTGAAGATACTTTTCTGGGTTTTGTTTTAAGGCTTGGAAATAACCGCCCACACCTTGACCGAAATGTTCACGGGAGTACATGTGGATGAGAGAATCCAATATGTCCGGCCAAATGTTATAATGACCAATTCTTTCATGAGCTTCTTCATCGAGAGTGTCAATGATTCTGCCGAACAAAAGCGTTGAACAGATATCGAAGTAATCTAGCACCGTTCGAATCTTCTCCGATAAAGGCCCATTCCAAGCCACCAGCATGTTCTCACAATACTCGGAAGTGATTTCCCACTTTTTGTCATCTCCATAATAGGCAATGATCTCGGCTTCTGCCATCTTCTTAGTTCCGTGCGTGGCCTGGTGAATCGTTCCATCTGGGCCAAGCTTCAGAATGTTGCCACGCTGGAAATCGATGATCAAACCTTTCTGCAGGAAATCCAAGTCGGGTGGCTGCAGAAGATACTTTTCCGAATATCCTCGTTCTTCAACCAGAAACTTAGACATAACACCGTACTCGAGCTCTATCATATTGCCAATCTGATATCGCAATAAGGTGTTATCTAAGTCAAATCCAATACAGTCATAGTCCGAAAATCGGAAGGTATCCGTGCCGGTCATGATTCTGTTGGCGGAATATCTCGAGTAGAGCCGAACGCACTGCCACTGCCGGGCTCCTAACCGGGTACTACGCGAACTAATTCCTTCCAGGAATCCGCAGAGGTGCAATAGAGGACGCAGGGCACTGCCTTCGTTCACAATCCGGGAGGATCCTGCCGCGGGTAGTGCACTGAGCCCAAGTCGTAATACAACTGATGTCGCTTTGGCCGTCATTGTCGTCGGTAACCGCGTGCTCTAGGTTTTACTTTTCGCACACACCAATACCATTCGCATGAATGGATTAATGAATTTACAGTTTTTTTTTGCGCTGCCTAGCACACTACTGTAGGGAAGTTTTTCGCGTGCGACGCGACGTCGGGACGTTATGACGCTCGTTGTGGTTGACTTTTTTTCTTCTCAACGTCTTATCATACAGTGCAGGCTGAAACAGTGTGTACATATTAGTAAAGGTGTGTATTTTAGATAGCTCAAAGCAATGAATGGAAACATGCTAGATGACAAGTTTACTCAGTTGAATCGTAAAGCTCTAGACTTTTTGGCATTTTACATTTGCTCATAAAACCAACAAGAAGTGCTCGTACTTTAAATGCAAAAAGAAATCATTGTATTTTTTTTGTTTTCTGAAACCCAAAATTTCGAAAGAAGGCTTTGTTATATCCAAGTATATTTGTATTTAATTTAACCCGTAAATGCCCAGGACGAACTTTGAATTTTGAAAACCATGTATCTCGGAGGTGTTTTTTAGAATTTTGACTAGAATCAAGGGGATTAGTAGTACTTTCATGTAAATGCAAACCCTCCCCTCCGCACCCTCCCCTTTTTGTGGTTCTGAAAACTAGGTGGCAAGTGCAATTTATTTTATACTAGCAGACCCGACGAACTTTGTTTCGCCTAAAATTGATTTATTCTCTGATTATGATGATCGAGTTAAGCAGAAATGTGTGTTCCATTTGTATGGGAGCCCCCCTTTCCAAAAGGGGGAGGGGTCTCAAACCATCTTAAGAACCTTCCCCGACCCTAAAAACCTCTGCATGTAAATTTTCACGTCGATCGGTTCAGTAGTTTCCGAGTCTATAAGGGTCAGACAGACAGAAATTCATTTTTATGTATACAGAAGAAGAAGAAGAAGAAGAAGAAGAAGAAGAAGAAGAAGAAGAAGAAGAAGAAGAAGAAGAAGAAGAAGAAGAAGAAGAAGATACAGGTAAACTTCGTTATAACGTACATATCGAGTTCAAAGTTATACGTTATATCTAAGCATGAATAATCATCCTTATTTGTTGTATTGTTATGTACTTTATGGGTGATTTTTTTTATATAAGGCTCAGCTAGCAGTGTGAAACAACTTTTCTTGTGAACAATTCTTACAAACTAGATCGTTACTAAGAAAAATGACCCGAAGAATTGAATTTCTCATTTTTTCTTCCTCTTCTTCTTCTTCTTCTTCTTTTATGGCTCTACGTACCAACTGGAACCTTTTCAATTCTATTAGCATTTCCTCAGTTATATATTGAAAGCTTTTCTATGCTAGTCATTGCACGAGAATGTATCTTATTTGGCAAGTACAATGGATACACTACAGAGTGTCTGCAAATTATTCGTACAGATTTTGATAGTTTGCTTCTACAAATGGTAGTCTAAACAGACAACAGACAATAATGGACTGAATCGGTAGCTATATGGGCATAACAACTCAGCAGGCTGTAACAGATGTATATTCCGAGAACACTGAACGTCATTTCATGTATAAAAACAAATTAATTCTTTGTGATTGCTTTTTTCCGGTTTTCCGAACAAAAATGAAATGCCTTACTACTCACCCGATTTGGATTGAATTTATTATTCGGCATGGTCTATCTTGAAATCAACAGCCATCAAAACACCGAACATATTATCGAGACATTTGAAATCATGTCACTATCGTCAAAAATGTGTGAAAAGTATCTGTATAGAAACGGCCATCGTGATTTTTTTTCCAACACGATCGAAGGCGTACAACTCAGGATACAGGGGTCATTTTAATGTGAACAAATTCAGCTTAGTTTATGTAGTCCTGTTATAATAACATACAATAATATTAATTTATTCCAAAAAATATTTAAAAACCTGTATTGTTGTACGGATAATTTGCAGACACCCTGTATGACCAGGGAGTCGAGAATGGAGGAGCATTTCCAATGGAACGTTTGAAGAAATTTGTGATGAAATTTTCAACGAACTAGTCAAAGATTTCCGAGAGGGATTTCTCAAGAAATTCCGAATGGTATTTCCTAATTATTTCCCAAACGAATTAAAAAAAAATCGAAAAAAAAATATCTTAAGGATTTTTCACTGGTAGTCTAAAGGATGTATTTTGGACCACTTTTGCGGGGGCTCTTATTTTGGACCACCAAGAGGAATTTACAAATATGAGCCGTCGAACTGGTGGTCCAAAATACCTCCTTTGCCCTATTACCGAAAAACATTCTAATGGAATTTCCTCAGAAATGTTTAAAGAAATTCTGAAGAAAATTTCAGAGGAATTTCTGAAAAAGTTTCTGGAATGTCCTAGTAAATTCCTTAATGGATTTCCTATAGGAAGTTCTGAAAGATTTGCTGGATGATATTCTAAAAGAATTTCGGGAGGATTTTTAAAGAATTCCTGATTTTTAAAATCATTATTTACGAATTTTTTTTTAAATTAAATTCAACACTAACAGGAATTCCTTAATGAATATCTAAAGATATTCCTCAAGGTATTTTTGATGGAATCTCCATAGGAATTTCCGGTGGAAATGAATTCTTTGAAAAAATAAAAAAAAAATATTCTAAAGCCTCTTCCAAAGAAATTCCTACGTGGATTTTCAAAACCTAAAAAAAATCTATAGGAATCTGTGGAGGACAGCGGTTCTCAAACTGGGGTACATGTACCCCTGCGAGTACCTTCGCTGACCCCAGAGGGTACCTCGGACAAAAATGCGTAATGGCGTGGCGTTGATAAAATTTTGATATTTGTTTATCTTTTGATTCTAAAACTTTGTGTTGTACATAATATGCACGGCGATCAGTCATTCAAAGTCTAGTTAATCTTGTCTACCACAACCAGTACAGTGTTTGAAGGACTGTAGGACTGTAAGAATTTGAAAATCTTTAATGTAATCTATTTGATCGAAAAAAGAAAATGTATAAGCATCCGAACCAAAATCTAGAATCTGAACGTTAAGAAGCCCTATTTGAATGGCTTAAAAGGTTTGAAAGCCTTTTTCCAAGAAGCTCGAAAGCATCAAGATGCTCAAAAGCCCCTCCCCCTTTCAACAAGCCCAAAAGCCTTCATTCAAAAGACTCGGAAACCTTCTTTCAAGAGGCTCGAAAGCCTTCTTTCAAGAGCCTGAGAGACCTCCTTTCAAGAGTATCAAAAGTCTTCTTTCAAGAAGCTTCTTTCGGGAACTCCTTTCAAGACGCTCGGGATTCTCATTTTAAGGGACTCGTACGCCTTTTCTTAAAAGGCTTGAAATCCTCCATTCCAGATACTTAGAAGTCTTCTTCAAGAGGATCAAAAGCCTCCTTTCAAAAGGCTACGAAGCCTCCTTTGAAGAATATAGAGCCTTCTTTCAAGAGGTTCCTTTCAAGATCCTTAGAAGCCCCTTCCAAATGGTTCAGAGACCTCCTTTCAAGAGGTCTTTCCAGAGTTTCAGAAGCCTTCTTTCAATAAGCTCGTAAGCCCCTTTTAAGAAGCGCGGAAGCATCCTTTCAAGAAAAGCGAAAAAGGAGGCTTTCAAGAGACTCAGAAGTCTTCTTCAAGAGCCTCAGAAGTCCATTCCAAATGGTTCATATGTCTCCTTTCAAGAGGCTTGGAAGCCTTCTTTCAAGAGTGCTTTTCAAAAAGCTCGGGAGTCCCGTTCTAAAATCTCGAAAGCCTTACTTCAAGAGACACGTCAGCCTGTTCTTAAAAGGCTTGGAAGCCTCCTTTTAAGATTCTCAGAAGCCTTTTTCCGAGAGGCTTGAAGCATCCTTCCAAGAGGGTCGAAATCCTTCTTTCAGGAGGTTCGAAAGCCTCTTTTCAAGAGAATCGGAAGCCTCTTTCACAAGTAGCACAAGTTAGACAGAAATGGTTGCAGCAACTTGATTGTGACTAAATCTGGTCACATATGAGTTGCAATGGCGTATGTGCAACATTTTTTCTGGTAGGGTTACAAAAGCCTTAGAGGCCTTCTGCCGAATGGTTTAGAGGCCTTCTTTCAAGAGGTTCGGAAGCCTCCTTTCAAGAGCCTTAGAGACCTCCTTTCAAAGGGTTTGGAAGCCTTCTTTCAAGAGGCTCAGAAGCCTTCCTTTCAAGAGGGTTGAAGACCTCCTTTCAAGAGGCTCGGAAGCGTCTTTTCAAGAGATTGAAATTGATTGATGTATAAACTCAATTTGAATTGGAAAATTTCACGGAACAATTTCAAAAAACTTTTTTCGATAGAAACCATGTGAATGATGGAGAGCCATTTATCACTATAGTTCTCAGGTCCGTCTTTCATATATCTTATTAGCTACGCTTATTTTCACTACGACGATAAAAATAGGGGGTACCTCAATGAATCCAAAAGTTCGAAGGAGTACCTCTCAAGAAAAAGGTTGAGAACCGCTGCCCTAAGGAATTTTCGAAGGAATATCCGAAAGAATTACCAAAATATTTTTCGTAGGTATTTTTTGAAGGAATTACTGGATTCATTTCAGGAGGATGTTTTGAAGAAATCCGTACGGGAAATTTCAAAGTTATCTTAAAAGGATTATTTGGAGGAATTTTAGAATAAATTACTAGTGAATTTATCGAAAGAACAACTACCTGGTGCTATTTTTGAATGAAATCCAAGAGAAATTCCAGATGGGATGGAACAATTCCAGAAGGAATTCTGGAAGAAGTTCCTGAAGGAATTCTGGAAGAAGTTCCTGAAGAAATCTAGATATTTCTTCAGAAATTATGTTTGGTGATTCTCCCTAAAATCCTCCAGAAATTACTTTGCGAATTCTTTTCAAAAATTACTTTAGTTTTTTTTTTCAATTCCTTCATGGGTTCAATCAGATTTTTTGGTCAGGAATTGCTTCTAGATTGTCTTTGAAAATTTCTACTAGAATTCCTGTTGGTATTTCAGTTTGAAATTATTTAGAATTTTATTTGAAATTGTTTCGAAAATTCATTTTTTTTTTTGAAATTTATCTTGAACTTCTTTCGAAAACACGTCTCCTTCTACAGTTTCTCCTGGGAAACTCTTCTAAGAATTCTTTCGAGTATTTTTCAATTCTTTTAAAAATGTATCCAACATTTCTTCAGGTATTCAATCCGCAAATTTCTTCCGCGATTTTCTCCTGGAACTTCTTTAACTCATCTTCTTTTTTATGGCTCTACATTCCAAATTGGAACTTGGCATGTTTTTAAACTTAATATTTTATTAGCATTTCCTCAGTTATTAATTGAAAGCTTGTCTATGCCCGCCATTGCACGAGTATGTATCTTGTGTGGCAAGTACAAATGTCTTTGCTCGCGAAGGCTAACTGGAGACAATTCTTACAGGATTTTTTTTAGGAATTCCTTCACGAATTTTATTGAGATATCCGCCCGAAATTACGCCAAATTCCTTCAAGTTGGATATTTTAAAATTGCATTTTTCTCGCAATCCTCGCAGTTCCTTACGAATTTCTTGAAAAATCGTCTAGGACTGTGCCGATATTCCCGCAATAATTCCATTATCCAGTTTTCGCGAGCAGTAATGGCCGCCAGCTTGCTTGTGGGCTAGTCTCTGATTCGCCGTTTGTGGAAGCCAACTGCACCCACCATTCCGAGCATTTTGATCAATGTGATAAATAAGAAGGCGTGAATCCACTTCATCAGCACCTTTTTGCATGTACCTGCAAGCGACTAATTGAGGGTCTGTTTATCAAGGAGGTGCGACCCAAACAGCGTTTGACCTGGTAGGTATATCATAGCGGCTGATTATGGAATGCTTTAACCTGGAAGCTACAACTAAAATGGCAGCTCCATAACGGCGGATAGGTACTTCAGGCTTACAACCTAATGGAACTTAACCAAACATTCGAGAAACCAACAGAGATAGATCAAGAACGGATTCAACGGCAACGACTTTTAGCATGAAACAAAGGATACGAATTAAAATAGAACATGGAATGTTTTAACGTTAACACTGCAAGGTTAGCGGGTACAACAACCATAGAGGCGCGTCGCATGAAGCTCGAAAACATGGGACTGAGTAAAGTTTGTTGGCCACACTTTTGGGAAACCGAAAAGTTGGGATAGTTATTGTCATATTCCGATATGAAACATATAGAGATGCAAACAGATTAGTCAACGCTCCAAATTTTAAATATTCAACTCTATGGTTTCTAGCGGTTTTACGCCAATGCATCTCGGTATGTATCTGGAATCCGGCAGAATATCGCAGCATTGTCAGATCCATGGACTCGTGGCGACGAAGCCTCAACAAAGAAATGAAGGAAGTCGACAGAAATCTGACATTCGCCCAACTCAAGGCACAGGGGGAAGCCAGAGTAGTAGCGACTGCGCGATGCGACAATGCAATTTGACAATGCATTGATAATAATTCTCGCGTGATTTTTGAAAACGTCGTAAGTCCAAAAGAGAGGCTATCTTTGTTTACTTTCTCTTTCGATTATTACAAAGCCATACTAACATTTACATTGGATTTTCCAGCACCGATCTGAAGATAATAGCTTTGTCTAGTGTGCTGAGGTGATAATATTGCAACAATTTTTAAACTAGCCTAGATATTAGCAAAAGAGAGCGTAATGAAAGAGAGTCTCTCATTTGGACCTACGACGTTTTCAAAAATCACGCGAGAATTGATGTTCTCTTATGGAACGTACACACTGTCGAGCAGTTTGACCAACATTGACTCCACCTCTCGTTTATGCAAACATCCATCAAGTTTTACCAACCGCGGCACGAACAATCAATTTATTCGACCAACACTATCACATACGAACGACCGAAGCGCCAACTTGAGCACCAACCATCAAAAAATATTGTCGGCGTAGCACCAAGTTAGAATTCGGAAGTCCGGACTTCCGAACCGAACTTTCTTCCGAAGTTTTATTTGTCAAACTAATTGATGCGTTGTTTAGCGCATCTTTAGGCGAATCCAGCGCACTACTTCCGAAGTTGGTAAAGTTGCCTGTATCTGGAGAAAAATCCAACTTCGGTATAAAATGCGGTATAAATTTATTCCGGATAGACAATATATGGGGGTTTGTTCGGCGAACCTTGACTCCGCCCCCGACAACTCAAACCAAAATCAAACCGTTTTATTTTTTTCCAACCGAGCCACCAACTGTCAAATGGTTGTTCGAACAACTTCACACACGTTCAAACAAAGCAGCAATCGAAGCGTTTTCTTGGGGGCGGAGTCAATGTTCGTCAAACTGCTTGACTGGTGTGTACGTTGCATTACGTGAGTCGCATCCATCACGCACGTCTCGTTTTCTCTGGCCGGCACCTTAAAGTGAGCAACCGCTTAGGATGGAGAGCTTTTTATTTATTTATTTTCAGACTAAAGCCGATGACATACTGACGCGTCTGCGTGCGCGAACGCGTCCAAGCACTCGTGAAGCAGAATAGCAGCAAGACGATTTCTTTTGTCTTGGACGCGTTCGCGCACGCACACGCGTCAGTATGTCATCGGCCTAAGGCTGGAGTGGTCTGTGCAATGCATAAAAGTCTTCTACATTGAGCTCGGTCCATGGCTGCACGTCGCCAACCACGCAGTCTGTGAAGGGTGTACCTAGATAAGCACCTAGATAAGTTATTATACCTACGCATAGTATAAAATTTAATAGTGTAAGCTGCGATCATTTTCTTCAAGTCGAGTCAAGTACGAGACACTGAAGACGACCTTACTGTTAAGGTCGAAATACGTATCTGTCAAGGTACAATCAAGTGGTGGAATTAAATGGAAAGGTACAAACTCGTCTTATAACAAGTGAAGACATTCCACTAAAAAGCTCAAAATAATCTTCTTAACATTTTTTTTCTGTTTTATTGGCCACATCACGCAGTCTGCTAAGGGTCGTTCCATTTAAGGGTGCTCAGGAGTCAGTGAATGAGAAATGATTTTTTTCATAATGTAAATTGAAATGAAATTCTTCTGTTTTTAGCTTCATGATAAAAGACGATAGTTACCATCATAAGGACATAACTACCCTAGTCTAAAAAGTGACGTTACATCATTTTCCAAAAATGGTGTTAACGACTAATGAGTAATAGTCTCTAGTCAAACTCTTCAGCAGAAAAATATAAAACTTATATGTTGTAATTTTACGCATACGTCACTTTTTATGATAACGGCAGATAAGTAGTACGTTTATGTAGACCTTGAATAAATAAATACGTAAATAGATAATTACTTGACCACCTGTTTCAAACATTCACAAGAAAAATCAGAGTAAAATTGTTAACGACGTTTCCATTCATTGTTTTATTGAAAGCAAGCATATATTTGCCGCAGATGATTTGTTCATGGTATAATTTTTTATTGATCATAACAACAAACAACATCACTACGTTTAGATTTTTGAGGAAATCATTTGTTATGCTTACACCGGATAGAGGGATAGTATACCAATACTCACATGCTCTACTGTGTCTATTCTCCTATGGTCGACACTCAACACGTTTACGTAATGCTTCACACTCGATATGTTCGATGAGTTGATGCTGTTTTCATTTCAGATCTCAGCGACACAGAGTATTAACTGAGCTGCACTAAAACTTTTATTTATCCTGCTAGTTTTTTTTACCGAGCTTTACGAGTTCACAGTGATAGGTCACTCGCAGGTGCCCGTAAACACGGGACTAAAAATAATCACGACAATGGCGATGGCCTAGACATGTAAGATACCTGGAATTTTAGGACAGCCCTGTTTACACCTTCATCTATAAGGTCTGATAGCACTTTCGACGCTATATCAATGATCAATTCTCATCAATGTCACTGATCTGGGTAAAGTATTCCACGTTCACTCAAATAATATGTTTTATTGGAGATTGTGCCACATCACAATGAACATCACTAGAGGATAACAAAAATCGGAGGATGATGTTTACAATGGCACGGATGTTGTTTGATATCGCACAAAGTAGGCGCGACGTTCTTCGCCTACTTTTCTTTGTCGCACTAAAGGTTGTTTGAAAATTTTCCCAAGGACGTTCTCATAAACACAGCAAACGCGCACGCACGGATACAAATCGGACGAATCGCGACCAGAATGATGAATGGTAAGAATCAGGAAAGCTAAACGCGTTAGCTGCGAATATTAACTAGTGTTAGTCGAAGGTTTTTAACGCAGGCGCATCACTATAATACTAATGTAGTTCAATACTAATTTAAAATATCAACACCTATCACTATCGCTGCTGTAAATACCAACAGCTGATCGCGATTCTAACAAATTTTGTTCTAATCAAAAGCTATCAAAAGTACTCACCGATTCTGGAATGTGGATGTACCGGATGTATCGTGGATAAATCATAAACTCTTCCATTCGGAAATGCTTCCCCAACTGGTCAATTAGCACAACATTTTCCATCGAAATGTTCATAAATCTGAGAAAATTGTTTCAACAGTAACACAATAATCAATAAACTAGTTCTATTGTACTTAAATTAAATACTCACCCATCAACGCTAGTGATTTTACCGGCAACCGAAGATTCATTTCGCAAATCAATCAATATGTTTCTGTCCAACAGACACTGTGCAAGACCGGTCAGGTCGTTCAGCGAGTTGTATCGCTCCTTTCGATCGGTCATACGACTCATTTTAGACACAGTAACACTCAGATAATAGTAGTAATAATAATTTATAATATAAAACTTAAACTCGGTTCTGTTTACAAGCACCGTATTTGAAGATTTTGTTTGTTCTTGCAAGAGATTTTTTGTTGACGAATGAATGCAAGGGGCTAGACTTTACTAAGGTGGCGCAGATCAGCGCTGCGTGCCACTAGTTCTCTCTTTTACTCTCCCGCTGATCTTATGCAACGCAAATAGTGACGTCACTATTTGCGTTGCATAAGAACAACGGGAGAAAGAAAGAGTCAACTAGTGGCAAGCTGCGCTGATCTGCGCCACCTTAGTAAAGTCTAGCTCATTGGAATGAATGACCCGAACAACAGACGATAAACAAAAGCTACCCATCTATGATGACACGGGCGTCACTTTCACATCACATGATATTAGCCCTGTTCAAAAAGAGCTCGAGCAACGCTATTTTACGGACGATTTACGGAATCGTTGTTGCTGCTTGCGAAAAAGGGGAAGTCGAAATTTCTGATATTTAATTAGAACAAGATTACCGGGCGCGAGTTGGGTTTCTATCTATTCCATTATTAATAACATGCTCCTACATCAATAAAATTCGCAAAACAGGCAATTTACGCTCAATTTGTGCCGTGTTTTGTTATTTTCTGGCGTGCACACTGGTGAAAAAAATCACAAAAATGAGAAATAAAACAATTGGCGCTCCGAATCTTTGTTTTCGAATGGTATTGATTTGGGTACATGGTATGAATTCAAGGAGTAGTTCCCCTATTAGTCGTTTATCAACGCAGTATCATAACTTGACACTGCAAAGAGCGTGAAGAGTCATGCACAATGACAATGGATACGTTTGCGTTCGTTTTGACAGTTTTTCCATGGGAAAACTGTCAAAACGTATCCATTGTGCGTGGCTGTTAAGTCTTGTAAGTATTACACCCACTTTACAGATCACGATAAGCGATTTTATGAGACAGTTACGATCAGCTGATTGAGACTCCATCATCAGTTGAGTGGACGGCTTGGCCTTTTTGTTTTGGTAAATTTGTACGCCAACCATCATAATTTCGATATGGTGATGATGTCGAAATGATGATCAAATGATCATTTCGTTTCATTGTCGTATAAAAAGTGTTCCGTATAAAAAGTAAATATTAGTGTTAGGTCTCCTATCATTTCAGCCGTTTCGTAAAACTGTTCAAAGAGAGATCGTGCATGGATATCACGATTTACGGAATCGTTGAAGTTGCATTAAAAGAGTTGCATCGAAAGAGAGGAAAGCCAGAGTTGTTTGTTTATAAATATTGTCAGATTCTCTGGATGTGATACACTGCGCGGCGTTTGTAATGTTCCCAAATGGGCAATTGCACAAAACTTCACGCGGCGAATGACTGTCGAAAGGTACGGCCGCGCCAAACGATACACCGCAATGCTATTCACCCATGAGAATCAAGTAAACGGGGTGCAGAAAGCGCGGCGGTACCTTTCCTGATGGGTTCGCCGCGTGCAATTTTGACAAAATCTGACAATAGAGACGCACGAAGAGTGAAGCCAAAATAGAAATACTACAATAAGAGATCGGCGAAGACGCCATCTTGTTTCCAATCAAACCGTCAAAAGCGGTTCCAATTTGACTTGTTTACATTTTGCATCCATAATGCTACGTTTTGACAGGGCAAGTGAATTGAACAACTCAGTTGAATTCAATTGACTTGCCAAAAGTTGAACATGTTCAACTTTCTTTTCGTTCAAGTGAATTGAATTAAGGTGTTTACACGTTCAGTTCGCGTTCGATTCAAGCGACTTGCTCAATTCACTTGTCTTGTCTAAACGTAGCATAAGAAGCAAGCAAACAGTTCTAGTGCTGCCAGTCTTATTTTCTCGATTTCATGCATTTTCATACGTTGCCATTTCTGTTGGAATATCAGGTAGTGTGCGACGCTTCGCTGTAGATCGAAGATGGATAAGAAGCGGGCGCCGGTTAGTTGTAGCACAGAGAACAGATGTTGAAGCTGCACTCGTCATGTTGTGATAACTTTTTACTGCTCATTTTGAATAACTTTGGAATGTCGCCGTTATCCCGTGCATAATCAGCGCTAGCGTCATAAAAAAATGCCACTGTGCGCTAGTGTAGTTATGCATCCAAGTGCATACCAGCGCCATCGTGTTGTCAAAATGAGATTGTGAGTTGCAATGTCGACGTCGATGGCGTTGAGGTGCGGTGTGTTTGTTTACACATGTTTTGAAAGGAATTTTGTTCAAGCCTCCATGTCTGTTCTCTGTGGTTGTAGTTGCTCTTTGGTATAGATTAAAGAAGTTTGTTATGGATTATTGTATATACCTATTGTTGAATAAAGAGAACTGCAGCTGCTGGCAGAATTATCAGTCAGTAGCCTGCTGTGGTGTAGAGAGGTAACTCTAGTTGTTATTCTTTGTGAGGGGGTTCCCTTCTTATAGCCGACAATTTCGACAGTTTTTCACTCCTCCATTCTCTGGTTATACGGTTGCTAAGCCGAAAGGGTGGGCTCCGTGGCCGTGCAGTTAGCGACGTTAATCGTCTAGACGCATGTGCTGTGGAGTCTTGTTACGGTTGGTTTTATTGTGCTCGTTTAGTTGTAAATATTCGATCAAGTCTGTATCATTTGTGCTATTTTGTGTATGTTTTATTTGTTGATTCTGTGTCTGGACTCAAGAGGAAAGCCTGAAAGTAGGCAATATAATGTTCAGTTGGGATTTGTCCCAAGTTCGTTCCAGACACAGACATCGAATCGTTGATGCCAAGTGGCATTAATTGATTCGAGGTGCCCAAATAGGATAAGAATCCTGTACAAAGGCTCAGCTATGAATACAGCAAACTAATTGCTGTAGACAAAAAGTGCATTATGCAATGAAAATATATTGGCGGGATTTAGCTGATGGACTATAATCTTATATGAAACCTCGTCATAAGGGGGAATAACGTAGCCGTCTCTCTCAGGGCACTAAGAGAGAACCTACATTATTTCAATTTGTTAATTGTTACATGTTGATTGTAACGTGGGGCTTGTTACACTTTCAGTGGCATTCGGTGTGTCCCTACTGACTTCGGGGTCCGATCTCCCTTGCCTGTGGTAGGCTCCGTCAATTGGTAGCTTCGTTTCACTTTCAGTGGCATTCGGTGTGTCCCTACTGACTTCGGGGTCCGATCTCCCTTGCCTGTGGTAGGCTCCGTCAATTGGTAGCTTCGTTTCACTTTCAGTGGCATTCGGTGTGTCCCTACTGACTTCGGGGTCCGATCTCCCTTGCCTGTGGTAGGCAGCGTTGGCGGCCTGTTTGCCTTACTCACTCCTAGAACCACGCAGAAGCTATCCCGCTGCGCCTGATAGTGGCCGTAAGCTTTGACTCCGCGTCGAACCGATGTTTGGTCGTCGATCTCCGGGTCTCCGCTCCTCCTATCCAAGAAACTTACTGGTGTCCTAGCGAGTTCCCTGCGCCCCGTTTCCAGAAACGCCGGGTGCGATTTCTCCCGTATCGCGAACGGCACGCGGTACACCTCCTGGCGCGATGGAAGTGTTTCGCTACCGCATAGTTAGTTGTTTATGTCCTGTTGCTTATTGGACTTGTCGTTTGGACTGTTGGTTGACTGTAAATATGACAACCGCAAAGCGTGTGTTATCTCCTTTTCGCGAGGTTTATGGTCTGCAGTTATCTTGCTCACTTAGCTATCAACTGTCAAGGTGGAGAGGTAGTCGTGTCGAAGTTATTGCTCATCACACCTGACGTTCTTGCCCTGATTCCTGTTGGCACAGTTTTTGGGAGCATGGTGCTCATTGTTGACAGGCTTTGCCTGTGGACATAGCTTTATAATTGACGCCTAATCTCCTTTCATGTCCTTTGCGTGATAACGGCCTTGCTTCCCGTCTGAAACATCTTCTAGCAAGTATGTGTTCGTCCCCAGGATCTGTTTCACCATGGCTGGAACAAATTTGGGGTCAAGTTTTTTGTTGATGTGGTCTATCTTGGAGGATTGCGTGAAGGTGCGTCTCCACACGATGTCACCGATCTTGAAATCCACTTGTCTCGTGCGCAGATTATACCTATGTTTCGTCTTTTCGTGGTTCCTCCTTATACGCTGCAATACGAAGTCTTGGATTCTTTTTACCGTTGAGAGCCGCATGTCTTGAGCTATCTTCGGATCTTCTGGACTGTTCAAATCTTCCTGCACGTAAAGATCTGTGTGAAGTAATAGATCTCGCCTGAAATTTGCGAAATGCGGGCTTACTCCCGTCACTTCATGCTTAGCGCTGTTGATCGCCGCCGTAATTGATGCCAGGTTTTCATCCCATTCGGCATGCTTTTCGTCCAGAAGTGCTCGAACGCAGGTAATCAGCACGCGGTTTACGCGTTCGGCGTTGTTCACCATCGGTGAATAGAAAGCTGTTTTCATATGTGTTATTCTGTGACGGGATAGCAGCGATTTGAAGGCGATCGAGTCGAACTGTCTCCCGTTGTCTGATAGGATGATCCTAGGACGAGAAAACTTCAAGAAGACCTGCTGCTCTAAAAATTCCACCATCTTTGACGAATCTGCGCTGCGCATCGGATGAACGATGATGTACTTGGTTATCCAATCCACTACTACAAACAGTACAGTGTTGCCACGTTTCGATCGAGTTAGCGGACCCACAAAGTCCACCGACACAAGTTCCCACGGAATCCTGGCAGGCTTCAGGCCTCCCATGTCTGGCATCATAGTGGTATTCGGCGCTTTGCTTGCTTTGCATATGGCGCAACTTCTGACGTACTGACCTATGTTCTCTCTCATTTTAGGCCAGTAGAAGTGTAATTGAACTTTGTCTAATGTTTTATGGAAACCTAAGTGACCCGCTGTGGGTGCGTCATGGCACCGTTTGATGATTTCCGCTCGATTTTTTACCGGAACAACCCGCTTCCATTTGTGCGCTATTGATCCTCCCTCTCTGTGTTGACAGTTTTTAAATATTTCGTCGTCAACCAGTCTAAAGTCCGGGAAATCCTCGCCAGGGGTTCGTATCTTGTGCAGCAGCCCTTCATACCAAGAATCCTCCATCGTCATAGCGTCTCCAATTACAGTGGTGGTTTCCACTATCCGTGAGAGCGCATCAGGAACTACATTGATGCTTCCCTTGCGATATTTGATGTTGAAATCAAACGCATTTAGCCTCAGAATCCACCTACTCATCAGTGCTGTCGGATTTTTCATGGATAACAGGTATGAGAGCGCTGCATGGTCGCAGAAAACGGTGAATTTTACTCCTTCTATATATCCCCTGAACTTCTCAACTGCACGGATCACTGCTAGACATTCCCGCTCGGTCACGGAATATTTTCGTTCCGACGATGACAGTTTTTGTGAGAAATAGCTCACTGGGTGTTCTTCTCCATTCACGTCCTGCGTAAGAACTGCACCAATGGCGACATCGCTGGCATCGCATGCAACCGAGAAAGGTTTATTATAGTCTGGCATGACTAGGACTGGAGCCGAAACGAGTGCTGCTTTCAGGTACATAAATGCTTCTTCTGCCTTCGCTGACCAGCGAAACTTCGTTTTAGTTTTTGTGAGCTCCGTAAGTGGTGCAGCAATCTTTGAGAACCCATCGATGAATCTCCTGTACCAGTTGCTTGAGCCGAGGAATCGTTGCATTTCCTTCCTGCTTGTGGGTGTCGGAAACTTCACTATGCAAGCTATCTTTTCATCGTCCACTTTCCATCCATCTTGGTTCAGTACGTAGCCCAGGTATCTTATTTCCGCTCTGCAAAATTTAGATTTTTCTGGTGAAATCGTTAGATTCGCTCGTCGCAGACGAGCGGCGACCTCTGTTAGCATTTCCAGATGTTCCTCAAAGGTACGTGAACAGATTATTATGTCGTCAAGATAATGGAAGACTCGGGGCTCTTCTAAGCCGACAAAGACGAGTGCCCTTTCCGCAAAGCAGCTTGCTAGAACCAAACCTGGCAACGCCACTCGTCAATCGATCAACGCAACTGAATCGAGGCAATCCACGTTTCGGGAGAGTACATGCACTGAACTCGGATGATGACTTCAGCCAATTGGAAGGCGGCTGCAGCTGTCAGCATCCACTCACATCCAACAAGCACTCGACGCCCATCGACAATCAACGTAAACCATCTGAAGAACAGTCCGTAGCAGACAGAGAAAACTGGCATCAACGCATAATCGAGTTAACAGAAGAGGTGAACGCATTAAAGCTGCAGCAGGACAGCAGAGTAGAAAGGTCGCAGCGAGTACATCAGCAGCAACGGCGAGAAGGTTCGGACCCTAGTCAGCAGCAAACAAGTGATCAAAGAAGAGCAGGACTAGTCTGCTGGAACTGTGATGAGGACGGACACCGGTTTATGGACTGTCCTAAACCGCAAGCAGTGATGTTCTGCTATCGCTGCGGGCACAAAGGGTATTCACTGCGTAATTGCCCCAACTGTCGCTCATGTTTGGGAAACGCAGTCGCGAGGAACCACTAACTGAGGGAAGGACATCCTCGCAAAGCTTTTACGACCCCTCGGAAATCCCAAATCCTGCAATGATCAACACAATCATCATCAACCCCGAAGACGACGAACGCCCACATGCAGAAATATCTGTGCTGGGTAAAACATTAAGAGGACTACTAGACAGTGGTGCTAGCTGCTCTTTGCTTGGCGGAAACGCGGTGAAAATTATAGAAGATCTCCACTTGCGAAAAGGAGAAGCGAAGGGTCAAATCAAAACCGTCGATGGCACAGCGCATAGCATTCGAAACTTTGTGTATCTACCCATTTCCTTCAATAATAGGATTCAGACAATCGCAGTGTTGTTGGCTCCATCTCTTCCGGAATGCGTAGTGCTTGGCATGAATTTCTGGAATACCTTCGGAGTCAAACCTGTATGCTACGCGCTGGAAGAAGTAGGCATTGAAATCCCTGCCGATCCCGACCCAAAAGAAACCGTGGCAGAGGAACCAATGAAAGAATTAACACCGGAGCAGAAGAAACAATTAGATCAAGTCGTATCCATGTTCCCAACAGCAGTAAACGGCAAGTTAGGACGTACTAGTCTATATGAACACCGAATAGAGGTAGGAGAGGCGAAACCGAAGAAACAACGGCATTATCCAGTGTCCAAATACGTTTTGGATGAAGTTAACAAAGAAATCGACCGCATGTTAGCTCTAGACGTGATTGAGGAAGCGATGTTTTCACCCTGGAACAACCCCCTCGTGGCGGTAAAAAAGAAAACTGGGAAATACAGAGTGTGCCTAGACGCAAGACATCTGAATTCCATCATGACAAATGAAGGCTATCCGATCCCACAAATCAGCGCAATTATTAACAACCTGGGGAGCTGCGCGTACATCTCGTCAATCGATTTAAAGGATGCCTTCTGGCAACTGCCACTGGAGAAGGCATCAAGACCATTGACAGCATTCACTATACCTTCAAGAGGCCACTTCCAATTTAAGGTAGTACCGTTTGGGCTATGCACGGCCAGTCAGGCACTTTCCCGATTGATGACGCACCTGTTTGCTGATCTAGAGCCCCACGTTGGGCGCCAGTGTAACAAGCCCCACGTTACAATCAACATGTAACAATTAATAAATTAAAATAATGCACGTTCTCTCCTGGTGCCCTGAGAGAGACGGCTAGGTTGTGCCCACTACGGGAAATGACGAGGTTTCATATGAGATTTTGGTCCATCAGCTAAATCCCGCAAATATATTTTTGTTGCGTAAGCCCCACGTTACAATCAACATGTAACAATTAATAAATTAAAATAATGCACGTTCTCTCCTGGTGCCCTGAGAGAGACGGCTAGGTTGTGCCCACTACGGAATATGACGAGGTTTCACTATAAGATATTTGTCCATCAGCTAAATCCCGCAAATGTATTTTAATTGCGTATTGCGCTTTTTGTCTACAGCAATTAGTTTGCTGTATTCATAGCTGAGCCTTTGTACAGGATTCTTATCCTATTTGGGCACCTCGAATCAATTAATGCCACTTGGCATCAACGATTCGATGTCTGTGTCTGGAACGAACTTGGGACAAATCCCAACTGAACATTATATTGCCTACTTTCAGGCTTTCCTCTTGAGTCCAGACACAGAATCAACAAATAAAACATACACAAAATAGCACAAATGATACAGACTTGATCGAATATTTACAACTAAACGAGCACAATAAAACCAACCGTAACACAACCTTATCCAACAGCAGAGAATTTTTCATGAATCGGAGAGCCGATTCATGAAAAATTCTTAAGTCAGCTAGTGACGAAAAATCTGACTAGAGGACTAACAGACTGGAAACTTAACCTAAGCCACAAATCACAAAAAACTAAATCTATTCTAAACCTCAATAACGGTAGCGAATCCTACCAAAAGTGCCTGAACGCCAACGAGTCTTGGCAAATTGTCCTATAATCAGATTCTTTACTACACTAAACTAACTCTGTTGATCCTACATTGAATTGGATTACAAATGATTCTCGCGAAAAATCAAATGAATCCCACACTAAACAATCAAATCGATACTTGTCGTAATCTCAAATCTGCATTCGTATCATTGTGGGTTTTTTAGCTGGGCGCCAGTGTAACAAGCCCCACGTTACAATCAACATGTAACAATTAACAAATTAAAATAATGCACGTTCTCTCCTGGTGCCCTGAGAGAGACGGCTAGGTGGTGCCCACTACGGGAAATGACGAGGTTTCATATGAGATTTTGGTCCATCAGCCAAATCCCGCAAATATATTTTTATTGCGTATTGCGCTTTTTGTCTACAGCAATTAGTTTGCTGTATTCATAGCTGAGCCTTTGTACAGGATTCTTATCCTATTTGGGCACCTCGAATCAATTAATGCCACTTGGCATCAACGATTCGATGTCTGTGTCTGGAACGAACTTGGGACAAATCCCAACTGAACATTATATTGCCTACTTTCAGGCTTTCCTCTTGAGTCCAGACACAGAATCAACAAATAAAACATACACAAAATAGCACAAATGATACAGACTTGATCGAATATTTACAACTAAACGAGCACAATAAAACCAACCGTAACACAGCCTTATCCAACAGCAGATTTTTTCATGAATCGGAGAGCCGATTCATGAAAAATTCTTAAATCAGCTAGTGACGAAAAATCTGACTAGAGGACTAACAGACTGGAAACTTAACCTAAGCCACAAATCAAAAAATAAATCTATTCTAAACCTCACTAACGGTAGCGAATCCTACCAAAAGTGCCTGAACGCCAACGAGTCTTGGTAAATTGTCCTATAATCAGATTCTTTACTACACTAAACTAACTCTGTTGATCCTACATTGAATTGGATTACAAATGATTCTCGCGAAAAATCAAATGAATCCCACACTAAACAATCAAATCGATACTTGTCGTAATCTTAAATCTGCATTCGTAAGCTAACTTAAGAATTTTTCATGAATCGGAGAGCCGATTCATGAAAAATTCTGTGCTGTTGGATAAGGTTGTGTTACGGTTGGTTTTATTGTGCTCGTTTAGTTGTAAATATTCGATCAAGTCTGTATCATTTGTGCTATTTTGTGTATGTTTTATTTGTTGATTCTGTGTCTGGACTCAAGAGGAAAGCCTGAAAGTAGGCAATATAATGTTCAGTTGGGATTTGTCCCAAGTTCGTTCCAGACACAGACATCGAATCGTTGATGCCAAGTGGCATTAATTGATTCGAGGTGCCCAAATAGGATAAGAATCCTGTACAAAGGCTCAGCTATGAATACAGCAAACTAATTGCTGTAGACAAAAAGCGCAATACGCAACAAAAATATATTTGCGGGATTTGGCTGATGGACCAAAATCTCATATGAAACCTCGTCATTTCCCGTAGTGGGCACAACCTAGCCGTCTCTCTCAGGGCACCAGGAGAGAACGTGCATTATTTTAATTTATTAATTGTTACATGTTGATTGTAACGTGGGGCTTGTTACAGTGTAGGTTCGATTCTCACCCCGGTATGGAGAAATTTTTTCGTAAAGCGAAAAGTTCTCCACTGGTCCACAGGGTGTTGTGTAAATGTCCTGTCCGTTGTCTAATGCTAGATGTTAAGTGTTCAGTCTGTGCGACCTCTGGACGAAGACGGTCACCCTGTCTTTTTTTTTTAAATTACCAACCGAAAGCCGAAAGTCCTCTTCAACTGCAAAAAGCCATCGTGTACGCGGCCTTCCACGAAGCCTGCGGCTTCTTCCGGGTTCTCTACTAAATATTATATTCGCTTGACGTTCTTCCAGCATACGAACAACGTGACCAGCCCACCGTAGTCTGCCGTGTTGTATAAGCTTAATAATATCCAGCCCTTTATACACCTGGTACAATTCGTGATTCATGCGACGCCGCCAGATACCGTTCTCCTGTTTACCGCCGAGTATTGTCCACAGCACCTTACGCTCAAACACTCCGAAAGCTCTCCGATCAGCCTCCTTTAACGTCCATGTCTCATGACCGTATAAAGCCACCGGAAGAATCAGAGTAGTATACAGTGCGAGTTTTGTTTTCGTTTGCAGACTACGGAACTTAAGCTTGTTACGAAGCCCTAATTGCAGTACGCCTTTTCACCTCGCGGGTAACATCATTATCGCACGTCACTAATGTACACGCATGTATAATGTACACAAGATACACAAATTCTTCTACCACTTCAAATTTTTCACCACTTCTGAAGAAAGTTCTGAACAAATTAGTCAAATGACATGCAGATGACATTTTACAAGCCTGACCACCACTAATGAACCCACGTTGATTGCCAGCGACCATGTACTTCGTTTTGCTGGTATTGATCGTGAGTTCAATCCTCGCAGTCATATCAAGTTTATAAATTGTATTCAATCCAGGCCACTGCAAAGCTGAGAAATGCGAAAAAGGTCACAATAGACCAACGCAAGGTAACCTCACTTATTTGATTGAAATTTTTAAACTTTTATTTTGGTGAAAAAT
Source organism: Armigeres subalbatus (assembly GCF_024139115.2). NCBI lineage: Eukaryota > Metazoa > Arthropoda > Insecta > Diptera > Culicidae > Armigeres > Armigeres subalbatus. Next base: position 157,171,248 of record NC_085141.1, on the reverse strand, counting down.
CGGACATTTTGAATAGATCCTTAAAAAAAATTTCAATCATATCGGAATAATAAAATATAAAATTAGTGAGTTCGCATTTAGGAAAGCAAAATAGTGAATTTCAACAAAAACAAAAATGTCGATCTTAGGGCCGATGCCCACAAAGCGGTTTTTCAACGCCACGTGCACGCAGCGTTAAATCGGCGTGGTGACGCTGCGTTACCGTTTTTTTCCGGTGCACACCTACGTCTTTTTGACGCCACGTGCACTCTGCGTTGAAATGACGCTACGTGATCGCGGCGTGCACGCAGCGTAAATAACTGAGATTTTCCCACTTGATGAAGATTTGCTTTTAACGTAATAGTAATAAAAATATTTCAGTAGCTAACCACTGGTCATCTTCGCTTTCTCCCACTGGCGTACCGAAAAAAATCTAATCAAAACAAGATAGACTTGTAACAAAGGCTATACTTCAAAAGTGACGTACTTTTAACGCTACATATCCAACAGAAAACCAAGCTACTACCATTAATATGCATAGTAGCCTGATTTTCTGTTTGATGTTTAGCATGGCACACAAAAGACATGGCAGTCTCATCGCGCATTTAAACATTCAGTATGAATTTAAACATATAGCGTCATTACTATCCTAGCAACAGGTGAACCGAGAAAATGCGCTCTCTAGTTCAGCCTACTTTGATCGATCTAACGTTTATTTCCTTACGAAAACCGTTTTTTAAATATATTTTTATGTATTGATTTTTGGCCGACACGTGGTGCATCCTAGCGGTGAATGCTTGGATAGCACGTGCTATTTGTACTGCGGAGAAATTTTTCACATCTATGAGGGGTCTTCCACGAAAGGCTGAATCACATAAGGCTGAAAACTCGTAAGGCTGAACACGAAAGGCTGAAAAGTAAAAATCTCACATAATGCTGAAATAACAAAAGGCTGAAACTCGAAAGGCTGAAAATCGTGAGAAACCAATATTACTGGAACAATTCACATTTGACGTTAAAAGGGGCACAAACTAAAATGATCCGCAACCTTCTTGAGACTTCTTGTTGTCTTTCAATTTTTATACGGAATTCTTATTTTGTAGTCTATACAGCTCATAAAATTTTGAGGTACTGTCGTCGGGGGTGACAATGGGTCAAATGGGGGTGAGAATGGGTCACTGAATGAATGCTTGTAGAATGCATTGTATATATCTGAGGGCAAGAAGACTAAAATATAAGAGACCTTTTTGAACGATTTTTCTCTACGACCTCCAGACTGCCGGTGAGAGCGATGACCCATTGTCACTCCCGATGGCGGTAACATAGAACATCCTTCCTTCTTCCTTGTTTCTTATTGCTTCATCATTATTTCTTCTTTCATCTTTATCTTACTTTTTTTTTCTTCCTTCTTCTATGTTCTATGTTCTCAATCTTTCATCTTTTTTCCTTCTCCCTTCTTCCGTCTTCATTCTCTCTTCTTCCTTCTTCTTACCTCCTTCCTTTGTCTCTGTAAATTTTTTATTCTTTATACTTTATTCTTTATTTTTTATTCTTTATTTTTTATTTTTTATTTTTTATTCTTTATTTTTTATTCTTTATTCTTTATTCTTTATTTTTTATTCTTTATTCTTTATTCTTTATTCTTTATTCTTTATTCTTTATTCTTTATTTTTTATTCTTTATTCTTTATTCTTTATTCTTTACTAGCTGTATGTACCCGGCCTTGCTCAGGTTGCCAGTTTAATTCGCAGTTTTTTCACCATCGGAATTGGAATAGGTCAAAAGGATAATTGTGTTTTCTTATTGATATTTCATCATTTGATTAAAAGAAGGTAGATTACATTTGAAAACATTGACTGATTTTGAAAATGGGATCAAACCCAAAATCGCTTTATTCCGGGCAAACGTCTATTTCTAAAGAAGGAAAAACATACACCGATGCCTTATTCCGGAAAAACGTCTATTTTTAAAGAAATGATCACATTTACCGTCCAGTAGGAAACACTTTAATCATTGCTTTTCTCTGGGCAAACCATGATTTCGATGAAGTGTTGAGTTGATCGATCCCTGTCATCTTCGCCTTCTTAAGAAAAAGAATGTTTGTTCCAAATTTGGTTGAAATCGGGCAAGGGGTACAGAAGTTATGCTGGAACATTGGATCATTGCATACCTTGCTTTTATTTATTAATCTTGAATCATTATCATATAATTATCATACCTTTTAAAATTTGGAATAAAGGTTACTCGATTATGGATCACTATGCAATTTGATCATTCATAATCATCAATCATTAATCATATCGATCGTTAATCATTAACCATACACATAGTGTGTCAACATTTAATCACGATCGGTAATCGTTAATCATAATCCAACGGTTTTTTTCATTATTCATAATCGTTAATTATTGTCAAAAATGAATTTAATCATTAATCATTATCAGTCATCATTTTCAAAAATTATAATTCATTAATCATAATCTTTAATCATAGAGTTGAATGATTTAATCATTTAATCTGCTTAGAATTGGTCCTGGGGTCAGGAGTTACACTGAATTGCCCGTTTTCTAAAGACAACCGCTTTCCCTTTACCCTTCCTCTTTTCTCAACGGCCATCCCACCCCTTTGTTATTTTCTCCTTAGGATAGAGAATGTGTGTACCAAATTTGGTTGAAATCGGTACAGGGGTTCAGAAGTTACACTGAATTGTCCGTTTTCTGAACAATACCCCTCCTTCCAGATCCGTTCCCCTTATTACCCACCCATATGATCGGCTCCTCATAGTGAACATGTGTACAAAATTTGATTGAAATCGGTCCTGAGGGTTGGGAGTTACACTGAGTTGCTCGTTTTCCAAAGACAACACCTCCCCCTATACCCTCCCCTTTTTCCAATGACCATCCCATCCCCTTTGTTATCTTTTCCTTATGATGTAGAATGTGTGTACCAAATTTGGTTGAAATCGGTACAGGGGTTCATGATTTACTTTGAATTGCCCGTTTTCTAAACAAAACCCCTCCTCCAGACCCCTCCCCTTTCCCAAATCCCTCCCATATGATTACCTCCTCGTAGTGAATATGTGTACAAAATTTGGTTGAAATCGGTCCTGGGAGTTGAAAGTTACACAGAATTGTTCGTTTTCTGAACAAAACCCTCCCACCACCCTCCCCTTTTCTACATGACCATCCCACCCCTTTGTTAACTTCCTCTGAGGATAGAGAATGTCTGTACCAAATTTGGTTGAAATCGGCCAAGTGGTTCAGAAGTAGATAGCGAACATACATACATAGATTGGTTTTTATATATATAGATTCTATATTCTTTATTCTTTATTCTTTATTCTTTATTCTTTATTCTTTATTCTTTATTCTTTATTTTTTATTCTTTATTCTTTATTCTTTATTCTTTATTCTTTATTCTTTATTCTTTATTCTTTATTCTTTATTCTTTATTCTTCATTCTTCATTCTTCATTCTTCATTCTTCATTCTTCATTCTTCATTCTTCATTCTTCATTCTTCATTCTTCATTCTTCATTCTTCATTCTTCATTCTTCATTCTTCATTCTTTATTCTTTATTCTTTATTCCTTATTATTTATTCTTTATTCTTTATTGTTTTTTTATTCTGTATTTTTTATTCTTTATTCTTTATTCTTTATTATTTATTATTTATCATTTATTCTCTATTACTTATTCTTTATTTTTTATTCTCCTTTCTTTATTCTTTATTCATTATTCTTTATTCTTTATTTTTTATTCTTCTTTATTCATTATTCTCTATTCTTTATTCATTATTCTCTATTCTTTATTCATTATTCTCTATTCTTTATTCATTATTCTCTATTCTTTATTCATTATTCTCTATTATTTATTCATTATTCTCTATTCTTTATTCATTATTCTCTATTCTTTATCAATAATTCACTATCCAACCACTCAACATAGTTGGTACAACATATCGTATGGTTGGGATTCATTTCATCCCATCAATTTCAGCCTTTCAAGATTTCAGCCTTTTTGAGTTCAGCCTTATGAGCATTCAGCCTTATGTGTTTCAGCCTTTCGTAGGACACCCTCTATGAGAGCTTTGGGAAATTATCACAAAAGTTGTAATTTTGTCGCAAGGCACAATAACGTCAAAAAAATCATACGCTCTGTCGAGCAGCCTACTTTGATCGATCTAACGCAATCTAAACATCATTCAAATGAATCAAAGTTAATTACCTATTTCCGGGGAGTAAACCACCCGACTTGGACGTTAATTTACAATGTTATGAAAACTCATATGTGAATATGTACGTTATGTGGAAGATATTGATTTATAAAATGTATTGGAGGTAACCATTTCCCCTTCGATGGGACTCGAACCCATGAACCCATACTGTAGGGTCATGGGTTCGAGTCCCATCGAAGGGAAAGTGGTTACCTCCAATACATTTTCCAAATCAATATCTTCCACATAACGTACATATTCGCATATTAGTTTTCATAACATCATTCAAATATCAAATCAAATCTACCGAAATTCCTTTTGAAAAATAGTACAACACTTGATCATGATAACCGTATAATATTTAGTTGGTTCTCCATGATTGATCAAAACAATCAAAATTGCCCAGGAAACTGAAAAATGGGATTGGCTACCAAGTTTAACCTTAATGTGTAAAGATTAACGGATATTTTTTTTATTTGCGTTTATAATCCGTTAGCCTCACGAATGACAACCACCGACGCGACGTTTTTGCCAGGAGAAGTATATTGCCGATAATTAGCACATACTGCGTATGAACCAATCACCCATAATGAGCGCTGAATTCGGGTATACTACCCAGAAACTGGGTACCAAAAACCATGTTGGGTAGAGTGCCATTGTACCGCGGATGACAGGCGTTTCACCCTCTTGTTCCACACTTAGATCACAGAGAACAAACGTTCATCGTATGCTTCAAAGTTGTGAAAAACTTTGTAGGTACTGGTCATTTTGAAGTATGTCGTTATGCCCCCGTTGCGCGGTGCTAGTGTGCTAAGAATCGTTGGTGAAGATTTGCCGTATTTTACTTTTTAGCGCTAGTGAATAGTTAATATCCATTCCTGGATCACAATATAGTTTGAAAAATTCTCAAGTATTGATCGGAGTGGATGTCTCTAAGTAAGTAAGTTGTGTCCATCTAATGTCCAATATACAAAATCATGAACAGGAACTTACAACCCCTTCATTTAATCACTGAAGCATATAAGAAAATCTAGTCAAAATGCCAGACAAGTTTCAAATGACATTTGGAGCCACGAAGACGTGTAGAACAACTTTTAGGCTAACAGTTCCAAGCTTTTCCAACCGTTTTCCCAGATTCGCCATTTGATTTGAGCAAAATATTATGCGACTGCTACTTTCTACGACGATGTCCAAAACAGATCCCTGGATTTTGGATCAAAATAGTTGAAAATAGTGACTTTTTCCGAGAAAAAGTAACTTTAGTAACTTTAGCTCGAAAAGAGAGACTTTTTAGTGACTGACCCGAAAAAAGTGACCCGCTACCAGGCCTGTAGTGTTCATTCCAAATTGTCACTACACGGAACCGAGAAACAACTCACTTGACGGTTCCTTTCACTCAAATCCGACCTTGCGTGGAAGAAGCCAAAAATAAGTAAAATGCGAAAAAATCCGGTGAGTACTTTGCCTTTACTCCCGTGTTGAATTTTCACCCACTATGAAGTTTCACCAACTCAAATTTATGTTATTTTCACTCACTCGAGACTATGGTGAAAACAACTCAAATTTGGCTTCTTCCACGGAACAGCATACGTTGGGTCGATGCAGCTCTCTTTGTTTATAATAACATTCATGAGAGGGAGTGAGAAAACTACCTAATATTGAGTTAAAAATTTGAACTTCGTACTCAAAGTTGAGTTCTTTAAACTTTTTTTTAGGTTCTTTATTTTTTCTGTGTAGATGGCAGCATCACCTTATTTACGTAGTGTAAACCACCGTGAGATTGAGTTTGTATGTCGGGCAGTCTGCTTTGGCGGCGCTGAGGAGCTTTACACACGTTTTCAATAAAATTTTGTATGAGCTTCCATGTCTGTTCTTTGTGCTTAGACCCTCCATATCGTGCCCATCAACACCTGAGACGTACGGCTTTACTTTTTATCCGAGTGAAGCATATGACCGTGACTACATAGACTCCCCCTCCCTATAGTGAGTGGCACTGTGGCAGTCACACTTACAACTCAACCACCAGCGCCGTCAGTTCAAAACTTGAATGGATCAATTACGGCACCGGTCACGTCTTAATGCTCATCCGGGGAAGAAGTAATATTAGTGTGACATCCGTTGATAAAAAAGATTATCTCTGTATCTCCACAGTTGTCATAGAGGAAATTTCGCGTGTAACGAGATTAGTAGTCACATACTTGATTCATCTTAATAAGATGAAAAATATAATTAGGGATTTTGGCATTAATTTTCTTATAAGTAAGGAAGTTTGATGATATTACCGCTACCATTTTAAAGAATCTGGTTTGTTATTTTTGTTTGTTCACGTTATATTCTGATTTTGATTTTGAATATTATACACATCCTACAACTAGAACATGCTTTTATTGGTTTGCCTTTTCGAAACTGAACGACTGGTAGCCTTTTCTAGCTTATCCCGTGCCATATGGTCTACGGCTTAAGTAGGCTCACCACCATGTTTGTATGTGTGTATCGGCTTTATTGTTTGTGTTTGCTCAATTTAATAGGTTGAATTCAATTACATTTTTCTTCGTTTTAATTTCTTCTAATGTTTGAGTTTTTCAGCATCTCTAGCTTGTTGTATTTTCGTTATTACCCTTTCAATTAGATGTATATGCAGTAATAGTAGTTTGTAATTATAGTATAGGTATATACGTGAGTGTGTGTGTCTGTCTGTCCATGTGTATGTGAAAACCTTTTTCGCTAACATCTTTCAACCATTGAAGGTATTCGAGACGAACACGAATCGAGGGTAACACGTTTTTATAATCTAATGCCTGCTCAGTAACTTATAACGTACATTATACATTCACATAGTTTCTTAAGACTTTTGTTTACGTTTATTTTAATATCCGTTCACATTTCAATTGGTTTCAGTTACACGATAATTAGTTTTGTTGTTTGTTTTCACCTTCACTGTTTATTGTCAACTTTTCCCGCATCATTAATTGTAATCAGAATTCGGGTTTGCTCGGTGAAACTGATCCATTTTGTGTGCTGATTTAATTTAACGGAAAACCACCGAAATCATTTAGTTGATTAGTTTCGTTAAATTTTCGTTTAGAGAGAGAGACAGTTCATTTCGATTGCATAAAAGTGAATTATTGGGTAAATTAACATTTTAAGTTTTTTTAATTGAAAAATGGATTGCTTTCTATTTCCGTTTTTTTTGCTTGTTCGAATAATGGATAACTAACAGTATGGCACATCCAATGCGCATAAAATTTAGATTAGAACACAAAAAAAGCATCAAGCAATTATATTTTTCACCAAATAATTTAAAAATGGGATTTACTAAATGAGATATAAAACGACAGAAAATGATAGACGACAATACCTTCAGAAAATCTATGGAACTCTAGTCGAAACACGAGTTGCAACGTGAACGCAATGCAGCGCACCGTGAGGATAATTTGTGCTTTTACAATATATCGAACTGAACTGTGACTGCTCATGTTAATTCTCCGCAATAGAAAGTTTTATTTCCTATTTTTTTATTTCATTTTATTCGAGACAACACATAGAGATTCAAATTCCTCATTAAACACCGAGATGTACGTAAACTCCAGGTATCGGTTCGTTTTTAATGTTATTCGGATTGCACCTGAAAACATCAAGATGCGGTTAAACAACACAGTCGTTTCCTTAAGACGTCGTTTGCAAACAGGGCTTTGGATAGATGCGATGGTAATTTCCGCTACTATTTGTCGTCCTGAGGCAGTTTCATTACACTCTTCCACTACTTACTAGTTCTGTTGTCAATGTGTGTTTGTGTGTAGGTAGGTTTAATCGATTCTACTATTTCCACTCAGAAAAGGAGAGTATCAGATCTGCGCATTTCTTAGGTTCAACTAATTGAAGGCTTCCTAAACAATTATTTTATCATAATACCACTTGGCTCGGCGCTTTCCTTGTTTTAGAGAACGCCTGAACGTAAACAACGCTGTTCGGTTAATTTGTTTTAAATTAAAAAATATTCGCCTTATAACGTAGCAGCTACCACAACTAAAATTACAATCACAAATCTTCGATTCGGTGTCCTCCTACTTTACTCGAATAAAAGCAACTGAAATTTCACAACATAACAGTTGCTGTCCGTCTTTTTTCGGGGGTGTGAGCGTTAAATATCAATATTTTTACTTACTTTCGAGAAATTATCCAACTATATGTATACATCCCTTTGCTAAAAACATGATTTGGTTCTCATCTTCTCTTAGTACAATTTGGAAACTGCTTTTCAACAGCGTAGAGCCTCGCTCGAAAGATTTTCCCTACCAGTTAACAACTAATAGTACAATCACCATAGCACGCTTATGCTGGTAACGGTCGCTGGAGTTCCGGTCCGTGACGTATGGCGTTTAAAATGTGTCGCATTCGCTTGTATGTATGTATTACAATGGGACGTAACTGTGATCTCTTTCTACAGGTTCATATCGGAACAGCTTAGATCGGTACATAGTTACCCTTGGGTTTGTAGAATAGCTGACCCTTGGCGATCCGTTTGGCGATTTCGCTCAGCAGCAAGCGCTTTTCCTTCTTGATTTTCTGCAGCACGCCTTTGTTTTCCTGGGCCCGCCGGGATAGGTATGGCAGCACTTCGTTTACTGGGCCATAGGGGATGTACTTGTACGCAGAGTAGCCGGCTTGACCTGTAACGGAAGAATAACATTATTTCTTAGATGAAAAAATAGGGGAAAGTGGGGCAAGATGACCACCCTCAGCTGTAATCACTGTAAAATCTTATTTGTCCATGATACACCTTTATGATGACCTGAGTAGTATCAATAAATATTGAATAATGACGTTTCAATATCTTATAGTGAGCAGATTTACTCGGGGCTTCCTTATTTCCAACTTTATTACTCTGTCGCAAATGCTGGGTAAAGCGTACCATTGGTACTTCGCGTGCCTGAAGGAATAAAATAGACCCCATTTTGCGGTCCTTAGCCTCTTACGTCTGGGGCGCTTAGGGGCGGTTGGGGGCGATTGATCTTCGTCCGAGTGCCAGCGAGGGACTCTAATCTAAACTGTGCACACCATGTTGCATCGTGTCAGCATCGAGAAGGCAGCCCCTTCAACGTGACTACAACAGCGCAGGAAGTGTTAGGCACTGCACAGCGACGCCACCGAAATAGTTGGTTTCCCGGACAGCACATGTCAGATAGAATCGGTTCCAGCAACTTATTTATGGCTAAATCTGGTCACAAACGAGTTGCAGTAATCTAAGTAGAACATGTGTGCTACTTAGGGCTAATGAGGAGTGCCAGCGAGTGACGGACGAGAAAAATGTTGCTAGGAGTCGAATGCTAGTGGCTCGTACCCGTTCTAACAGAGAGCGGTACATCAAGGGCAGAAGAGAAACGAATCCACTGCAGAAAAAAAGCAACACAAAGAGAGTGTGATAGCTGAAGCGCAGGAGAACATGGATAGAAACGATATGCGAAGGTTTTACACAACTTTCAATGGCGCGTGGCATAAGACTGCGCCAGTGCCCGCCATGTGCAATGACCTAGAGGAGAATTTGCTGACAGACAAGACTATGGTGGCAGCCAGGTGGAAGGAGCACTTCGAAGATTTGTTGTACGGTGGAAATGAAGGTGTATTAAGGAGCAGGATGGACATAGTTAGCGACGTTCAAGCTGTGGAACTACCAACGCTGAACGAAGTAAAGAAGACTCTAAACGAGCTGAAAAACTGTAAAGCTGCTGGGAAGGACGAGATCCCGGTCGAGCTTCTCAAACACGGAAATGAGCAGCTGTATCAATCAATCCACCACATTATTCAGAAAATATGGGAGGATGAAGAACTGCCTGCCGGCTGGTTGGATGGCCTCATATGCCTAATCTATAAGAAAGGGCACAGACTAGAGTGTGCCAAGTACAGAGGGATCACCCTTCTGAACTTGGCTTACACAATCCTTTCGCGAATCCTGTTTAACAGACTGAGACCGCTTGAGGAATCCTTCGTCGGCGTATACCAGGCAGGTTTTCGTGAGGGCCGATCAACGACGGATCAGATGTTTAGCCTGCGAATAATCCTTGATAAATTCCGGGAGTACAACTTGCAGATCCATCATCTGTTCATTGATTTCAAAGCAGCGCACGATTCAGTGAAGAGAAATGAGCTGTGGCAGATAATGTCCGAACATGGTTTTCCGGCGAAACTTGTTAGACTGATACGTGCAACGCTGGATGGCTCGAAATCAAGTATTCGGATTGCAGACGAAGTGTCAACCTCGTTTGTGACCTTAGACGGATTGAAGCAGGGTGATGCACTTTCGAATTAATTATTCAACATTGCACTCAAAGGCGCTGGCGAGATCTGGCAGAGGAACGGTACTATCATCACACGGTCGCATATGCTACTGGGCTTTGCGGACGACATCGACCTTATTGGAATCGATCGCAGAGCAGTAGTGGAGGCTTTTGTCCCACTGAAAAAGGGGATGGCGAGGATAGGCTTAACCATTAACTCTACCATATGTTGAATTCTCATTTCATAAGATTTTTCTTATGAGTTTTTCACATCAAGAGTTGTAATGAAAATCATAAGACAACTCACATGTTTATTTTTCTATAGAAAACTTATATGAACTTCATAAGACACACAAATTAATTTCATAACAGACCAATTAATTGTCATAAGAGGCACGATGAAAATGAAATCCGATTATTTTTCCATGCTTCATAAGATGAAGCTTATGATGTCCCTAAGATAGTTTAGTTGAGTGTAGGGGAAGATCTAGTGGTGTTGGTGCAGACTTGCAGAGGTAGTGCTTGGTGGGGATGTGTTTGAGGTTGTTGAAGAATTTGTTTACCTTGGAACGCTTGTGACATGTGACAATGACGTTTCCCGTGAAATGAAAAGACGTATTGCTGCTGCGAATAGGGCCTTTTACGGATTGGGTAACCAGCTTAGGTCCCGCAACATGCAGACGGAAACGAAGTTTGCTCTATACAAAACTCTGATTCTACCAGTGGCTCTTCATGGACATGATGCATGGACATTAAAAGAGGCGGACCGGAGAGCTTTCGAGGTTTTCGCGCGAAAAGTGCTGCGTACACTGTAATCTGGAAAAGTGACGTAACAGCCATTTTACAACATGCATGTTTTCCATTTTTCTGTTAATAAGCTCGATGAGTAGTACTCGTTAACACCATTTTTGGAAAATGGCGTATACGTCACTTTTCAGATTTCGGCAGTACAATACTCGGAGGGAAACTAGAAAATGATGTGTGGCGCAGACACATGAATCAAATGAGCTGTATCAAGTATACAAAGAAAAAATATTGTGAACCGCCTGCAGATCGTAGTGTGCCGCGTGCGACGGGCGGATGTGAAAAATTTCGACAGCTCGTTTTTTTTTTCGTTTTGGCTGATGGTACTATACCAGAAGAATAATGTTTCTCCTGATTGTTCACTTAGTATAACCGTGATGTTGACGCATGCCGAAGATGAAGATAACACCATACCACTGATGACCTGGTGCAGCGAGAAGGTTTAGCGAAAGAAACCCTCAGAGAGCTGTTTTAAATGTTAGAACATCCCAACATGGATCCTAACGAAGTTTCAATATCCATCGGGTCGATTGGACAGTAAACGTTCAAGTGTCTAATTAGTCAGATTTTGCATCCCTACAGCTTACCGGTGTGAAGTCGTTTACTATTTATTCTGACATAGACAGGAGAGCTTGTGCCGTCATAAAATTCAACTTGGTCCATGATTTTATGTCGCCAGAAATGAAGTCGGGGCCCTCCTTAGCCGTGTGGTAAGGCGCGCGGCTACAAAGCAAGACCATGCTGAGGGTGGCTGGGTTCGAAACCTCGCAGAAACCTCGCAGTTAATAACGGTAGAAGTGCTTAATGAACACTAAGCTGCGAGGCGGCTCTGTTCCAGTGTGGGGATGTAATGTCAATAAGAAGAAGAAGAAGAAGAAGCAATGAAGTCAACAGTAGTGGAGGAACTAAATCGGTGAGCACGTTCCAATTCTTTACTTTCTGATCGTTCATTTCATTGTGCTATAAACTTTAAATTTCATCTGAATGCCACTAAATACGTACAGGGCATCGTTTGCTGCTATTGTGGGAGTCCCAGATATTCGGTTCACGATTTAGTTAGCAACGGTGGCTCTTCTCGACCTTCTATTCCCTGAGTAGTACACCCAGGTTTTTTTTTACACGGTTTGGTTTTAGTCGTTTAAGACCTTCAGCATCAATGAAACAATGAGTTAACCCCACGAAAAAATTCACAAAAAATCAAAGAAAATTCAGGGGGTATTTGAAAAGTGGTAAAAAATCAGGTTACCCGAGAAATTAATGAATTCCAACCGTATAAAAAAAACCTGGGTGTAGTACAAATAAAGGCGTCCTTGTTACGTTTTGCTGTACCTGTTATGAACAACTAGTACATCCCATTCCCTCCACTCGCTGTCTTGTTTCAGAAGTGAATCCCTTTTGTAGTACTAGGCTTCGTAACAAAAAGGGCACCATTACGGAGCATGCGATCTGATCAAATTATTCGTAGTACTACTTGACCAACACCCCCAGCCAGGTGAGGGGTAGAGGATGAATCCCACACACACAAAAAAATATTGTGAACCGCCTTCGGGGGTGACAATGGGTCATCGCTCTCACCGGCGATCTGGAAGTCGTAGAGCAAAATTGTTCAAAAAGATCTCTTATATTTTAGTCTTCTTGCCCTCAGATACATTCAATCTATTCTACAAGCATTCTAAGTAGTTGAAACAGTGACCCATTTCCACCCCCATTTGACCGTATGAAATACGGCAGACTTCAGTGGGCTGGTCACTTAGTGCAAATGTCTGAAGAAAGAATATTCGAAAACAATATTCAACAGAGAAACCAGATAGGGACCGGTGACTTCATGGAAGGCCACGAACACGCTGGCTGCACGCGATGGAATCGGACCTGGGGACCCTAAACGTTCGGGTAAACTGGAGGAACATCACCCAAGACCGACGATTATGGAGCTCTACAATACGCCAGGCATATCGCTGTATCCAACCAGGTATCTAGGTAGGTATGGACCCTTATCGTTAAGAAAATACGAGAGGAATATTAACTATCTAACACTTACCGAGTGGGAAAGTAATGTAGTCACACATGCCCAACAGCTGGCCGAAGCAGATGACCTTGTCCTCTGGGTGAATACCAATTTCATCCATTTTCTTAATGGCAAACCTCACCGTGTCCTCATTGTGCGAAGCCACCATGATGGCAATTTTCTTTGGATCCTCCTTAACGTCTTTGAGGATCTAAAAATAGTAAAAAACCCATATCATTATTCTCGAAGCCTTCCTCCTAGTTTTCGGCAGCTCAATCTTACTCGGATTCTCCTCAAACATTCGGTCAGCGTCTTGTGGTACATCTCCGTAGTCGCTTCGAACGATGGATTCGTTGGATCTTCGTAACCTAGGGCGGCGGCACGTGCCCGTTCCTGTTCGATGTACGCTCCCCGTACCAGCTTCGCCCCGAAATAGAAGTTCTGTCGCTTGGCTTGCTCCAAATCGGTACATACCTAAAATGCATTCGAATGTTATATATGAAATGTTAGTCAGATTAAAATATACTCCGAGCATACCTCTCTGTAGGTATTTTTCAGATAGCACTGATACGTATTGAACACAATTGCCTTCTCGGTGTTGTACTTTCGCATCATCTCCAACGTGATTCGGGAAATGGCCGGTTGGAAGTAGGTCTGCTCGGCGTCAATCATTATACGCACATCCAAGTCTTGAGCGGTCTGTAAATATGGGAACAAAAAGCATAGGAATATGTTCTGTACCGAGAAATCTTAGCGATAAAACTGACCTTGACAATTGTGTTCAACCGTCTGATCATGTTGCGGAACATTTCTTCCTCTTTGGGTGGGATCTGTGAGATCAATCGACGCATCTGTCCGGTAACTGGATCGGGTACTCGGAACGTTTCGCTCAATTCGCAGTCTTCGTTAATGATTCCCGACCAGGGGAACAAGTGTAGAATACTGAAAACAGCCTTACCAGTGAAAGATGCCCATCAAAGACGCAACTGAGGACGACTTACCCATCTTTGTCAGAGGTTACTTTTTCCAAGAATTTCTTCACCTCGTTCTTGTCGGTCACTTTGCTCAGGTATCGTTCGAGATCTTGGATAGTTTTGTGATGTGTTAGGACGTTGCCGGTGTCGCCAGCCAGTTCCATCATGTAGTTACGAGCTTGCATGATGACCTCTGACAGTTGGAGCTGTTTTTAAGGTGGAACATTTCTATTGTTAATCTGATAAGAGACATCAGATTTGAGTACTTACCAACAGTTGAGGCCTGCCGAGTGCAGTCAGCTTGATGGCGGTAATACCAGTTCCGAAGGTGGCACCTGCAATCAATAAAATGAAAGAATTTTAATCTGATTCGTTTTATTACTTTAATATCAATATTAGTAACTTGAACAAAATAATATTTCATCATTTTCATTGCATAACAGATTGAAAAATTGGTTTTAAATCCCCCACTGAGACATTGCCGCCTCGCTGCCTGCTTAGTGTTCATTCAACACTTTCACAGTTATTAATCGCGAGGTTTCTAAGCCGAGTAACCATTTTTGCATTCGTATATCGTGAGGCTAACACACGATGATACTTTTATCCAAACCCAAAATTGCCTAGACTAGCACCGGAAATTGAGGCACAAGGCTAGGAGTAAAGCACAAGGCTATGAAATGATTTCTCAGGAGGTGTGCTGTTGGTCCTAGCCATCACTATCCTGTAAGCATCCCCCCATGGAGTATTATTAACCATCCTACACAGCTCTTCAAAGCAGGGTCGCTTACTACATTTGATGTCGTAGTTCAGAGCTCTGCTCGCTGTTAGGAACACCCGGCGTCTTTCTATCTTGTTCGCCTCGGTTCTAGCACGTCGCAACCTTCGTTTAGCTCTTAGACAGGTTCTGCGATGATCAGCTATCGTGCTCATCCACCAGTGCACCAGTTTGCGGTTGCCAGTAGACATAGTCCTCCTATGTCTACGTCACATGCTCGATGTTCTGTTACGTCACATGCTCGTGTTAGAACATCGGATAACTTATCACCACTAAGGTCTAGAGTCCGATTTTCCCACTGTAGTGATTATTCCAGCAGTTTTTGGTTGAACTGCAAGGTACGCCATCCTAGATAAGCTTTACTGACCCGCCTTGTGATTCTGATGAGGATATAGCTGACCAAAAAACGTATTTCCTGCTGGTCACTGGCAGTATACCTTTCGTGAACCCTTCATTAAGGTTCCACCGTCCATCCCGCGCTGCAAAAGGTCACATCTATGCATGACTCGCCATTCGGGCCTCTGAACGTTGACGCTTGGCCCTTGTTCAACAGGGCCACGTTCAGTATCGCTAGAGACTCTAGCAGGATATGACCTCTAGCGTTAGCGAACCGAGAGGCCCTTTCCACTGTCCACGCGTTGAAGTCACCTGCTACAACTAACGGTTTAGGACTAGTTAGTCTCACTACAAATTTATCTAACACCCTAATATACTGCTCTATGCTCCATCTAGGAGGACAGTAACAGCTACAAAATTAAACTCCGTTTACCTTTGCTATAACAAAACCCTCATCATCAGGAGATGACACTATCTTCTGGGTGGGGTACTTCCCGCAAGTCCTGATAGTCACTATTCCGGACTTATCCGCAACCCAATTGCTATATTTAGGAGGGATGCGGTACGGGTACTTCTGGGGAACAACTTTTGTATACAGGTTGGTTGCTTGTTGGACTTTTGATTTTGCAACAAGAAAGGAATTATAATGTTAGCATATAAGGGAGCATCCAAAAATTACGTAACGCTTTGAGGGGGAGGCGGGGGGTAGTTGCCCGAAGTTTGACAATCCTTACAAAAAATTTCTATAATTCATACAAAACGTGTGACATATGGAAAATGGCCAATTTTTGCGTTACTAAATTAAATCTTCCCAAATATTTTAGGTGGAAAGGATAAGCAAATATTTATAAACTTTTCGAATGAATATTTCTCTGTTTAGAACACAAATTATTACATAAATTAGTACTTCAATAGAAACAAATTTTTACTTTCTGATTAATTTACTCACCCGCACAAAGCAAAACAAAATTTTGATGACCGGCCGATCGTTATGCTTACTGAAGAAAATACGAACGGTAGGGTGACCATATGAAATTTTTCCAAAGGAGGACAATCGTAGCGAAAAAGGAGGACATTTGGTTAAAAAGGAGGACATAAAAAACATCGATCGATTTTTGGTTTTTAAGATGATTAAAAATATTATATTTGGAGTTTTGCACACTAATGTTTATTGGAAGAAGTTTTTGTAAGAACCAGCAAGTAACCTAGCAAACAAGAGATCGTATAATATTGCGAATAAGTGCACAAAGTGGAGACCATATACGTACACTTTGAATGAACTCAAATAAAGGCATGTGCCTATATCACCTCCACCTTACACTTATTCGCTAGCACATGCAACTTTGTTTTAGCTGAGAGATACGACATCTTCTTCTACTTTATTAACATTACATCTCCAGATGAAATATTCCCAACTGTCATTATAGCACATTATAGTCTACATCACTTTCCAATTATAAACTGCCAGCATATTTTTTGTAATGGTAAGATTTTAGCTTCAACTAATTTTGAAATCAATTGTGAACAGAATTTTAACAAGAACAGCTCATCGCATACAATTCTGAAAATTTGTCAAGATAACTGACTGAACATTAGGTTCTATAAGGACGGAACACAGGACCAGTGAAATTTGTTTCTTGAATGCCATTAAGAATCATAATTTAAGTACATGCCTTGTACATGAGAATGATATTGTTAACTGTATCACCAAGTTCTTAACTGAACTGAAATTTGAAAATGTTCAGATTTAGACTAAAGAAACTCAACTGTTCAGATTAGTTCAGATTTCTATTCTATTCTAGGCAAGGCATAGGGACTGCTCTTTGTCGCACATATTCAAGAAACGTACTGTGCGACGCGTTTCAAAGGCAATTCGATGGGTGCTTACTCGTAGAAAATTTTGAGAAGCATTTGCATTTTTCCTAATCCATTTTCAAATCCAATCCAATCTAATTCAATACCTATTTTTCTGATATCTTCGACATCTGTGTTACTGTAACTCAAGCATTTAATTTCCGATATTAACATTGATTTTATTCAAAAACTTAAAGGAATATGTTTCATATTAGAATGCAAAACACCATAATATGTGCAACGAATCATTTTCTAAGGGATCTCTGTTGCAGTAACTAGAATTACTACAGAAGAAAGTTATTTTTTTAAATATCCAAAAAGGAGGACATTTTAGCGCAAAAGGAGGACATCTGATTTTTAATGAAAAAGGAGGACATGTCCTCCTTTAGGATACCATATGGTCACCCTAACGAACGGACGCGACGCGATACAAATTTTCACTTTCTGATAAATTTATGGGGCCCTTCTTGACCGTGCGGTAAGACGCGCGGCTTCAAAGCAAGACCATGCTGAGGGTGGCTGGGTTCGATTCCCGGTGCCGGTATAGGCAATTTTCGGATTGGAAATTGTCTCGACTTCCCTGGACATAAGAGTATCATCGTGCTAGCCTCATGATATACGAATGCAAAAATGGTAACCTGGCTTAGAAACCTCGCAGTTAATAACTGTGGAAGAGCTTAATGAACACTAAGCTGCGAGGCGGCTCTGTCCCAGTGTGGGGATGTAATTCCAATAAGAAGAAGAAGAAGAAGAAGATAAATTTACTCACCCGCACAAAGCAGGACAAAATTTCGACGACCGGCCGATCGGGATTGGCCATACACCCTGAACAAATGTCACTTTCGCAGAACACCAGGAACCTGTTACAAATTGGCCAGAGAGTCTTACAATCCTCAAAATGTATCTTTAATAAAAATCCTACATTCATCGTCTTGAGAAAACATGAATTTTGACACCCATATATGCATGGTTCCAGATGGTGCCAAAACCGGCCCCTCCTGGAACGCCCATGGAACCTGCTGTAAGGGTGGCAGTGGACCCTATCATTCTGGAAATGTTTCTGTTATCATCGTCTCGCAAATCCATGAAGTCAGATACTCATATTTGATTTATTCCAATCTGTTATCATTTCACCATGTTCCCGGTACCGTTTTAACGGAAATGGCCATGTCTCTGCATAGTTTAGATGGATTCTCGATCTACAGCCACGATTGGTCGCCGTATTAGTTCTAGTTTTTTGAGAAAGCATAAAACATGATGAAAGTAAACGTCACATAAAATGACAAGCAATGAAAAAAATGCATTTTGAACATACCCTCGGAAAACCCGGAACATCTCCGGTGGTCAAGGACCAATCTCAGGTTTTGAAGAAGGACAGTATACTAGAAAAGTGTCCGCTTCTGATAGTCCTAGTTTTATTAAAATCGGATTATTATACGCAAAGTTATGTTGATTTGAATTTCGACATAATTTTACCTATCTCAACCTTTTTGTCTAACCCCTGTATATATTAACTGTCAAAGTTTGAGTCAAGTGCCCTGCGGTGTTTTGCTAGTGGTAGATAGCAATTTGGTAGATAGATTACCCTTCTCACTATTGCAAAGATGCAAACCTTAGAGGATACCCATTTTCATCACGATGAATACAAAAATGATCAATTACCTGAAAAGCGAGCTTCAAAACAATGATAAAAATACAGTATCAACGGGTAACTTTTTGATAGAATTGTTTGTTCTTGTAAGGTCTTATGATGGTTCGAAACTTAAATTTTTAAAAGATTGAACGTCTTCAGTATATCATACTGGACTTGACTAGTACTAGTACTCGAACTGTACTAAACTCGTCTTATGACCAATAACATCATTCTACTGAACAAAGCCTATAAATATAATAAATTGAGTGTGAGATCGCAAAGTGACCGACCACACACTCAGTTTTTAATTCTGCAGCTCGGCAAAAATCCGCACAGCCGTCTGCCCAGCAAAATAAAAACTGATATCCCGGCAAAAATTACGTTTGTTAGCTGGTTTTCGGCAAATTATTTGCTGATTTTCAGCAACTTTGACAGAAATCTCGGCAAAAACATGTTTGCTGGGGCACGGCTGTGCGAAACTCGGTGAAAGTTTAACATTTTGCTGAGATCCCGGTAAAAAAAATTAAGTGTGCAGACCTTACGCAAGACTCATTGACAGGAACGATTTTGGAACTTCTTGGCGGGATTTTGAGGAATAATCTACAACTCTTCAGAACTCATCACGACAAGTATTTGGCAGAGATAATAGCAAAAATGATTGTTGCTAAATTTTGTAAAATTGTGTACTGTGTTTAAACAACATGGAGCATGCTAAAGGTGGGACTTAAACTCAATCTGGTTTAGTAAATTTCCAAGACAAAAATTATCACCACTTCCTAAGGGCATATTAATTATTCGTGCTAAACATATGGTATGTGACTGATTAAATGGTAACTGGACTTAGAAACCTTGTAGTTACTAACTGTGGAAGTGCTAATGAATACTAAGCTGCGAGGCGGCATTGTTCCAGTTGTGGGAAGCGATATCCCCCAAGCAACGAAACGCCACATTTAGGGGAAAGTGGGGCAAGGCCGCCATACGGGACAAAATTGCAAAAAGTGATTGTAGCATAAGTAGGGGAGACTGGGTAGACTTGATTCCCTTTTCTGATTTCCGATGTATCACAGCCAAAAATAAATAAACATACGCGATATATAGTATTTAACTTTACTGATGTATGACAGTCCTTAAATTAATGTTGTTATTGATACACAATCGATTTTTTGGAGTGCTGTCAAAAATCGACTTTTAAAATATTCGGGGGGAATTGATCCCTCTCCAAGGACTTGCTTTGATAAAACTAGAAAGGTGCGCTCAGATTTTTTTAATATTTTCCCTTCAAAATACACGGAATTTTCGAATTGCTGTGCGTATACGTGAACGATTTTTATTATTGAATTCGACAGCACATGCAGTTTTAAAATTTGAGGAGACTTGATCCCCTTTCTATGATATCTACGCAATAAATAATTTTTCCTGAGAATCCTTCATCAAATCTGTCAAATCTACAAAAAGTTAAAAGTCTGAGAATAGATTTATATTTTTTTGATTTTTTTTGCCAAATTTTTGTATGGGTGACTAATGAGGGATCAAGTGTCCCCATATTGAGGCAATAACTTCAAATCCAAATATCCTAAAACTTTGACATTTTCATCAGTACAGATCATTAAGCATATTTATGGCTTTGTTCTGTGAAAAAACGAAAGCATTTGGTCATTGTTATGAAAAGTTGTTCAAATTTTGCTTGGCAAATAAAAAAATCTTTGGGAAGGTCAAAACATACAAACCGCCGTGCAGAATAGATAAAGTTGTCAATCCAAAAAATAACTCACCACATAAAGGTCATTTGTCTAGACGTCTAGAGGATCTATACTAAAAAATACGCTAGAACAAAACTACTTTAGGGCTCGATAAAACAGGGGGTGATCAAGTCTCCCCGGGGATCAAGTCTATCCACTTCATATTATTAAAACGAGAAAAGAGAAGATGGAAAGGTTAATGAAACCGGTAAACATATTTTTTCAACCTGAACAACTCTTGAATTATTCGTTTGAAGTTGGTTGAGTGGGAATTCAATTTTTCTTATAATTTCAAAATCACTTAATTTATGGCTTTACAGTCGACTCTCTACATCTCGATGTTCTATATCTCGATATCTCTCCCAGTGTCGATGGTTTTCACGGTCCCTTCAACCCACATTCATTTTTGCTTTCTAGGGAGCGGGACCATTTGGGCAGCACCCCCTATTCCCGTCTGCAACGTTAATAATTCGACCGCGTTCCAACCAAATGGCTTGATTTTCTGTACATCGCTAGATATCGACAGGAACTAACCATGTACAAAGAAACAAGTAATTTGGTTGTAATGCGCTCGAGTAATGATCGTTGTGGACGGGAATAGGAGGTGCTGCCCAAATGGTTCTCTACCCTATGTCTCGATTACCTCCCTGGTCCTGTGTCCTGGTCAAAATTTGTTCAGGGCTCACTCTCCCTATGTCGATATATTCAAATTTTGAGACTACTAGACCATCCTTGGACAATAACAAAACCATTAAAAATAAAGATATTACTTTTGTTTTCTTTTTCATGGCAACGAGCATTTTTCGATCTAGTACCCATTTCAACGCTTCTTCCATTCTTCGAAATCTCCCTACCTCGATGGTCCCTTCAATATCGAGATGTGAAGAGTCGACTGTATATCTCAAATTATTCGTTTAATTGAAATAATAGTTTACCCACACTAATAATCGGATGAGATTTGAAGAAAATATAAGCAGTAGAAGAAAACCTAGAAAATTTGTTGGCCTGGGGTAATACTGCCAATTATGGTAGAAACTTCTTCTTCTTATTGGCATTACATCCCCACACTGGGATAGAGCCGCCTCGCAGTTTAGTGTTCATTAAGCACTTCCACAGTTATTAACTGCGAGGTTTCTAAGCCAAGTTACCATTTTTACATTCGTATATCATGAGGCTAACACGATGATACTTTTATGCCCAGGAAAGTCGAGACAATTTCCAATCCGAAAATTGCCTAGACCGGCATCGGGAATCGAACCCAGCCACCCTCAGCATGGTTTTGCTTTGTAGCCGCGCGTCTTACCGCACGGCTAAGGAGGGCCCCATGGTAGAAACTTAGTTATATAGAAAACTCCCTGACAATAATAGAACAAAGCTGTCATTTCCCCTACGTAACTTTATGCATCTTAATCAATTGTTGTATTTTAAATAGCTAAGAAAAATAGAGTATTAGTGGTTTTGAAAGTGCATAACAATCTCCTTCATGCATTTAATGAAAGATAATTTGATAATTGAGTAATGATGTATTCATTCGCAGAAATATAAACGATAGCAAATCTACACAGCTATGTGTTTTAAAACGAATTTACAAAGAGAATGAGAAGTTCCACATGCCAATATGCCACCCACATTCTATGGAAAAGAAAATTGCATCCATAGTCAAAACACCAAGACATAGAAATGCGGAAAAATCGATAATCGGCGTAACTCGATTCGTACACATACAAACTCTTGGAATTATTTTTGCCTTGCTACAATGTAGAACAGCGAGTGTTCTTTCCACGAACAGACACCCAACATCACACGGCCCGTGACGTCAATGAAGACGTGGAGGAGTCACCGAAGGGAAAACTATGTGGGACGAGCCCCCAGCACTCAGCAGCAGTTGGTGAGAAAATAATCACCCGCGTGCAAAACGGTGCTGCTCGGGTGTTCGGGCATGTTCTATTTAGAGACCGAATCGACTGCTGGTCGATCACACTCACACGTGACGACGAACTTTGCCAAAACCATTCTCAACCAAGTCGGGAAAAAACCGGAATGAGTGTGTCGACCCCGAAATAGTCGATTCACTTTGCGTCAAATTGTGATGAATGTGCGAGTGTCTCTATAAAGAAAATTGATCACGTGTTCCCGGTAGCTTGACGTATCCAACGTGGTGAACGGTGTTCCCTGAGGGAGATTTTCTCTAAGATCTTTTTACAGTTCTTAGTTACGATTTTTTTTTTTAGATTTTGCATATCTTCACAAAGTTAGTGTATTGTATTAGCTTTGAGCTTAGCTTAGACTTACTGTATGTATATATCAATGGTTACTACTTCGTGATTAATCAGAACTGAAGTGAATAGAGACTATGCTGCCGTGAATCGCAAGTCTGTCCCATCTGTATATGAATCCCATATACATATGTGACTGACTTGCGATTCACGCCAGTATGATACACAACCTATTTTGTATATGATTTCACAGTTGACTTAACAACCATTGCACTGTCGCATGTATTAAATCGAAATATTTGAATAAGTTAGAGTCAAACATAGTAAATTTAAAACATTTTAACCCGTAAGCATTTAAATGAGGTTTGTAGCAAGCAACGTATCGATGTTGCAGTGATTGAATTACGCGTAATGAGTCAAACTCGCTGAACTTGATACGTTGATACGCCAATTATGAAGTCAAGGGCAGCCTTCTCGAAGTACACGTTACAGCAGCTCGCAAACCACAAATTTAAATCTAGATCAAAGTAGATCAATACCGGTGCCGGCCAAGTGTATAGTTTTTGTTGCTACTAGAGACCAGGAATACCTCTACATCCCATAGTTGAATTCCGTCGGTCATGCTGATGAGACGTACAGTTATTTTCAGGGTTTGAATCCAAAGGAGAATGAGAAAATCTCTCACTTATCATGTCTGTATACACTCTCGATAGGTAGAGAAACCGCGACAGACGTTTTTCGGTAGCTGTTACGATAATGAACTGACTCGGGGGGCTACAACCCATGATAAATTTCTTTTAATAAGCCCCAATTACGGGGGGGGGGGGCCTGTTCTGATGATGCATTTTAAAGCGCTATTCTCATTGCGTCCGGGGGCGTCACCGGGGTTGTCATAAAAATTTCTTGCCAACTTTCTTGTTTTGATATAAAATATCAGTTTCTAGATGTTGTTTTTTTAATTGTGAAAAAACGGTTGCCCTATGCGAGTATCCTCCTTCACTGGACTCGATTCTGAGCCAATCGCTTCCAGTCGCCCTGAACGTTTAGCGCCATAAGGTCTTCTTTTCAACTTAGTGTTCTATAAGCATTTCCTCAGCTATTAATCGAAAAATTTCCTATGCCTGCCATTGCATGAGTTTACATCTTGTGTGGCAAACAAAACAAAAACTATATCCAGACCTTTATATACCTGGTGTAACTCGTGATTCATGCGACGTCGTAAGATGCATTTCTCCTGTTTATCGTCGTTGTCCGCAGCACCTTACGGTCGAATAGCTCGAAAGCTTTCCGATCAGCCTCCTTTAACTTCCATGTTTCATGGCCGTATAAAGCCATCGGAAGAATCAGCGCAAATTTAGCAAATTACAATACTTACGATGCTTCAAATTGACTTCTTGAGTTCCGATATATGGTCTTTGGTCAACGGAGCGGTTTACGAGGCTGCGACTGTATTTCTGACATTGAATAGCTCCATGGGACATCATTATCTAGATATTCTTAATAATCAACAAGAAGATGTGTGATGTAGTCACCATTCTTATGGATTAGATTATCTTCATGGGATGTTATAACAATTTTATGGACACTTAAAAGTATTATCAGGGCTTCTGGAACTTGAGGGAATTCGAGAAAGAAATTCCCAAAGGAATTGAAGTCGATCCAATACCGAATATTGCACTCGTAAACGCAGCTAGGTGAAGTCATCACATTTCTCTAGAATTGATGGAGAAATCCATCAATTTCTTGAGAGAGGGATTTATGAACAACTTTTCATTAGAATTATTGTAGGTATTCCCAGAGAAATTTGCAAAGGAATTCTCGGAGGTGTTCCTGAACAAATTCCAAAATTTATTTCCCATTCCCATTCATTCCTGAAGAAACTTCCGGAAAAATTCCCGAAGGAGCTTCCGGAAAAAATCCTAATGGAACTTCCGGAGCAATTCCCGAAAGAACTTTCGTAAGAATTTCTAGAGGAACTTCCGGAGGAATTCTTAGAAAAACTTTCGGAGGAACTTCCGGAAGAATACCTAGAGGTACTTCCGGAGGAATTCATCGAGGAACTTCCGGATGCATTCCTGGAAGAACTTCCGGAGAAATTCCTGGAGGAACTTCGGGAGGAATTCCTGGAGGAACTTCCAGATAAATTCCTATAGAGGAACTTCCGAAGAAACTTCCGGAGGAATGTTCGAAGGAGCTTCCGGAGGAATGTTCAAAGGAACTTCCGGAGGAATGTTCGAAGGAACTTCCGGAGGAATGTTCGAAGGAACTTACGGAGGAATTCCCGACGGAACTTCCGGAGGAATTCCCGAAGGAACTTCCGGAGGAATTCGCAAAGGAACTTCTGGAGGAATTCCCAAAGGAACTTCTGGAGGAATTCCCAAAGGAACTTCCGGAGGAATTCTCGAAGGAACTTCCGGAGGAATTCCCGAAGGAACTTCCGGAGGAATTCCCGAAGGAACTTCCGGAGGAATTCCCGAAGGAACTTCCGGAGGAATTCCCGAAGGAACTTCCGGAGGAATTCCCGAAGGAACTTCCGGAGGAATTCCTGAAGGAACTTCCGGAGGAATTCCCGAAGGAACTTCCGGAGGAATTCCCGAAGGAACTTCGGGAGGAATTCGCAAAGGAACTTCTGGAGGAATTCCCAAAGGAACTTCTGGAGGAATTCCCAAAGGAACTTCCGGAGGAATTCTCGAAGGAACTTGGGGATGAATTCCCGAAGGAACTTCGGGAGGAATTGAAGGAACTTCCGGAGGAATTCCCGAAGGAACTTCCGGAGGAATTCCCGAAGGAACTTCCGGAGGAATTCCCGAAGGAACTTCCGGAGGAATTCCTGAAGGAACTTCCGGAGGAATTCCCGAAGGAACTTCCGGAGGAATTCCCGAAGGAACTTCCGGAGGAATTTTCGAAGGAACTTCCGGAGGAATTCCCGAAGGAACTTACGGAGGAATTCCCGAAGGAACTTACGGAGGAATTCCCGAAGGAACTTCCGGAGTAATTCCCGAAGGAACTTACGGAGGAATCCCCGAAAGAACTTACGGAGGAATTCCCAAAGGAACTTCCGGAGGAATTCCCAAAGGAACTTCCGGAGGAATTGGCAAAGGAACTTCTGGAGGAATTCCCAAAGGAACTTCCGGAGGAATTCCCGAAGGAACTTCCGGAGGAATTACCGACGGAATTTCCGGAGGAATTCCCGAAGGAACTTCCGGAGGAATTCCCGAAGGAACTTCCGGAGGAATTCCCGAAGAAACTTCCGGAGGAATTCCCGAAGGAACTTCCAGAGGAATTCCCAAAGGAACTTCTGGAGGAATTCCCGAAGGAACTTCCGGAGGAATTCCCGAAGGAACTTCCGGAGGAATTCCCGAAGGAACTTCCGGAGGAATTCCCGAAGGAACTTCCGGAGGAATTACCGACGGAACTTACGGAGGAATTACCGACGGAACTTCCGGAGGAATTCCCGAAGGAACTGGAGGAAATACCTGTGGAAATCATTAAGCGACTTCCGGAGGAATTTTTGGAGGAACTACTAAGCACATGGAGGACTTCCCGGTGAAATTAATCAAGGTATTCCCAGACGAATTTGCAAAAGAATTCTCGGAGGAATTCGCAAAGGAATTGCTGGAGGAATCTTTGAAGGAATTTCGGAAGGAATTCATGAAAGAATTTCCAAAGGAATTCTTAAAGGAATTTCCAGAGGAAGTCCTGGAGGAATTCCCAGGGGAAATCCAGGACGAGTTTCCAAAAGAATTCCAGAAGGAATTCCTGGAAGAATTCTTGGAGGAATTTCAGGAGAAATTCACAGATAAATTTCCAGATAAGTTCTCAAAAGAATTCCCAGAAGATTTAAAAAAAAAATCCAGAGAAAATCATGGAGGAATTCCATTAAAAATCCCGGAGAAATTCCCAGAAAAATTCTCAAAAAAAATTTGGAGGAATTCCCAGAGGAAAAATTCCCGAAAGAATTCCAAATTCTTAAAAAAAATTCTCCTGGAATTAATTCCAAAGTAATTCTCAAAAGAATTCCCGTATAGAAATTCTCAAAGAAATTGCCGGATGAATTCTCAAAAGAAATGCCGAACGAGTTCTAAAAATAATAATTAAACCGTGAAAATATTCAAAAGAATTGTTCAAGGAACCTTCAAAGGAGTTCCCAGATAAATTCTCGATAGAAATCCTAAAGGAATTGCCGGAGGCTTTTGCTAAGGGATTCCTGGTGGAATGGAAATTATACCAAAGACCGAAATTTGCTCGGACTTCTTTCAAAAGATTTCCTGAGAAATTGCTGGAGGAATTTCCGGATGGGTTTATGGAGAACTCCCCGTGGAATTAGGGGAGGTATTCCTAAATGAATTTCCAAAAAAATCCCAGTAGAATTTCCAAAGGAATGCCTAGAGGAATTCATGGGGGAATTGACGGAGTATTTCCCATATGGGAATGGCAGGGAATTTATCCAGGAGTTACAATCCTCCAGAAATTCGCTTTGAAATTCATCTAGGAATCTCTCCGGAAATTATTCCAGGATTTGTTCCGGGATTTTTTCCAGCAGTTCCTAAGTAACTCATTCGATGAAATTTCCAAAGGAACTATCAAAGAAATTCCACGTGGAATTTCCGAAGTAATTCATAAAAGAACATTAATGCAAATTAATGCAAATTCGACCAATAATGGAATCTATCTTCCTCAAGTGCCATTTTAATCTACGTATTAATATCATTTTCTTATTGTATTTATAAGGCACGAGAAAGGCAGCGTCTCCGTTAGATGAATTAATAATGGTATTTTGTTTTGCTTAGTTTAGTTTGACGTTTCTATCAAACATCATACTGTTGTGTTCAGTTTGCCCGGCCGGGATATCCCGGTGCAATGTGAACTGGCAAAAATTCCAGCATAAAAACGTAAGCTTTCTGAACCCGGCCCCGGCTCGGCACGGGCGCAATGAGAATAGGCCTTAACTTGTTTTACACAGCTGTACGAAAAAAAATATGGTCCCCAACATAAAATGAGCGAGAACAAAGAGTTTTATCAAACCTCATAGGTGGGGGCCACCTATCAGAATCAGTTTTTTTCCAACTTGTATGCAAGTGCGATAGTTTTGTTTTCATGGCTTGTTATGATTCGAAGAGGTTTTTGCGTCTCTCTTTTAACGTTGTTCATTATCTATTGAGAGCGATTTTTGCAAACCCTGTGTTTTGCTTCCTTTTTTTCGTTCGTTTAACAAAACTCGTATTTTTTTAATTTCACACATATATTAAATGAACTGATTCCAAAATTTGATGATTGTAGCTTGTAAATTTAATTTTGGTGGCTTGTTGAAGTTAATGCTGTAAAGCATCTCCCGAACAAATTTGTATGGAAAAAGAAAATTTGACTGAACGATCTGGTATCATGTATTGAAACCTATTTTTGGTCTACTTTCAGGTGGTTAGTGTGGTGATTTGCTCCTAGCTGCTCCAAAGCTGGAAATTGACTGCTTAAATGTTAGAATGAGGACGCTGTTAATGCTTCAGACCTTAAGACATGCGCCTCCAGAAGTACTCGAGTAGCATAGTATATGTTGGATAACAATTCTAACCTCAAAATGAATTTAGCGTCAAAAAATTACTTCGAGCAACATATTAGGTTTTGTCCGACATTTGGATGGAGACCCGCCACTGTGTGACGTTGGCAAAGTGCATACATTTTTGAAGAGCGAAATAAATTTGAAACTCGCAGACGTTAAAAGCATCCCGCTTCACAATATACGCAATTGTATATTCATTGAAATTGTAGACAATTGTATAGTACAACGCTACGAAAAAGCGCATAACATAAAGTGAGTTTTTATTGGAACCATTTGTTTGAGAAACTGCATATGTGACATTTCTGGCTTAAATGAGATTTTTATATATTCTGAATCTTTGTAAAAAATACAAATTCTGGCAAAGAACACGAAAGAAAAAATATTTGTTCAGGAATGTATGAACATTCTTTCGTGTGTTTGAGAAACTACATATGTAATACGTATATGCACTTTGAAAAGCAATTACGGGGTACTGCTTGCAGATTTCGCACTGGAAGTGCTCCAGGGTGTATAATTTTGACATACCTATTTATCTGTCTCGAAGACATCGAAAGATTCGGTGCCAATTTGTTCAAAAACAGTTTTTGTTGTTTTCTCGAAATAAATGTAAATGTGTAAAATAGATATGTGCAGTTTCTTAATTAAACAATTGATTTATGTAATGAGAAGAGTTTCAAGATTCCCGCGCATGCGGATAGTGAGGCAGTAACCTTTCACACCACACGGGTCTATCGACGAATTTATTTGGTGATGTGACATCAATGCAAACTGAACGTTAAAAGCCGGCGTTCCCAACGGTTCCAAATGGAGGCCCAAACAGCCTATAACGTCCTTCATCACCTTCGGGACAGAAGTTATCTTGATGACTTATCCGAAATCTTGCAGACTGTGTTCTAGGCTAGTACATCTACAGCAGAATTGTTCGGAAATTACCGTGCCGAATACGATCGAAACTACAATAGCACAACCGAAGCAGCACATATGTTCCGCTTGGTTTACTGCAACTCATATATGACCAGATTTGGTATCCCGACTAAGGGCCCGTACACATATTACGTAAACACTTATGGGGGGAGGGGGGGTCCGTCATTTTCTTACGCACCGTATAAATTTAAAAAAATCATTTGTATGAAAAAAATCTTACATGGGGGGGGGGGGAGGTTCGATGACGATGAAGATGACGACGATAAAGCATCAGCATCGAGCTCAACGAAAGAATCTGATTTCATCGAAGCGACAAACAATGGTGACTATCGAAGCCAATAGCAATTTTAAACAATAAAGTTTGCGTGGAGCAGTGTGCCACGCCCAGTCTATTGCCCATTTTAACAATAGAAGTGATAAAATGTTGTAATTAATGATATGGAAATATATCATCTTCCAAATAATATCATCTTCCAAACTTGGACGTACATGTTCATGATAGCATTAGAGGCGAAAGTATAGAATTGATAGTTCCGTTTTAGGATACGGCAGGCATGAAGAATGTTTTTATAGAAGTCGATTTGAAAGCGAGCGGAGGGCAATATTTGTGATGGCACATATCACACGACCTTCCTTCTGCCAAGCTCCCGTATGAAGGGGGAGGGAAGAATATCAGTGTGGAATCTGATATATCTTCACTGGCAAAAGGAAGGTGGTTTGACTTGCTCATATGCCATCGCGTGCGGAAGGATTTGCTATCGACGAGTACTGTCTCCAAATTTCTAATATGACATCAGCATTTAGTCGAATAGGATTTTTATTGCACAGTTCTGTTTTCTCATTGCGTTCACTTCACGTAGAAGTAACACACACGAAATCATTAATTTAATGTTGTAATTACTTAATATAAAATTGTAAACAAAAATATTAAAGAAACTCGGCTCCGTTAAGCCTAATGGCACATATTCTTCTTCTTTTTATTGGCATTTCATCCCTGACTGGAACATTGCCGCCTCGCTGCTTAGTGTTCATTCAGCAAATCCACAGTAATAAACCGCGAGGTTTCTAAGCCGAGTTACTATTTTTGCGTTCGTATATCATAAGGCTAACACGATGATAGTTTTATGCCCAGGGAAGTCGAGACAATTTCCAAAATTGGCTAGACCGGCACCGGGAATCGAACCCAACCACCCTCAGCGTGGTCTTGCTTTATAGCCGCGCTTTACCACTAGGCTAAGGAAGGCTCCTAATGGCACATGAACCTATTAAATAAAATTTTTTTTAAAAAAAGCATCTGCTTCCCCATAATACCAAGGATAGGAAGTTTTGATAATTGGGCAGGGTAGTTAAACTGAAGCATAGAACGAGGATTCACTAAGGAAAGTGATATAATCCATGCCCCTTTTTTATAGGGACGAGCCTGGAATTGAACACACGAGAAGGAGGAGGTCGCTTGGAAAACAGAAGAGGTAATCACTAGACCACCGAGCGCGTCAATTAACAAATATAGTGTATTGTATTTTGGCTTGAAATTATATTCCTGTAGAAACCTTTCATAATCTCAAGCAATATATGTTGAGTGTTTTATTTGGTAGGATTTGGAAGATCCAGGGTTCAGGATGCATGCATAGAGTTTTTGATCCACGAACCGCAAAAACTGATACGTCAAATGACCACCAGTAGATGAATCAGTGTTATTTGATAGACATTTGACGAAAATATCTTTCTGTGTAGGAAGAAATATTTTTAGATTTTTGTCTCAAATCTAACACGCCGCGTTCGTCATGCCCCCATTCGCTTCATACCTTCCGATATGTCGCGTCAAATATAGCGAAATTAGCGGTGTAGTGCAGTCAGTTAGCTTAGCAGCCAATGCAAAGAGTCGACGGACGGAGCTGCTCGACTCGGACTCGACTTTCAAGGTCGAATCGATTACGTTCTTCTGGGTTTTTTTTCATTGCTCTCGCGACCCTCACCGTTAGCATCTTTGTTTTCTCTGTCCTGGCCATGGATCGCGCGATCGTTATAGCCTTTTAAGTGATGTGGATGGATACGGCCCGACACGATACAGCGATTTTATGCGAGGAGGGTGTACATAGGAATAGTAGTTACCAAGCAGAAAAGTGATGAATCACTGCATGTTGGAGGTAGGCGCAAATAGAGTGTACCAAAGGTTTAATTTATTTTAGGGAATAATCATAAACAAGGCGAATCTTAGGGTTCTTAGCAAAAATTCTGATGGCAGAAAAAATGAATCTAGATTTGCTTATAGGTTTCATAAAGTTAAAAAATGATAAACAACTGATAATCCGGAAAGAGTTGTTAGATAGTAGTACATACTGAAAACCAAGCAATTTGGTTGTAATGCACCCGAGTAATGGGTTTCTCTAGTTAGCCTTGCGAGCAAAGACGTAGGATTGCCAATCCAGAGATGGCGAGTTTGATTCTCAGTCAGGTCTAGGATGTTTTCAGGTGGGAAACATTTTTGACTACTTGGACATAGTGTATCCATTGTGCTTGCCACACAAGATACATACTTATGCAAAAGCAGGCATAGAAAAACTTTCAATTAATAACTGCGGAAATGCTAATATAATACTAAGTTGAAAAGCAGACCAAGTTCCAAGTACCAAAATAAATGTATTATTCACGAAGCCAATTATTCGGCAGCCTCGAGCATCCAGTTGTACGAAAAGGATCAACAACGATTAACGATAGAAAAACAAGTAATTTCACCATTGCTTGGGGACACTTTTTGTTCGCTCTCACACTAATTGATGAGCTTCCAAGGATTGCTGATATTTTATACCCCAATCAAGTCCAGTACACGCGTCGGAAAAGCGCTTTCTATCGTGTTATTTTACTTTGCATTGAAATGTGGGATGTGCTATCGAATGGTGCATTCCTAGAAACAATGTCTTGGATTGTTTTTCTTCGACGTAGCCTCCCTAATTAGTATCAAACGTGTGAAGCACTGTTACTAACAGTTGCCATCCTCATATGCAAATTGGGAAGCTTCTTTGAAATTTGATGAATTTTAGTGACTTAAATGATTATTCCTCAATTTTAAGCATAATGGGTAATAAGTTAATTGATTTGGAACAGGTTCGTCCTTATTTTCTGCTTTTCGTATGAATGACTGAAATAATTATTCCTCAATGTTCTGCATTCGGGACCAGTGGCATTTTTCCGTTACCATTTATGGGAAAAACGCTGCCAGCATCGGGCTGAGAATCTCTCTAATAGAGAATAAAAAACAACGATTAACGATAGAAAAACAAAAACAAAAATAAGTAAAAGTTTGGGGACACTTTTTATTCGCTCTCGCACTAATTGATGAGCTTCCAAGAATTGCTGATATTAGTTTTCCCGAATCAAGCCCCCTACACGCGTCGAAAAAGCGTGTTTTATCGTGTTAGCATTGAAATGTGGGATGTGCTATCAAATGGTGCATTCCAGGGAACAATGTCTTGGGTTGTTTTTCTTCGACGTAGCCTCCCTACTTAGTAACAAACTTGTGTAGCATAGTTACTGACTGTTGCTCCCCTTATATGCAAATTGGGAACCTTCTTTAATACATTCAAAGTTAATTGCCTATATGCCGGGTATTAAGCCACCCGGAGTGGAAATTAATTACTATGTCTGAAACTTGATTAGGCATATGAACAACATGTGTTAGATTTAGTTTAGAAGCCCACCGAAGGCGCGGTTACCCTCCAATACCTTTTCCGAACTAAATCTATCACATGTTGTACATATGGGGCCCTCCTTAGCCGTGCGGTAAGATGCGCGGCTACAAAGCAAGACCATGCTGAGGGTGGCTGGGTTCGATTCCCGGTGCCGGTCTAGACAATTTTCGGATTGGAAATTGTCTCGACTTCCCTGGGCATAAAAGTATCATCGTGTTAGCCTCATGGTATACGAATGCAAAAATGGTAACTTGGCTTAGAAACCTCGCAGTTAATAACTGTGGAAGTGCTTAATGAACACTAAGCTGCGAGGCGGCTCTGTCCCAGTGTGGGGATGTAATGCCAACAAAGAAGAAGAAGAAGAAGACATATGCCTAATCAAGTTTCAGACATAGTAACCATCTTTAATTTTTTTTTAAATTTTGTTAGCCTAAATGGTTATCCTAAATTTTAAGTATATATACTAGGGTGGGACAAAATTTTATTTTCACTTCCTGCATGGTTTTTGCACGCCTCTTGGGTCCTAGAATGCTTGTGCGAAATTTCAGATCAATCGGTGAAACTATATTTTAGCGCCGGCAATTTTAATTTTACATAGGATTTACTATGGGGAAATTTAACTTTACAAAGAAAAAATCCCCAAGGTGTCCCATTATTCTCTAACGATAAATCGATCCAGCTACATCATAGGAAATTTTACCAGCAAACTTTCATTGGAAGACCGCAAAGTGATCCGACGCTCGTGAAAAATGTTATTTACATAAAACTAATTGCTGTATGAACGCAAGGCTCATTGTACTTTTTGTTCCAGCATCACTGCCGTCTGCTGCTTGCTGTTGTTTGTACGAGGCACCACTTTGCTTGGAGGATTCGCTTAGCATGAATGAAAAGCGGGTTACTAGGGATACGTTTATTGGCCTTGCTGTTTGAGTCTTCGTCCTTCTAGGTAGAAGAAATTCAACCAAATTTCAATGAAGGTGTGATTAACAAAAAGAGGCATGTAACGCACACTTTCCACACACGACGCAACGAAGCGACTATAGATGCGAGGTATAGGTTAGGGCCTCTCATTCTCGACGTCAACAGTTCGAAGCTGGTCTGATCGGGATTTTTTTGGTACTGGTAATCTTTTTGATATTTATATTTATACTCCCAAATTCTAATTTTCGGGAAGATTTCCAGTATTTCTTAAAGATTTCGATAAGATACACAGATACAAATATGTTGGGATTTTAAATGTATTTTCATGCACATATTTGGAGCATGCAAATAGACGCAATATCTAATCGATCTTATTGTTCCTTTAAATCGAATTGAATTCAAACTGTGCCTGCTTGTAAAACTCAGTCAAATTTAATTGAATATCAAATGTTAATTCGTTTGATGGAATTAGCAGCAATTTTACAAGTCTTTGAACTTTCAAAAGTATTTGCTGTGTACCTGTGATACTGATTTCCGAAGAGAATAATTTAATGAACTTGCTCTGGTGCGTTGATACTTGATTGACATGCCGATTATTCAAATCGAAGACTTCTAAATTGTGAAATAGTTTAGGAGATTCCTAGATTTGTTTTACCTTGAGTTGAAAATATCTTTAATACAGATTATAGAAAAAATCTAGATTGTATGAGAGATGATTTTCACATCAAAATTTACATCACATACCATTTTAAATCAACGTCACATCATGGAATTCAATTAAACAAATTTATCAAAGAAATCAATTACATATATAATTCTGCATCTATTACCAACATCATTGGGGCTATTTTGAGCCTGTTGATGGAAAAGAATAAATAAATAAACAAACTAAAAAATTAAATTATAACGATCTTATAGAATTGGATAATATATTTTCTCATAGAAAACAATTTGAAAGCACTTAAAATTAATCTATTTGGTTGTTTTGAAATGGTTCTTTTGTCTCAAGTATATTAATAAATAAGTGATTTTTTTGAATTTTGGTTTAAAGCATATTTATTAAATCTATTTTATGTCACATTCCTACATATGAACTCAAAATATTCGTGTACAACATTCAGTTCATGATTTTAAAATTTAACTATTAACTATCAACATCATTACTGTTTAGATGTAAACTAAATAAATAAATCAACTTCAGTTCATAATTTTAAAAAAATACGCGGCTGACAGAATAGTTTGTGTGAAAGTCAAAGGAATGCCCTCTGAAAAATAGAAAATTAATTATAATTCAAGTCTTTGATTTGAATTATTGGCATATCAATCAAATATCAAAGAAGCAAAGCAACTTCATTAAATTATTCTCTTCTGAAATCAGTATCACAAGAATCATATCTCACTCTTTTAGAAACAGCAGAAAGCTTCTCGAAAGTAAGAATATGGAAATATAAAGAATTTCCTAAAGAATACCAGTATCGAAAAAAAAATTCCCGCTCAGACCAGCTTCGAACTATTGACGTCGAGAATGAGAGGCCCTAACCTATACCTCGTATCTATAGTCGCTTCGTTGCGTTGCGTGTGGAAAGTGTGCGTTACATGCCTCTTTCGTTAATCACACCTTCATTGAAATTTGGTTGAATTTCTTCTACCTAGAAGGACGAAGACTCAAACAGCAAGGCCAATAAACGTATCCCTAGTAACCCGCTTTTCATTCATGCTAAGCGAATCCTCCACGCAAAGTGGTGCCTCGTACAAACAACAGCAAGCAGCAGACGGCAGTGATGCTGGAACAAAAAGTACAATGAGCCTTGCGTTCATACAGCAATTAGTTTTATGTAAATAACATTTTTCACGAGCATCGGATGACTTTGCGGTCTTCCAATGAAAGTTTGCTGGTATAATTTCCTATGATGTAGTTGGATCGATTTATCATTAGAGAATAATGGGACACCTTGGGGATTTTTTCTTTGTAAAGATAAATTTCCCCAAAGTAAATCCTATGGAAAATTAAAATCGCCGGCGCTAAAATATAGTTTCACCGATTGATCTGAAATTTCGCACAAGCATTGTAAGACCCAAAAGGCTTCTGAAAAATATGAGGGAACGAACATTTATTTTTTTCATATATCCATGTCCCAGGCTAATATATACCCATATAATAAATTAATTGATTTGTCCTTATTTTCCGCTTTCCGTATGAATGACTAAAATGTGTGCCTCAAGATTATCCTTTTGGATCTTTGAATTCATTCAGTGTAAATAGGGCACTGCACGTACTGCTTTGTCTCTTTCTCGCTGCAAAGAAATTTGAAAACAACAAGGCCAGTAAACGTTAAAACTTATTAAGAACAAAAGAGAAAGAGATTTTTCCATGCAGTGCCCTATAGTAAAGGGGCCCTCCTTAGACGTGCGGTAAGACGCGGGGCTACAAAGCAAGACCATGCTGAGAGTGGCTGGGTTCGATTCCCGGTGCCGGTCTAGACAATTTTCGGTTTGGAAATAGTCTCGACATCCCTGGGCATAAAAGTATCATCGTGTTAGCCTTATGATATACGAATGCAAAAATGGTAACTTGACTTTGAAAACTCGCAGTTGATAACTGGGGAAGTCTTAAAGAGAAGAAGAAAAAGAAATAGCAAAGGATTCTTCATATTGTTTCTACTGATGTATTGGCCTGGGTGAATTGATTCCGGTTTTTGTAGTCAATTATATTAAATATTTTCCAATATAATAAAATTATCCAAATATATAACAAATAACTACAATTTAGTCGAGTCAAGTACGAGACACTGAAGACGGCCTTACTGTTGAGGTCGAAATACGTATCTGTCAAGATACAATTAAGTGGTGGAATTCAATGGGATGGTATAAACTCGTCTTATGACAGGTGAAAACATTCCACTAAAAAGCTCAAAATAATTTTCTTATACAATTTAGTTTCTAATCATTTTTTTTAAATAATTTCATTACAAGTTTTGCATTACATACGTTTCTCACTATTTCAGTAAATATAAACCAATCAAGAGTTTTTCGCCATATTTTCAATAAATGATACAAAAAGAGCATGCATTTAGGGTCCTATTTCCACACTTGTTTTATAATTTTGTCGGCTCATTTTCGTTATTTATGTTAATTTTGGACAAAAACTTCAGTTCATATTTCAACACGTTTTCCAATAAGAGTGTGCTCTGTGTAGAGAATACGATCAGATATTATGCAAATGCAAAAAATAATAATATTTGAAGCATCTCCATAACATCATCTACAATGTGCTTGCTTGAACACGCTCTCAGTGGCTAATAGCCTGGGACATGGATATATGAAAAAAATAAATGTTCGTTCCCTCATATTTTTCAGAGGCCTTTTGGGTCTTAAAATGCTTGTGCGAAATTTCAGATCAATCGGTGAAACTATATTTTAGCGCCGGCGATTTAAATTTTCCATAGGATTTACTTTGGGGAAATTTATCTTTACAAAGAAAAAATCCCCAAGGTGTCCCATTATTCTCTAATGATAAATCAATCCAACTACATCATAGGAAATTATACCAGCAAACTTTCATTGGAAGACAGCAAAGTGATCCGATGCTCGTGAAAAATGTTATTTACATAAAACTAATTGCTGTATGAACGCAAGGCTCATTGTACTTTTTGTTCCAGCATCACTGCCGTCTGCTGCTTGCTGTTGTTTGTACGAGGCACCACTTTGCGTGGAGGATTCGCTTAGCATGAATGAAAAGCGGGTTACTAGGGATACGTTTATTGGCCTTGCTGTTTGAGTCTTCGTCCTTCTAGGTAGAAGAAATTCAACCAAATTTCAATGAAGGTGTGATTAACAAAAAGAGGCATGTAACGCACACTTTCCACACGCAACGCAACGAAGCGACTATAGATACGAGGTATAGGTTGGGGCCTCTCATTCTCGACGTCAATAGTTCGAAGCTGGTCTGAGCGGGAATTTTTTTTTCGATACTGGTATTCTTTAGGAAATTCTTTATATTTCCATATTCTTACTTTCGAGAAGCTTTCTGCTGTTTCTAAAAGAGTGAGATATGATTCTTGTGATACTGATTTCAGAAGAGAATAATTTAATGAAGTTGCTTTGCTTCTTTGATATTTGATTGATATGCCAATAATTCAAATCAAAGACTTGAATTATAATTAATTTTCTATTTTCAGAGGGCATTCCTTTGACTTTCACACAAACTATTCTGTCAGCTGCGTATTTTTTTGTAAATTATGAACTGAAGTTAATTTATTTATTTAGTTTACATCTAAACAGTAATGATGTTGATAGTTAATAGTTATATTTTAAAATCATGAACTGAATGTTGTACACGAATATTTTGAGTTCATATGTAGGAATGTGACATAAAATAGATTTAATAAATATGCTTTAAACCAAAATTCAAAAAAATCACCTATTTATTAATATACTTGAGACAAAAGAACCATTTCAAAACAACCAAATAGAATAATTTTAAGTGCTTTCAAATTGTTTTCTATGAGAAAATATATTATCCAATTCTATAAGATCGTTATAATTTAATTTTTTAGTTTGTTTATTTATTTATTTTTTTCCATCAACAGGCTCAAAATAGCCCCAATGATGTTGGTAATAGATGCAGAATTTTATATGTAATTGATTTATTTGATAAATTAGTTTAATTGAATTCCATGATGTGACGTTGATTTAAAATGGTATGTGATGTAAATTTTGATGTGAAAATCATCTCTCATACAATCTAGATTTTTTCTATAATCTGTATTAAAGATATTTTCAACTCAAGGTAAAACAAATCTAGGAATCTCCTAAACTATTTCACAATTTAGAAGTCTTCGATTTAAATAATCGGCATGTCAATCAAGTATCAACGCACCAGAGCAAGTTCATTAAATTATTCTCTTCGGAAATCAGTATCACAGGTACACAGCAAATACTTTTGAAAGTTCAAAGACTTGTAAAATTGCTGCTAATTCCATCAAACGAATTAACATTTGATATTCAATTAAATTTGACTGAGTTTTACAAGCAGGCACAGTTTGAATTCAATTCGATTTAAAGGAACAATAAGATCGATTAGATATTGCGTCTATTTGCATGCTCCAAATATGTGCATGAAAATACATTTAAAATCCCAACATATTTGTATCTGTGTATCTTATCGAAATCTTTTAGAAATACTGGAAATCTTCCCGAAAATTAGAATTTGGGAGTATAAATATAAATATCAAAAAGATTACCACTACCAAAAAAAATCCCGATCAGACCAGCTTCGAACTATTGACGTCGAGAATGAGAGGCCCTAACCTATACCTCGCATCTATAGTCGCTTCGTTGCGTCGTGTGTGGAAAGTGTGCGTTACATGCCTCTTTTTGTTAATCACACCTTCATTGAAATTTGGTTGAATTTCTTCTACCTAGAAGGACGAAGACTCAAACAGCAAGGCCAATAAACGTATCCCTAGTAACCCGCTTTTCATTCATGCTAAGCGAATCCTCCAAGCAAAGTGGTGCCTCGTACAAACAACAGCAAGCAGCAGACGGCAGTGATGCTGGAACAAAAAGTACAATGAGCCTTGCGTTCATACAGCAATTAGTTTTATGTAAATAACATTTTTCACGAGCGTCGGATCACTTTGCGGTCTTCCAATGAAAGTTTGCTGGTAAAATTTCCTATGATGTAGCTGGATCGATTTATCGTTAGAGAATAATGGGACACCTTGGGGATTTTTTCTTTGTAAAGTTAAATTTCCCCATAGTAAATCCTATGTAAAATTAAAATTGCCGGCGCTAAAATATAGTTTCACCGATTGATCTGAAATTTCGCACAAGCATTCTAGGACCCAAGAGGCGTGCAAAAACCATGCAGGAAGTGAAAATAAAATTTTGTCCCACCCTAGTGGCTATACTAATTATTTGTATGGTCTCGATGGAGATAAACTTTATTATTTTTGGGTGAAAAATCGCAGTACTCTGTGCCTTATTAGACAGAAAATAAAATCAGTTTTATGAACATTGTTTAGACGAAAGGACGCAAGACAAACGGTTACGAAACAACCATGAACAACACTTTTCAAGTTTTTGGTTACTACATGGCGCAGTAAAAGTTCCCGAGGGAATTGTAAGTATTTCAAACGACATGTGCATCATTTGTAATTCAACAAAATGGAATGCAAACTGATGTTGTCGATTACTTTAAAAAAAAAGAAAATAGCTAGCAAGAAATATCCAGAGCGGAAGGTCTCTGTTATCTAAAATAACTGGAGCGAGAGGTCTCTGTGGACTC
The DNA here is from genome assembly GCF_024139115.2 of Armigeres subalbatus. Taxonomy (NCBI): domain Eukaryota; kingdom Metazoa; phylum Arthropoda; class Insecta; order Diptera; family Culicidae; genus Armigeres; species Armigeres subalbatus. The sequence continues at coordinate 157,131,065 of NC_085141.1, read as the reverse complement.
TGTGCAATATAAAATTGCTAGAGCGAAATGTCTGCGACCAAATAAACCAGAGCGAGAGGTCTCTGTGGAACAAATTTGGAGCGAGAGGTCTCCAAAACTGAAAAGTAACTTTATGAGAGCAAGATTATGCAATCCCTGAATTATCCTCGAAGTAGATAAAATAACGCAGAAAAGAGAAAGAGCTGTGTTCCAAAAGAAATTTATTGAGAGACAATCTGATATGCAAAACGAAGAAGAAAAAAACGAATAAAGAAAAAGTACAATACGACATTTATGTATATGTACTACAAACATTTGCATGGATGGAAGGGTGTGAGATATTTCTAATTTGAATAATGAAATAGTGGAATGATGTCTTCTCACTTACGTAACAGATGCTTGACACATCTGTTGTCGTATGATGAGAATTGAAATGATTCCAATCTAAATTGAAATTGGATCGGATTATATAAAACCACAACTGAAATTGAAAAATACGTAGATTGAATAGCAAAATAAAAAGATCGAATTGGAAATAACGAAAAACATTGAATATTTCGCATGAAGCTGTTTATAAAAATCCAAATTATTTTTTTAAATTTAATAATGATTGAGTTCTGAAAACAAAAAAAAGGTTAAAATTAAGAATTAATGAAAGAGGAATGGATGAAATTAGGAATTGATGTAATTGGATATTGGACTAAATTTGGATTGGATTTGAATTGGATTTGGATTGAATTTGGATTTGGATTTTTTTTTTTATTTTATTCCTTTATTTATTTGTTAGGCACCCTGTGTTACTTAACCGCTACTGTGCCGAGATCTACTGTGGTATTTTGCCGTACAGAATCCACACAGAATCTATTTTTAGATTTCCGTTACCATTATTGTTGTCGGTGCCGGTCAATCCCGTCGTGAGTTCATTGTGTCCGTTTGTCCATGTCATGTATCCATTGATCGTTGCATTGTTCGGTTGCCATTTATCCGGGTAACGTTGGAGGAATGCCTCCGAGAAGAACAAGTTGTCAGTCGTCATCAAGTAGCCGTGACGGTAAGGCGCGTACCCCAAACGCCACCGTATGGGCTGCGGATCCGGCGACTGACCAGGGTTTGGTGGAGGGGCTGGGAATCGAACCCATGACCATTCGCTTGTAAGGCGAACGTGTAGCCAACTACGCTACGGGACCCCCTATTGGATTTGGATTGGTTTAGATTGAATTTGGATTAGATTTGAATTGGATTGGATTTGGATTGGATTTGGATTGGATTTGGATTGGCTTTTGGATAGGATTTGGATTGGATTTGGATTGAATTTGGATTGGATTTGGATTCGATTCGGATTGGATTTGGATTGGATTTGGATTGGATTTGGATTGGATTTGGATTGGATTGGATTTGGAATGGATTTGGATTGGATTTGGATTAGAGTTGAAATGGATTGGATTGTATTTGATAATTTGAAATTTTTAATTTATTGAATTGTCAAAACAAAAAAACGGATAAAATTAACAATTGATGATATTTATTATTATTGATGGAGTTGGACTTAGAGTTGCTTGGCTCTGGATAGAATTTAAATTGGATTTGTACTGGATTTGAATAAGAGTAGAATTCGATTTGGGACTGAATTAGTGAAGGAGTGAAAAATCAACAAAATAAGAGAACAAATACTGAAACAAATGAGTAGATGAAATTAAGAATTGATGTATTGGATATTGGAATAAATTTGGAATGGATTTGAATAGGATTAGGATTGGATTTCGATTAAAGTATTGGATTTTATTGGATTTGAATTGGATATGATTTGAGTTTGGATTTGGGTTGGGATTGGATGTGGATTTGTATTTTGATTGGATTTTGCTTAGATTTGGATTTGGACCGGATTTGATTTGGATTGAATTTGGATTGGATTTGGAAATAGATTTGGATTGGATTTGGAGTGGAATTGAAAAGGATTAAAGATGGAATGGATTTAGAGTGCATTTGAACTGTATTTGAATTGGACATGTATATTATTCAGATTTGATTTGAATCGGATTTGGATTGTATTTAACATTGATTTGTTTTGGTTTCAGGTTCAGGTTCAGATTTAGAATGGATTTAGATTGAATTTGGAATAAATTTGGATTGAATTTTTATTTGATTTAGATTGGATCTTATTCTGGTTTATAAATGTGTTGGATTTAGAATGGATTTGGATTTAATTTAGGATAGATTTGCATAGGACATTTTTTTGGATTGGATTTTGATTCGACATGGATTGGATATGAAAGTGAAATTATTTGAATTGGATTTTGTAATATATTTTTAGTTGAGCTTTGTATTGGAGTAAAATTATTTTTATAAATTATTAATTTAATTTAATTTGGATTGGATTTGAAATGCATATATTTAATTTGGTTTGATTTGAACTTTGAATAGATTTAATTCGATTCAGATTGGGTTTGGATTGAGTTTTATTTTGGATTGAATTTCCTTAAGACTATTGTTTTGGGTTTTTATTAGCTCAAATTTAATATAAATTAAATATTGCTTAAGGAACAATTGGATATTGCATAAGAAGTGTATGCATTTGTTTGTTTTGTATGTTTTCGAAATACTTAGATAATTGTATACTTTAAGGCGAAATGCTTTTGGACAAGTTTGAAACAGAATAAAACTGAATTGTTTTTCAGCAAATTATCAAAAGAGTACAGAAGGGAAAGGATGTAGAGAATACGATCAGATATTATGCAAATGCAAAAAATAATAATATTTGAAGCATCTCCATAACATCATCTACAATGTGCTTGCTTGAACATGCTCTCAGTGGCTATACTAATTATTTGTATGGTCTCGATGGAGATAAACTTTATTATTTTTGGGCGAAAAATCGCAGTACTCTGTGCCTTATTAGACAGAAAATAAAATCAGTTTTATGAACATTGTTTAGACGAAAGGACGCAAGACAAACGGTTACGAAACAACCATGAACAAAACTTTTCAAGTTTTTGGTTATTACACTCTGTTTAACATCTCAAGCTTAAGATATGCTCATTGTAAACGGGATTGGTAGTCATATGGTTACTGCTTCTGCCTTATACGCAGATCGTGGGTTTAATCCTAGGTCTGTTCCATTATTCTACTTTGTATCTTTTCCTATATTTCTCATGCTCTAGCAATCGCTAGAACTGGAAATGGACTTTCCATACCGTTTCCATTTCTATCCTATATCTTCAACTTGACTACTCCAGCAGTAGCTGCTATAATTTAAAATAAACTATAAAAAAGCTCGTTTCCTACATCCAATTAGAAATTCCTTCAGTTGCTTTCTCCTATCTATCACATTTGGCAGCTCGTTAACCAAGACGAACCTCTGCTTCTCGAACCTAACCCAAAAATTCTATTAAATTCGGTATGAACTCGTAGCAAGTGCAGAGGCATATTCGGCTTGTAGTGAGCGAGTGATTGCATCATCATTTCCACCTCCTTTCCTACATTGAAGATGAGTGCTTGTCCCAAGCAAACTTCTTTTGGTTCTCTGTGCAAGAACAGCTGATCTGGTCATAAGGGAAAATTCATTAATAACGTAACGCAAAAATTGGCCATTTTCAACCCCTCTCCCCCCTATGTCACACTTTTTGTATGAAGCATCCAAAAATTTTGTATGGATTGTCACACTTCAGGACGACTTGGACGACTATTATAGGTGGTCCAAAGTGGGAGGTTATGCGAATGTATTATTATTTATTTAATCAGACTAAGGCCGAAGTGGCCTGTGCGGTATATAGAGTCTTCTCCATTCGGCTCGGTCCATGGCTACACGTCGCCAACCACGCAGTCTACGGAGGGTCCGCAAGTCATCTTCCACCTGATCGATCCACCTTGCCCGCTGCGCACCTCGCCTTCTTGTGCCCGTCGGATCGTTGTCGAGAATCATTTTCACCGGGTTACTGTCCGACATTCTGGCTACGTGCCCGGCCCATCGCAGTCGTCCGATTTTCGCGGTGTGAACGATGGATGGTTCTCCCAACAGCTGATGCAATTCGTGGTTCATTCGCCTCCTCCACGTACCGTCCGCCATCTGCACCCCATAGATGGTACGCAGCACTTTCCTTTCGAAAACTCCAAGTGCGCGTTGGTCCTCCACGAGCATCGTCCAGGTCTCGTGTCCGTAGAGGACTACCGGTCTAATTAGCGTTTTGTAGATTGTCAGTTTGGTACGGCGGCGAACTCTATTCGATCGGAGCGTCTTGCGGAGTCCAAAGTACGTACGATTTCCAGCCACTATGCGTCTCCGAATTTCTCTGCTGGTGTCATTTTCGGCAGTCACCAGTGAGCCCAAGTACACAAATTCTTCTACCACCTCGATTTCGTCACCACCGATGCAAACTCGCGGTGGGTGGCTCACATTGTCTTCTCTTGAACCTCTGCCTATCATGTACTTCGTCTTCAACGTGTTGATGACTAGTCCGATCCGCTTAGCTTCCCTCTTCAGTCTGATGTAGGCTTCCTCCATCTTCTCAAAGTTACGTGCCATAATATCTATGTCGTCGGCGAAACCAAATAGCTGGACGGACTTATTGAAAATTGTACCACTCGTGTTAATCCCTGCTCTTCGTATTACCCCTTCCAAACCGATGTTGAATAGCAGACACGAAAGACCATCACCTTGCCGTAACGCTCTGCGGGTTTCGAACTACGCACATTTCCCGACCCATCGTCGCTTCGATCAACCGTGTCAGTTTATCCGGAAAACCGTGTTCGTGCATTAGCTGCCATAGCTGGTCCCGATCGATTGTATCATATGCGGCTTTGAAGTCGATGAATAGATGATGTGTGGGCACGTTGTATTCGCGGCATTTCTGCAGTACTTGGCGAATGGCGAACACCTGGTCCGTGGTGGAGCGTTCGCCCATAAAACCCGCCTGGTACTGCCCCACGAACTCCCTTGCAGTTGGTGCTAGTCGACGGCATAAAATTTGGGAGAGTACCTTGTAGGCGGCGTTCAGCAATGTGATTGCGCGGTAGTTGCTACAATCCAGCTTATCGCCCTTTTTGTAGATGGGACACACGACACCTTCCATCCACTCCTGCGGCAAAACTTCCTCCTCCCAAATCTTGGTAATGACCCAGTGCAGCGCTCTAGCCAGTGCCTCACCACAATGCGAAAGTATGTCAAGTATAAAAACGCCAGGCGTAATGGACGTTAGACATAATTTTAATTTCCCATTCTTTAGTTCATTCGAGGTTTATTTTTTGAGAAAGTACAATTCTCCGAAACCCAATTGCCCAAGTTCCCCACAAATAACAAAACCTCGATTAAGTATATCATTTAAACGTAAAGGACCCTTTCCCTCAAATGATGTCTTCCCGAAAATAACATTTTCCTGAAAATGACATTTCCCCGAAAATGACATTTTCTCGAAAATAGCACAAATAACAAAACAACTAACATTTCCCCGAAAATATAAATTTCTAATGATATGGAAATGCTAATATCATCTTCCAAACTTGGACGTACATGTTCATGATAGCATTAGAGGCGAAAGTATAGAATTGATAGTTCCGTTAGGATACGGCAGGCATGAAGAATGTTTTTTATAGAAGTCGATTTAATTTACTTAATAAATTTCTAGAAAATTAAAAGAATTTACTGTTGTTTCTTAGTTATTATTTAGTTATTTCTTTAAAAGTGAAGTCTTCCTTCTTTCAAATGATGAAATATTAATAACAAAACACTACATATTACCCTGTTTACCTAATGGTTTTATCAGTTTGCGATTGTAGCAAAAACTGCGAATCAAACCCGCCCATATAAAGAGAAATGTGGCTTCGTGGCCGTGCGGTTAGTGACGTCAATCGTCTAGATGCATGTGCTATGGAGTGTGGGTTCAATTCCCGCCCCGGTAAGGAGGAAACTTTTCGTGATCGAAAAATTCTCCACTGGTCCATTCATTGGCTGTTATGTGTCATGTCCGTTGTCTCATGCTAGTCTCGTCTCATGTTCAGACGGTGTCCCTGTCTCAATTTATTAAAAGAAATCGCGTAAAGCGGAAAATTCCCTACTGGGTGTTACGTAAATGTCCTGGTTCGCTATCTAATGCTAGACTAGGTGTTTAAGTATTCAGTCTGTGCGACATCTGGTAGAACATGGTGATCATGTATTATTAGTCCGTCTTATTATACAAATAGCTTTGAAACGTTTGTATATAAAATTTGTTTCATTATGAACTTTTCTTTGCTGCCTTTTAGCATTGTATCGCGACTCATGTCACAGGGCCTACCCTAACGGGCATGTTTTTTGCAGTCGTTAGCAAATTAAGTTAGAAACGTGATTGTGTTATATAATTCTTCATTTTTCCTCGTCGGAGTTCATCATACCGGCGCGAGACAGTGCTGCCGAGAGAGAACAGTATCAGAGTGAGTGCAATGGACATGTGAGCCAAAGTGAGCGACCGAAAACGTTATTGTCGCGATGCCAAAACGGGATATGGCTGCGCAAATTTTAGACATTAGAACAGCTCCCTCACAGGGGTGTATATCAAATTGCCATTTGAACGGGTATTCGATGCAAATGCTCCACATTTTTTGGCAGTCAGCTGCGTTAATGTGGTTCTGCTCGGGTACAAAAATTGTATTTTTAGTTCATGTCTAGCACGAGTACGAACAACGGTTGTAATGAATGAAAACCCAGCCATACTGACCTTTCACGGCGTCCAGACATTCCAGGAAGGTCTCCATGTTGCGCTCGCAGGTCGCTTCATTAAGGTAGAAGTAGGTACGTGCACTTTGTACTTTGTAGCGCCGATCGGCAAATGTTTTGTCTACGCTGTACTGGGGAAGGGATGTGGCCTCTCCAGATAGGTTCGTCCCGGTAGACGATACAGAAGCTCTGTGAAAAAGAAGAAAGTACCATGAGGAAGGTGTGTCTTTTGCATTTAATAACATAGTCTATTTATGCCTTACAAAAAGCATCAAAGCAAAATCTTCCTAATTGAATTTGTTGGAATCTTAGCCACGACAAAGAGTGGAATAATCTCCTCCGGCGACTAGAGTACTCGACGCCAAATTTTAATTGTCATGAGACACCTGTAGAGAACGGACCGAAACGGATCCCAAAACCTACCTGCGAACGTGTATCGCCGTCGCTTGTTCGGGATTAACACTTAGAAGCATAGTCGAAGGATTACCCAAATGGTTTTCGCTGCAAATCCGAGGACGATGCACGGGAAAGTTCAAGCTTGCGATTGACTTCATTAGCTGAACTCTCAAATTTCTGAAAGAATGACGTTGTCAACGGAACATTTTTGTTTAACTCCGGATGTTCGGCTTGGTCAGTATCCGTGCAATGTTAAAGGGCTACCGATTCCAACAACACTCGTTGGCGCTTTGTTTGTAAGTCTACTTTACCCTGTTCTGAATTAACATGTTTAATGCTAAGCGGTTAAGAGATGTACGAATTATCTCGAATGTTAGTTATTTTTACAAAAAAAGACATTGAAGATCTATACTATGTGAAATTCTCTCTAGAGAGATTTCTCCTGGACGTTCATATATTAGCTAACTACCTTGGTCAAACATACAAATAAGAAATTATTTTCTAAATTATACCATAACGAATTGTACTTACTCCACTTCGCGCTTCTCGGCTTCCTCTTGGGACAGATCCTCCTCTACTGAGTAATCTAGGATGGGTTTAACGCCGAACGACCGCAGTCTGAACCATTGTTGATAGGATAGTTTCGGATAGATGTGAAGAAGAGCAGCGTGAGTTTCGACAAAATATAAAAGAACATGTAAAAGACGTGATTAGGACAGTTTACCGAATGAGGTTGAAAGTAATTTTTAAGAAAAATATATAAAGTGGGCAAAACATAGTATGAAATATTGAACACTTTTAATATTTGTTTGTGGCATTGTATCGTCATCGAACTCTTAAATATGAATGTGAAGCATGCGCGATATTTTTTTCCTCATTTCAAATTATTGACCAGGTAGCAATGCTTCAAAAATATTTGCTTTTATACCGTGAAGTACCCTAATTTCACGCACTTTAAGAAAGAAATTATTTATTCAATAATTTCAAAAAATTATATGGAAAAATAATAAACATTAAAAAAATGCATTGAAAATTTATACACTTTCTTTGTTATCATTTTTTCCCAAGTTTTGTCTGATAAATTAAAAATTTTGCTAATAACTTTTTTAAAAAGTTATTTACAGTTCGGATTTTTTGATTGGCATGTAATGCTTAAAGGATCCTTGAACTTTGTCAAACACATCATTGATCTAAATACAAAGTGTGAGGCATGAGAACGAAATTAAACAAAATGTCACGGAATGTCAAGACATCAATGGCATTTCACACTAATTCGGCTGCCACACCGCCAATTTAAGATTTAGAGTAATATATTAATAGAAAAAAAGTTTTAGGATTCTTGAAGGGCTCCATGTTTATATGAAAAAAAAAACACATTAGTCCCATGACATCGAAATGACGTTTCCCGTCACTTTCTGGGAGTGCTTGAGCGGAAAATACTGCGTTCAATACTTGGGGGAGTGGTGGAAAATGGTTATCCCGCAGACGTATGAACCACGAGTTGTACCAAGTGTACAAAAATGTTTAGCAGAGCACCTTGAAAAGGACGTCGGCGCCGGTGTTGGCCTCGCACTCGCTGGCTGTGTGCAATCGAAGCAGTTGTGCGTCCGGCCGGTGTGCTGGCGATTGACGGCCCATAGAACGAGCGACCTGGAATATGACTTTACATTCGATTTTGCGCCGAAAACCACGGAGTGTACGACCATCATACACCCAACCAGAGAATGCATGATTTAATGACAATCTTGCACAAATTCCATTCGATCCTTTAGGCTGAGGCCCATGCACAGATTGCATTAAGTCAATGTAGCAAGCCATTGCATTAGGTCTCTGGTCACGATAAACAGAACTATGTATGTGTTTGTGTCTTCATAGAACCTATTTTAAAACTGATTAGTACTTATTTCGTTGCTCGGACGGAAGACAATTTCGAGGTAGGGGAACTGTTCCGATCTCCATCTCACTGTACATATATCCATCTCATCGCTAAACAAAGAAATACGGCACCAAATTCGTCGCTTCTTTTTGTAAACATGCGTGCTCACTGCTGAAAAAAATCACAAAAATAATAAACAAACCAAATTCCTTTCCATTGCTTTGTTTTTGATGGGATGGAAATAGGAGCTATGAGATGAAGTGGCGAACCGTTCCCGTATTTGAAACGGGTAAATCTCTTCCTTACCCCTTCGAATAAAATAATGATAGAAAATAAATATAGCAATTGAACCGTTTGTTTGAGAAACTGCATATGTAAAATTTTTGGCCAAAATAAGATTTTTATATACATATTCTGAATCCTCTTCCAAAAATACGTATTCTGGCAAAAAAAAAAACGAAAAAAAAATTTTTGTTCAGGAATGTATGAAATCTTTTCTAGTTTGTTTGAGAAACTACCCACTTTGGAGAGCAAATATGGAGTACTGCTTACAGTTTGTGCACTGGAAGTGCCCCAGGGTGTTGAGATTTGCCAAAAACTATTGATTTGTATCGAAGAAATCGAAAGGTTCGTTGCCAATTGAGCATGAGCATGATGACCGTGCAATTCGTAGTTGCTACTCCGTAATCGACCAGAACAATCGCAATTGCACAGGGAACCAAGGGATGGAAGCATGGGATTTGCTATCCACCCTCAATGTGCACAGTCTGGAGCTCTAGTATTTTTGGATGGTCGATAACGGGCGCTGGCCACGTCCTCACGGTCATCGGGGGATGGGAAGGAATTGATGATGCAGTCACTCGTCTACTGCAAGCCGAGAAACACCTCTGCACTCGCCACGAGTTCCTGCGGAGTTTTATTGGAATCTGGGGGTTAGGTTTTTATGGCAGAGGTTCGTCTTGGTTAACGGGTTGCCAATGTGATAGTAATGAAAGGGAATGGTGGTATATTTTAATTGGATGCCGAAACGAGGCTTTTTTTTTTGCTCGTTTCGAATTCTAACAGTTACCTGTTAGAACTAATCAAGTTGTAGGTATAGGGATAGAAGATGGAAACAGTATGAAAAAGCCCATTTCCAGTTCTAGCGATTGCTAGAACATTGAGAAATATATGAAAAGATACAAAGTAGGAGGAATGGAACGGGCCTGGGATTGAAGCTACGACCTCCTGCGTATGAGGCAGAAGCGGTAGCCATATGACCACCAAGCCCGTTAAATCGAAAGAATCGGTGCCAATTTGTTCAAAAACAGTTTTTTGTTGTTTTCTCGAAATTGTGAATACTGGATATATGCAGTTTCTCAAACAAATGATTCAATTGTGTATGATGCAATAAGTGCAAAAATGTCATCAGTTGGGATTTCCAGTTAGCCTTGTGTGCAAAAGGGTAGGAATGCGTAGATAGCGAGTTCGATTCTAAGTCCGGTCTAGGATTTTTTAGGGAGGGAGACATTCAGGGGCTCTTTTGGGTATAGTGTATCCATTGTACTTACTCCCAAGATACATATTCAGGTAATTTTGCGGGCAGAGAAAAGCTTTTAATTAATAACTGTGGATTTTTGAATTACTTTATAAGAGTGATCTTTTTTTTATAAATGACATAGGCTCATCACTAAACTGTGGAAATGTTAAGAGAACACTAAGGCCAAGTTCGAGTTGGAATGTAGAGCCATTGAAGAAGAAGATGTCATCAGATGTCATTTAACTAGAAATGCTAAAATCGCAGCATCAAAATCGAGAACGATTCAGTATAGTAGGGGGTATGTACCAATAACTGCCTAATCAAGAGAAACTAAGGTGTATCGAGAAGCGATTTCCTGACGATTTGGGGTAACGCATGTGTGTATGACACTTGTTTTTAACGTTATGCTCGTTACAACTTGCAATACATTGTTTCTTATTGAAAAATTGTCGGCCATGGCCGAGGGCTTTCACAATTTTGTCAAAGGAACAAATACATACATTAGAACAATTACAACTGAATCATTTTTTTGCGATTCTCTTACTGTCTTGTTTGTTTTTGCTACATGCATATTTCGTCATTTTCTAACAAATAGGACTTTCTATGAACTGGCGTCGAAAGCATAAGGTATATCGCCAAATATCCAAACAATAAATTGAAAACTCACCCTCAATCTCATTCAATTTTGCGTCGCAATTTTTTTTATCTGTTCGCATCACCTACAAGGACCAATCTCAGGAATGGAAATGGATTAATTTTTACTGGATTCCAAAATAAACTATGCCGACAGAAGTTGCAGTTGTCCAGTCTCATCTGGATCGAGCAGATGAGTTCTTTTTTTCGTGGGATTTCGAAATAAACTATTCCGACACATGTTCAAGTTTTCCGGTATTATCTGGTTCAAGCAGATATGTTTGAACATAAAATGTTAATTTATGTGCTCTACTGATTTCCTTTCGGCATATTGATACAGATAATTTCGCGCTTTTATCCGCCGCTTCTGAGTCCAACTTATTGCATCGCATTTTTTAGATAAATGATAACACAAAATATGGATATCATATATCAGAATATATGTTCTAAAGCTACTTATTCCATTATCTATTAACTCTTTGATTTAGAGATTACCTCTATAATAGATATTCGTTTGAAAACTATTCCGGCTGTTTGCTCACCAGGGATAAAAATAATCGCACCACGAGTATTATATTCTTTCAACTGTTGAAAGTATCCTGCGTCATAATAACATAATTACAGACATGAATAAAATTCATTTGTTCAATCAAAATTAATTCCATATTTTCCGGTTATTGTCCACCCGGATTGGAAATTAATTACCATCTTTAAAAACTCGATTTATGCTGATGCGCAACATGTGGAAGAAACATTTACATATATATTGCGAGTAACCACTTTTTTCGGTGGGGTTTGAACTCACGACCACAAGTGCTTTTCCTACTAGGACAGTGCTTTTCCTACTAAGCTACGGGGGACCTCCGTTGTCCTTTACAGTGTTCATCCAGAAATTCTAGTTAACTCTAATTTTTAAATTGGAGACCTAAGGAGGTCTCTCCTTGGGCTCACCTTCGTGTTTCACAATATACAAATTCGGTGACAGTTAAATGTAGCCCCGCAGCAAATCTCGCTTAGCTTTTCAAAAGGTCCTAAGTAACATTTTTTCATGAATTAATTTGAGTACATCAATCGAAACCTGTCATGTTGTTCTGTTGATTGCGCTATTCAAATTAATTCATGAAAAAAATGTTACATAGGTCCTTTTGAAAAGTTAAGCGAGAAATCACTGTTTAAAAGCTAATAAGAATATCGAGTTAGAGGACCGGCCAAGTTTCAGTAATATCCCGATTTTATCACCCCCTGGTGAATTTTGGGGTGATAAAACAGGGTATGTGACAAAATTGGAAAAAAAATATTTTCATTTTTTTAAATTCATTTCACAAATATGAATCATTTTATGCCTTGGAAAGGCCAAATGCGTAAACGGTACCCGTTATTTCTTGTTAAAATTGCTTATAGAATATTTCCCAGGTACTCAGAAGTCTTTCGTAATAAGCTACAGTCGGTGAAAGTTATTTCATGAAAATAAATGCTGTTTTTGGTATTATTTACGAAAATAAAATGAATGGCAAAAATTTTGGCATGAGCATGATGACCGTGCATTTCGTAGTTGCTACTCCGTGATCAACCGAACAATCGCAATTGCACAGGGAACCAATGGATGGAAGCATGGGATTTGCTCTCCAACCTCAATCCCAAGTAACAATTTCAAGGCTTCATGGATTTATTTAAGTTTTTTGACGGTTTTATCGCTGCTTTGTTCAATGCTGCAAGATTAGCTTTGTTTGAAGACTTATAGCTATCTCCAAAACCATAATAAAACGTCTAATAAAACCACAAATGTCAAAAGCTTCATAAACTTATGAGTGGGCTGATGATTATCTTGAGGACTCTAATAAAACCAATTCTGAAAACTGTAATAAAACCGGATATTTTGGTCATAGACTTGTCTTACGCATAACCTCCATAAAACTTAGTGGTTTTTTATAGGTTTATAATGGGATCATACAAGAACATAATGTTTATGTTGAACTTCATGCACTATGGCCAACCGAATGGCCAAAAACAAAAGTTTTTATCATAATGTTTCTGCTACAAGTTTCTCGAAAACTTAAACAAAGAAAACAATAAATAGGGGAAATGTCCCGATTTCCCTCTCACTGAACATATTTTCATCTCATCGGGAAACAAAGAAATACGGCACCAATTTCGTCGCTTCTGGAAACATGCGTGCTCACTTCTGAAAAAAATCACAAAAATAAGAAGCAAATCAAATACCTTTCCATTGCTTTGTTTTTGATGAGATGAACATCGGAGCCATGAGATGAAATCTAGGCGCTATTCCCCCACAATGAATACGTAAACTTTGAAAATTTAGCATTCGCATATTTGAAATTTTGTTGTTTATTGACAATAAAATCCATAGGTCAAATCCCACTCCTGAGAATGGAATAGATAATGAAAATCGAGTAAACTCACCGAATATGTCATTTTATTTCCGTTAAATCAAGATAGTATAAATACGAACACGCAACAAATGGTGCGATAACCAATATTTGAGATGTTCTACTGCCGCTGTTGGAAGCATAACTTCAATTGCAATTATTGTGGACCTCGGTAACTTGATCGCTTATAACCTGAACACTTTTGAATTTGTAGCTTGATGGCTTGAACATCGTTTACATTAAAAATAATTCAGACGCTATTCAGCACGAGGAATGGCGAAAATGAAAATTGAATATCTTCCCACAGTACTTTTATTGCATTCATTTTCCTTGTACAATGAATTAATAAGCAATTTCTAGCAAGTACTTATTATACTTGAAAGATACGCAAAACTGTATTTTGACCATCACAACTACCCACGGTGTAGTAGCAGCCATGATGGTAGTATAGAATTGATTTCATATCGGCAAAAATCTGCAACAACCGCTGCATTTCAGAATGATTTACAAATCTCGGAGCGCGAGAAATTTTTCGGTGCGAATCGAAATGCCACAAGTGAAAAAAAAACAGTATATTGATTAATGGTTTACTCAAATTTAATTTCCGTAAATCACGATATTGCGACGGCGCATTTAAATAAACTGCTTTTCTTACCTGGTTTCACCAGAAATTCGAAGGCGCACCAAAATTGTATGCACGCGAACGAGTTCTGGGGCATCCAATTTCTGATAATTCAATATTATTTTAAATCCATATCCATCAATGTTGTTTTTTATCCTTCCATTGAATGTTGTTTTTTTTTAATTCTTCCATTCCTACGATTTTCCTTTTTCCCCAGTTTAATAACAAAAGGGAAATTCCCTTTTTTGACAGCGGTTTTATGGCAGCTTTATTAACAACCTCGAGCTTGCTTTGAAGACGTTCTCAAGAGTGGTCCACTTGGTCATAACATAATCTTGTAGTGGTCTTCAAGAGGTTGTCATGTAGATCTTAGTTTTATTGCTAGTCTTCAAAATTTGCTCTTCAAAACTGCTAATAGAGTATGATAAAACTCAAAATGTTACTTGGGAATGTGCACAGTCCGAAAGTTCTAGTATTTTGGATGGTCGATAACGGCGCTGGCCACGTCCTCACGGTCATCGGGGATGGGAAGGAATTGATGATGCACAGTCACTCGCCCACTGCAAGCCGAGAACACCTCTGCACTCGCCACGAGTTCCTGCGGAATTTCATTGGAATCTGGGGGTAAGGTTCTATGGCAGAGGTTCGTCTTGGTTAACGGGTTGCCAATGTGATAGTAATGAAAGGGAGATGTATTCTAATTGGATGCCGAAACGAGCTTTTATGCTCATTTCGAATTCTAACAGTTACCTGCTCGAACTAATCAAGTTGTAGGTATAAGGATAGAAGATGGAAACGGTATGAAAGCCAATTTTCCAGTTCTAGCGATTGCTAGAACATGAGAAATATATGAAATATACAAAGTAGGAGAAATGGAACGGGCCTGGGATTGAACCCACGACCTCCTGCGTATGAGGCAGAAGCGGTAGCCATATGACCACCAAGCCCGTTTAATGAATGACAAAAAATTTTGGGGTGACAAAATCGGGTCGAAAACGTGACAAAATCGGGACGTGATAAAATCGGGGGTAGACAAAATGGGGGGTAGACAAAATCAGGGAGTGACAAAATCGGGTCAACACTGTATTACAAAAAAACCTTTTTTTCTGCAGATAGGTATTTTAATTATCTAACTTGTTCCTGTGACATATTTAAGGAAAAAAGTTTTTCTAACAAAAACCAAATGTCCATATTGAGTGAAAAATTATCATCGTGCACACTTAAAATAAATCGCAGATTTCTGTGAAATTTCACCGAAATCTCAACAGCAGAACTGTTCGGTGAATAACTTTACAGATTTTCGGTGGTTTTGACAGTTGAACAAAGGAAAAATCGCCGAAAATTTGGTGAAATAATTACCGAACAGTTCTGCTGTTGAGATTTCGGTGAATTGAAGCAAAATTCACCGAAATCTGTGAAATGATTTAAGTGTGTGGTTTATGCCTACAGCGCCAATTACAGGTTCAGCAGCATATCATCAACCAACGACACATTTTGGATGTATAAAAATTTGTTTGGGAAGCAATTTAGCATTATCTAACATTAATGTGGTCCAACAATTTAAAAGTGTTTATATTTTCTTTGATTTTTTGTATCGATGTAACTTAAAAACAATTGGGTTTACAAAAATATATTTATTATTATTGAATATATTCAATTGTACCCAGTCATTCTTATTCTCAGCGTCTGTTTTGAAGAATTAAATAACCGGTGCATAATTTGAAAAAGTCTTGTTTATTCATTGCTTATGACTACCCATTAGTACCTGTATCTAAACTATACAGTTTGAAAAGTTTTGCTATGAAAAGACTGTTGTCAGTGAGAATATATCAGTTGTGAAGTTTCATTACGTTTAAAATTCAAAATGGTTAAATCAATAATGCCAATAAATTCCAAAAATGTTGTGCAAATATTGGAAATCCAAATTGCACTCGCTTCAGAAAACTGAAAGGTGTATCGGCATCAATTATTGAAAAAATAAATTCGCTGGGATATACGCACCAGCAAAGTGAAGGAATGCGTATTTGTGAATGTGTGTTTTTGAATGTGCGTTTATCCATTTAGCTTCATCGTTTGGAATCAAAATGTTTATCTGATAAAAAAATCGACATCCATTTTTTTTTTGCTAAACCAATTTTAATCTTTACATCCATTGATTATCTCAGTGAACGAAACGCTCTTTTATGTTTCAGATTTTACACTTTAGACAAATTAACAATAGTCCATCAAACATCACAATTTTGTAAATCTGTTCATTTGTGTGTAACATTGATATAAGAAATCTCGGAAAATATACGCCCTTTTCAAATGTTGGTCCACATTAATGTTGGATTATGCTAAATTGCTTCCTAAACAAATTTTTATACGTCCAAAATGTGTCGTTGGTTGATGATATGCTGCTAAACCTATAATTGGCGCTGTAGGCATAAAACACGCTGATAAATTTTCACTCAATATGGACATGAAATAAGTTTTGTTAGGAAAACTTTTTTTCCTCAAATATGGCACAAGAAAATTATTCCCAGAAAAGTTAGATAATTAAACAAAAACCAACTATAGAAAAATTTCTGAGATGAGTTTTTTTTTGCAATATCTATTTTAATTTTTAAAACTACTTTTTTTTTCAGTGTAGAAATCGTTTTTTTTATTTTTTGAATATTTTTTCATAAAACTTCTGGGAATTTCAGGAATTTGTAAGTCTTGTCATTTTAGAGTTACATCGATTTTTAAAAAATCATGAAAAAAATTTAGGCCTTCATCAAATGTGACTCTTGACAATTTTTGAAAAACTAAGTATGCACAGTGGCTTAGAAATACCATATCTCTATGCCCTCCAAGTTTCATTCGATTCTTAGATGGTGCTGCCAACCGCTGGTCGAGTTGGCGCGAAATTCGTCTATTCCTAGACTTATCTGAGCAAAATATCATTGAACGGGTACATAAACTGCTCATAATCGCATATTTGTAGCACTTCCTTTTTTCGATTTTGAGTTAAGCTAATGAATCGTCTCCAAATTGTTGGTTCTTTTAGTTGGCCAGAAGAAATCAGAAGATTTGTTTTGAAAAACTTGAAAAAATTCAACCTTTTTGCAACATTAGGCAAAGTGACCGCATTACAGTAACATTGAAGAATTTTGTCGCTTGTATGCCTTGCGTATCGAATACAAATGTACACAATTATTTTGTACTCAAACTCCAAGTAATGTACATGTTGCTACCGAAGAATTCAGCTGGAAATGTTTTTATGTTATTTGTCATTTTTTAGAAAATCATTTATATTTCCATACTCATGCGTATCTCAAACATTATTGTTCCATTTCTCTCATACCTACTTTTGTCTACTGTTACAAATATGCGATCGCTCGTAGGCAGTTAAGCTTCACATTTTTTTTTTCATTCTACTTCTATGTTCCCAACAACACCCTGAATTTTACTCAATTTAGTGATAGTGACTACGCTAAAAAGTGACTTGGTCTAAAAAAGATTTCCACGCTCGGTAATGATGGTTGATACAGTGTGATAAAATCAATGATATAGATAAAAACCCTGATTAATCCACCTAGCGGTGATGGTGCCTTTATCGTGCAAATGAAAAAATGTATTTTGTCCATAACTTCCGAGCCCATGGTCTGATCTGGCCAATTTTCAATATGAAACAATGGGACAGGATTCTGCGTCGAATTGTTGCGAGCAAATCGGTTAAGGATAAGTGCCAAAAAATAAGTGACAAATTTTTTAATTGATTTTTTTGTAAAAAATGGTTTTTTGGCCATAACTTCCGAACCCTTAGTCCAATGTGGCCAATTTTCAATAGGAAACAACGCGACAGGATTCTGCGTCTAATGCAATGTTGCAAGCAAATTGAGGATAAGTACCTGAAACAATGAGTCACACTCTTTCCACGTTTTTTTGGGTGGTGTGACTACTCAAAAGCATTTTGAAGCAATTTTGGAGATATAATTTAGTGAGTAAGCAATGTTAAGCTGAAATGCACAAAGAAATAATCAATACCACTTAAAGTGCAAGTATGGGCATTTTAAAACATTGTTTCGAAATAATATTGCGCATTGAACTCAATTTAGCTGCAAAACCTATTCGATGACGATACAAAGCTTACATTTTTATAAGCAACCGTTGATAATCATTAAACTCCCAGTGCTATTACGACTTTCATTGTTACTTTTTAGTTGAATATAGAACAAAATTATGAACTCAAAATTTGCAGGTTATTAACAGGGTAATGGATGATTAATCATGGCATTATAAGCAGGGCCAATGAAGTTCGCATGCAAGGTGAACACTCTCAGAATATATCAAATGAAGTATTAGTCTTTCATAAACGCCATATAGTTAAATAGGAATTGAAATATTTACTAGATTCAGTATTGTAGCAATGTATCGATGTATTCAAAGATTGTTGAATATGATTTCGAATTGCATTCAACAGACAAATTCAAAAGTTACTAATAATTTTTGTTCGTATTGAAAGGGCCGAGAAAACGAATATCAGGAAAACATCGATACAATAAAAAATGACTAAATGTCACAATCAAATCATTCTCCAGATGGCGAATCGAAAATAAAATGACTTCTTTTTGTACACTGAACGCAAAACACAGAGTGAGATAGACACATTCGAGAGGGGAAAACAATGCTTTTATCTCATCGCAAGACACCAGAAACAGAAGGATAGCGCCGCTGGTTAAAGCGGTCTATCCTTTCTTCGGATAGAAACCTCTCAAGCGTTGGCACGATCCGGAATCTGTCCTCTCCGGCGACAAAGTGTCCGTAGAAAGTCGACTTCATCAGCTCGGTGAACATTTTTTCTCCGACAATGGCCTTTGTGAGCTTCATGAGCTGCACGTTTTGCATCCCCGCGGTAGATGATGCCACAGAGGTTACAGATAGAGATGATCATGTTGGCACACAAATATACCCCGAACCAATGGAAAGAAATAGGAAATAAAAAGAAAAGAAAAAGAAGCAAAAAAGAAACAAAAACCGATATGAGTAATACTATCTTAACACTATTGTACCTTTCGAGTGTGGGGACAATTTTGACTTGATCTTCACCAGCCACGAAATGACCGTAGAATGTGTACTTCATCAGCAGGGTGAACAGCTTTTCCCCTAGAACTGTTTGTGCTAGTTTCATCAGCTGGATGGATGAATCAATGGTGTGTTTTTTGTTTGTTTACGACAGGTGAGGGTGCATTGTGATACGTGTTGTATTTTTTTTTTTAGCGCATATTTTTCGTAGCATTCCGAATCGTGTTGATGACAGTCGTAGGGTCGATATTTGGGAGCGCATACACACAGGCAAATGGACGCAGAAAGCATTGTTTTTTGGAAATGACGACCGAAACAGTTGAGCGCAATTTTTAACATTCGGTTTGCATCCAATCGAGAGCAGGCATGTTTGCAGTGGAAGAGAATAAAAACAATAGTTATTCAAGCTGTTAGTTTGGGTGATAAATTATGTATGAGATTAGGTTGGGTTCTAGGGTGAGCATTATGCGGAGTGGAGTTAGTGATCTAATAATGTATGTATAAATATTAAACGATAGCAATCGACATAGTATGGTACCTACTATTCTTAGCATCTTAATATATTCGAGTTAAATCAATAATTATGGGTAGGAAACAATAACTAAAATAGAAACTTTGGCAGATGTCCTCCGGGCAAAGCCCCCAGACCGGGTTGATAGCGCCGAAACACAATAAATTATTTTGATGACGATGTTGTTCTAAATCGTAACGGTATCCATTAGAACCTCGTAAAATGTCGAACAGTTGAAAACGGAACATTATAAAGGTTTTCGAACTATGTTTAGCATAAATAAATTTAAAACTCTGCTTAAAACAAATGAAAACAAACATAACTGCATTAGAGAGATAACAGTAACTACTTATTTCGCTTCTAACCCTGCCATATCCATGTTTAGACTGACTTACTAAGACCAATATTCATAAGAACTCTATTAAGCATTGCCAGATTGGGCTATCAGATTCAATTATTTTTGGCAACAACAATCGACCCAAGAAGAATATGCAATCAGCGACAACGATAAAAAGGTCACCGGCAATGTCAAATCACAGAGGAAAGGAGCAGCACAACTAAATCCATACTTCTCAGAATCATTTGCGTTCGTTCTCGCTGTTAGAAACAGTGGCGCCGACGAAAACATTATCTAACCAGAAAAACAGCAACATCATTGGGTGATGTGACTTCGTTCTTTTCATAGGAGACCATTGAACTGTCATATCCCTCCACGCGTAATTCTCATATGGTGAACGTTTGATTGGCACTGGAGGTAATAATCTATTTCAAAAATAAGATAAATACATTTCGTGCAAATGGATATATGGCTCACCCATTTAATTCCTAACGCCGCTCAGACGGACAGATATGATTCATCAGCGTCATTAAATCGATAATTACACGCAGAGTAATAGCTACTAACATTGTCTAACGACTGGAGGCTTGTCGACTGGGGGTTAGCAAAAGTTATATCGTACCTGTTGAAAGGTAGAAGATTACTGTAAATAAATACAATATATAACGTGGATAGCTAAACCGTTGAAGACATCTACATCTACAAAGATCAACAACTATTCCATGATGTGCCGGTCGGGTCGGTTGATGTGCGGCTGTCATACTTGTCCAGCATTTACAACTCTACTGAGTTTTCCGGCTAGATGAATGGCAGGTTTTGCTGAGTGACATCGAAGGCTTGGTCGATATCTGATGTAGCGACGACGACATAAGAGTGAAACATGTAGAGCAATGTATGCTCCAGTTTTCCTTCGACGTCTTTAGTTAGATTAGAAAACTGTTGGAACATATAAGTTGGTGTTGGGGTGGTTCAAAAATAAATTTCGCTACAATCCGCTTATACGTTTCTAGCTGAGATCAGAGTCTTTCCCAGATAAGAAAACTTGAGATCATTTTATTTATCTTAGTTTGGCTATACATGTAAATGAATCTATGACAAATGTCGCAAGGGACAGAAGGTCGAAAGGGACAAAAAGTCGAAAGGGACAAAATGTCGAAAACGACAAATAGTCGTAAGGGACAAAATGTCGATCAAGAACTAGTTGGGTGTATTCCAAACGAATTTGTGAAATTGATTTCACTTCAACCAGTAGTAATACACTTATTTCAGTTGAAGAATGAGCAATTTTCAAAGGAGTAATTATTATGAATAATATTATAAATATCTAGATAGTTCTGTAACAGATAAAAACATTATTGATTTAAGAAATATATTAAACTTGTGTTGTGCGAGATTATTTTATCTTTTTCAAAAAGATTTTCGAATTGTTCGATTCTCTCCGTTTCAGTTTCTTGTCTATTTCGACCTTTTGTCTCTTTGAACTTCTGTCACGTTCAACGTTCTGTCTTTTCGACCTTTTGTCTTTTTCGACGTTTTGTCCCTTCGACCTTTTGTCTTTTTAGACCTTTTGTCTTTCGAATTATTTTCTTTCGACCTTTTGTCATTCGACATTTTGTCACTAACCCCATGTAAATGGTTACTACAGGGTGTTCAATAAGTTCGAATACAAATGTTTGATCATTGTGTTTATAAGCCCATTGTATATATTCTGTATTAGTATTGGTGTCAGCGTTAGCGGTATATATACGCTAACGGATGTGTGTGGTGTTGACATTCTGCCTTTTGTTGTTTGTTTATTACGCGCGTTGAAAATGGATTGAGGCATCGTAAATAGCCGTTTTTGAAGGTCGAAATCATTGCGGCGTACTACAAAACTGAGGTTTTGGGGATGATTAATGCCCCCAGTGGCCCGGTGATAAGACGGAGATCAGCCCTACATGTTCCAATAGGACGATAACCTTTTATACACGAAAAATGCGATTTAAGCCTTATATGGGGACAATTTCATCGACTTTTTGGACAAAACTTTGCGACCTCCCAGCTTCCCGAATTTGAACCCTCTTAACTTTCTTGTTTGGTCCTTTATTATGTTAAAGCTGTACGAATACGAGGTCGGTTACTTCGACCAATTCAAGACGTAATTATCAAAATCTGGAACGAAATGCCCATGCAGACCGTGCGTGCCGCTTGCGATGGGTTTTAGAAACGTTTGAAGCTCGTGAAGAAGTACAAAATCAGGGGCGTCTCGTGGACTTTTGCTACACCTGTTCTACCATGCTGAAAGAAAAATTATTGATCAAGCTAAGTAGTTTCGAATGAAAGTTGTGCATTTAATCTAATATTACAACCTTTTCTTGTACAACTTAACCAAATCTGCATTAACTGAACATCTCCGGGTCCGAGGAAAACAACCAAAGCCTATTAGAGAAGTGTTGGCGGGCCTTGATCTCGAATACATGTCCCTCGTCCACCAATTTGTGAAAGTTGCTGATGTAAGATTGTGATCTTAGTCTGCCCACCCCCTTGTCTGTCGTTCCCTGTATCGAATGTCTTCCTCTTGTTGTTCATTTCAATGTCTGTCGTTAACCCCTTTCGTATGTCTTCCTCTCATTGTTGTCTCCCAAAAAAATGTTTGTCCCGTTACAGATGTTAAACCTCGCCAAGAATGTCAACTATGTGAACATCAGCATCGTAATTACTTAAGCACCCTAAATTCCCTTCCTTTCCTACTGTATTATTGTATTCCCTAACCTCGACCAAACCGCGAGTCTTTCGGTTCCCCAAAACTAACATTATGTATAAGATTTAAGAATTTGTTAAACTTGATTTCGGCTCCGTAACGCTTCACGGCAATTGAGCCTCCAAAATAAACGAGATTAAAAAAAAACTTAACAGAATATTAGAAAAAAAAACAATTTAAATGGAAAGGATTTACAAAACAATAAATAGCTTATTATTCTCTTTTGTTACAAAAATGTTTTAAATTTAGATGCACTTAAAATTTTAAACTCTCGCAAATCGTCTAAAATCCAACTTGGTAACAGTTGGCAATAACTGGATATTGTTCAGAATAGAGATCTTTCAAATCGGCTGATTCCACCATTCGGGGTACACGGGTCCCATCGCCGCTAATATTTAAATTCTCACATATTTTGTTGCTATGAAAGAAATGTTATTAACCATTATTAGTACAATAATTATAGTATATAATTAGTGTATGATTATACAATTATTGTTTGATGCGACCCCAGATTGTGACAGTCACATTTAGAAGCTGAAATGTGTTCCAGTTATTTAATTCTTCAAATTTAGTGAAAACTATACCTTTTCTCTATGTTGATTGATTTTGAGTATTCGTGAAAAGCATTATTTAATGTCTCTTTTGAAAACGCAATCATTAATTTAATATTGTTCTTGATGCATTGCATATTCATCAGGAGAACAAAGAAAAACAAATTGTTTCCAATCATCGAAGTATGAACGAAAGCGTGCGCGGTGCGCCTTTCGGAAAAGCACAACCCGACACTACGATCGAGTCTAACCGAAGGTGCGTCGCGTCGTTGATTGTTCTCGCAGCGCGTCGAACGGGTTTGACTCCTGCTGCGCGCATAGCAGAACTTGCATCTAAACGTGCTTGCTTCGCATGCGAAAGAGGATGATGTGAGGAAACGGAGAAAGCTGGCAACGCTCACGCTGGTTCTCTGCGCGCGGAGAACGAGTGAGCATACCAAGGAGGAAATTATTTCAAATCATTTGTCATGGCGCAAAACTTTAAATTTGATTTCTGGCAGCGCTGCTGTTGGTTCTTCATTATGGATCGTACGAATTTCTATGCGATGGGGTGTGGTGTGTCGGGGAAAAACACATTTAGCTGCAATTTGACTGTATACGCCAAGCATGTGGCGTTAACTTGATCTGCCTACGAAATATTTTGTTTCTTTAGATGTTTAGATGTTAAAATCATTGGAAATATTACGTGAAACTTTGTTTAAAAAATTTACTGAGTAAATTATTTGCCCTAATAATTAACTGCCAAGACATTAATTTCCTACTTCTGACCTAAAAATGGTTACCTGTTCCATGAACAGGTGGAACGTATGGACGAGTCGCCTCTGTACAAAATAGAGGTCATTCCAAAAGAAATGTTACAAACGTTCCTTATAAACAATACTTTCAATGAAATGCAACCGGGAAAAGAAATAATTTAATCTCAATTTTTAAACAGTTTTTGAAAGTGTATTCGAACTTACTGAACAGTGTAGTAAGATCCATGTGAACAGAGGGTTGAGGTCAACCACCTAATCTCAGAGCGCATGCTCCAGGAGCTCTTCAATGTCTTCAATGTCAATAAAAACGATGCCGGCCGCTAGACACCTACCGATACTGTGCAACGGCGTGAAATCTAGCAAACCGAGCCCTACTTTCTTATCCTTTGTCGAGCTAGGGTAATGCGTTATGGTAATTCAAGAATTCATCGTGTTTAGTCCTTGCTACCAGTAAGAATTTATGTGGCTTATGCAACATTTTCTTTTCTAAAAAGTACAAGCCTGGAATTGAATCCACGATTTTACTTATAGTGTAGAAGCGGTTGTCACAAGACCATCAAACTCCTCATTTTCTTCGGAAAATTAAAGTTTATTTGGACAAAATCTGGCTGAAACAAACTGTTTTTAATTTGTATGAGCGTTAGTATGAAGAAATCAAACTTTTAATTGATTTAAATTATAGCGCCTTCAATCGATCGACTTTTAAAGATTTTACCTAACCATTAAAAACAAAGAATGGAAGGTGCTAAACTATTCAAAAATTGAATTTTGCCAGGCACTGTTGAAATCAGTAAACCAATCAATCCCGAATGTGTATCACAAAAACAGACATCAAAATCGCCTAACTTACAGGCTCTAAAGCTCAGTTCAACCAAGACTTCTTGGAGAACGGACACAAGCAGAAAGCAGAATCCCAGAAGAAAGTGAATAATCCAGCTTGCCAATGCCGACAGCAGCAGCACTCAAATGAAATATCTATGCAATGTTCGGATTATTTGGCGCTTTCCCAACAATGGTACACCTTTCATTGATCCAATGCTATCGCACATGCCCGTAGCTTTGACGGATTTACCTTGCACGGGTTCTTTTAAATCAATACCAACTTGAATCACAACAATCGCTTACTGGACCTCGTATTAGTGAACGACTACCACATAACATTTAGACATTTTTGCCGTGAAATGTGGCCCTTTCATGATTTTGAAACGCTAGCGAACCTAGTGGTGGAAGTCAAGCTTTACTGAACAATGCGCATAAGACATAGCAGCATCGCGTACTTTGTTGTCGTTTTTTTTTTCGCCTAGGGTATACGAGAGTGCCGTTCGACGATTGTTGATACACGAAGAGCCTACTATGAAACTTGCAGTTTGTGCTGTGATGCCTATCTGTTTAGTGCGACTACGTTCAGTCGTGCTTAACTGTTTCCATGTCGCTGACCATCCCGCCCAACTTTTTCATTAAGTTTGCCTTCTCCTGTAGTTTTAACATTTTCCCGACTTCCAGTTGGAGTTTCGCCGGACCGACTACATCTTCTTCTTATTATTGGCATTACATCCCCCACACTGGGACCGAGCCGCCTCGCAGCTTAATGTTCATTAAGCACTTCCACAGTTATTAACTGCGAGGTTTCTAAGCCAGGTTACCATTTTTGCATTCGTATATCATGAGGCTAACATGATGATACTTTTATGCCCAGGGAAGTCGAGACAATTTCCTATCCGAAAATTGCCTAGACCGGCACCGGGAATCGAACCCAGCCACCCTCAGCATGGTCTTGCTTTGTAGCCGCGCGTCTTACCGCACGGCTAAGCAGGGCCCCTACATGCCGACCTACTACATACGGTTTCTGAAATCGATTGGCAAGTTTTTTAATCATCCAGCCATATCCATGACGCGCTGGATTGCTTACTTCTACAAAAATGGTATCTTGGCTAAGAAATCTCGAAGTTGAATTGAATTGTCTTCATTTACGAGATGTTCGGCCTTAGGCCGGTTCATCTCGTACCTCGAAGTTGATAACTTTGGAACTGCTAAATAAACAACAAACTGCAATACGGCAATGTCTCAAGGCGGGCCAATGTCAATAAAAAGAAGAAGAAGAAGAAGTTAATCTGATAATCCTTTCGACAATTTTCGAAGGAACTTCTGTTCACATTTCTGAATTTCTAAACGCAGTGGTTTTACGCCCCAAAAAAAGTCCTTGTCCGCATTCGAATGTACAACACTCGACACAAACATTTTCTTAGTCATTGTGCAACTGGTAGATGCCTTGTTCTTAACTCAAGATCATTTCAGGAGACCTTAAGCATCCCATGTTCAAACAAACTTGAATCATGTGCTTATTGAACCGGATTTGGTGTACATTTTATGATTGGGATATTTCAAAATACCTGCTTGATCTGGTAAATACCTTTAACTGAACTCGAGATCGTTTTGGAGTGCCAAGAACATCTCGTTTTCGAGAAAATAGAGTTCATATAATGCGCATTTTCATATTGAGCATGTTTGGATATATGCCGATGATTAAAACACTGCAAAAGCCTTAGTTGGTCTGTTAAATACTGTGGGCTGAACTTAAGAATGTTTTGAAGTACCTAAAAAATGGGTTTACATTATGCGCAAATGCTTATTGAACCGGATTGGGTATATGACGATGATAAGGACATTGCTAAAGTCTTGGTTGATCTGGTAGATACCGTGGGCTGAACTCAAGAATGTTTTGGAGTACCCTGAACATCTCGTATTCAAGAAAAATCAGTTAACATGACGCGAATTGCTTATTGAACCGGATTGGGTATAAACCGACGATAAGGACGTTCCCAAAAAGCTTTTGTTGATCTGGTAGAGGGAAGGGTTGTTTGACCCATTCGGCCGAAAGCTATTAAGCCGAATGCCACTAGACCGACAGTTGCTTGGCCGAATTTACCATTTGGCCGAACAGACCATTAGGCCGAAAGTCATTTGGGCGAATAAGCTATTAGGCTGAAAGGGTCGTTTGGCCGAAAGGATCATTTGGCCGAAAGGGTCATTAGGCCGAAAGTGTTATTTGGCCGAGATGGTCATTTGTCCGAAAGGGTCATTTGGCCGAAATGGTTATTTCCCGAAAGAGTCATTAGGAGTGTGAAGTGAGACGTCTCTCCTCTCATTCATAATTTTTCACTTTTCAAATGACATATTCGGCCAAATATCCTATTCGGCCTAATGACCCTTTCGGCCAAATGACCCTTTCAGCCTATTGACCCTTTCGGCCAAACGACACTTTCGGCCAAACGACTCTTTCGGTCAAATGGCCCTTTCGGCCAAATGACTTTCAGCCAGATGAGTTTCAGCCTAATGGTTTGCTCAGCCTAGTGGCATTCGGCCGAATGTGTTTCGGCCAAACAACCCTTCCCAATCTGGTAGATACTGTGGGCTGAACTCGAAAATGTTTTTGTACATTGTACCTTGAACATCTTGTATTCAAGAAAATTCAGTTTCCATGGTGCGCAAATGCCTATTGAACCGCATTGGGTATATACAGACGATGAGGACATTCCAAAAGCTTTGGTTGATCTGATAGATAAGGTGGCTGAATTCGAGAATGTTTTGGAGTACCTTGGACAACTCGTATTCAAGAAAATTCAGTTTACATTATGCACATATGCTTATTGAGCCGGATTAGGTATATACCGACGATAAGGACTTTCCTAAAGCCTCAATTGCTCTGGTAAATACCGTGGGCTGAACTCGAGAATGTTTTGGAGTACCTTGAACATCTCGTATTCAGTAAAAATCAGTTTACATGATGCGCATATGCTTATTGAACCGGATTGGTTCGACGATGAGGAATTCCAAAAGCCTTGATTGATCTGGTAGATACCGTGGGATGAACTCGAAAACGTCTTGGAGAACCTTGAGCCTCTCGTATTTCTAAAAATTGATCAATGGATTGACGTTCAATATGACTTAATCTCATTAACTGTTCAAAATTATCTTACAATGCGGTATAGGACTCAAATATTTCAGATTCATTTGCATGCTTTCAGAAGCGAAATCTTCAATTGTCATAAGACGAGTTTGTACCATCCCATTTAATTCCACCACTTGATTGTACCTTGACAGATACGTATTTCGACCTCAACAGTAAGGTCGTCTTCAGTGCCTCATATTTGAGTTGAGTCAAGTACGAGGCACTGAAGACGACCTTACTGTTGAGGTCGAAATACGTATTTGTCAAGGTACAATCAAGTGGTGAAATTAAATGGGATGGTACAAACTCGTCTTATGACAAGTGAAGACATTCCACTAAAAAGCACGAAATAATTTTCCTAACAAAAACGAAATCTTCCCAAGGATTCGGATATCTGGGTCTTCAGGGTATAGTCATAGTCACACTTGACCAACGATATT
Source organism: Armigeres subalbatus (assembly GCF_024139115.2). NCBI lineage: Eukaryota > Metazoa > Arthropoda > Insecta > Diptera > Culicidae > Armigeres > Armigeres subalbatus. The sequence continues at coordinate 157,102,636 of NC_085141.1, read as the reverse complement.
CTTCCTGTAAAGCCAACATCCTGATGAACAACTTTGCTGAAAAAAGCGAGAACCTAGCTGTTTTCTGTGATTTTACAAAGCCAATCTAAAACGCTGGTCATATGTGACCCATCCGTCCCGAAAGGGTTGAGCTCCTCTACAATTATTAACTGCGAGGTTTCTAGGCCGAATTACCATTTTTGTATTGTATATGAGGCTAAATAACACGATGATACTTTTATACCCAGGGAAGTCGAGATAATTTCCAACCCGAACATTTCCCGAACACCGAGAATCGAACCCTGCTACCCTCAGCATCAGAGATTGAATTCAAAAGAGAATGAAAAAGTCTCTCACCTATCATCTCTGTACACATATGTAGCATACTGCGAGAGACTTTTTCCGGAAGCTGTCATGATACGGCACGGATTCGGAGGCCTATACCCCATAACAAATTTCTTTAAAAAAGCTCCAAACGCGGGGCACTGATTCTGATGATGCATTTCAACTTGTTCACTCTCTCTGCCTATCCGATTCTGTTTTTTCGCACTTGTATACAAGTTTGATAAATTTGTTACCATGGCCTGTTATGATTCGGAACAGTTTTTGCCTTTTGTGTCCTTATCTATTGAGAGCGATTTCTGCAAACCCTGCTCAGCATGGTCTTGCTTTGTAGCCGCGAATCTTACCGCACCGCACCAACGACAAAGCTTTGTTTTTGTCGGAGATAATAATGACAAAGATCCGAAAAGTTTTGTCCACGACAAAAGAAGAAGTCAATTTTGTTGCTTCTTTTTATTCCATTATTCCGTACTTTTTATTCCGTTATTTTGCATTCTCTATAGAGCAAATTTCGGTTTATGCTAACGTAGTTTCTACTTTCATGGAAATATTCGAGAATCTAACGCTGATTACAAAAATAGCCTCGTATTCTCGGAAATATCAGAGCATGTATAGCAAATGATTCTTGTCATATTGTGTTCAGGTTCTGACAAAGGCTTGTTGCAAGGTGCGTTTGTCAGTAACAATTTCTGTTGATGACAAAGGGTATATTGTTAGGCGTTGCTCGAATATTGATTCCCTGCTCACCACGCGAAAGTATATGCTCTCCTTTTGATGTCAGGGGATCTAGAACAATTTTCATTCGATATTTTTATTACAAACTCCACATAAATCTCGAATGATAGTCGATTTGACCGGAGGGGTCAATTTATGTATGGAATGTATGGAAAAATCACTCCCGGTAGAACGTTCTATAACTAACACTCGTTCAATATCTCAACTCAATGATTCTGCCACAAGTTAAACTATTCTTTGCAATCCGCAAAATATATAAGCTTTATTCGCCCTGCACACTCAACATTTTCCTGAAGTTACTCCAGCAATTCCTTTCGGAGTACTCATAAAGCAATACTAGTGGAATTCACGGAGGGCTTTCTGGGACAATTCTTGGATTCCTGGATCCTCATCAATATTTCAATATAAACTTTTCTTTGCGATCCGCCAAAGCTATGAAATATCTTATCCGCCGCGCACCCTAAAAACAAATCTTACAATATTTGTATAAAATATTGGGTCTTGGCATACAATTCTTGAAGGTTTAAATATATAAAATGTGAGCTTTTACACAAATACTGTATTAAAATAATACAAAATACAATCCCAAGTAACATTTTAAGTTTTATAACACTCTTGAAGACCATAATTTACTCTACAAGAGTGTTCTGAAACCAGTATAATACCAACGTGTTACTTGTGTTAAAATCTAATTTGTATATGCTGAAGATTTCTACAAATTTTGTTAGGTTTTTATGCTGAACTGTATTGAAATCTGTCATCCGCTGTTTGGGTGCATTATGTGCATATTATAAGAAAATCTATGTTGAGTGAATGTTAACATCTTCCGCACAACTTGGATGTACGGGAAAGGCAAAAATAAATAAAAAGAAAAAATGGTTAAGTAATGTATGAGTTCACGATAAAATTGCGATTTTTCAGTTTCGAAGTTATAGTTGAAATTCGAGATTGTGGCTATTCCAATTTCTCCGAAGGTGAAAGTTAAATATAGTGATTAAATTAGTGCTATAAAACTTCGTCGGGCGCAGTGAGCTAGATGAGCAGCCCAGATGGAAAACAACTAAGTAAAAATGGTTCGAAATCAGGGGTGGCAGTGCGCACCTCGACTAGAAACGAGCAAACCATGAAAACTGTCATACGAAAGAGCTGTCGAAAGGAGATGCGCAATGAGGCCCCAGTTATGGAGAAATGTGGATGCAAATCGAGTATTGTGGCGTGATGTTAAGCAAATAAATGATTTACTGAATTCTAAAACACTTCAAATCAGTTGATGTTTTTCGTCTAGTGAAGTAGGTTATCAAAATATGTTTTTGCTCACTGCTGAAAAATCATGTAAACAATAAAAATATTACTTGGCTCATATGGTAGCTGAACGATGAAGAACCGGAACCCTGTTGGATTACTTTTATGTTAGTTGATTTCTTACTTTGAGGTCAAAACTGGAATAGGGAAGACTACTTCTGCAAATGGGACGTCCTCGCTCTGTACTCATTGAACCAGGAATGGTATGAAACACTATCTTAGCTAGAGATTCAATACATGTTATTCTGCTATAAAAATAGCAAGACGAGCAGATTCAATTCCGCACTCTTGCCGTCTACCTAAGCTTACGTCTGATACCATACAAAAGCGTTTGATCAACCCGGAATAAACTGTGTCATTAGTCCGGCAGTACAATGACTCCAGTGCTGTGCAGAGTGGCCATCCACTTCCCAGCGGGCCCATTGCGTTATTCTTGGCTGGGAGACTGTACCACAATCGCCACTTTCCTAGGCTTCACAAGGACAAGAAAATAAAATGAAAAATCAACATCCTCTGTGTGACTGAACCAATCCCCTGTAATTTTCCGACTTCTTGGCGCGCCAACAGAAATATCTATGATAATGAACTTCGCCTGCAATAGAGTAACGAGCAACAATTTCACGGTACACGTGATTTGCGTCTTACGTATGTCAAACACAACCGGGATACGGGTGAATAAGCTCAAGCCTGCATTCGTATCCACATGGGCAAATAGTTTTGCGCCAGTTGCAAATAAATCAGCTGCTGTTAAGCACATATACACACATCTAGTTACAGATCTCTATTTGTGTCGTGTACGAACTTATGGCGCAATGACGCGGGAAGAGCACGGCGATTTAGTTTCGAATGGAGCGGATATTCCAAGAAGCAGATGAACTGTAAAACTTAACAATTTTGATGAACTCATGCATAGTCATAATAAGGATTTTGAAATTAATCTACGGCATTGGACACACGCGGACAAATTAAATTTATTTCAACTTTGCTCAGTTAGGGTAAACGTTAGTGCTGCGTTACTGCAGTAGCGGTCAATAACTGAACCAACTATTAATCATCCACCTAACGAAGATAATGATCATGCATTTCTGGATAATCACAATCGACAATACTAGCAGACCGTTGCATATCTCAATGATGTTGTCACGTTTTCAAATGAAATTGAAAATCGCAAAAAATCACTACCGGACTTATCAAATTTTTCTTCTAAGCATTTTTTTTCCACTATTTTTAATTAAAAGATTGCAGTAGCAAAATCATAATTTTATATGTTGTGTTCAGCCTTCAACTAAAGGGATTTCATCGACCGTGCCGGGAGTCGAAACCGCCATCACCTGCTTGTAAATACTGCCTCTTTACTGACTAAGTTAGAGGGCGTTCATGATAATATATTTTTCTAGACTGAATTTATAACCGTTCACAACTTTATAAACAAACGAACAAAGATAAAACAAGTTGAAACTTTTTTGCCAGCGTAATAAAACGCAAATCACGAGACATCATATGTGAGTCAAGAAAACAGGTCACAGCAACGAAGGAAAGATCGTCATTAATTGTCACGAGCACACTCATCATGTTAGCACTTGAATGTGAAAACGTATGTCTTCATCGCATTCATTGAACACATCGAAGACAAATAAGAAGAAAATCATTCCTGGTTCCATTGCGGTCAAACGCGACTAAGACCTGGTGAACAAAACACCAAGAAGACGTCGATTTACTGCGCCATCACCGCCGGTATCGGGTTTGTTGGTTTGGTACGGTCGGGATTGCGGTAGTCAAAATAAACCTGACTTGTTATTTAGATAAGGGTGAGCAGATTATACGCGCGATTGTGAGCCACCTTATGGTAATAAATATACCAGATCGACCAAGTCGGAAGGAAATGGTTTTTGTCACAAAGTAGCACGTTTTGTAGAACTGGTGTGGGAGGCAGACACTCGGCACCCTTTCCTATGTTCACGATACAGTTGACTGCATCCCTCCACGCGAAATAATCTCTCCTAATGAGGAATGACACATTCGAATTTATTTTAATGAGGTGCATCAGCAAGGAAAATTATCGATGATAGTTGTGTTTATCATGCGCTGTCGCCAAAGATGTTAATCATAAATTTAATGATTTGGAAGTTATAGGTATGCCGATCTATTTTTATCTATTTAGACTGAATCACATGTTTGTCATCGGTCAATACTTCCATAGTTGAGATATCATCCTCTTTGTACCACGAGTTTTTGCGTCGATCGTGTAGTTAGCGCTCCAATTAACATGTAGATCGAAATTTTAACGAAACCTACAAAAGTAGCGAAACTGGAACTGGTAAGCGCTTCGAACTGGATTAAAGCATATTCATAAATATATTTTTTGAATGTGTAATCAAAGAAGCGACACTATTAAAATTGTACGGGATTCATCTGTCATTTACATACTAATCATCGCACAATATGAACCAGAGACTTGTCAAAACTGGACCATGGCGGATACATCCACTCTGATCTATAACTTTATTTTATTAACATATCTATAGGTCACATACCAGACAAATGGACAGATAAAGAAACATAATGTTATGCTCTGTGATATTTTCCCGGCTAACATTCGGAATGTCAATGACTTCAATCCATTAACATTGTCGATAGCCTTGTCGAGAGAGTCTCAAAATAGGGAAGTTTTAATAAAAAAAAACCGTTGATTCCTCACGTGGTTAACGATAGTTATAAGATAAAACTCTGATTAATCCGCCAAAAGGTAATGTTTTTTTATTAGGCAGCTACTAACCACAGGTTTATTACAGAGAAAAAAAAGAGATCCAAAAATATTTTCCGCGTCAAATCCGCACCGACTAAAATCAAATCCGTGCCATTTCTGCGCGACATGAATCCATTCCGCGCTAAATCCATGCGACGTAAATTCTAAATAATTACAGATGAAATGCCATTTTTTATATAATTACTAGGCGAACCTTCCCGATCTTGCTCGAGCTGTTTTTTCCAAAGCAGCTCCTTGAGGAGTTTCCAAAATAATTTTCGACGAAATTCCTGAAGGTATCTAATATTCAACATTTGGAGGAATCTTTGAATACAATTCTGGCCGTTTTTTATGTATGTTTTATGTATTCTAAATGGAATATCTAGAGGAATTTTCCAAAAAAAAGGAAGCCCTGGAAGAATATCCCATTGAGTTTCTGGAGGATACGCCAAAATAGCTGGTGCCTGGTGGTGGTAGTAGGGAGATATGGTCAATATGCGCCCTCTAAGCGAATAAATCACTTAGTTTAACGATGATATCATCCAAAAACATGTATTTCGAAGTGTTTATCATCTAACATATTAGTCATTATAGGGTCCAAAAATGTTCATGTAAAACCGACAATATTGCAACAAAACGTTTTTATCCCAAAATTGAGAATATCAAAAAATGATGATCAAAAAACTCGAATATTTTCCACCAAAATTTTCAAACTCTTCTGCACAAAATTAGTGTCAACCCTATCCTTTAAGGTAGTCAATGTCTCAGACTGATGGTAATAAGGAGAAAATACGTTTTGTATCTAAAAAAAACCCAGATTAATCCACCTAGCGTTGGTGGTGCCTTTCTCGCATTTAGTTGAGACACCAACCTTATATGGAGCATATATGGTCCGATGTACCATTTTCTTCATAACTTTCAAACGCAATGACCGATCGTTATCAAATTCAATAGTGATCTACAAGGCTTTGTCCCCTGTCGAATGAAACTTGTTGCGAGAAAATCGGTTAAGGATTACTATACGAAAAGTTGTCTAATGTTTTTCATAGCTTTTGTGCACACACATACGCACACACATACACACACACATACACACATACATACACACATACATACACACGGACAGACAGACATGTGCTCAGCTCGTCGAACTGAGTCGATTGGTATATAATACTATGGGTCTCAGAGGCTTCTATCAAAAGTTCGTTTTCGGAGTGAAATGATAGCCTTTCGGTACAACTTAGTTGTACGAGAAAGGCAAAACAGTACTGAATGCTAAGCAGCAAAATTTCGCCGAAAAGAGCCAAAATAATTTTCTTTAGAATTTATGAAAACGTAATATTTTTACATTTGTTCAACTTTACCAGTAAAATATATGAACACAGCTGATTCTAAAACGAACCGATCAGGGAGGAAATATTCCAAATCGATCCAACCGTTCTTGAGTTATAATGTCTCAAAGAAACTTATTCTTATATATAGAGAAGATTTACCGAACGTCTTCTCTTCATGTTAGTTATTTTCAATATTACTGATTTCAAATATGACAACTTCACATATATTTGTATCAAATGGGAATAAAAAACACCCGCAGTTAGTATTACAACCCTTTGAGATGGCCCTATTCAGCATTGAAAGTACTGAAGCTAAATAAACAAAAACGCTTTTTAGATGAGATGATAGTTTTGACATGTTTTGTTCCGTTATTGTCAGTGGATTTTTTGTTGATCGAACTTCATAAAATTCGGCATTGATATACAAAGAATGTTCAATCAAAGTTAATTGTCTATTTCCGGGGATTAAACCACCCGACTTGGACGTTAATTTACAATGTTATGAAAACTCATATGTGAATATGTACGTTATGTGGAAGATATTGATTTGGAAAATGTATTGGAGGTAACCACTTCCCTTCGATGGGACTCGAACCCATGATCCTACAGTACGCTAGACTGGTGCTTTAACCAACTAAGCTACGAAGGACTTCCGTCGGCCTTCGCAACCTAGAGGCTACTGAACGAGCTCGAGATTCCCAAATTGGACGCATAATCAAATCACTCGCAATCCATTTCTCAAGCCAATACTTCCACATGTGTATAGTACACGTCCACATTAGAGGATCGTGAGTATTTAGAATGTCTGGCGACTATATACATTCTTCATCAGCAACTGTACTATACCGACTAACCGACAATATCGCACATATTTATGAATTTATTTATGAGCAAGATATAAATTGATAATAGAATAATTATTAATTGAGAAGAGTAAGGGCTATGAACTTCATTGTTCTCCTTATTGTACAGACTTTATTTTTCTGATATGACATGCTAATTACAAATTATTATTAGAGCCTATGCATGATTTGATACATTCGAATTTCCTTTTCTGTATTTAAAACTTCGTCTCATTTTACGAATAACGCAAATTAGAATTGAAAGTGCCAGCTCAATAATTTCCGAATAGATATATTGCTTATTTGTCACATTGGAAACGATTCTGATAATAGTAACGATTCTGATGATTTTTAATTTTACTTAAATCACTTTGAAGCTTAGTTCAGTTTGAGTTAATTCAGAAAATAAGAAGTAGCTTAGAACCAGTTAGATGCAACAAAATAAGCAAACATATTGAGAAACGCGCAGGAAAATTATTTGTTTATCATTTCAGGTCCCTTTTATGTGTTTTTCTCGAAATATTAAAATAGTGCACAGGTTGAAGAATTGATCACGCGACGCCTCTGAAGTATTATTATTTATCATCAGACTAAGGCCGGAGTGGCCTGTGCTGCACATAAAAGACTTCTCCATTCAGCTCGGTCAATGGCTGCACTTCGCCAACCACGCAGTCTGCGGAGGGTCCGCAAGTCGTCCTCCACCTGATCGACCCACCTTGCCCGCTGTGCACCTCGCCTCTGAAGTAACCAAACTTAAATTCTTCATAAGAATTATAAAGTTTATATTAAATTATCCCTTAAGGTCCCTAAGTCGATTAAGGAATCTTATGTTTTAATAACGTTTCCGTGTTTAGGATTAATAAGGACTGATTATTGAGAGGACACTTTTACATAACGATATTATGCAGATAGATTGGTCAATTTCGATGGAGTTTGCTTTATTGTATATTATAATACACTGTCAATCAACTGTACTTTAAAAAAACAGATAAAACAGTTTAAATCCAACAAAATGGTGACAATTGTCAAAGCTTCTCGAATTTCGCGTAAACATAAGCTTCTAAACAGAAATTTTTTAAACAGAATTGACAGTTTGTAAGAAAATTGTAAATCGGCATGTCAACAAGATCATCAAGAACATCGGAAAGAAACACACTGTCAATGATTTGTCGATATTCAGAAACAGTAGAGCCTGTGGCAGCCCGAAAACGGGATATAAACGGTTGAAGCTGTTGAAAATCCAACAAATTTAGATTGTTATGAATATCCCAAGTTTCTGAGTTAGAATTGTCTCGTTGATAATTGGATTTCATTTCTAGATGGCCAGACAATATATTCAACGAAGAGAAAACAGATTTCGAAAAAGATTGATGGTTTAAAAGCATCGACAATACAAAGTGTCCTCTTTATAAACTGAACAGGCCTTATTCTGTGATTTTCAGGTGAGTTCGTAGCTCAGTAAAATGTTTAAAGCAAACCATTCAAAAACTTATAAGCTTTAAATAATATCGCAAACGATTACTGCGATAATCCTGGTGTTTCTCAATTAGCAGAACCAGAAATCGTTACTGATTTCTTGGTATTCCGAATGTAGATCTTTATAACGATTCTTTTGCAGAGGTGGCATTTCCTCACACAATGCACAGTGGTTCCATTCCCCTAGAAGGGCGGTCATAAATATAAATTACGGAAGTTATACGGTAAAATGGTGTACTTTTAGTATTTTTCGGATTAAATAGCCTATTTTTTAATTATTTGGTAGGCTCAGTCATTATCATACTTTACGGAGCCGATTTCAGTATTATATGCAAAAATCCAACAAACAACGTTCAATTTACATTCTTGAGGAAGATGCGTGGGTGGGAAGATGCTTGTTATTGTGAAAGTAGTAAACGAAAATAAACCTGATTAATCCACCTAGCGGTGTTAATGACTTTCTAGTGCATATGAAAAAATAGTATTTTTGCCATAACTTTTAGACCCATTGTGCGATCTGGCCAATTCTTATTAGAAAACAAAAGGATATGATTCCACGTCGAACGCAACTTGTTCCGAACAAATCGGTTAAGTCTAAATCAACATTTGAAAATGGGGGTAACAGCCAATATTTATTCCTTCTGATTCTTTGTCCACATATATAGCTAACTACGTAGCCGAAGAATCAAAAGGAATAAATATCACCCTTTCCAAATGTTGGTCTAGAAGTATAAGTGCCTAAAAATGAGTGAGTTTTTTTGCGCACATACATACGCACACATACCCACGCACAGACATGTATCATCTGGTATCTAATACTATGGGTCTCTGGGCATCCTATAACAGTTCTTTTTTGGAACAAACGTATAGCCTTCACGTATACTGTATATGAGTATATGAGAAAGGCAAAAAGGTTTAATATATCAATTTAAAGTTAAATATAATACTATTATACCACGAAATTGAGCAGAAAATATGATATCTGTTAAACAAACGTAATTTTGTTATTTGTTTACCCTTAAGCCCCAAACGCAATATAACGGAACGGCGACGGAAACGGCAAATTTGACAGAAAATATATGGGCTAACTGTCAAATTTTCCGTTTCCGTCGCCGTTCCGTTGTATTGCGTTTGGGGCTTCAGCTTTCTCGTGGACGGTTGCAGCTGAAATAGCCTTTATATGAAAGATAGGAGTGTAAATATTTACTCAGAGGATGTTTCTAGAGGGGATTTGAAAGGGAAACATATTTTCTTAGTGGATGAAGAAGATATCAAAATTGAGTAGAAAATTGTGTTTTCGTCAAAGAAACATAGTAAAGCTATTTGTTTACTATTTGCTTGGTCGCAGATGGTCGCTGCTGAAAGAGCCTTTACACGACAGATTAGAGTGTAAATATTTACTCACTGGATGTTTCTGGATGGGATTTCAAGAAGAAACATATTTTCGTAAAGGATGAAGATAACAAAATTTAGAAGAAAATTGTGTTTCCGTCGAAGAAACATAGAAAAGTTATTTGTTTACCATTTGCTTGGTCGCAAACGGTCGCAGCTGAAATAGCCTTAAGATGACAGATTAGAGTGTAAATATTTACTCACAGGATGTTTCTTGAGGGGATTTGAAGAGGAAACATATTTCCGTAAAGGATGAAGATATCAAACTTTAGAAGAAAATTGTTTTTCCGTCGAAGAAACATAGAAAAGTTATTTGTTTACCATTTGCTTGGTCGCAAACGGTCGCAGCTGAAATAGCCTTAAGATGACAGATTAGAGTGTAAATATTTACTCACAGGATGTTTCTTGAGGGGATTTGAAGAGGAAACATATTTCCGTAAAGGATGAAGATATCAAACTTTAGAAGAAAATTGTTTTTCCGTCGAAGAAACATAGAAAAGCTATTTGTTTACCATTTGCTTGGTCGTAGATGGTCGCAGCTGAAATAGTCTTTAAATGATAGAGAATAGGGGGGGATTTGAAAGGGAAACATATTTTATTGGTGGAAGAAGAAAATTGTGAATCCGTTCACAGTAGAGTTTTACGTTGACCATTTGCTTGGTTGCGGACGGTCCCAGCTGAAATAGCATGTAAATGACAGATTAGAGTGTAAATATTTACTCAGAGAATATTTCAAGAGGGAATACAAAGGTAAAACATAAGTTTCATGAGGTATGCCAACATTTTCACGTATAGTTTATTTAACTGGATTATCTTAAATTCGAAGCCTTATACAGATCATATTAGCTCAAATTCTACAAAAATGACGATTGCATCTTATAAAGTATACCATAAAGGAGCAGTTTAGGGATAACTTGTTGAATTTCGAAATAGTCATGTTTTTGGATTTATGACCTATAGGGGAACCACTGTGCAATGTGGAGAATTCATACTCGTCGTGTAACGAAGCCAATACGATGTGTGAGGGCGAAGACGAAGAGTGAGAGAATCATTCCGGTGATAGTTGAGCCTACACAAACTTGTGACACTTAGCGCAATATTCTTGGAAACGATATTGTTTTCGATGATGCTCGCAAAAATACTCTGGCGAACAATCATATTTCGCTTTGAGAAATCAGTAGTAGTTATCTTATTTAGAAAGAGGCGAGATTTTAATGAATGTTCGCGACCCATGCGAAAAGTATATAACATAGGAATTGGAAATGATTAATTTTGGCATAGCGCAATTGATAGTTTATAGATTTTTTCTAAAAACTATTTTTCATAGAAATGTGCAAAATTAAAAGTTTTGTTCTGAAGTAAAATTTAACACAAAATTTTCAAAACGACTTATCTGCTTTTGTAAACAAAGATTCAAACGTCGATTTGACGAATCTTATAGCACTCCTACGCAAACCAACACTATCAATAAGTAGGTGAAGGTTACGGCTACTTGTTGATGGCGTTGGTTTGCGTCGAAGTGCTATCAAATTCGTCAAATCGACTTTCAAATCTTTGTTTACAAAAGCATATAAGTCGTTTTGAAAATTTTGTCTTGAATTGTATGTAAACTTTCGTACGGCCGGAAACATTATTCTGAAGGTCAGAGGCGTCGCGTGATCAATTCTTCAACATGTGCACCGTTTGATTGAAGTTAAGTATTACGAGAAAAACGCGTATAAAAAGGACCTGAAATTACACATCCAATATAAACGATTCATTTTCAAGCGTGTTTTCCATATGTTTTGTCTATCTGCTTCTAAGCTACATCCGATTTATCGATTAAAGTGAAGAAGTGTATCAAAATTCACGAAAATAAAGTAATAAAAATAATATCGGAATAAACTCAAACTAAACTTAAAGTGACAGTGCGTTATATTAAGGGGGAACAAAAGATGATTAAGTTTTTGTGTTGTTTCGAGATGTTGCACTACCTCAATCACAATTTTTCGAAGGACAGAAAGAGACAGACTATCTTGAACCTTAAAAAAATATCACCATGGGAATCGTTATGCTTCTCAATATGACAATTAAGACATCTATCTATTCAATGGAATGGTATCTATTTTTTAATTTAAATTTAAGTTATTTCGTAGAATGAGACGAGTCTTAATAATTGTGAAACGTTAACCAGAAAAATGAAATATATTAAAAATGATTAGATGGCTAATACACATATTATGTAATTAGCATGTCATACATATTTGAAACATGGGGGTTCCTCAATTATTATTTATTCTATTTTTAGTTTATTCCTTTGATGAATATTTTTTTTAGAAGGGCTATTCTCATACCACGTGGACAGAAGTCGAAAAGTTTTAGATGTGTAGGGTAAAACGACCTATTATGGAGAGGTTAAGCATCGTGTCCAAACAAAATTTACTTCGAAAATTCTTTAAAAATTACCTGTTGGACTTTTTCCACACTGCAGTAGTCGAATAGGTTGCTCGTTAATTATAGATTCGCAAATATTACGTCAATTGTGCTAAACTTATGTTGTTTTGTTTTTATCACAATAAAAACAAACTACCGCAATAATAGGACGCAGTTGCCTATCGTTGCGACATTTTTCCAAGGTCAGTCCTATTGTTGCGGTATTGCATGCAATTCTTATGGAAATCGATACCGCAACAATAGGACCTTAGCACTACCGCAATAATAGGCTCAAAGGAATTTTTAATGAAAAATGTTGATTTTTCATAATTTTGAACGGAATTTTGTCAAACAAAAGCTGTTCTAGTCGGTAATTCGACGAGTTTTAGCGTATCCACAATTGTTTTTAATGCTATTATATCCAGAATGGACTATTTTAACACTACCGCAACATTAGGACATACCACAACGATAGGACGTTTTACCCTACCTCCCTCCATCAGCGTACACATCTGCTCATGCAATTTGTCATTAATTATGTGTCTGAAAGATGGACATTCTTCATACCCCTCTACCGACTAAGTTGTCCATATGATATACGAATAGCTCCTAAATATTTTGGATATGAAGAAAAATTCTTCATAGGCCAAAATCCCAATCAATGTGGAAGACGCTATTGCTCCGATGCATCGCGATGTGCTTATTCAAAGTCCGCGGACATGGATGGGACGTTTTGAGAGAGTCTCTTTTCTCTTTCTATTTTGTTCCGATTGCGCGCTCTTCAAAATAGAATTGCGATTGTGCCCAATCGCGCATGCGCTGTTTGAAGTGGTAAGGCCTACCTATTCGGTAGGCACCAAACCGATGTGCTTTTCTACATCGGCACCAAACCGTGCACTGCCAGCGATGAACGCTTTGACTACCTATACATCGCCGATTGCGGTTAGAGCGGATGACCTACACATTCAAAATAATGCGTGTATGATGCATGGCAAACCGTTCTCTGCTGAAAATGCACGAGTTGGACATGTGACGGTGCGTCGTTTCGGTATCGTAGAGTAACATATAACGCGCCCCCATCGCAACATTTCAGTTGCCTCATATGCATATTACAGACTGCCTATGAAAAATCTGTGCATATTTTACTATTATGTATTTATTAATCATCAAATTTGTACAAAACATATGATAAATTCACATAATCCAAATATATATTTGGATAAGAATGACAAGAAATCTATCGAGAGTTTAAATGTTAGGGACAAAGTTGCTACCTGTGCAGTGCACAGGTTGCACATGCGGACGCGACGCCTCTGCTGAAGGTTGTAGACATTACAACGAAACAACTTCATATAAGACGACGGTCAAATAATGAGGGTTGATCAATGTTTCGACAGCAAACAAACAAAATCCCGCGATTAGAGCAGTAGTTTTTTATTGGCATGATGCTAACACCAAGAAAAAAATTACACTGAATGTTTGGCCAATGCCATAAAAAACAATAGGATTTGCCATAATAGGAATCAAAATTAAGAATAGTGCTACAACTGGTACATGCGTTCCTATTAAGGATTAAGCAGTTTTGGGGACTATCGCGTATTTTTATGCGGTTTTCCCATTTGTTGTAAGGAGCATGAATGGAAACCTTTTGCTTTACATATCGACACCACCCACATGCGTTTTGTTGATTTGTCTTATGGATGGCGACGAATGGATACACGCTATTTTTCAAAGGGTTTGCTAATACAGTGTTGATCCGAAATTGTCACTTCCCGGTTTAATATATTCCGATTTTGTCTACCCCCGATATCATCACGTTTTCAACTCTATTTTAGCACGTCCTGATCTTATCACCAAAAACAATTTTGGAAGTTTTAGTAGTTCTTTTTATTTTTGTATGATTTTCATCAAATAACTTTCACTGCCGGTGGTTTCTTATGAATGACTTCTGAGTACCTGTAAAGGATTTTGTAAGCATTTTCCACAAGAAATTGGTACCGTTCACGCATTGATTCATATTTGTGAAATGAATTAAAAACTTTAAAATAAAAAAATCCGGTTTTGTCACATGCACTGTTTTATCACCCCAAAATTCACCAGGTGATGATAAAATCGGGATATTACTGTATGTGTTAGACATTTAGGAATAAATTGGGATTTTCAATGGGCTTCTTATCCGAACTGGCCTAAGAGTAGTCGCAGCCCATGGCAAATTTAAATCCACAATATTCCTTCCATCCCATTCCGGTGGCATGTCACAATGCTAAAAACCTAACCCAACTTAATTCACCGTGTAGCGATACTGCGACTACCTTTCTCGCATTTAGCCAAGAAACCAACCGTATATGACGCTAATACAGTTCGATGTACCATTTTCTTAATAACTTTTAAACGTAACGGTCGATATAGTAATCAATAGTGAAAAACTACTAGGCTTCCCCACCTTCCGAATGCAACTTGTTGCGAGAATTACTATATGAAAAGTTGTCTAATGTTTTTCTCAGCTTTTGTGCGCACACATACACACATACATACATACGGACAGACAGACATTTGTTCTGCTGAGCTGAGTCGATTGGTATAGAACACTATAGGTCTCCGAGACTTATATAAAAGGTAGCCTTTTGGTACAGCTTTGTTGTACGAGGAAGACAAAAAAGGTTTCAAAAGGAGTTTCTCAGGTACAGTGTTGACCCGATTTTGTCACTCCCCAATTTTGTCTACCCCCGATTTTATCTCGTTTTCGACCCGATTTTATCACGTCCCGATTTTATCACGTTTTCGACCCGTTTTCGTCACCCCAAAAAATGTTGCCATTTTTTTTTTATTTTTGTAAGTAATACCACAAACAACATTGATTTTCATGAAATTTTTTCACCGCCTGTAGTTTATTACGAACGACTTCTGAGTACCTGGGAAATATTCTGTAAGCAATTTCGACAAGAAATAACGAGCACCGTTCATGCATTTGGCCTTTCCAAGGCATAAAATGATTCATATTTGTGGAATGAATTTAAAAAATGGAAATATTTTTTTCCAATTTTGTCACATACCCTGTTTTAACACCCCGAAATTCACCAGGGGGATGATAAAATCGGGATATTACTGTAGTAGGGTAAAATTTATTTATTGAATCGTCTTCGATGCTATCGTACAGACTAAAATTAAACTACATTCTTAATCCTAGTTTTGAAACAATGCTTAGAAATATTAAAATCAAACATATCACACACAACGTTGAAATTTCTCAAACAGGAACTTAAAGGGCTGTTATAACCATAATTTGTCAAGTGCATGGGGGCAGCGATGAGTTAAGCGTGCCGTAACCCACGACTAGGAGCGATGAGTTGGGTCTCCGAGAGAAGATCCGAGCAATCTATGTATCCTTTGAGGATGTCGTGGACCAATAATCTTTTTAGTTTCAACCGTCTTCTTGACAAAAGTTCAAGATCCACCAGCTGACAGCGAGCAGGATAGTCTGGTAAATTTGCGGGGTCATTCCACGGTAAGTGACGAAGTGCAAAACGGATGAATGATTTTTAATAAGTTCAATACTAATGACTTGCGAAGTGTGGTAAGGATCCCAAACAGGGCAGCATACTAAAGAATGCCACGCACGGGGGCGCAGTACAATGACTTCAATGCATATATGTCTGTAAACTGCGATGCATTACGACGAATGAATCCGAGAACTGCCCAAGCTTTAGCAGTAATTATACAAATATGCTCACTAAAACGCAGTCTAGAATCCATTACGACTCCCTAGTCTCGGATTGAAGCGACACAGTCCAGTTCCATTCCATCGATGGAAGGCGATGGTAGTTGAAGATAGGCATCGGCGGAAAGTGATCACCTTGCACTTCTTGATGTAAACGCACATCCCATTTTCATCGCACCAACGGAGAAGTTCATCAATGTCCGTCTGCAGAGCAACGCAGTCTAGTAATGATTTGATCGCTCTGAAGATCGTCGGCAAACAGTAGTTTTGCAGATGAGATTCGAAGGCTTAGGTCGTTTATGTAGAGAACGAAAATTAAAGGCCCTAGCACACTGCCTTGCGGAACACCCGAAGGAATGTTGAAGGCCTCGGATCGGGAAGAGTTTGTTTCAACGTAAGCTTTTCTGCCAGTCAAATAGGATAAAATCCAGTCCGCTACCCAGTCTGGAAAGCCCATGTGTCGCAACTTATTGACGGCATGATGATGTGGTATGCAGTCGAACGCTTTCGAAAAGTCGAAGTAAATCGAATCCACCTGATTTCGCCGTTCGATTTCACGGAACAGCACGTTAGAGTAACATAACAGGTTGGTCGTAGTAGAGCGACGTGGAACGAAACCATGCTGGTGTTCCGATATTACATGTTTAGTTGCTGATAATATGACTTTGTGGATCATAGATTCAAAGAGTTTGCCAAGACAACATAGTATCGATATACCGCGGTAGTTTTCAACATTGCGCCTACTTCCTGATTTGTGAACAGGGATCATTTTTGCAGTTTTTCATAATTCCGGGAACGTATTGTCTTTCATCGATTGATTGAAGAGCAGTAGCAGTGGAGTCGCAAAAGATTCAGCACAGCTTTTCAGAAGATAGGGCGTTAAGCCGTCCACTCCTACACCTTTGGACACGTCAAGGTCACAAAGAGCCTTTAGCACTTCACGATGGGAAAACTGAAATCGTGGAAGACGTATTTCATGGACTGGGACGTTCTGGAAGCCTGCTGTGTGGGCTGGGGGCAGAGATGTTGCATTGAATACGCTTTGAAAGAATGCCGCAAAAAGATTCGCAGCCTCGTCAGATGTAGTTGCAGTAGCGTTGCCGTAATTCACAGTCTTCGGAATTTGGTTACTTGTCTTCTGAGATTTTACAAACTTCCAAAACATTGTTCTTTAAATTCGACTGCAAGTTGTCCATGTGTCTACGGTAGCAGGAGTCAAGAAGCTCGTTGTAGGAAGATTCCACCAGTCGAAGTGCATTCCTGTTCTCGTCGGTTTTGTTGGCGAAGAATCTTTTGCGCGCTTTTCTCAATTTGTTTCGCTGGTTACGAAGTTCAGCATTCCACCAGGGCTTTCTGCTAATACCGTGATTATTACTTCGGCGACGAGGTACCATCTAATTTTACTTTCCATAGCATTTCCAATGCATGTAATCAAATCATAGGACTCCCGTTGGAGTTCTCCCGATGGAATTTCATAGCAAAAAATTTACATTGTGCCGTAATAATGCAAAAACGACTGGAGGTGGAGGGTCCACTATTGGGCACTTTACCCTAGGTAGAGCATAAAAGTATCTCAGTAAGTATCGCTCTAATTTAATTTTCAAATTAAGCAATCGTAAACACTAATGAATCAAAACGTGCCTTTTTAAAGTTTCTATAGAGCTATTAAAAAAATAATGATAAATCATCAGCCCTGGAACTCTGATTGAGTGATTCAGTGTGGTCATCCCTTATTCAAGTGCAACCACCTCTGTTCTGTACACATCGATCATCATGTAGCGGTAAAAGAACAAACACGCGGTGCACTTCGGACCGGCTCCAGTACGTTTTCTTTACAGCAGCAGTAGCTTTCGATATCGACTGTGGTGATCGCTGCTGACTGCTTCCATCAGCACTAATTCCGGACTCCGGTGTGTGGTAGACAAACCGAAGGAAAACGAACATAAAATAAAAAGTGGGAAACCAGCAGAACCCTTTCATGCGGAACTCCTCGTGGAGGAAAGAAAAATTCGCAATAACTTAAGAGTGAGTGCACGGTATGGTATGCCGAGAGCGCGACGCCAGAATATCGCGCGCTGGGAGTGAGTGACTTTGGGTTCTGAACGAATCGCATATGGCGCTCTACCTGCTGCTAACGGTTTCATCCCACCACGCCGAGCGATGGGTAGATAGCGGCAAAGGAATCACATGGCCGGTGGAAGTGCGCATGCTTCGAACGACGAGACGTCGGACCGGACGGTGTGATAGAAAAAATATTATATAGGAGATCTCCATTGAGTAAAAAGTCGGGACCGGGGTTGTTCTCCTCTAGTTAGAAGCATCAACTCAGTAAAACGATATGACGATATTATTCCAGTCAGCAGTTGCTCGATTTGCGATATTACCTGATGATGTAGGTAGACGGGCAAAATGTAGAAATATGCACAGAGAACCACATTCATACCGCGAGGTGTACCGTCGTCGTCTGGCGCACGTTGTTGGGTTGGCGTTTGTTGTGTTGTTGATGGATACGTATTTTGTGTATGTATTGTACTTCCATGTGATGGATACAAGATATAAGAAGATTTTTATTTAGTTCATGTGCGCCAGGGCTCGTAGCGACCAATTACATTAAATTAAATCACCTCGAAAATCAGAAAGTATGTAAAGTAAGTTTAAAAATGTCATTCATTCCCCTACAATTATGGAAAACTTTTACCAAAAAGTTATGATTTCACAGTCAATATTTTAAGTGTTGAACTAATTATTGCATAATGTTGTGTATTAATCTTGCCGTCCATATGATTTTGTCCCCATTGGCGGTCTAATAATATTGCACGAAAGAAGAAAAAAAACAGAAAAGATGATGCAAATTGCTTGTGCGAAAATTAAGAAATAGTTTTTTTTCGAAAATTTCAACTTCAATTCTACAGCAATTTATGAAGGTATTTTAAAAGGAGCTCATGTAGCCTTGCGAGCAAATGCGTAGGATTGCCAATTCGATTTTCGGTCCGGTCTAGGATGTTTTCGGGTTGGTAACTTTCTCGACACCCTGGATATATAGTGTATCCATTGTTCTTGCCACACAAGATACATACTTATGCAATGGCAAGCATAGAAAAGCTTTCAATTAATAACTGAGGAATTGCTAACAAAATACAAAGTTGAAAGGCAGACCAAGTTCTCGTTGGAAAGTAGATCCATTAAAGAAGAAAAACTGCAGAAGAATTTCTGGATTTTTTTCTTTATTACAGGAACGAAAAGAAAAAATCTGAAGGAGTTGATTAATCCTGAATAAATTCAACAAGGAGATTCTTGATAAATGTCCAAGGTCGATAGAATTTTTAGAGGATATTTCAAATGATTTGTGGAATTATTCGAAAAATTTCTGAGGAATACCTGAGAGATGATTTAAATTTGAAAAGGCAAACTGGGTTCAAACCATGGACGTCGGAATCGGGAGGCTTATATGTAGACCACACGTCACGCCTATTCACGCTTGGATATACCACGGTAAGGCAACTGCGTATATGAAGCGATGTTGGTAAAATAATCGGGCGAAGATTCGCAACTCATGAATTTTGATAGTCAAGTTCGCTGGGGGCGCGAAAAACTGTTTCGATTTTGATGATTCCAAAACGCTTTTCAAAAATTGATAAAGTACATAAAGTTACTATTCAATTTGTGCAACAGATAAATGCACACATGATGAATAATAATAAAAATACGGCAAATCATAAAAATGAATTTAATGAATGTAGGCGAACTGTTCCGATTTCCATCTCACTGAACATATATTCATCTCGTCGCTTCTTTTTGCTAACACGCGTGCCCACTGGTGAAAAAAATCACAAAAATAAGAAACAAACCAAATTCATTTTCATTGCTTTGTTTTTGATGGGATGGAAATTCCCCTTAATGAGGGGTGTATGTAACATTTTGGTCTTATTTGAATTGACTACAGCGCTTTGGTTTTAAAGCATTGCAGCAATATGTTGATATAGTTTGTAACATTTTTTATAAATGTAAAATTTTACAGAAAATCAGTATTTTTAACTTCCACGCTGAACGTATAAACCGGAAAACTTCGCACCCAGCCAAACAGGGCCAAATTATCTTGCAATTGAGTGTAAAGACCTTAAGAAATCTGTTTGAAAGTTTAACCTATTTAAAATTTCTAGATCCTCTATAAAAACGATAAGCTCTCATCTCAATCCTAACAATTCGAATGACGTTTAAAGTAATATTTGTATAAGAATCTTGTTAAGGTTTCTTACATTTTTGCAATCCAGCTGCAAAGCTTCTGTGTATATAGGGTTTCTCACCCCATTCCCGGCCTAACATGCGCACGACTGCATTATTTAATTGATATTTATGACTAGGGGCAGCTTTTCTGAATTTTGTGGGCCGTGTAATATTGCGATGGGGTTCACCTCTGCTTCAAAAATAGTTATTCTTGCTAAACACCGCTTGGAAAAGCTTTTATTTGATTTAAATTAACATGGTGCAGCACTCATTTCAGTCATAGGCGATTGCTTATCCGGCATACCTCAAATCTCCTCGGCATACGCAATATTTTACTCAATCTCTCAACATCTTACTCTCATTCTCTCTCGGGACGGTAGAAAATGCGACGTAAACAAAAATATGCACGTTCCACGACAACAAGATGCCAGATGGTATTATTCATAATCATTTTTATTTGGTTGAGAAGATATATTTACTCATCCAAACACTTAAAAACATTATCTTTTCCACCTTTTGAAATCGAGAGAATTATAAATAACATGATAGCGTCAACGTATTAGACAGTTTTCTTATTAACGATGAAGGATTATCTTCATACTAAAATAAGACTTATGGCCTTTTGGCAGCACTAAACAGCTAGAAGTTCTTGGGCCGAGGTGATTTTTTGTTCGGTTTGAGGATACATTTTTAAATGTATTCCAATATGTTTATATAAAATCTAGTGATACGAACAATTACAAAATATTGAAGTGCGTGAGTTTAGCATTATTGTGTGGTGATAAACAGCCTGAAGCAATGGTTGTATCGAGCACTGTGACGATTTTCAGGTAGGTGTTTATTTGATGATACCGTTTTGTAAAAGTGGAAAAAATCACTCCGGCTCAGTGGTGTGGCAACGGAGAGCGAAGTTTTGAAATCTACATTTTTATTTTCTACTATTGGATTAATTAGGAGTAAAACAAGTGGTTGAAATATATTGAGTATTGTGGAAGATAAATGGGAGACTTTTTAAAAATTATCAATCATAAACCTACGGCTTCCAAACAGTATAAATCATTAGTTTTCTGTGCAGTGAGCCGGGAATCAGGTCCATAGGCCCAAGTAGTGATTTACCCTACTTTGACTGATTCATTTTCCAGGTTAAATTGTTCCACGGTACCGTAAAGTCGGTGTCGTCAATTGAAGCGAGATTTAGTCATCGTATAGCTATTCGAGCCGTTATCGGTAGTAAGCATTGAAACCGACCATTATGAGAACAAACATCCACAGTTGAAATAAAAACTATTCCGTGACTTGCTTAATTACCCCTTATCTAGTAAAAACTTGTGCCAACGTGCAATTGCAAGTTGAAAACAGCAATTGCCTTCCAAGGAATTAATTTAATGATCGTCTAAGAAAAAACTACATCTGACTCCCGAGGTTACACTTCCATTAATGCTTGGTCTATTGTCTCTTAAATAGTGTCCGCTACCAGCCCTCTGAGGTCAATGAGCATGATCAAATGTACTTGAATCCATCATAACATGACAACACGAATGAATGCATCAAATTCAAAGGATATTTCCGAACTTCACACGTTCTATTAAAACTTATACCCATATATGTACATACGTCAGCCTCAATCCATTACCACCATTTACGCAATCAACTTTTGAAGAACCGAATACGAATAGGAATGCCCAAACATTGTATCTAGGTTTCGGTGCACATGTAGGATCTAGAAAAAACCGCCTCATCGTCTTCTTGACCGAACGATAAAACTTCGCAAACACACCTTTCGCGAACGCGAGACTTTCGCTGTCACACGGTGACGACGACGACGCCGAGGGAAATGCAAAGAATTCTAATTATAAACAAATCCCCGGCGACCGCATGTAGTTAGATGGGACGTAAGTAACGGTTCGGCTCTAGTGAAACAGTTGAAAATAAATAAAACCAAAAGGTATGGGCACTGATAACGTTTTCCGGTTAAAATTTTGTAACTTCGTCATAGAAACTATTAAATTAAAAAAAATCTAAAAGAATCACACTCTTGACTCAGTTTATTTAAAGGTCTGGTTCGGCGGTACATCATGTGTTCAAATTTCGATTTGGAAATGTTCTGTACTTTTGTGAGTGTGTAGAACATTAATGTTAGCCACATAATTTACAAATCAAACATGGTCCCTAGAAACCATACATAACATCTGTAGAAGTGTCCACTTAGGTGCGCGATGAAATAATGTTTTTTTTTCTATAATATTCGGAAAACTGAGAAAATTTGTCCCACTCTAGTCTTTACCCACATACGTTAAACAATAACAAGACCGACTTGACTGCCCACACGATGGTGTGGTGACGGACATGCTTGCTCCTAATATCCGCCTGTTCTGCTGCGACACATTCGCGTGTTACGTCACGTGGCAAGAAAATTCGCATTTTCTTTCCCACCCGATGGGTGGAAAACTGGTTTTATCCTTCTGGTCCAAAGATCATATGTTAAAGAAAAAACTGTCCGTCAAAATATGTCGTTTCAGATTTAAATATATATTTCTTCGGTGCTCATACGGTCATTGCAGTGCGTTTCTGACTTCGTTCTGCTCTACTACCCATCCCCGTCGCGAACTCCCCCCAGAGAGACAGGTTCAAATCGTTCAACACTGATGTGGCAGTTCGTCCGAATGCATTATGTAATTTGAGGCACTTGTCTTGTCTGGTGCTGTTTTCCGACAATGGAAAGGGGTTTTGCGCTGACCATAAAATCAATTTTAAATGAATAATTAATCGGGCCATCTTGGGAGGACGTTTTCCGCCAAGAAGCGAGGCAACAGTTGGGTGGATGAAAGGCGATACTGCATTCAAAACGAAGCTGTATAAAATGGTCGAAACGATGACTTGTGGTGCTCATGGAACCAGCCGTGTTAATTTAATCTACTTCCTCCAAGAATTGAAGGATTTTTTTCGGTAACAGCATTATAGCATGAATCATGATTAACTATATCGATAATGCACCGATAAAAAACGGTCAACTTCACAAGATACATATCCATGCAATTGTAAAAGTATTCAATTAACTGAGGAAATACTAATCGTTATAGTTGGAATGTTGAGCCATTGAAGGAGAAGAAGCCTTCGATAGTAATCCGTGTTGTACATCACATTTATGCATGCGCTGTTGTCTTGGCGAACTTTTTCAAATGTAAATGTTGAAAACGTCCAAATAAAGCAAAATGTCTTTAGCTTAATGTCAAGCGCCGGTGAAATCGGTGATATTCAAGTTAAGTAGCACGGATTTTGTAAAACTATTTTTCATTTTGGATGCTGTGGATTGTGGAATAACACTCGAGCAAGTGATGAACAATCAGCCAATGTTTTGGTTGAGACTTTCAAGCTCAACCGTGATAAAAGAGATGCGTTTCCGTAATGCAGTCCACTTTGCTTATGAAGTTGGACAAAGAGATGCACTTAACTCTCATAGCGACATAATGCAAAACCTGGAATCTGGGATCTTTAAAGAGTTAAAAACCAAGAAAAAAGAACCAATCTTAATCCATCAACCCATGTCCGAGTCTTCCATAAGTGCTGGTGACAATCCAAGATTCAGCCGAAGACTGTTAAGTACGGCTGGAGACAAAATTCCGAAGAAGCAATTATCAATGATGTTCGGAACTGGTGGTAGTACCCCCTCTTCATTGTTTGCAATCTTTAGCGTTCCTGCAGCCCAGCCAAAGTTCTGGTTTTATTTATCTCGAATTGCCAGTCATGTTACCGCCGATCTAGTGCCTTAGCAATGAAACGCTTCGGAAGCTTGGAAATATAAGTTGCATGCCTGGTCTCCAAAAGAAGAGACATTAGTACATTATCGTTCGTATTAATCAAAGTTGGGATGAGTATATTTGACACCTAAGCTCCGAAGCTACAGTCGTCGTTTTTCCAGGGAAAATATAGTTATGGAGTAAGCAGAAATCTACCTCAGCCCTGTACC
This sequence comes from Armigeres subalbatus, assembly GCF_024139115.2. NCBI lineage: Eukaryota > Metazoa > Arthropoda > Insecta > Diptera > Culicidae > Armigeres > Armigeres subalbatus. The sequence goes on along the minus strand of NC_085141.1, from coordinate 157,078,167 downwards.
GGGACGCAAGATTTAAGGAAGTCCCTTTCCTCTCACTGCAATTGAGCCTATCTTATCAACGATCTTCAGCCGCCGCGGTCTTGCTTGTGAGTTAGGAAAGACGGTCTTCCGAGTACCTTTTACAGGCAAGTACAGTGCTCATTTTGTAAATTTCTGTGCCTGATGTTTTTATCGCTTCTGGTCATTATTCAACATCTAACCAACAACCTTCTACTCACACGAATGGCTTATTTATAGTTTGCAGCCCTAAGGAATCCACAGGAGTCCACTTTAGAAAGGTCCATGCCAGAACAGGTAGGTATCCAGTTATTTCGAATAAATACTTGGAAGATAAAATACGTCAAGACGCGACAACGGGTAGAAAGAAGAAAACTGGAAGATGTGTCACGAAATCCACTTTCAACAGAGCTTGACACCAAACTATTCAAGGAAAGAAAGGCACTCATACTGTACATTTATGCGCGATTTCCAGCCTGTATGATGAACAAATCGTCCGGAGACATCGATCACGCCAGCCGATCACGACAGCTAATTGAGTCGATCCAGTGATGGGACTTACCAGCTCCATCCAGTCTCTTCCGCCAATCATCAGCTGGTCAGGTCAGAAATCAGCCAATGTTATCGGGAAGCGTAAGCCAGCCATATCATCTAACAACTAGTTTAAGCAGTTAAGCTCTAGTAGATAAGGTAATTTGTTCACAGTATGGGAACAGTATTGCTTTCAACACCTCCACCGATGTGTACGGATTCTGGAATGTGGAAGAAATAGATGTCTGAAGGGAGGTGCTTTCGAGGCAGTTCACAGTCGCCTTTGGGATGGCGGTACACAATTTCTATGATCATCTGAAGGCGACAGGCCAAGTACTACGTCAATCCATCCCGATAATACTCCAAGAACTAGTGGATAAACTTCCCGCGAATCTATAGCTAGACTGGGTCACATTTAAACGGCAGTTCCCAGTGCCCCCCAATCGATATATCTTCTTCTTCTTCTTATTGGCATTACATCCCTACACTGGGACAAAGCCGCCTCTCAACCTACTGTTCATTAAGCACTTCCACAGTTATTAACTGTGAGGTTTCTAAGCCAGGTTACCATTTTTGCATTCGTATATCGTGAGGCTAAGACGTTGATACTTTTATGCCCAGGGAAGTCGAGACAATATCCAATCCGAAAATTGCCTAGACCGGCACCGGGAATCGAACCCAGCCAGCCTCAGCATGGTCTTGCTTTGTAGGCGCGCGTCTTACCGCAGTCGATATATGACGAACTTGATTTCGGCAGCTACCGATGTCACGCTTTCATTGGGTCCTAAGCAAACGCGGCCGAGAGAAGCAGTTAGCTGTTAAAAAGCTGTTTGGTCTGCGGAAAACAGGATCATCGTGTGGACGAATGTAAAGTCTTCCATCTTCTTGGATCCGGATGATGGCTGGAATGCTACTCATAGCAAAAACTTGTGTCGGATCTGCCGGTGCAGACGCTACGCTACAGAGATCCATTCGATCGTTTTGAACACATGCGTAAGTTGCCGATTGTAGACTTCGATGCTAAAGCACGTGGAATACTCGTCGAATCGAATACTCGTCTCACTGCGACCCAACAAGTACAAGAAAGTCGTATGGATGAACCAGTAGGTGCGAAGATCCTTCTGAATGGTCAACCTACGGATCGATACAGAATGGGATCAACTACGTCAGGTGTAACATGCACATGCGGCTGCGGTTCCAACAAGTTTGCACTTTGATCTGGTCAAGCAGTATTTCACGGCTGATTATGTTGGCGTTTCAGTGGATCGCTTCCCCGAATCATACGATGACCGGCGATCGAGGGCTATACTCGCGAGGATGACAAGGATAATTGAAGGTGAATTTGAGACTGGGCTTCTATTATTATTATTATTTATTCAGACTAAGGCCGAAGTGGCCTGTGCGGTATATAAGAGTCTTCTCCATTCGGCTCGGTCCATGGCTACACGTCGCCAACCACGCAGTCTACGGAGGGTCCGCAAGTCATCTTCCACCTGATCACCTTGGACCACCTTGCCCGCTGCGCACCTCGCCTTCTTGTACCCGTCGGATCGTTGTCGAGAACCATTTTCACCGGGTTACTGTCCGACATTCTGGCTACGTGCCCGGCCCATCGCAGTCGTCCGATTTTCGCGGTGTGAACGATGGATGGTTCTCCCAACAGCTGATGCAATTCGTGATTCATTCGCCTCCTCCACGTACCGTCCGCCATCTGCACCCCACCATAGATGGTACGCAGCACTTTCCTTTCGAAAACTCCAAGTGCGCGTTGGTCTTCCACAAGCATCGTCCAGGTCTCGTGTCCGTAGAGGACTACCGGTCTAATTAGCGTTTTGTAGATTGTCAGTTTGGTACGGCGGCGAACTCTATTCGATCGGAGCGTCTTGCGGAGTCCAAAGTGCATCTCCGAATTTCTCTGCTGGTGTCATTTTCGGCAGTCACCAGTGAGCCCAAGTACACAAATTCTTCTACCACCTCGATTTCGTCACCACCGATGCAAACTCGCGGTGGGTGGCTCACATTGTCTTCTCTTGAACCTCTTCCTATCATGTACTTCGTCTTCGACGTGTTGATGACTAGTCCGATCCGCTTAGCTTCCCTCTTCAGTCTGATGTAGGCTTCCTCCATCTTCTCAAAGTTACGTGCCATAATATCTATGTCGTCGGCGAAACCAAATAGCTGGACGGACTTATTGAAAATTGTACCACTCGTGTTAATCCCTGCTCTTCGTATTACACCTTCCAAAGCGATGTTGAATAGCAAACACGAAAGACCATCACCTTGCCGTAACCCTCTGCGGGTTTCGAAGGGACTCGAGAATGCCCCTGAAACTCGAACTACGCACATCACCCGATCCATCGTCGCTTTGATCAACCGTGTCAGTTTATCCGGAAAACCGTGTTCGTGCATTGGCTGCCATAGCTGGTCCCGATCGATTGTATCATATGCGGCTTTGAAGTCGATGAATAGATGATGTGTGGGCACGTTGTATTCGCGGCATTTCTGCAGTACTTGGCGAATGGCAAACACCTGGTCCGTGGTGGAGTGTTCGCCCATAAAACCCGCTTGGTACTGCCCCACGAACTCCCTTGCAGTTGGTGCTAGTCGACGGCATAAAATTTGGGAGAGTACCTTGTAGGCGGCGTTCAGCAATGTGATTGCGCGGTAGTTGCTACAATCCAGCTTATCGCCCTTTTTGACACGACACCTTCCATCCACTCCTGCGGCAAAACTTCCTCCTCCCAAATCTTGGCAATGACCCAGTGCAGCGCTCTAGCCAGTGCCTCACCACCGTGTTTAAATAGCTCTCCTGGTAGTTGGTCAACCCCAGGGGCTTTGTTGTTCTTGAGCCGGCCAATCTCCTCCTGGATTTTCTGGAGATCCGGAGCCGGTAGAATTATGTCCTGCGCGCGTTCTCCCAGGTCCATCACCATACCGCCATCTTCGTCTGCCACATCGCCATTCAGGTGTTCTTCGTAGTGCTGCCGCCACCTTTGGATCACCTCACGCTCGTTCGTAAGAAGGTTCCGTTTATGTCCTTACATATCAGGCTGTGGCACGTGGCCCTTGCGTGAACGGTTTAACTTCTCATAGAACTTTCGTGTGTTATTAGCGCGGTACGGTTGCTCCGTTTCTTCACGGTCTCGATCTTCCTGCTGGCGCTTTTCCTCCGGAAAATCGAGTTTTGTCTGTTCCGCGCCTGTTTATATCGTGCCTCGTTCGCCCTCGTGCGGTGTTGCAGCAATCTCGCCCATGCTGCATTCTTCTCTTCCACTAACTGCTCACATTCGCCGTCATACCAGTCGTTTCTCTGATCCGGGGCACCGTGCCAAGTGCAGCGGTTGCGGTGCTACCAATGGCGGATCGAATATCTCTCCAGCCATCTTCAAGAGATGCTGCGCCTAGCTGCTCTTCCGTTGGAAGTGCCACTTCCAGCTGCTGCGCGTATTCTTGGGCTAGTCTACCGTCTTGTAGCCGCCCAATGTTAAGCCGCGGCGTCCGACTTCGACGCGTGTTGTACACCGTCGAGAGTTTTGAGCGCAGGCATACTGCAACGAGGTAGTGGTCGGATTCAATATTCGCACTGCGGTAAGTGCGGACGTTCGTGATGTCGGAGAAGAATTTACCGTCGATTAGAACGTGGTCGATTTGGTTTTCCGTTTCTTGGTTAGGTGATCTCCATGTGGCCTTGTGGATATTTTTGCGGGAAAGAAGGTGCTTCGGACTACCATTCCGCGGGAGGCTGCAAAGTTTATGCATCGTTGGCCGTTGTCATTCGATACGGTGTGCAGACTATCCGGTCCGATGACCGGTCTATACATTTCCCCCCTTCCTACCTGTGCGTTCATGTCGCCGATGACGATTTTGACGTCCCGCAGTGGGCATCCATCGTATGTCTGCTCCAGCTGTGCGTAGAACGCTTCTTTCTCGTCGTCGGGTCTCTCTTCGTGTGGGCAGTGCACGTTGATGATGCTATAGTTGAAGAAACGACCTTTAATCCTCAGCTTGCACATCCTTGTGTTGATTGGCTGCCACCCAATCACGCGTTGGCGCATCTTACCCAGCACTATGAAGCCGGTTCCCAGCTCGTTGGTGGTGCCACAGCTTTGGTAGAAGGTAGCCGCTCGATGCCCGCTTTTCCACACCTTCTGTCCTGTCCAGCAAATCTCCTGCAGCGCCACGACGTCGAAGTTGCGGGGATGTAATTCATCGTAGATCATCCTGTCGCAACCTGCGCAACCTAGCGACTTGCAATTCCATGTTCCAAGCTTCCAATCGTGATCCTGTATTCGTCGCCTAGGTCTTTGCCGATTATATCGAGTCGCATTATCTCTTATATTGTTCGTCATGATTGGTTTTGTAGGCGGCTTATTGGGCCTGCGCAAACCTCCGGTCTCGTCGGAGGGCCGTCGTGTCAGGGCTGTTTAGCGTCCCACCTAACACCAGGACTTGGGCTTGTGCGCTTTGAGCGGCACACGGTCGCTTTGGTGGAGCCTACTTGCGGATACATGCAGCTTTTTATAGAGGTTTAACAGGGCCCACTGTCAAACCCCACCACATCCTAGGCAAGCCCCACAACTCGCAGATGGCCTGGGGAGGGATCGTCAAGCCCTTGGACATAGTCCCTGCTGCCCTGAACTGGGCTTCTATGGTGCTACAATAACGAAGAATTCTCCAAAAATTACACCATGTCGGAGTGATGGCTACGAGAAGCGTTTCGACGCGGTTCTTACGATGTTCGAGAGTGTCAAAAAGTGCAATACTAGCAGAAGACATCCATAAACCTACGGTCGAGGAGTTTGCCGCAGTTGATCCACGAAGGATGTGGTACCTCCCGATCGGCCTACTCCAGGGCTGTTATCCAAGAGAGAAAGAAACCCATGGAGCGCTCGTTGGAAGGAAAGTTGGCACCTCTAAATACGCTCTCCATTCTGAGATTTGAGCTGCAGGCGCTGATAGGCTGTTGATGAAAACGCTATGCATCAGTCACATTCTGCCGATTTCGCAACGAGTGCTCTGGGCCGACTCGAAAATATCCTTTCTTGGATCAATTCCAATCACCGAAGACAATTAATTGTCAATCAAGAGAGTCGAAATGAGCTTAAAATGAATTGTGTTGTTTAGCAAAGAAAAATATGAGGTTTTATATAGTAACATAAAGAGCATGCTTTGCTGATCTCCAACATATTTTTATTTTGTTTGTAAACCTTTTATTAACATTTTTATACAGCAAACAATAAGCCATTTCAATCGATGGAATGACACTAAGATTCATAGAATGACAGTTGGCCCATGCAGAATAAGAACAAATTTTTAGTCCCATATAAATTTAAAATGCAAATTAAAAATAGTTCCGGGGCTCCAAAAATTCTGAAAAATTGGGGTTGGGCTCAGGGTTTTATGCAGATTCAGAATATGCCAAAACATACATACCCCTAAACATCCCAATTCGAGATGTTCATCAACGCGACCACCAAGTAGCCGTTTAACCCACTATCCGCTTCTCACATGGGCGGATCGTAGAAGAGGCTCGTCAGGTCAATCAAAGCAGCCTTTTTCGCCCGACCGACCAAGCTGTTAAGTCGATGCACCGATGCGCAGCGGATGACTGCGCGGACGAATTCTTTAACTGAGGGTAACGCAGAATCAACGGAAGCGCTAGACATGGTCGGGGATCCCGAGCAGACGAAAATAGCTCAATAATGGCAAATCGGGATTTGATAGCAAAAAGGAAATATGGACTTGATTATATGAGAAAAAAATTTCAGACGAGAAGAAATGATGGATATCACGAGCTATTAGTTTGTTCTTAACCATAATTTGTCTTAAAACAAAACGGCTGAAGATAGATCCTTATTCGTTGAATTCGCCTAATGGGAAGCCATGCAGGAAGCATAACGCAAGAATTGTTTTGTTATTCGAGCGGAAATACTGTGGAAGTACGTAAATACTGTGCGGAATTTGTTTGACTTTCACGCAATAAAACGCGACTAACAGCAATAATTAGGATACATTTTTATTCAATAAGCAAATCGGCCCCGTAGTGTCAATCACGGAGTAGCAACCATTGATATGTTCAGTCAGTCTAAGCTAAGCTAAGCTAATAAGCAAATAGGCTCCGTAGAGTTTCATATAACACAAATATGATTCAAAAAAATGCAATAGAAAAAAAATCAAACGCATTTAAATTTTTTTTATTATGTTCATGGCTTCTGCCCGGGATGCTTGGCGGCGCACCAACACTACTGCTACCCGATAGCGCATCGCTGTCAATACTGGCTGTCTAGCGTTGACAGATGGGTCTTATTCCTGCAAAGCTATCTTTTCTCAAACCAGTATCTTCGTGCTACAAAAAGGTACAAAAAGATACTTCCCAACTGGCACTTTAACGTTTCCATCGAGCTGAAACTGGGCACGCATCTGTAGCTAGTCCAAAATAAGGCCCCTTTCCGCTCAGCGCATTCGAGCCCCCGATCTCAGCGACCAGCAAGTCATGCGTCTGAGGTGGAAATGGGGTCTTCCGAATTCAGGCAAATATCATGTTATTCCGAGCATTCCGTATTCTTATTTCTGAATCTATTGCCGTTTCTCGCAACCGATACCAACTGGACACCGAAACGCACAAGCGGTTTCGTTGAGATTCCAATGCGATACCTTTAGTCCTCTATGGTTTTGCCTTACTTTCAACCTTGCTAGCAGAGCACTCAGCCAAAGCATTTATAGCTATCATATGAAAAGTGGGGAATGAGTACAAACATCACCTACATCTTATTCATGGACGATTTGAAGCTGTTTTTGGTATTTGTGAAGAAGCTGCTCCAATCACTGAGGCTAGTAACGATATTCAGCAACGACAGACGGATGGAGTTTGGAATCGATAGTTGTTGGCCCACACATCTACGCTAGGTTCGACTGCAGGATTCCGCATTTTCAGTGTTAACTGACAGAATGAGATTCGAAACATGGTTAAAGTCCAAACGTACAAATTCCTAGGTTTCCTGCAACTGAAGAGAGAATGCGCCACACGATGATCAACAAAGTATGTACATACTGCAAAAAAAGTTCCTGCATCGTGTCAACGGTACATATTTTGAAAGCTTCATGTCGGCCGACCACAAGGTGAAGGTGATGAACACGTTTGTTGTCCCCTTGTTGACTTATAGTTTCGGGGTGGGGAAGTCACCGAGACTGTCTTGAAGGCGAATGAGATTCACAGAGCCTAATCCACTTTGGCATTCGGATTGCCCGGGGGAAAATTTCCAGTACTTTTACCGAGGAAGTGCTAAAGCTCTATAATAATAATAAGGCAGAACACCGGATAGGATTCAACAACATGGTGGATGGCCAGGGAAAAGTTAGTATAGCAAACGGTGGAAGCCGATCTGCAAAGCATTTGGGAAAACTGGAGGGACATCGCCCCAGATCGACGAATACGGGTCTCTACAATGTGCCTAGGTAGATATCGTACTATGAGTGTGTTACTATTCGGGTTGTTTCATCTTATGGCTCCTACGAACATGAGATATTCATCCTACTAAAAACGAAGAAAAATAGAATAATGCATTTTTTGTAATTTTTCTCCGCAGTTATCCCTCAGGAGTTTGATGTGACAATTCTAAACGTTTATATAGCAAACAAGACAAGAGAACATTTCCGTAAATTTGTTACCGCATAAAGGAAAATGTAATAGTTTTCTACATTATCTCAAATTAATGAATAATCTGCTAAATAACATAACTTCATTTCATTTTATTTTATTTCACAAACGTTATTTACAATCTGAGAAACGCATTTTAAATGTTCATAATAAATAGCATTTCCTGCAACATAACAATCAATTGCAGAAAAAATTGGGAATTTTCTCCAATTTCATAATTTTGCACGGAATCCTTGAGCACGACGAATGGAGTACAATCACTCAAAGGAACGTCTCTACATACTAACAGTTTTTCCACTCTAAATAATTACACAACACGTCTGCCTCCGTCTGACAATCGATATCTGCATTTGGGGGGCACGAGTCCTATATTAGCTAAGAGGCTTGCTTCCCTCCCTATTCTCACGGTGCATATGCAATATCAACCCGACTAATCTAAGCGAAGGTATCTCTACATCCTACCAAGCAGTTGGCAAAGAAGCGACTCGTGCCGGCTTTGCTGGCTATGTTTAGGTACCATTTCGATTGCTATCGCTAAGGGTGTTGTAATGAAGATCATCAGATGGGCAGGATGGGACTAAAAGCTATACGTAATAGGATGATGAGGGAAGGGCAGTGTAGTGACATATTGATGACGGTCTGGTAAGATCTAAGTATAAATCCGATCGGATTCTGGGGCAGGTGATAATCGTACAATGTTTATCAAGTGGAAGTTCTGAAATCGTTTACCTTCATGTTGTTTTCGACGAGGAACTCGGAAGAGCACAGGACGTACACGAAATAGGCCCGGATCAGCTCAAAGGTCGTTTTACTCTTGAATGCCGCCCTCGGATCATTGAAGCCAACGTCCAGCGGGTCCCGCTGGGGTGAGCTGGGATTGTTCTGCTGCTGTTGTTGCTGTTGCTTGGCGACATTGACCCGGTCTGATGTGGCAGCTGCCGTAACCGATCGGAACCTACGCTGATGAAGTTGTCCTCCGGCCAAGACCTGACTGAGATAGCTCAATGAAGCCTGATATTGCTCGACACTTAACGCATCACTAAATAGGATACCACGTTGCGATCCGGAAATCGGAACACTTCCGGAACTGGCCACCGATGACGTGGAAGAAACTTTTCGCGAAACCAAACTATTGCAACGAGCGACCGAACGCAGAAACGCCATTACACAGTGCACCGATTATCTACCGCCGACCGTACGGAAAAGAGGTCCTGCTGTCTCACTGCTTCAAACGTTCGTTTTCAACGGGAAGAGGCTTCTCAGAGTTAGCGACCGACCGAGGAGACAACGGATCGAGGGGGGAAGTGGCTGGGATACTCTGTTCGTTCAAGCCAAAGGGCCAACACCAATACTATCGCACGATTCCGAAGACCTTCTCTTCCTTGTTCCCCACGCGCACGGACTCCGGGCCGACCGACTCCTGGCAACTGCTGTCTTCTTTTGGCACACGCGACCCGAGAACTATTCTTCACCGCATTACACAACGAAAATTCAGTGAAATTACGTAAACACTTTTTCCTCCGGCCGCACTAAAATGACCACTTTTGGAACCGCCGGTGACCGCTCACGACCCCGAAAACCACGATTATCTTACTCCAGAGGCAACTTTCACTCCAGAGATCAGAAAATATAATGCGTAAAAATATGACAACCCCCTTTTATTCCTTTGACAGAAGCACAACGCTAATTGACACCGATAAAATTTCGGATTTTCCGCAGTCTTCAGAAGCTGATAAAGCTTCACGATTGTCGGCGGACTGTGCTGGACGAGAGGAATTTGACAGCGTTTTCCAACAACTTCCAGACGCCGAATGAAATTGTGAATTTTCACCACTTTTTCACTTTTCTATACTGAACAAACACAGAAACTGGCACAGGACACCTCGGGAAAAACGTTCCGCACGCGACCGCGAATCAACAGACAATGAGCGAGAGCGAGGTTTTCATTCGGTTTTAGTCACTCCTCGTGTCAGTCGTGCAGTCGCCGTCGCGACGCCGCAGTGAGTGATTGATCGTGTGAGAACGGGTCTCATGCGGCATCAGCACGCAGTAATCAAATTACACAGCTTTGGATGAAGAAGTGCTCACCGGACGCACAGTGGCATAAGCAGGGAGTATAGTAGTTTGTGCAACTAGTTGCAAAAAGATGATTTTTTCAGCACGAGTTGTACGTTTATCCCACGAGGCTTGCCGAGTTAGATAACAGACAGACAGACGAGTAGAGCAAATGTCTGTCTGTCCGTGTGTAAGTATGTGTGTATGTATGTGTGTTAGGGTGGCTCAAATTAGTATGGGAAAAACTTTTTTCATTTTTTTTATGGGCCGCCCTCTTATTCGGTTCTATTTGATGCCCTGATGCTCTGGACAAAATTTCAGCCAAATCGGTCAACGTTTGGGCAGTGCTAAACTCGTTGGAAGTTTATATGCAAAAATGTATGCAGAAACATCCCAAAACAGTGAATTGTACTTGGACGGCACAACTTACGATGAAGACCTATGATACTCACTCAGATCTTGAAGAATTTAATACAGAATGCTATGCAGAAAACCGCGAGAAGATTAGAGTTTGCCCAGCTAAGTTATTAGCATTTCTCTGAAGTGGGGTTTGAGCTAATTTCGTTTCTTTTACCTTTGAAAGAAATAAATTCACCCTACAACACTCCAGTAAAATGCTAATGTCTTTGCCTAAAAAACTCGAATTTTCTCGCGGTTTTCAGCATAACATTCTGTATTTAATTCTACAAGATCTGAATGAGTATCATGGTTCTTTATCGTAAATTGTACCGTCTAACTGCAAATCACTGTTTTTGGATATTTCTGCATACATTTTCCATATAAACTTCCAACGAGTTTAGCACTGCCCGAACGTTGACCGATTTGGCTGAAATTTTGTCCAGAGCATCAGGGCATCAAATAGAACCGAATAAGAGGGCGGCCCATCAAAAAATTTGAAAAAGTGTTTTTTGAGCCACCCTAATGTGTGTGCACAAAAACTAAGAAAAATGTTGTTTTTTGCAAATTGATATTATATCACATTCAAGTAATTATCTTAAAGATAAATTGTCTAGCTCAAACCTTTGTAGGGGTATGTGGCGGGACCATCATCATCATCATAGGATCAGGCTTGAGCATCTCGGCTGATATGCGATCGACCCATAGGGCTTTATTCGATTTCATGCTTTGGATGGCTGTTTGAATCTCTAGCAGTGATGGAGCTTCGGTATTGACGCGGGTTATACGTCGGCTGGCACTTGAAAAAGTTGTTCGTAGTGCTCGAACCCCACCACATCCTAGGCGGACCCCACAGGACGCACCCTTTCACTCTATCTGATGTCAGAAGGACACCAGTGCCTATGTAGCTTGGACTGGAACCGAGAATTACCCAACACAGCTCGATGCCCTTGCACTTTGGAATACTCTTGACGACTGACAGCAGTAAAGGCTGTACCTTACATGCACAGGGTGTACAAGAGCTTTCCTATAGACTGATCCACGGTGTACTTAGACTAATTCATACCACACATCTTCCCTCTTCTCTCATAATCAGTGCTTAAAACTAAATCGATCGCAAACATGATGTCTCCTGACTCCCCCGGCATCAAGGGTGGTTCACCAGTTCCGGTGAAGGAACCTTCCGCACTGATGGTGCCCCGACTACCGCCGGCAATCGCATTGCGCCGACTTCGTCTTCGGGTTGAAGAGGTGGTCCGACAGTTCCGGTGGTGGATGACGTCCGCACTACCGGTGCCCTACATACCGGAAGCACTTCCTTCTTCTTTCTTCGGCAGGTTGGCAAACCTCGGACAAAATGGCGATGACGCATGTCCACATCGGTGCAAATATTGCCCAAAACAACCGTGTCCGGACAGGAACTGTGTAAGGTAAAAGTTCATCTCACCATACCTCCTACTCACCCACGTTGACACATTGGGGATGAGCCGATGGGCCCACCTTCCATTATCCGCATTGTCCCACACCTGCTGCCACTTCAACATAGTGTCCCAGTCTCATCGGTACATTGCTCTAAATATAATATCTGAGGCTGGAGAGTGAAAACTCTCCAAAATGTCACGTGTCATTTGACATAATGTCATTTGAATGACATTTTGCCTCCCACGCCCCAGATTACAAACTAACAGCAATGTCTTGTTAGACGAATTTGTAGGTTGGGTTGGTTGAGATAGGTAAAATTTTGTCGAAGTTCAAATCAGCATAACTTTGCGTAGAATGGTGCGATTTCGATGAAACCGGGACCTTCGGACGCGGAAACTCTTCTAGTATACTGTCCCCAAAACCTCAGATTGGCCCTTGGCCACCGGAAATGTTTCGGGTTTTCTGAGAATATGTTCAAAATGCATTTTTCTTCTGCTTGTCGTTTTATCTGACGTTTACTGCCATCATGTTTTACACTTTCCCTGGAAACTAGAACTAATATGCTGACCAATGCTGGCTGCAGATCAAAAATCCGTTAGGTAAACGCAAAGAAATTGCCATTTTCGTAAAATCGATACGAGATTGGCCATACACCCTGAATAAATGTCACTTTCGCAGAACACCCGGAACCTATTACAAAATGGCCAGAGAGTGTTACAGTCCTCAAAATGTATCTTTAATAAAGATCCTATATTCATCGTCTTGGGAAAACATGAATTTTGACACCCATATACCCATGGTTCCAAACGGTGCCAAAGCCGGCTCCTCCTGGAAGGCCCTTGGAACCTGCTATAAGGGTGGGAGTGGACACTATCATTCTGGAAATGTTTCTGTAATCATCGTCTCGCAAAGCCATAAAGATACATACAGCGATTCCACGGGAAAAGAATAGAGTTAAAAAAAAGTTGTCCAATTTTGCTCAAAATCGCTTGGTATGTTCTTCATTGAAAATAATTAGACCCGTATTTTTTTTTTTTTTTTATTAGAGTGATATAAGGTCACCAGAAAAATCGCTATTTTTCGAAATTTTTTATTCAAAAATAATCATAACTTTTGAACCACTGGATCGATGAGCAATGTTTTTTTATGGATAGAAAGCTTATTACTTCTAGTTCTTACTAAAAATTTTGGTTTGGTGTATTGGTGTACTCAAATTTGCTAAAATGGTCAAAATATTCGTTTTTTATGATTTTTGAAATGTTGGACCACAACGACTATATATTTTATATTTTTTATGAAAATTCAAACATTTTTACATAACATATCAAAATTTAGAAATGTTCATCGAGCCGTTTTTGAGTTACATTTTTTTGAAAATTTTAAGTTTTCTACCCATACACACATGGAATGAACGTTATTCTCCACTATTTCAAATAGCTCAAATTAAATCAAAAGTATGAACATGTTATTCAAGAGTGTTTGTTTGGTCTCGTTTATTAGAAGAATTTACGAATCGCAATAGTTGAAAATAATTCAATCGGAATAGTCTGGTGTTGTTATTGATGACTTCAATCTCCAAAATCGGCAAAGCAATATGTCGTTTTTCAAAAAGGTTGGTTTTCAGCGATCCATACAATAGGTTACCTGCTTTGTTTATATGTTTTCAATATTTTGATGCAGATAATTCATTGTATTTTCTTTTTTGATTATGATTCATCTGTCTCCTTTTCCTTGTTCACTCTACCTAAATGATACCCAAAGGGACTATTTAAAGTGGTCTATAAGTGGTCTATAAGATAAAGTATATGTCAGTCAAGAAAATCAGTGAAATTGTCCAGTTGCCTTACTGAAGAAACGTTTAATACAATGAAGCACGAATGCTCAAATTGCCATGTTTGGAGTAATTGTTACAGGAAACTTACTCCTAAACTGTATTATTATGCAGCGGAAAGGAGAATAAAATTGGATAAAGCTGTTCCTACATTTGTAATACCTGCTATTGCCGACTTTATCGCATTATCAAGAAAGGAAACGAGCCAGCAGCTCCAAGTGCAGTTAATATACCTAGAATGTGAAAATCAAGAACTCACCGTTTCTGAACCATCGAAACTTGATGATCTCGCCGTTGCCGGACCATCAGGCACCAATAATTTCGCCGTGGCGGGACCATCTAGAGTGAACAATTTCGCCGCACCAGCAAACATCAATAATGGTGGTTTTTCGACATAATCGATCCCAATGCCGCTGGATCATCGGAAATTGACGCTGTTCCTAGTGTTGTTAATACAATGAAGCACGAATGCTCAAATTGCCATGTTTGGAGTAATTGTTACAGGAAACTTACTCCTAAACTGTATTATTATGCAGCGGAAAGGAGAATAAAATTGGATCAAAGCTGTTCCTACATTTGTAATACCTGCTATTGCCGACTTTATCGCATTATCAAGAAAGGAAACGAGCCAGCAGCTCCAAGTGCAGTTAATATACCTAGAATGTGAAAATCAAGAACTCACCGTTTCTGAACCATCGAAACTTGATGATCTCGCCGTTGCCGGACCATCAGGCACCAATAATTTCGCCGTGGCGGGACCATCTAGAGTGAACAATTTCGCCGCACCAGCAAACATCAATAATGGTGGTTTCGACATAATCGATCCCAATGCCGCTGGATCATCGGAAATTGACGCTGTTCCTAGTGTTGGTAAGTAGAATAATCTCTTCTTTTTGTTCATTCAGACATCATGATTTGCTACGTTATACTTGTTGTACTCGATTATTCGAAATTGAAAAAACATCAGTTCCGTATAATCTTACCTAATCCGACCTAGTAGCTCAATTTGTAGAGCAGTTGCCTATCATGCAACAAAATAGAATAATCGAATACAATATGTATTACATTATATGAAGAAAAATGCTCATAACTAATAGTTATTTTTCCATCTTTTCAATCTTTGTTTTCTTTGGAATCAACGAGTGCTGAATCAATTGGTAGCGCTGGTGCCCAGAAACCCGGAGACGGTCAGGAAATTCTTCAACAAATGAAGGCAAAATTTGATGAAATATCTGACAGAAACGATCGATATAGGATTCTAACTTCCCTTCCCAAATCCTGGACTGCATACAAAATGATGCAAGAATTCGGTGTTTCGCAACGAACTGCTCAACGTGCAAAGAAATTACAGATTGAAAAAGGTTTTATGAGCACACCGGAGACCAGAGTAAATATGTTGTCTTTGAGCGATGATACTCTAACTGTAGTTAGGGACTTTTATAATAGTGACGAGATAAGCAGAGCATGTCCTGGGAAAAGGGATTTCGTTATTGAAAATATGGCAGGAGAAAAAGTGCATGTACAGCGCAGGTTACTTTTATGTAACCTTCGTGAAATTTATTCAATTTTCAAAGAGCAATATTTTACTTTTAAAATTGGATTTTCAATGTTTTCCAGCAGCCGCCCAAAAATTGTATTCTAGCTGGTTCAAGTGGAACGCATACTGTCTGCGTATGCATTTATCATCAGAATGTTAAATTAATGTTTAAAACCCTTAAGGACAAGAAACTTATTCATAACCATTTAAAAACGTATCATGACTTGTTTTTTAAAATACTTTGTGAAAATCCTACAGAGAAATGTTGGTTGAAAACCTGTGATCATTGCCCGGGTACTGGAGAATGATGAATTAAAGTTTACAAGCTTCATAGCAATCGCAGAATTTACTAAACATAACCATGTTGCCGTTCGGCTGTTTATAACAAATTGTGTGAATTTCATTAAAAAAAAGCTACCTTACCTGAAAAATATCCATTTCCAGTCCATATCCAGTCAATACAAAAATAAGATGACTGCTTTCAATTTGTGCCACATGTACAAAGACTTCGGTCTTAAAGCAGAGTGGAACTTTTTTGCCACTTGCCATGGAAAAGGGCCTTGTGACGCTTTAGGAGGTGTTCTAAAGCGAAACGCTTCAAAAGCAAGTTTACAAGGCCATCATAATACAACTGCATACGAACTTTACTCTTGGACTGTTTCTAAAGTAGATTCCAAAATATATTACGAGTTTTTCTCGGAAAAAGATCACAATGCAATGGAAGAGAAAATAAAGAACCGTTATACTCGTGTAAAACAAATCTCTGGGACACAATCGTTTCATTACTTTAAGCCACAAAATGAAAATTACATTATCGTGAAACGGTTTTCGTTTTCAGATGAAGAAAAGTGTGTTAAATTGTAAGAATTTTGCTATGTAATATTTTTTTGATGAATTATGAAAAATAAAAATAATCAAATTAAATGCTGAGTTTTAATTGAAGGTAATCAGAGAAAACCATTGCTTGTAGTCTAAAGCTTTGAGATTTGAGCTACCATTCCTCAATATAGCAGAGCCAAGATTCTCTCAGACAGCGCTGGTTGCCAAATTTTTAATAATACCAATGGAAAGCATTCATTACACAAAGAATTTCAACGTAGATTTCATTGGTCGGAAAAAATGTGTTTTTTGGACTTCAAAATTGATTTTTTAACTTCACTAAATATAAAAAAAATTCTACACGCTAAAAAAAATATATTCTAGTTTCAGTTCGGTTCACTCAAAATGACCCTTTTGTGGAATAATTCAAAATAGTTAAGTTTACTCAGTCGTGGTTTACGCTACCACTCAAATTCGGCATGAGTGCCTCTGCAACCATTATGAGCACTCATGCTGAATTAGGACGCTAACGGACCATTGTGGTTCCAGTTAAAGCGTAAACCATGGTTGAGTAAACCCTAGCAATGTTGGTCTCTGCTTTTAAACAATTTGAGGGTGATTTATAGTTCTTACATTTAATGGGGTCAGAATTGGACAAGCCTCCCCTACTTTTGATAGGTACATTACTTCACAAATAAAACTAGATTTGTAAACATGGTTATCATGAATTTATTAGGAATAAGTTTGATAACTTCAACAGAATGATTCCCGCAGTTATTTTGAAGTGATGGAAAATTATGCTCATTCCATGTGTGTATGTTCAGAAAACTTGAAATTTTCAAAAAATGTAACACAAAAACGGCTCGATGAACATTTCTAATTTTTTGATATGTTATCAAAAAATGTTTGAATTTTCATAAAAAAATATAAAAATATATAGTCGTTGTGGTCCAACATTTAAAAAATAATAAAAAACGAATATTTTGGCCATTTTAGCAAATTTGAGTACACCAATACACCAAAGCAATATTCTTAAACTAGAAGTAATAAGCTTTCTATCCATAAAAAAAACATTGCAAATCGATACAGTGGTTCAAAAGTTATGATTTTTTTAAAATAAAAAATTTCGAAAAATAGCGATTTTTCTGGTAACCCTATATCGAACATGGTCACCCTAATAAAAAAATAAAAAAATACGGGTCTAATTATTTTCGATGAAGAACATACCAAGCGATTTTGAGCAAAATTTGACAACTTTTTTTTCAACTCTATTCTTTTCCCGTGGAATCGCTGTATGTACAAAAAAAAATGAGGGACACACTTTTTGTACTTAGCCATATCCGATTTGCTTGCAACAGGGTGCATTCGACGCGGAATCCAGCCTAATTTTTCGCTATCTAATATTTCGCCAGCCTATTATTTCTCGTAACATTTTAAAATACACGAGAAGTTCACCATCAGCGCTAGGTGGATTATTCTATTTTTCTTTAATATCAATAGGAAAAGTGAAATTTTTATCACACTTCCATTGGTAATATTTTTATAGGTCTACCAGTATTGCTCTACCAACTGCTCAGCAACTATTACAAATTTGCTAAGTATTTTTTGACAGTTCGCTATCATGAATACCGAAAGATCGGTAATTGAATTCGATTATCGAGGTGACTACCGAGAAAACGGTAATTCATTTACTGAGCCCGCCAAATAGAATTAAGTGTGCAGTCGTAGAGCATAGCGTACAAATCGTTTTTGAATTCGTTTCAGCCTGCCAATCCAGTTTGTTTTGAATGGATACCACACAACTGACGAGGATTCCAAGATCGACCAAACTAGCGAGAAGCAGAGTGTTTTTAGACAGCTAATATATGTAAAATCTTGTGTTGTTCTCATCATGAACGTCAGCTAATGATTTGAACAATCGACAGTCTGGACACCCAAATCACTTACTAATAAGGCAATTTTTTTTAAATATATGTTAACTAATAATAAATAAACTAATAAATTTATTAACTAAAATTATTTTTTTTATTTATCATCAGACTAAGGCCGGAGTGGCCTGTGCTGCACATAAAAGACTTCTCCATTCAGCTCGGTTCAAGGCTGCACTTCGCCAACCACGCAGTCTGCGGAGGGTCCGCAAGTCGTCCTCCACCTGATCGATCCACCTTGCCCGCTGTGCACCTCGCCTTCTTGTTCCCGTCGGATCGCTGTCGAGAACCATTTTCACCGGATTACTGTCCGACATTCTGGCTACGTGCCCGGCCCACCGCAGTCTTCCGATTTTCGCGGTGTGAACGATGGATGGTTCTCCCAACAGCTGATGCAACTCGTGGTTCATTCGCCTCCTCCACGTACCGTCCGCCATCTGCACCCCACCATAGATGGTACGCAACACTTTCCTTTCGAAAACTCCCAGTGCGCGTTGGTCCTCCACGAGCATCGTCCAGGTCTCGTGTCCGTAGAGAACTACCGGTCTTATAAGCGTTTTGTAGATTGTCAGTTTGGTACGGCGGCGAACTCTATTTGATCGGGGCGTTTTGCGTAGTCAAAGTATGTACGATTTCCAGCCACTATGCGTCTCCGAATTTCTCTGCTGGTATCATTTTCGGCGGTCACCAGTGAGCCCAAGTACACGAATTCTTCAACCACCTCGATTTCGTCACCACCGATAGAAACTCGTGGTGGGTGGCTCACATTGACCTCTCTTGAGCCTCTTCCTATCATGTACTTCGTCTTCGACGTGTGACTAGTCCAATCCGTTTAGCTTCGCTTTTCAGTCTGATGTAGGCTTCCTCCATCCTCTCAAAGTCACGTGCCATGATATTAATGTCGTCGGCGAAACCAAATAACTGGACAGACTTCGTAAAAATCGTACCACTAGTGTCATTCCCCGCCCTTCGCATTACTCCCTCCAAAGCGATGTTGAGTAGCAGACACGAAAGACCATCACCTTGCCGTAAACCTCTACGCGTTTCGAAGGGACTCGAGAATGTCCCTGAAACTCGAACTACGCACATCACCCGATCCATCGTCGCCTTGATCAACCGTATCAGTTTATCCGGAAATCCGTTTTCGTGCATTAGCTGCCATAGCTGGTCCCGATCGATTGTATCATATGCGGCTTTGAAGTCGATAAATAGATGATGTGTGGGCACGTTGTATTCGCGGCATTTCTGCAATACCTGACGTATGGCGAACACCTGGTCTGTGGTAGAGCGTTCACCCATAAATCCCGCCTGGTACTGCCCCACGAACTCTCTTGCAATTGGTGTTAGTCGACGGCATAAAATTTGGGAGAGTACCTTGTAGGCGGCGTTCAGCAATGTGATTGGGCGGTAGTTGCTACAATCCAGCTTATCGCCCTTTTGTAGATGGGACACACGACACCTTCCATCCACTCCTGCGGCAGAACCTCATCCTCCCAAACCTTGGTAATCACCCAGTGCAGCGCTCTAGCCAGTGCTTCACCACCGTGTTTAAACTAAAATTATATTGTTTTTATTTTACCGAAAATGTGGCTTGCACTATTAATGGGTAAACTGTTCTTCTAGTGGAGGTAAAATTTAGTTTTGATTCCCATAGTGGTGCTATATCTATCACATTTGTATGGGATCCACCACTAATTGGTACAAAAACTATACTATACTAGCTGTAATCGCATAATTGCCCCATATGAATAGGAAACCCAGAATAGAAGAAGAAGAATAGGAAACCTAGCAAAGATGGGACAACTATGCGATTGCAGGCAGTATAGTAATTCAAGGATTACCTTCAACAAAAATCTTCGTAATACGGAAAATCTCTTCATATAGTAATTCAAGCATTACCATCAACAAAAATCTTCGTAATACGGAAAATCTCTTCAAAAATCCATCGCCTCTATTATGGGTACTATCTCCACTAAGGATAAGATTACCCTACCTAAGGATAAGGTAACTGGCTACTACCATTGAATTAAGGTGGTTATACAACAAAGCCACAAATCGGCCATCTTGAAAACCACGTGCTTTTTCTATTGATTTTTCAAGAGCACGAATTGAGAGAACCACAAAGCCCATGGTGATGAAACATCCGTAGATCGTTTGCCTACTTATGCTAAACAATCGACTTTAATTTCAGCGTTGTACGAAAATTATTACGTTAGATTTGAACTTTTGATGATAGGAGTAGAAACCGTGTGGTGAATTTGAATTTCACCACTTGGCTTGATGGTCCAATGCACCGAATGAACACAATGACGTTTGAGACGGGCGCTGTTTACTAAAAATGAACACTTACATGAACTCGATGAATGAAAAAGTATTCATTCTTAGTAAACAGCGCACCGCTCAAACGTCAATGATGAACTCGGTGCATTGGACCATTGTATAATCACCTTAATTCAAAGAAACGCAACGACTTCTGATGGTCGCTTCCATGAATTTGACCCTACCTGCCCCATCAGGTATACGCACATTACGAGGGGAAGCACGTGGTATGCACTCACTCTCTTACCTTGCTGATTCACTCAAATGCGAAACGCCGGTCTCTGTGGCACACTAAAATGAAATATAACAGCAGTGTGTTGTGTATCGTGTATGACCCATAAGCAAGGCATAAAAAGCAGACCCTAGACCAATGCTGTGTTATCGTATCGTCCCATCTGGATGCTGTCTTCCCTACGCTTGCTGTTCTAGAATTTAATTCTCTTCCAGTTAGAAAAATGGGTTGAATGAGCGGATGGTTTGTTTGTTGGCCGATACACAATTTGGTTTCGACTGTCCTGTTTTTTAAATACCTAGGGTAACCGTACCCTTAGTGGAGGTAGCACCAATAGTGGAGGTAGTGGGGTTTTAATGAGATTTATCATATTTATACAGTTTACGATGGTTTCAGTTGATGCGTCGTGCTTTAAATATCCTGTTAAATGCAACTTATCTTAAGATTTCGCTTGAAAACTATTGAAAACAATGATTTTCCTTAACAAAATTGACTCCCTTGCACCTATAGTGGTGCAACTGTACCAATAGTGGCGAGTCTCATAAGAAACCAATGGATAGCACCACTATAGGAACCAAAATTAATTTTTACCGCCACTAAAGGAACAGTGTACCCATAGTGGTGCAAGCAATATTTGGTAATTGTTGATGTTAAATGACATCTATCTCATTTTTGTTAGCAAATTTATTAGTTTATCTATCGACCAAGATATAAGAGCAGTGCATTTCCCATAATTATCAATTTTTAAAAAATATTTTCTTTTGTGGATCTACTAATACCTCCACTATTGGTACCGTTACCCTACTAGGTATTTTTTTTGTATTTCCAAGGCTTTGGTCCGAATTGCAAATAAAATAAAATTATTATGCATTTAACACAAATTCTAAAAACCAGAGCTGTACATCTATCAGCATTTGTTACTTCCGACAAGTTTTTGAAATAAGTAGGGGGAAAGACGGCTTTGGCAGGTTTTGTTCTATTATTGGCAGGGGGGGTTGTGTCGACCAAATTTTATGAAATTTGGCCACAATATTCTTTGATAGGCAAAGAATGTTTAGGCCAAATTTGAGCATAGTCAGTCATAAAAACCCCTGCCAATAATAGAACAAAACCTACCAAAGCCGTCATTTAATTCATTGAAATAATAATTTCGACTGAAAATTGCAAATCTTGGGTTGAATATTACATTACATTCTTCCTTTATCTTTACTCTAGTTCCTCCATTTACCTTCTTCCTTCTCTCTTCTTTGTTTTTATTACATTCTTTCATCTTTCTTTCATCATTTTCCCTCTCTGATTTCTTCTTCGTTTGTCATTCTTCTTCTTTCTAGCTTTCTTAGTCGTTTTTCCTTCTTTCTTTTTCTTCCTTTTTTTCTTTTTCCATCTCTTATTTCTTCTTCTTTTTCAATTCAACTTTCTTTTTCGTCTTCTTCCATCTTTCTCCTGCCTTTAGTCAAATATTAGTTGAAATCGGTCCAGGGGCTCAAAAGGTACAACGAATTTTTCAGGTTTTTTCGTCTCCTCATAAATTTGATAATCTAATATAGCACTAGGGCCCTAATTGCAGCCTGGTCAGATGTGATGCCACGGACCCTAGGCTTCTCCTTACACTGACCAAAGCGTTCTTGTAAAGTTTTTATCACGCATTTTAGTGTAGTGAGGTCGACTGTAACGTTCAATCATAAATATGAATTTACAATGTTGTGGAAACTGGAAGATATTGATTTGGAAAATGTATTGGAGGCAACCACTTTCCCTTCGATGGGACTCGAACCCATGACCCTAAACAGTACGCTAGACTGGTGCTTTAACAAACTAAGCTACGAAGGACCTCCGTCGGCCTTCGCAACCTAGCGGCTACTGAACGAGCTCGAGATTCCCAAATTGGACGCATAGTCAAATCCATTTCTCAAGCCAACACTTCTACATGTGTATAGTACACGTTCACTGTCCCGTGTACATAGGAAATACCAGCAAACATGGGACAAATATGCGTATGACGGCAGTATATCATGAGGCTAACACGATGATACTTTTATGCCCAGGGAAGTCGAGACAATTTCCATACCGAAAAATAGCCTAGACCGGCACCGGGAAACGAACCCAGCCACCCTCAGTATGACCTTGCTTTATAGCTGCCCATCTTACCGCACGGCTACCTAACGTTTAAATGTTCCGGATATTCGAATGATTTGTAGCTCACTTTTTTAAAGATCCGGTTTACAAGTGAGTAAGAGAAAATTATAGAATGTATAGTTTATTTAGTTTAGTCCTGAATGACAACCGTTTCACGGTTTCACCATTTTGCATTCTTCTTACGCTCTGCTCTAAAGATCAGATCCGTATGAAAGATTCCAATCATTAGACTGAATTACCCAGATCTGATAAGTTTTGCCCATCTCCCAGAGCTAAACCGAATGTAAGCTCTTATTCCAGGTCGCACGTTCTTGGGCCGGCAGTCGCCAACCTCCCTGTACGCCGACCGCACGCGCATCTTCCTCGATTGCACACAGCTAGAGTGCGGGGTCTACCACGGAGCCGACGTTCTCTTCCAGGTTCTCTGGTAAACATGAAGCTGGCATCTCTTCGGCATACGCACTACATGTCCAGCCCACTGTAATCTGTCGTATTTTTTCAGTCTGCCGATTAGTTGGCAACAGAAATCTAAAAATTGGAAGATGGGTAGATGGCTGCATCATGCTTTTTAACATCAAATCGCCAAATTTTCATTTCACGCGATCATCATTCGCCTACAAAATCAAAATGACATAGTGGAATACAAACTAGGGTTGGAGTAGAACATGGATTAACCCAATAAATGTCTGGCTTAATAAACACCCCATACATGTGCGGCAACAATAGAAGAAAATAGTTCATAATTTGTAAAATGCTTTCTTTCATTTCCACGTTTCAACACGAACAGTTATTTCTAGCGTAGGTATTATCATTTATTACAAAAATAAGTCGTTCGCAATTAATGACGTTAGAATCGACATCCTCTGAAAAAACAATTGTCCAAAGATTCGCTTTGAACACCTACCGCACCAACAACATCTATATTTTAACCGTTAAAGGAGAGCGCGTCGTAGAATAACAATAAGTAAATCAACTAAGAGATAACTTTTTCCGTTCGATGTATTTCTAATCGAACTATTGATTGCCTTTGTGCAATTTTATTCTTTCATTTTAATAATCGAGTTATCACATTTCACATATCATTGTGCTTACGCTTATTTGCAAGGAAATAGTTGAGTTACTCTTGATTGCACAAGTATAGGATTTTCATTATAGGAAATTGACTGTTTCAATTGACATGAGATTGGAATGATTCGATTTCGGTCGAAAAATAAAAGCAATATTATCAGACTTTTGATCCTTTATGCAAAGGTGTTAAATTTTTAAACTGATTATTTCCAGCTAGGGATTAGCTATTTAAACTTAGCGGGAACCGTAGAAGGCGATTAGATCTTAAATATTACCTGCTGATGGCAATTCTGTTGTAACATTTTTTTCTCCAAAAGAACGATACTAGCCTAGCTGTTTCGGAAAGATGAATTGAGCATCACAATTTCTTCCTCACTGTCGTCCTCGGTGTCAGTGATTGGGTCTTGTTCATCATCGTAATAAGGTTGGAGCTCTGTGGGGGTAGAGTATGATTATATTAAATAATGAATGAATAGGCAATAATAATATAGATAGAATTGAAAAATCGTTTCGCAGTGCTACATATTTTAATAGTTTTTACATAATGGTCGTATTTCATTAAAATATAAATAGCTTTGGCTTTCTGTGACGGGCTCGCTACAAGATTTACCATGGTCACAATGTCAGCTACAGGCAAATCCTGACCCAACGAATACCTTCCTTAATATCTAACTTGTACTTATGAGGGTATCACTGGGTCGTATGAATAAAAAGTAGCAAAACTCAACGCTTGTAGTATCTACTCAAAAATAAATTCCACAGAGAAAACTACATGTTTGATATGAATAAAAACATTTTCGAACTTATGGCATATGCTACATTCGAACTTAGTCTTTACTACAGTTTACCAGAGTGAATGTAAATAAGAGTGGCGACACTGTCAGAATTGGAACAGAATTCATCTGTCATTCCCATACAAAATCGTGTTCCAAACGAGCAGGAGACCTGTCAAATGCGGCACATGTCGCCACTCTTAATTACATACACTCTGCAGTTTACTACCATTTACTACACGGAGAAACGTCAAAACAAAATAGACCCCATGATGACGATGATGCTTTCATCATTTTTTTTTTGCGGCTAATCAACAAAAGACATGTCTGTTTTGCTTGTTTTCCCTAAATTGGACTTCTATTTTCAAGAACAAAGCCGATTCGCTTCGATTCTGATGAATAATCTGCATTTGAAACATGAGTAGCAACGTCTTGAGCAGACTACAAGAAATCAGTAGTAAACTCTTGTTTTATTCATACCGAATCAGTTGTTTGTAGTATGTTCGAAATGTGTAGTGTAGTAAAGTCTCTTTTATTCATACGAACATGTTCCACAAGTAAAGTTGAACTTACTACATTTTATTCATACGACCCACTGAGTCGGGAGCCCCTCATTAAGTAAGTACTAAATCAACACTCCTTCCCCTTCCAAAGTTACGGTGGACAGTGACGTGGCCAGGAGTAGTAATCCTCATGCTTTCGCGATTTTTATCCTAGATTTATCCTCAGACTATTCAGCAGCTTCAACTCGTCGGGGATGTTCTTCTTTGGAAACTCATCCTGTATCGCGCGCATTTATATCTATTAACATTTACAAAAAAGTGGTGGAGAATCAGTTTTATTTTCAGAACAATTTTGGCGTTTATAATTGAATATCAGGGTAAATTTTGATCGATTTGGGTCACGTGCCCCAGCTTTACTCCACCAATGCCAACCAGAAAGAAGGGTCCGTCGAAGCTGTTAAGCTGACGGAATGTTGCTTTCCTAAAATACACTACTGTCTCTTTCTCGGCGCGATAGTATCGATATCGTCCACAAATCCCAAAAACATATGTGATCGTGTTCCAATGGTACCGCTCTTTTGGACACCATCTTTCTTAATCGCTCCCTCGAGTGCTATTATTGATCAATAAATTTGAGAGTGCATTGCTTCCATCTGAGGTTATAAGAGAACGCGGAACATTATAGACGTAAGCGGAGACAGCAGACCCCCCTTTTTCAGCAGAAGAAACGCCACCTAGAAGAAGCGGAGTGTGAGGAGATTGAACAGCTGTGCTGTACTCAAGAAACACGCTAGTTCTATCAGAAGCTCAACGCACCCCGCAAAGGCTTCTTGATAGACGAACGTGTGGTGATGGAAAGGTGGAAGCAGCTCTACGAAGAACATTTAAATGGCCCTGAGAATACAGGCAGTGAAAGTCAAGGCAGCGGAGGAGATGACTACGTCAGTTCAGTGGACGATGAAAGCCAACCAGCCCTACCTTGAGGGAAATTAAGGATGCTATCCAACAGCTAAAAACCAATAAAGCAGATGGTATGGATTGTATCGGACCTGAGCTCATCGTGATGGGCCAGGAAAATGGCCACTTGCCTGTACAACCTGATTGTCAGAATCTGAGAAACTCAACAGCTACCGGAGGAGTGGAAGGAAGGGGTCATATGCACCATCTACAAGAAAGGCGACAAGCTAGAGTGTGAGAACTTTCGAGCGATCACCATCCTTAATGCCGCCTACAAAGTAATATCCCAGATCATCTTCCGTCGTCGACAACGGACCAGATCTTTACTGTACGGCAAATCCTTCAAAATGCCGTGAATACCAGGTCCCAATGCAACATCTGTTCATTGATTTCAAGGCGGCATACAACAGTATAGACCGCGTAGAGCAACGGGAAATTATGGACGAGAACTGTTTCTCTGGGAAGCTTACCAGACTGATCAAAGCAACGGTGAATGGTGTGCAAAACTTTGTGAAGATTTCGGCCGAACACTCCAGTTCGTTCGAATCGTGCCGGGGACTAAGGAAAGGTGATGAACTTTCGTGCCTATTGTTCAACATTGCGCTAGAAGGTGTAATGCGGAGAGCCGGATCTAACAGCCGGGGTGCGATTTTCAACAGATCTAGTCAATTTATTTGTTTCATGGATGACATGGACATTATCGTCCGAACATTTGCAAAGGTGGCAAAACTGTATACGCGCCTGAAACGTGAAGCAACAAAAATTGGACTGCTGGTGAATGCATCGAAGACAAAGTACATGCTTGTGGGCGGAACCGAGCGCAACAGGGCCCGCCTGGGAAGCAGTAATACAATAGACGGGGACACTTCGAGGTGGTCAATGAGTTTGTCTACATTGGATCCTTATTATTATTATTATTTGCCTAGTTTACAGAAACTAAACAGATAACACTGAATCAACAATTTGACGCCACAATACACGGTTCGAGATCACATCTCTCCATCCTCGTATGCTCCCCACGCTCTTCAAGTCGTTTTGCACCTGGTCTGCCCACCTTGCTCGCTGCGCTCCACTCCGTCTCGTACCTGCCGGATCGGAAGCGAACACCATCTTTGCAGGGTTGTTGTTCGGTATTCTTGCAACATGCCCTGCTAATCGTACCCTTCGGGCTTTAGCTACCTTCTGGATACTGGGTTCGCCGTAGAGCTGGCTCGTGGTTCATTCTCCGGCGCTACACGTCGTGTACATGACACATTTGGTGTAGTGGTGAATATATTTTGGCCGTAGTTTCTTCTGGAGCCCGTAGTAGGCCCGACTTGCACAGATGATACGCCTTCGTATTTCACGAAGTGGAAGTCGGGCCTACTACAGGCTCTAAAAGAAACTGTGTTCAATAAAGATTTACTAACGCACCAAATGTGTCATGCACAAAACGTACATAAGACCGGTAGTCCTCTATGGACATGAAACTTGGACCATGCTCGAGGAGGATTTGCAAGCACTCGGTGTATGGTCAGGGCAATCTTTGGCGTTGTGGAAGAAGACGATATGTGGCGGTGAGCAGGAGAAATTGGCTCAATAATACCTAATTCTGTTATTGATACCATACTCTGTTATGAACTAGCCCTGCATAAGAGATAAAATACCAAAGGAATAATACCAAAAACTAATATGCGCAATACTTAAGCCAGTTATTAAATTGAATTTCAATACCAAATGCATAACCAATTATTATTCGATTGGTATTGAAATACCTAAGCATGTTATGCCTCAAGCATTCTGCATATGAGTTTTTGGTATTTTTTTTTTTTTGGTATTTTACCTCTTATGCAAGGCTAGTTCATACCAATTTCTGTTATCGAGGTCGTCGCTCCTGCTCGGATGCAGCCTCGAACTGTGTAATGTATACTATAGAGGTGTGCGCCGCACAGAAGAGTAACTAGAACAAATTCGTGGACAAAACCCAAAAAATAATTTTCAACATTTATACATTCTTATATACTTTTTAGATACTTAGAAACATTCTGCATACTATGGCTACTTCAGATGTGACCAAAATTTTGTAAAAAAAAATGTAATTAGGGCTAAAAAAAGGAGTTTTGAATTGGATTTTATTCACTTTATTTGTGGAGAATTTGGAAAATCTGATTTTTACACAACTTAAATGTTATCAACAAGCTATTATTAGTACACAATGAGTAGATTATAGTTGTATGTCTCTATTTTGTTCATGTTTATGGTCAAATTATAAATTTTATGTTTCAGGTGATGACCACTTGAAAATCACTATTTTTTCTATTTTTTTATGTTTTTCTTCAGAGGAAAAGTTAATCTATACGGCAAGATCCGGCAAAGATAAATCACTTGGGTGTAACTTCAAGATATGGACTAAGCATTCCACGTGAAAACTCGTCCGCAAACGTCCGCAAATTAGATTCCGAGCTATTTGAATAAAATGCGATTTTTCATCATTTTAAAACAAAATTTTACCATTTGCTCATAAATTACCACATATAACGAACCCAGAAGAAAAAATATTATATTTATTACATCACCTTGTAGATCAACAAACAATGTGATGTAATTTTGGGATATTCTGGGTCACCTAAACTGTTCTTGAGTTCAAAACTTGCGGAACTTTTTTTTTGTTACATATATTTTATTTATATTCACAGCATCTCCTGGACCAACCAACCAACCTGGACAAACCAAGACCAACTATCATTGTAAAATAGTTATGGGATATTTTGAATCAACCAAACTGTCCTTGATTTCAAGACTTGAGTTCTACAGCTGCTAAAATAACCTTTTCTGTCACACTCATTACATCTCTCGAAAGACCAACAAACACCGCAAGACAGCCTTGATTTAAGTCATCCAAACTGCCTTTGAGTTCAAAGCTTGCGATCTACAGTCATGACAGTAGCTTTTTTGTCACTCAAAGCTCCGATATATATCCGATCTAGCGGCATTTTTATTTGTAATGAATTTCCCAAAGCTCTTTTCCGATGTGTATTGACCTTCAAGGCGAATAAAGGAAGTTTGAACGAAAAAAAAACTTTTTAGTAGCTGTACATCTAAAGTCCTGAACTCAAGTATAGTTTGCATACCCTAGGGCGTCCAAGTGATATTAAAAAGTAGATTGTTTACCGATGTACCTCTATAGGTACGTTTGAATGATAATCTTATTTTGGAACAATACAGATGCTGCTAATGTACTGAATATTTTCTGTTTCCGAACTCTGCTATGTTCAGGACGTTCTAGGTTGTTGTAAGGCTTCAAACGCCCATACCTGATATTATTCCCTGATAGGGGAGTTAAGGAGAAAATAGTGTTCAAGCAGAAAACAGTGTTTACTTTTGTGCATGCGAATTTATACAACCATTTTTCTTTTGGGATCTTGGGCATGGGTTAAAATAAGTTAGATGTTTTTTTCCTATGTAAATGTTAGAAAATCCATTTAAGGATAGAGCTTTAACTACGGGTTTCTTGCTACTTTGTGAAATATAGCCATTTTAGAATCGTTCACGTAGCGGCAGCAAGAGATTTTGATTTTACATAAAACGCGAGGTTTTATTTGAAAACATATGAATTTTGAGATTTTTATCAGGTTTTACACTGTTAGGTGGATAGATTTAGTCAAAAAAATGCATTTTCCTGCATAATTGGCAATTATTACTTCGTCCTAGGAAAATCATGCCCAAATAACCGCAAAAAATAGTTTTGGCCAAGAATTGGCTTATTTACTCCTATGTGCGCCGGTCCGAAAATCGTCGGCGGCGGCGTTTGTCAAAATTTTGGTCGGCGGCGGCGACGTTTTCGGCGTCACGCCGAAAGCCTTTTTTTTGCATTTTTCGGGATATTTTCAAGACATTAAAAGAAAAATCTTTTGAATTTCGCATGAAAAATCTAATGAACTTCTCCAGAAAAATCTATAAGTTTTTCCATAATTTGGAAAATATTTTCGAGCAATCTTTGGAATTACCAAGAGAAGGTCTTTGTAATTCCCAAATAAAATTAAATGGAATTTCAGCAGAAAAATCGTCGAAATTTGCATGAGAAACTTCAGAATTTTCACAAAAAAATGTTCTTAGCTTCTAAGGAAAAGCTTCAGAAATTTACGAAAAGTTCCTGTTGAATTTCTGTTCACAGAAAATTCTTGATAATTGTAGGAAAGTGCGGTTGGTAGAATGGGTGTTTAACCGTTGGCTTTCTCAGTCTAGAATGATAAAGACGGCTATCTTGGCATGGCCAACAATAAAACAGTAAATTCTCAAAAATTTCCGTGGGAGACTTTCAAGAAACAATCTCTGGAATGTTCAAGAGAAATTGTCCGTAAGTTTACGGAAACTTCTTTGGAATTTCCGCGGAGGATTGTTCAAAATGTCTCCACGAAAAATTGTTCTAAAATTATTGGGTTTCTACAGGAAATTCTTCGTACATTAGACGTTCGATAACTAAAAATAATTTAACTGCAATGCTTTTAACAGCATTTCGATAGTTACATCAGCTTTGCAGTTATCGGACAGCTGAGCTTCAAAACGATGTTAATGTCGATGATAGCTGCAAAGCGCTGAACAATCATGTGCACTTCTATTCTGATGCCGTCTGACAATTTTTTGCTGTCTTGAATGCGTCGCAGTTATCGAACGCCATTCGCTAACTGAAACGAAAACAAGTTGCAGTCAGACCGCATCGTGCTTTCGTGCTGTGCGGTTCTTTCTCTCTTTGCGGAAGGAAGTTTTTAATACTACCCGAAGCTATTTTAATTTCAACGGTGCTTCTTAGCGCTATTTGTACCCACTGATCCCGTTACGATCTTTGCAAGGACCCGTGCCTTCGTTTTACGTTGGACCCGTTTGCGGAAGTAAAATTCCGACAAGCGGTGGTAATCCTGCAGGGACACCGTTCTGGGAAAAACCTCTTAGAAGGTCACGTCTCCACACTCAGCCATGAGCATTAATAAAAACAAGAGGAAGGGGGAGTCTCTGAATTCGCCATTTCCTTCAAAGAAACAAGGTTTCAAGACCGTCCTGCCAAAGCGCGGAAAAATAGAAGGAAGCTGGAGAATTCAGATATCCCTTCTAACTCTAATATCGGAAATAATTCTTCTCCAATCGAACTGAGCAATCAGTTCGATTTGATTAATGATGAAATTGAGCAAATCGAATATACCTCTAGCCCAGGTGATTCGATTCATGCGAAAAAGCAAAGGATTCCGCCAGTTGTGGTATCTGTTGCCGAGTTTTCTGGCTTCCGGAATGAGATTTTGAGTAACCTTCAGGGGATCAAGGTTTCATTTCAGATTGCTAGGAAGGGTGACTGCCGCGTTTTGCCGGGATCCTTTGACGATCGCAAACGTCTTCTTCAGTATTTAACTGAGAAGCGCCATAAATTCTTCACATACGACGACAAAACTGAGCGATTGTTCAAAGTCGTCTTGAAAGGTCTCCCCAGTGATGATAAATCACTGGATGAGATTTAAATTGAAATTTCTCAATTACTTGGATTTTCACCAGTCCAAGTAATTAAGATGAAAAAGAAATCCCACTCTGGTACTTCCCAGAGGGGCATTTCTCAAGAATTTTATTTAGTTCATTTTAACAAAAGTGAACTAAATAATATGAAAAGTTTGGAAAAGGCCTGTATTATGTCCCATGTCCGTGTTACATGGGAACATTTCCGCAGGCCTGGGGGGAATTTCCAAAACCCCACCCAGTGCCGTAAGTGCCAAAAGTGGGGTCATGGAACCAAACATTGTCACATGGATGCTAAATGCATGATTTGTGGTGGAACCTCTCATGCCAAGGACGCATGTCCTGTGAGAGAAGATTCCAATAAATTTAAATGTGCAAATTGTGGGGGCAATCATAAATCCAATTTCTGGGAATGCCCTTCACGCAAAAAAGTTTTGAATTCCCGTGCAAAACTGATGACGGGAAATTCCAATCGGATCCCAGATTCGACGGGTAGAAATTTTTCAAACGCTCAAATTTCGATACCGGTTACCGGTCGAGCAATTCATACCCACCACAATTCACAAACAAATTTTGCCGCTCGTCAACGGGTAGCAATCACTTCAGTAAATTCCAACTTTTCCAATGTACCTACGTATGCAAACATCGCTGCTGGTAGAAAAAATTTCTCTTCTCAAAATGAGGTTCATACCCATGTCCCAACGGAAAATAATGGTCATGTTGCCGATTCAGATAGCATGACTGCTCCCGATTTTGATTTTTTAACTGAACAATTGCATCATATGATTGATGCAATGTTTAAAGCAAATACCATACCAGAAGCTGTTCAGGTTGGTATAAAGTACACACAAAAATTGTTATCGGACTCCGTTTTAATGGATCTAAATAATTGTGTGAAAGTTCTAAATTGGAATGCCAGCTCTCTAAAGGGTAAGGAAGATGAATTATTCAACTTCCTAACAGTTCATAATGTGCATATTGCCATTATAACAGAAACTTATTTAAAGCCCGGACTCTCCATTAAAAGAGATCCAAATTATTTTATCTACAGAAATGATCGTCTTGACAGCGCCTGTGGTGGGGTCGCCATTGTCATTAATAGACGTATCAAACATAAATTATTTTCTTCGTTTGAAACCAAAGTTTTTGAAACCTTGGGAGTTTCTGTTGAAACAAATTTTGGTCAATTTTCCTTCGATGCAGCCTATTTGCCTTTTCAATGCAATGGGCAGCAAAAGAATTTGTTGAAAGCTGATCTTCAAATTCTGACTCGCAACAAATCAAAATTCTTCGTAATTGGTGACTTCAATGCCAAACACCGTTCATGGAATAATGCTCAAAGCAATTCCAACGGCAAAATTTTATTTGAAGATTGTTCTGCGGGATATTATACTATTCAATATCCCAATGGCCCTACTTGTTTTTCTTCCAGTCGAAATCCTTCTACAATTGATTTAGTTTTAACGGATTCAAGTCAGCTGTGTGGCCAATTGGTAACTCATGCTGACTTTGACTCTGATCACCTTCCTGTGACATTTGAAATCTCACAAGAAGCCATTTATAATCCAATCAGCTCTACTTTTAATTATCATAGAGCTGATTGGGATTTATATAAAACATATATCGATAGGAATTTTGATGTTAATATTCCTTTGGATTCCAAAAGTGATATTGACAATGCGCTCGTATCTTTGACAAATTTAATTGTCGAAGCCAGAGGCATTGCAATTCCTAAATGTGAAATTAAATTCAACTCCATTATTATTGACGACGATCTTCAGCTACTGATCCGTCTTAAAAATGTGAGGCGAAGGCAATACCAAAGAACTCGCGATCCCGCGTTGAAAGTTATTTGGCGAGATTTGCAAAACGAAATTAAAAAACGTTTCGCTATTCTGATAAATACCAACTTTGAGAATAATGTCTCGAAGTTGGATCCCAGTTCGAAACCCTTTTGGAAATTAACGAAAATTCTTAAAAAAAAACCTCAAAAGCGAATTCCAGCGCTTAAAGAGGGAAATAAAATTTTATTAACAAATGGCGAAAAGGCTCAAAAACTTGCTCAGCAGTTCGAGAGTGCCCATAATTTTAGTCTAGGTCTCACTAGTCCAATTGAGGATCAGGTTACACGAAGCTTCGAAGACATTCTCAACCAAGATAATGTTTTTGACCCTTCGTTGGAAACTAATTTGGATGAAGTGAGATCTATTACTAGAAAATTTAAAAATATGAAAGCACCGGGTGATGATGGTATTTTCTACATACTTATCAAAAAACTTCCTGAGAGCTCTTTATCCTTTTTGGTTAATTTATTTAACAAATGATTTCAATTGACATACTTCCCAGATAAATGGAAAAACGCCAAAGTTGTTCCTATTTTGAAGCCGGACAAAAATCCAGCTGAGGCTTCTAGTTATCGCCCAATCAGTTTGCTTTCTTCAATAAGCAAACTGTTTGGAAAAAATATTTTAAATAGAATGATGGTTCATATTAATGACAATTCTATTTGTGCTGATGAGCAATTTGGTTTTCGCCATGGGCATTCAACCACTCATCAGTTATTAAGAGTTACGAACTTAATTCGGCTCAACAAATCTGAAGGATATTCGACTGGAGTTGCTCTTCTTGATATAGAGAAAGCATTTGACAGTGTTTGGCATGAAGGTTTGATTGTAATATTGATGAATTTTAATTTTCCTCTGTACATTATTAAACTGATCCAAAATTATTTATCAGATCGCTCACTGCAGGTAAACTATCAGAATTCTAAATCTGATAGATTACCTGTTAGAGCTGGTATCCCCCAAGGCAGCATACTGGGCCCATTTTGTATAACATTTTTACTTCTGACTTACCTGATTTACCACCAGGGTGTCAAAAATCTTTGCAGATGACACAGGTCTCTCAGCCAAAGGGCGTAGCCTTCGTGTCATTTGTAGTAGATTGCAAAAAAGTTTGGACACTTTTTCCACTTACTTGCAAACATGGAAAATTTCCCCGAATGCTTCCAAAACTCAGTCTATAACTTTCCTACATAAGCCGGGAGCTTCTTATTTAAAACATTCTAGCAGACATATTGTCAATATGAGTGGGGTTCCAATTCATTGGTTTAGCGAAGCTAAATATTTAGGACTTTTGCTAGATCAAATATTAACTTTTAAAAGTCACATTGAAGGCATTCAAGCCAAATGTAACAAATATATTATATAGTGTCTATATCCACTTATCAACATAAAATCAAAACTTTGTCTTAAGAACAAACTTTGGATTTACAAACACATTTTTAGACCAGCCATGTTGTATGCTGTGCCAATATGGACTAGTTGCTGCAATACCAGAAAGAAGGCACTTCAGAGGATTCAAAATAAAATTCTGAAAATGATTCTGAAGTTACCTCCGTGGTATAGTACCAATGAACTTCATAGAATTTCTAATATTGAGACATTGCAACAAATGTCCAACAAAATAATTTCCAATTTTAGACAAAAATCGTTGCAATCTTCTATTGAAACGATTAACTCCTTGTACCCTTAGTATAAAATAGGTTAAGATTAGTTTAAGTTGAAAACATTGTAATTCCTACATGGTTCAATTCAACCAGAGGAAAAATTCTAACTGCCAGAGGCAATTGAAATGTATTAATAATAACTAAAAATATAACATAGCAAATAAGGATGATAGTGTTAAGAAAACACGGAACACCTAGTCTAAGAGATGAATGCATGTATTAGATAATTAGCAAATAAAATTAGTGGAAAAAAAAAACATGTTGCAGCTATTGAACGACTAATGTATTGTCCATAAGAAATTGTTGGAAAATCCCATTGGCCGCAAGCGACACACGGCCGAACTGGTAATTTGGCCCAAATAGTCGTTTGCCCTAACAGGTCGTTTGGCCGAATAGGTCATCAGTCCAAAAATGCTGTTTGGCCGAAATGGTCGTTTGGCAGAATGGAATATTTGTCCGAAAATATAGTTTAGGCCAACAGGTTATACGGCCAAATGTCAATAACTGAACGGGTAATTTAATCCAAAATATCCATCCATTTGGCCTAATAACATTTACGTTGAAAAGGCTAGTTTTCAAATGATCCTTGAACGAAATTTCGTAACCTCTCTACTTTTTAAGCCATCTAACCAAATCCCATTAAGCCGAATTGATATTCGGATAAACGTCTTTTTGGCAAAATGATCAATTCAGCCGAACAACACTTTTCAAAGAAGGTTGCAGAAAGTACATTTTTGGGCCAAATGGCTCTTTCTACAGAATGACATTTTATACCAATTTTTGGTCAAATGATCTATATTCGGTCAAACGACTTTTTCATCCAAACGGCAAATTCAGCCAAATAGTTAGGGTAAACGACTTTTTACAAGTCTGCCAAAATTTTCCTTTTACCATTGCCACAGCCATTGCTTTCGGCCAAACTACATTTTCGGTCAAACCTGATAACAATTTCCGTGAAACGTTTAGTTTTGCTAAATGGTACCTGGTTAGATGTCTTTTGGCCTAAAGGCCAGTATCGACTTAAAAATAGAGAGGCCACGGAATTTTGTTCAATAGACAAAAAGACCATTTCGCCAAACGAATGGCCAAACAAATGACCTTATTACCCGTTCAGTACGAGGATAAGTCATTGAAATTTGGCTGTATTACCCGTTGGACCAAATGACTTTTTCGGCCAAATGGCCCATTCTGTCAAAAAACTATTTCTGCAAAATAGCATATTTGACCAACGATCGTTTCGGCCGGGCAACCTGGTAGGGCAAACGACTTTTTCGGCCAAATTTCCAGTTCGGCCGTCTGTCGCTTTCGGTCAACGGAACTTACCAAGAATTTCTAATCGAAAATAGAAAAAAAATTCTGAAGAAATACAAAAAAATCCTCAAAAATTACGAGCATTTTTTCGATGTTTTAAAGTTGGCTATGCCAAACTAGCCGTTTAGCAATGATCTTCTCTTTGCGAAAAAAATACTCTAATAAAGGATAAAAAACTAACCGTCTTATATAATCCAGATTGGAGAAGTCAATGTAAAGCATCTCTTTTACCAATCACAATTTTCTGTGTGAATTTCAAAGGATACTGGAACAATTTCCCGTGAAAACTCAGAAATTTTCATGTGAATCCCAAACAATTTTCCTTGGTAAATCCAAAGAGCTCCTCTTGGTAATTGGGTTTTTCGACCCCCCCCCCATGTAAGATTTTTTTTCATACAAATGATTGTTTATTTATATGAATCGTAAGATATTCACCGACCCCCCTCCCCCCATATGTGTACGGCCCCAAAGAGATATTTGAAAATCTGAAAATAATTTTCGAATAACTATTCTGGAAAAACTGGAAATCTTTCGTTAAAATGTTGAGGCGAAAATCAAAAGATTCTCCCGTTATTGTCTTGAAAATATCCAAAATGACTTCAGCCGAACGACACTTTTGACCGAAAATCCTTTTCGACCAAACGACTATTTCGGCCGAAGGACATATTCACGATTTTTTTAGCCAAAGGAACTGTTCGACCAAATGACATTCTCGGCCAAATAACTTTAGGCTAGATATCCTAGCGAAGTCTGAAAACGTAATGAGATCGCATAGAAAACATATTTTGATTTTCAAACATCATGATCATCAAACTGAGTTATTATTCGTTTTCAAATATGTGTAAATCATTATGATTGATTACATATTTTGTTATCGGAAACCAATATCAAAATTAGTTTTCGATTTGCTCTCATCGATGTCACAGTAAGATATTTCTGCTATAACGTTTTGTTATTTTAACCGTTAAAACGATAAAAAAGATACAATTGGATTTTGTTTGGAATTGGATTGGTTTTGGATGGAATTTGGATTTGATTTGAATTGAATTTGGATTGGATTGTATCTGAATTGATGAAATTGAAAAAAAATGAATGAAAAAAGATTTTTTTTTAGATAGAATTTGAACGTGGAAGAGTAAAGGCAAAGGATAATGTGGTAGATATTATATGTAGATAGTGGAATATGTAGATGAGCGAAGATAAATCCTCCGTCTCCAAACGAACTGTCAAACGTGTCTCCAAACGAGCACGACGTCACGATTTCAATGGAAATGTTTAGGGCTGTGACGTCATATGTGCGTGTGCATGGTCAAAAAATCGACTCAACCATGGTTTCGCTTATCTATAGATTCTACTATCTATAGTAGATATAGTTGATAATAAATTCTTGACAAAACTGAGTTGAAAGTGTATTAGTGGGTGATGGAAAATGTAAACAGCAAATGGTGACGTCCATATTTGCACAACTTCTTATGGGAGCTTGTTCGAAACCTTTTTCACGCACACAAAATATGGATTTCCATACCGTATTTATTTCATTGGAATATGAGTGTTTCGACTGTGCGTCCGATTTGGCAATCTTGGGTGTATTCAGTAGCCGCTAAGTAGCGAAGGTCGACGGTGGTTAAAAGCACCAGTCTAGCGTACTGAGAGCCGAGGGTTCGAGTCTCATTGAAAGAATGTGGTTACCTCCAATATATTTTTCAAATCAAAATTTTCCACATAATGTATTTGCGTATTCACATCCGAGTTTTCATAACATTGTAAACGTTTTAAGTAGCAAATTCGTCAGATTTGCTTGAAAGGATTGATGATGATAAGTTATTTGTCTTTCGCAGTTTGTATTTTGGCAGTTTATGCAGCTTGGAAGATGGGACAATTGTTAAAAATATGCTGAAAAAAAGCTGACACTTGCCTGCTTCGCTCATGGGTTGGAACTGACCTCCGCCGAGATTGTGTGTGACGTTGGTGTGCTAAACTGCTCGCGTCGGTTCGTCAGATCACCTCCCGGGAGGGTTGTGTTTTTGACCATCCGGCAGAACGTCCTGTGATGGTGCCATTCAGTCACCTGAGCTGCCTATAGCTCTTGCTTCACCCAATTCTTCGCGTCGGCTGCCGGGAACTTCTATCTCAGGAACTGGCTATTCTATCAAAGCATTTCTTGATACAGTGATCACCTCGTTACTATCCAAGCCATTCCTGGGTGAACGTTAGGCAGAATAACAGCTATTTCAGCAATGATTGTTCTCACATATAGCCCTCTGCTAATCTTCAGTTTCTATTCATTTCACACTTGCCGCTCGCTTGTGGTGTCAATCGAATCTGTATCTTTATTACTTTCATCTACTCTTTTTCGCTTAGACTTAGTATAATTATCACAGAAAAAAAACAATAATGTAATTTCGATATTCTGTCAAATGTTTGAGAGTTTCCCTGAATGCCGCAATGACTGAGGATCCACATGAGGGTAACATTGCTGTTGGTGACCGCTTAATTTGCCTTTATATAGGGATGTTTGCTGACAATGCAATGGTTTGGTAGACGTAGACTGTAGAAAGCTTCTTCAATGGCGTCAGAGGCGAATCTACCTTCGGCTCTCGACACGTCCGTGAAAATGATTTCTGAGTCCGTGTACGTACCACGTACCGTCTCCACGTACCACGTACCGTCCGCCATCTGCACCCCACCATAGATGGTACGCAACACTTTCCTTTCAAAAACTCCAAGTGCGCGTTGGTCCTCCACGAGCATCGTCCAGGTCTCGTGTCCGTAGAGAACTACCGGTACCACCGATAGAAACTCGTGGTGGGTGGCTTACATTGACCTCTCTTGAGCCTCTTCCTATCATGTACTTCGTCTTCGACATGATATCAATGTCGTCGGCGAAACCAAATAACTGGACGGACTTCGTGAAAATCGTACCACTCGTGTCAATCCCTGCCTTTCGTATTACTCCCTCCAAAGCGATGTTGAATAGCAGACACGAAAGACCATCACCAACCCTCTACGCGTTTCGAAGGGACTCGAGAATGCCCCTGAAACTCGAACTACGCACATCACCCGATCCATCGTCGCCTTGATCAACCGTATCAGTTTATCCGGAAATCCGTTTTCGTGCATTAGCTGCCATAGCTGGTCCCGATCGATTGTATCATATGCGGCTTTGAAGTCGATAAATAGATGATGTGTGGGCACGTTGTATTCGCGGAATTTCTGCAATACCTGACGTATGGCGAACACCTGGTCTGTGGTAGAGCGTTCACCCATAAATCCCGCCTGGTACTGCCCCATGAACTCTCTTGCAATTGGTGTTAGTCGGCGGCATAAAATTTGGGAGAGTACCTTGTAGGCGGCGTTCAGCAATGTGATTGCGCGGTAGCTGCTACAATCCAGCTTATCGCCCTTTTTGTAGATTGGATACACGACACCTTCCATCCACTCTTGTGGCAGAACCTCCCAAACCTTGGTGATTACCCA
Organism: Armigeres subalbatus; assembly: GCF_024139115.2. Classification (NCBI taxonomy): domain Eukaryota; kingdom Metazoa; phylum Arthropoda; class Insecta; order Diptera; family Culicidae; genus Armigeres; species Armigeres subalbatus. The sequence continues at coordinate 157,038,232 of NC_085141.1, read as the reverse complement.
GTGCAGCGCTCTAGCCAGTGTCTCGGGACCGTGTTTAAACAGCTCTCCTGGTAGTTGGTCAACTCCAGGGGCTTTGTCGTTTTTCAGCCGGCCGATCTCCTCCTGGATTTCCTGGAGATTCGAAGCTGGAAGTCGCATCTCCTGCACGCGTGCTAGGTTCATTACCATACCGCCACCGTTGTCTGCCATATCGCCATTCAGGTACTCTTCGTACGTGCTCACGCTCGTTTGTAAGAAGGTTCCGGTTTACGTCCTTACACATATCGGGCTGTGGCACGTGACCCTTACGTGAACGGTTCAACTTCTCATAGAACTTTGTGCGGCACACGGTCGCTTTGGCGGAGTCTACCTGCGGATTCATGCAGCTTTTTATAGAGGTTTAACAAGGCCCACTGTCAAACCCCACCACATCCTAGGCAGGCGCCACAACTCGCAGATGGCCTGGGAAGGGATCGTCAAGCCCTTGTACATAGTCCCTGCTGCCCCCATCGGTTGAATGTAGGTGCAAGTGTTTTGAGGATGTCTGGAAGGTACATGCTTGTCAATTCCAACTTGTAGAGGAGTCTGCTGTTGATGATGGTCTTGGCGACTCAGAGGGGTGTGGGGCGATCGCTTCTAGTTCTTTGTCGGGAGATGGATTTTGTTGGAATATCAGGTAGTGTGCGACGCTTCGCTGTAGATCGAAGATGGATAGGAGGTAGGCGCCAGTTGGTTGTAGTTGCTCTTGGGTAGATTAAGGAATATTGTTATGGATGTATTGTAGATACCTATTGTTGAATAAAGAGAACTGCAGCTACTGGCAGAAGTATCAGTCAGTAGCCTGCCGTGGTGTAGAGAGGGAACTCTAGTTGTTATTCTTTGTAAGGGGGTTCCCTTGCTCCGGCCAACAGATTTGAGCATGTTTATCCTGATCGAACAAGAATTAAACAACAATACGCAATGACAAAATTAACCATGGTGAAATTTAACAGATATCTGCAATTTATTTTGAGTGTGGTTTTGTTTTTCTTTGACTGCATGACAGGATGCATGGTAAAAAAATGCCAACCATTCCCGTCGCTGTGGAATTATTTATTGCAATATTTATTACAATTATGGAACCTCAGAGGACCCCGGTTTCTTCCTTCACTTATCTGGATTTTCGATTCCCGAGCACGACTTGGAACGAGCGTATAGAAAAGAAGTTCTTGACAAAATGTAGTAGGTTTCCGGTGATCCCCAAAAGCTTTAGCTCCTTTAAATCTCCAGACGTCCAGATGCGATTGTAGGCCTTGCAGAAGTTCAAGAAAGCTAACTCGCTAACCAGCTTTCCTGGCCCAAACAATGCAAAATACGTACTGGTTCAGCGGCCCACAATGGAAGGCGTGTTGTCTTCGTATGCCATTAACAATTTCATAAAACCTCCGCATATTGTTCTGTTCCATACTTTCTTGTACCGCAGTTATCACTTGTTTTTATATTGTCTTTACTTCCATGCGGTGACATTCTACATTAACTAGCTGGATCTTAGTCGCCTTTGCGCAGGCTTATAACTTCTCGTGCTGTTCTGTTCACCTATCCATTGATCGACTCCCATAGATCGTTTTAGATTTTGTCGCTCACGTTGATATCACTAATCTGTTCGTCGAGCTTCCGGCGATATTTGACCGATAATTCTTTCCCTGACAATCACTGGATATTGTAACGCATCGTTCGCTGTGATCCTCAACTTCCCAATATACCCCATTTAACTTAAAATTGTAATTTAACCAATTTCCCAGATCTGATCTGCTTAATTGTCAGAACCGTCACCAAGATATCCAATAAGAATGAAGATAGTATAGACAGAAAATAAAAATAAAACAGTTTAAATAGAAGTATGGACAAGTAACAGACATGAAAATAGTACAACGCGAAACGGACAACCGCGCTGATAAAACTTACTCTTCGTTGGCGCTCGAAATAGTTCCGTTTCACCGTCCTCGTCATCCTCGAACAGTCGCTTCGTCTGCTCACCCTTCTGGGGTAGCATCGAGAAGCTGTAGTAGTAGCGAGAATTTCTCCGGCGGGCCTGAATGTACATGAAGCACATCACGCCGCCTGCAATTATGGCAACCGATGCACAGCCGGCCAGAATGACGAACAACAACCTGGGTATTCCCATCACGCGTTCGTCACGTTTCAGGTGGAATATCACACCAGACAGCTCACCGCCCGCAACCGGATTCATATGAAGGGTGCTACGATTTTTAAATACGAACATTAGAAAAATCAATACTCAAAGACCAAGGAGAAATCTTACCGTTCATCAGACGTGTACCCGGAAACCTCCGCGTGCAGAACGAAATCGGACTGTTTTACTCCATCTAGTTGAAATTTGCCCAGATAGTCGGTGTACGCCGTAGCATTGGTTATTCGATTCTGGATAAAGACTTTTGAATTGGCAATCGGATGGTTGCCTTCATCGAGAATTAACCCACTGACCCGGCCTTGGGTCAAACCGCCATCAGTGGGGAAAATTTTCATTTTTTCGTGTGGTTCCAACACACCAAAGCTTCCGTGCTGTTCTGGTTTCACGGTGGTCGAGGCGAAGATTTTCGAGGGGACAGGTTCTACGCTGCCTTCACCTATGGGCCGAGCGGCCAATTGCATCACAATATCTCCCATATCCAGAACTTGGTCCTGATTTAACAGGATGGGTCGGATTATCGAAGTGTAATTGACGCAACTGAATTCGATTTCCATTGAACCGGAGGGTAGAACTACACGGAAGTGGGCCATGTTAGGTGTGACCTTGTAGATCAGGTTGTTTCCTCGCACTTTGAGTATCGCCTTACGCAGGGGGCGACCAGCGGAGTCTCGTACAAATCCCTTTATGCCGGTGTCGATCAATCGGAGGAAATTAGTCATTCTTTCAAGATTCTGACGCCATACGGTGGCGATGTCCGCTTCTTGAGGCATTTTACAGCATCCCAACTGTAGTGTAAACATGGGGACTTTGTATAGACTATGCAGTTGGTTGGTAAGCCGTTGGATGGCGTCGGCTTGGTGAAGTCGTGTAGCCGATTCGGGACACTGCTGGTTCGTAACGACGGTGTATTTGTGTCCCTTAATTTTCTCGGCAAACCGCGGATATATTGCCACTTTGTCATCGGTGTTTGGGTAGCTGCGAAAGAAAAATTAAGAATCTGAAGTTCTATCTAAGAAGTATTTGGGAATTTTAATCTCTGAAGGCCGTTTATTACTTACAATACATCATTTCCACCAGCGGCAAAATTCAGTGCTAAATCGTACTCTTCATCTTGAAGCATCCTTAGCAGCATATCTTTCTGATGATCAGTTTCAGCACTCAGCAATTTATCGGCTAATTCTTCCTGTACGAACGGATCACACACACTTTGGTTGGCACGGAACTGTTCCAACAAATTTTGTGAGTCCATTTTTATGGGCACAAAATGAAGAACTACATTCTTCAACAGCTTTATCAACGATGGTTCTGGAATCCGGTATCCGGCAAGAACATGTCGAGCCAGGTTTATAACCATCTCGCGACCAATAGCTGTGCTTTGAAAGAGCGATGAGAGAACCAGTATATGCAGCTTAGTTTCTTCTGGGGTACCAATCTGTTGAAAAGATCTTTAGGTTCTAAACTATTTGGAATCCGGACCTTGTGAAACTTACGTTGTCAGTCATCTTCACGGATGGGTATGCCATCGCTACTTCGTTATCACCAAATTCCAGGGAAGCGGTCTTGTAGTTCTTATTCTCAAACTCACTCATAATCTCATGCAATTGCGAATCACTGTGGTAACGCGTCCGGACGACATTCTCCAATGTGCGATAATCGTAGGCAGAGGACCAGTGCTGAGGATCGTCGCGCATCAGTAGAAAATCCACCAGGACCGCTGAGGTTGCCTCCGGAGGAATACGAATTTGCATGATTTGGGGTTCGTAGCTGGAAAACAGAAACATTAAACATCCCGTACAAACTACGAAGCGGCTTCGTCTTACCCGGCGGCATCAGCCGTCACATTGTATAATCCAGGTAGCAGCATTCTGTAGAAATCACCTTCCTCGCTGCTAAAGGTTACATGTTGGATGTTGTTCACTTGAATTGTTGCATGGGCAATCGGATGCCCAATAGTACTCTTAACAGTACCATAGATTCCATGCTGGGCCTGCTCCACGTATCGCAACAAGGCTTCCCGATTCTGCAGCCAAAAGCTGGGCAGTTCCTCGGCCTTGGGGAATTTATCACAACCAACTTCCAGAGTCAGTTCGTAGGCACCCCCTACAATATAGGACCAATCTTGCATACCTCCTGTAACGGAGTACCAGGCAGCACCGTTTGTAATTCCGTCCTTGAAGCTTTCCTTAATGTAAGTAGGACACGGCTGACCCAAATGCATCGTAGTGTGAGCCTAGAATATGTTCAAACTTCAATTTGATAACCCCAGAAACCACAAAACCCATAACTCACGTTCGCATACGTATGTGCAAGATATTGGAACATCTCGTCTTCCTCGGTGGGGTTTTTAACCGTTCGAGGATCTCCATACCCATTCGAGTAGGCAAAATCCTTCGGAGAATCATCAAACGGATAGTTTGCCACCAACGCCCCGCCATGCAGATTGGCCGACAGAATGAACGGAATCGACAGCGACCAGTTCATGACGGCGTGCGTCTCCGGCTCCTGCTTCATGTTGTAGCTATTTCGTCCAAATTGGTCCGGGAAATTCCTATTCAAATCCACGTTATTGGCATTGGCTCGACCTTTGAGATTGTCTTTGTCTTCGATTTCGGATATTTCGTACCCGTCCGGGTTCATGCTGAACAGAATATGCAGCCGGGTGCTGTTGACCAGTTTCGTGACCCGCTCGGTGCGGTTGTAGTTCTCGCACAGATATTTGGCAAACAGTAGGAGAAGCTCGCGCCCAACCACTTCGTTGCCATGCATGTTGGCAATGTACTTCACCTCGGGTTTACCGGGCACGTGTTTGCCTGGGTTGCGTGTGATTTCCATTACCCAGAGATCACGCTGCTGTACGCTTTTTCCGATGGAATATAGGCGGGTTATCGACGGATAGTTTCCGGCCAAATCGTGAATCAAACTGAGAGGGCGATAACGGGAACACAGTTAATAGGAGATGGCATTGCCATAAAAGAACTTTAGTTAATAATATTCTACATTGACGTAAATAAGAGGGGACTAGGGGGGGGGGGGAGTTAGCCCTCCATAGAACAAAAAAAATGGCCCCCCATAGGATTTGAAAAGTTAGTAGCAGTGATATCAATTTTCAACACATAGCATAATGAACTACAATAAGTTTGAAGACAAAAGAGTTATTTCACCATATCATATTCTCATTTATGAGAAAGATTCCTGAAATTTAAATTGCACTTGGTGTTAATTATGAGGGGGCATTCAGTTAAGTGAATATCCCTAATATCTAATTGATTTGAAAAAATCAAAGTAAGCTTGATATGACCAACAATGAAGAGCCAGTGACAGTTTATCAGCAGACGTCCATTTGCCTAACATGATGATAATCTCCACAATTACCATCAGAATCCAACACGGTATACAGAAAACAAGGTAGGCTCGTTAGAAAAATGACACTTCGAATGTGACGCATATTTTATCGCCACATGTTGGAGTACAAAAGTAAGCATGCTGCGACCGTAGAGCATCTTCTCGGTCCAGCTTGTGCGAAGATAGCAGTGACGTCACATGTTTACATTCAAACTGAATGTTTACATACTTGATGAGCCTGCCTTGTTTTTTGTATGCCGTGAGAATCCAAATGGAATTCCCATCAGAATTCCTTTCAGAATCATCGAAGACATACATTCGATTCGTAATTGAATCAATTTTGCATTTTAAATTTCTATAGAAATTTAAAAATATATAATTAGGTAGGTATATAGAATTTTGTATTATTTTTTCAGTTTTCTTTCCATTAAAATAAAATCTAGAATTATTAGAAAGTTTGAACGTTCCCATTCAATATTCTTAGAATATCTAAATTTTCAAGGTTTTGGAACTTATTCCTTGTTTTCCATGTAACAAGTTAAAAAATATCTTAGAGTACATCCTTTACCATTATAACCTTCGATTATATTAATTTTAGGTTAGTTGTGGAATAATACTAAACTAAAGATATTTTACTCTTTGAAATCACAAAGTATTAAAAAATTACCATTTTCAATAAATTGTAGAATTTTTTAATTTAAATTTCCAAATAACTTTTGAACATGTGCTTTTGAACTTGTTTCGTGGATTAATTCATTTGTACAATATTAGTTCGAATTTATATTTCACCTTCAATACATTCAATATTTCATCTTCAAATTTTGTTACTGCTTATTTCTGTAGTTTTCTGATACATCAGAAAGAAAAAAACAAATTAATTGAAGTAGATAAGTTTAACAAAACAGGTGCAAAGAATTGCTATTTGATCACATAAAAAAAACTCACTGTTTGGACCCGACAGCTACCAGATATAGCCAATTGGTTTTGCATCATAGATACATTATATATCTAACAAATCATGATTGCTATTTGAAATATGACTAATATTGACCATCTTGACATATATTATAATCAAAATGCATTCGATTGATTTTAATATTGTTGATTCAAACCTTCTAAAATATGGCGAAACATGAATTTTTTGACATTTTTGGTAAATTTCAAATTTTGTAAAAAGTTTACGACATGAGAATCTGATATTCCTGATAGATAAAGGACTTTTCAATAGCTTTCTTTTGTAATATATACAGTGAGTCCAAAAAGTATTCGTCTAGCTGTGTGTTTTCTAGAAAATGTCAAAGACAGAATCTAGTAAGCTCAAAAAAATAAAACTATCGATTACATTGTGTTTTTATTAATTAATTCATCTTTATTGTTAAAAATCAAACAGAAAAATACAACAATAAGAAAAACAAAGTTAACAAAACATAACAATTCATTAAAAACGGGCTCAAAAAGTATTCGTCTATTCAGGTTTAGCGCGCTTTTGAAACGAGTTGTAGAATGGAATTCAATATTTCGTTGGATTCCCCAGTGTATCTATGACGGACTGTAGTTCTTGTGGCATGGAACTGACCAACCCTAGCAACACAGTTCATGCCGATTTGGTTGAGGTAACTCATATATAACTAAATTTGGTCGTATATGAGTAATATAAACTTGTTTACAACATGTGTGCTGCTCGGGAAATTAGCCGTAACTGGGGACGGAATATTCTTCCATTCTTATTTCAACACTAATTTCAATTCGTTGTTGTTGGAAATATGACTTTCACGAATTTGACGAAAAGTTTGTCGTCCAGAACCTTCCAATGGAATTAATTGCATATTATTCGGCAACTCGGCCGTACGAAAACCATTTTTTTGTTAAATATCTTGTTGATATGCACAGCATATGTTGAAATGGACAAATTGATATGAAATTTGCGAAAAGAATCCACGTGTCTTGGAGGACTCGAACCCTCAGTAGGAGGTTGAGGTTCTGAGTCCTCCAAGACACGTGGATTCTTTTTCGCAAATTTCATATCAATTTGTCCATTTCGAAACATATGCTGTGCATATGCACTTCCAATGGAGTTAAATTGGATTCATATCTGGGCTCTGAAGAGGCGTTTTGAGTTGATTGGGGTATTATAGAGTAGCTACAGCTTAGTACTTTGAGCTGTGTGCTTGAGGTAATTATTACCCCGTAAGATGTATGTTGTTCCCTGTAAGCCCAATTTTTCAGCACTGGCGTTCAAATTTTCTTTCAAAATGCGGATGAACATTTTGTGATACATAACTCCTTCAATAATGTGAAATTTTCCCACACCGGTTGCGCTCAAGCATCTCAGAGACTATGACGGAGCCCCCACCATGCTTTACTGCTCAAAAGAGATTCTGCGGCTGTATCTCAATATTCCTTTTCCGCCATACCATACATCGGCCATTTGATCCAAATATGCTGTACTTGCTTTCGTCAGATAACATGACTTGATTCCGAAAGTCATCCTTCTTCCAGCAATATTTTTAGCTGAAATCGAGCTGTTTTTGATAATTTGATGGCTCACTTGAATTTTCTTCCGTGATACTCACCCATTATACCCATACTTTTCACAGGTATTTCTGTTCGTATTGGTTCATATCTGACCATTTCTTCTCTGCAACTCACTTGCCTATATGGGTAAACTCTTTTTACAGGATTTTTTATTTATTTTCCGTACAATAAATCGCTCATCGTTATCAGTTTACCATCGCTGACGACCACTCTGTTATTAAATTTTGTTTCGATAGATTTTTGTGGCGCTGATGCGACCAACCACAATTAAATGGTTGAATTCTTTCTTCCCTTCATGGGCGTAGCCAGGATTTCGAGAAAGGAGGGCAACTTTTTGGTCTTCTAAATCGTAGTTTTATAGCAGTTTTATAAAAACACATGAATATTAACATATGAAACCAAATCCAAACCAAATCGAAACAATAATGATTAAAACAATAATGGATTTAAAAATGCATGATTTATTGCTCATCATTAATTTGTGGGGCAGTACCAGGCGGGTTTTATGGGCGAACGCTCCACCACGGACCAGGTGTTCGCCATTCGCCAAGTACTGCAGAAATGCCGCGAATACAACGTGCCCACACATCATCTATTCATCGACTTCAAAGCCGCATATGATACAATCGATCGGGACCAGCTATGGCAGCTAATGCACGAACACGGTTTTCCGGATAAACTGACACGATTGATCAAAGCGACGATGGATCGGGTGATGTGCGTAGTTCGAGTTTCAGGGGCATTCTCGAGTCCCTTCGAAACCCGCAGAGGGTTACGGCAAGGTGATGGTCTTTCGTGTTTGCTATTCAACATCGCTTTGGAAGGGGTAATACGAAGAGCAGGGATTAACACGAGTGGTACAATTTTCAATAAGTCCGTCCAGCTATTTGGTTTCGCCGACGACATAGATATTATGGCACGTAACTTTGAGAAGATGGAGGAAGCCTACATCAGACTGAAGAGGGAAGCTAAGCGGATCGGACTAGTCATCAACACGTCGAAGACGAAGTACATGATAGGCAGAGGTTCAAGAGAAGACAATGTGAGCCACCCACCGCGAGTTTGCATCGGTGGTGACGAAATCGAGGTGGTAGAAGAATTTGTGTATTTGGGCTCACTGGTGACTGCCGAAAATGACACCAGCAGAGAAATTCGGAGACGCATAGTGGCTGGAAATCGTACGTACTTTGGACTCCGCAAGACGCTCCAATCGAATAGAGTTCGCCGCCGTACCAAACTGACAATCTACAAAACGCTAATTAGACCGGTAGTCCTCTACGGACACGAGACCTGGACGATGCTCGTGGAGGACCAACGCGCACTTGGAGTTTTCGAAAGGAAAGTGCTGCGTACCATCTATGGTGGGGTGCAGATGGCGGACGGTACGTGGAGGAGGCGAATGAACCATGAATTGCATCAGCTGTTGGGAGAACCATCCATCGTTCACACCGCGAAAATCGGACGACTGCGAAGGGCCGGGCACGTAGCCAGAATGTCGGACAGTAACCCGGTGAAAATGGTTTTCGACAACGATCCGACGGGCACAAGAAGGCGAGGTGCGCAGCGGGCAAGGTGGATCGATCAGGTGGAAGATGACTTGCGGACCCTCCGTAGACTGCGTGGTTGGCGACGTGTAGCCATGGACCGAGCCGAATGGAGAAGACTCTTATATACCGCACAGGCCACTTCGGCCTTAGTCTGAATAAATAATAAAATAATATTGCTCATCAGATATGTTTAAATAAAGTGAGAAAAATATTAACGAACTTAGTATTCAGAAAGAATATAAAATCGGCTATAACAATTATTATAAAAATCCTGCATTCTTCCATAAGTTTAAGGTAACTAGAACCATACATCTGAATTACTAAACAAATCCTCTCTGAAATAATATTTATTATAAAATAGACAGAAAAATCAATATGCAAGCTTTCTCCAGGAATTCCTACGACAATTGCTCCTGGCATTGTATCCGAAATTATATCAGGGATTCTTTAGGAATGCCTCCAGCAACTTCTTCGGCAGTGTCTTCAGGAATTCCACCATAAATTTTGCCGGGAATTGATCCGAAAATTCCACCATTATTTACTCCAAGAAAATCTTCACGAACTTTTTTATAAGTTCTGCAGAATTCCCTGCAATAATTCAAATAATTTCGTGCTGTTTCCCATAATTTTTAAGAATAAAAATATTCCGTGGGAATTCCGCAGAATTGCCAGTAAACATTCCTGCGAATTTCACGAAAAATCTTCGAATTTCTTGTGTAAATTCCATAAAATTTTCCGTGAATTGTTTCGAATAATTTCTTGTGATAATTTCAAAGAATTTCTCCAGGAATTCCACCGGAAATTTATACAGAAATTATACCGAAAATGAAATCAACAATGGAATTTTCGGAGGAATTCCTAGATAAATTCGCAATGAGATCCTGAAAGAATTCCGGTGGAAACTTCAAGATTTCCACTGGGAGATCCTCCAGGAGTTTCTCCGAAAATTCCTCCTGGAATTCTTCCAGGAGTTCCACCGGCATTTCCTTCGAAAATTATTCCGGTAGTTCCATCGGCAGTTCCTTTGAAAATTCTTCCGGGAATTTCGGCAGAATTGGAATTTATTTAAGCTTCTTCAGGAATTTATATAGATTTTCCACCAGAAGCTCCTCCGAGAATTTCTCTGCGAGCTCCTCAGGGAATTCTCTGGGAGCTCCTCTGATGATGATGATGGTCCAGCTACAAACCCTAACAAAGGTTTCAGCTAGACGAGATTTGTCTATAAGATAAATTCTCTTGTTTCCGAGAATGCTTCTGGTAGTTTCCCCGGGGTTCCTTTGAAAATTCTTCCAGAAAATTTCTTCGAGAGTTCCTCCGGGAATTCCACCAGCAATTCATCCGGTAGTTTCTCCGGAAATTGCTCCGGGAGTTCCACCAGAAGCTATTCCAGGAAATTATTCAGGCTTTTTTCAGGCAATCATTTAGGCTTTCTTCAGAAATTAAGCTGGAAATTCCTCTCGAAGTTCTTCCGATAGTTTCTCCGGGATGTCCTCTAGGAATTCTTCTAGGAGTTCCTCCTGAAATTCCTCCGGGAGTTCTTACGGGAGATCTTACGGGAGCTCCTCCGGCAGTTCCTTTGGGAATTCCTCCGAGTGAAGTCCGGAAGGAATTCTAGTACACTTCCGCGGAAAATCTCCCGGAGAAATTCCTGAAGGAATTCCTGGAGAAGTACCTGAAGAAACTCCCAAAAAACACCTGTAAGAATTTCTGGGGAAATTCTTGGACGAATTCCAGGAGAAATTCATGAAGATATTTCTAGAGGATTTCTTGAAGGATATTCTGAAGTAATTGCGAAAAGAATTCCAGATTGGAATGCTAGGAAGCGTTCCGAGAGGAATGCCCGGAGAAGTTCATAGAAGAATTTCCGAAGGAATTTCTTATAGATTTACAAGTGAAATTATGGAGCTAAATCGGAGGATTTCCGTCATAAATTTTTGAAGAAACTTCTGGTAGAATTTTGGGAAGAAATTCCGTATGTATTCTTGACGGAACTCTCGAATGCATGCCTGAAGGAAATGCCGGATTCTTCCTGAAGAGAGAATAGCCGAAGAAATATCTAGAAGTAAATCTTGGAGAGAAGAAAAGAAATCTTCAAGGAATTTCCTCATGAATTTCCAAAAAAAAAATTTAGTGGGGGGTTTCTAGATAAGGAGGAATTACAATTACATGAGAAGGATTTTCGAACGATTTTCAGAGGAATTTGTGGATAACTTTCCGGAGGAATTCAGAATTTCCCAGGGGAGCCTCTAGAAGGATTTCAAGGAGATTTTTTGAGCCCGAAATGTTTCGAGTTGTTTTGAACTTTCATATATTATGGATCCTGGATGCCCTAATAAGTTTTTGGGAATCTTTTAAATTTCAACCTGTGCCGGAGACGAGCCAGCCTCGGGCTGAAAGTCTCTTTAATAAAGACACAAAAAAAAAAATTTCAACCTCCCATTTCTGTATATGATTGGATCGTAAAGTGCACATGTTTGAGGGAATTCATTTCAGTACCCGTTCAATCTTTCCACAATTTAGGGGGGGCGACGCCCCCACCCCTCTGCCCCCCTTGGCTACGACCTTGCTTCCCTTGGTCTACCCACATTTCTTGCAAAGTCATAAGTCAACTTGCACTAATTATACAGGTGTGGAATAAGTTTTTTTTTCATTTGGACTCATCTTTTCACTTTTCCTACCCATGGTGCTTCTATTTTCCGCGCCAAGTTCAAACAAAACAAAAACATTATTTGATCTGTCATTGAATGTTGACAAAAATGTTGCTAGACATCACTAGAGTGTGCTAGTGTAACTACATGCGAATAAAACTAATATATTCGTGTTTTACTCGATTATTTTCTGAATAGACGAATACTTTTTGAGCGAACGAAATTGACGAAATTTAGATATTCTCTACATACCAGAAAAAGTTGATCAGTACAGTTGTTGATGAAGAATGTGTATAGGTGCCAGACATTCTAAATACTCACGCTCCTCTAATGTGGACGTGTACTATACACATGTGGTAGTGTTGGCTTGACAAATGCATTGCGAGTGATTTTGACTATGCGTCCAATTTGGGAATCTCGAGCTCGTTCAGTAGCCGCTAGGTTGCGAAGGCCGACGGAGGTGCTTCGTAGCTTAGTTGGTTAAAGCACCAGTCTAGCGTACTATAGGGTCATGGGTTCGAGTCCCATCGAAGGGAAAGTGGTCACCTCCAATACATTTTCCAAATCAATATCTTCCACATCACGTACATATTCACATATGAGTTTTCATAACATTGTAAATTCAGAAAAAGTAATTGAAATTTCTATTTGTTTTTGAATAATAATCATGTGTTGATAAGTTTTCTACCAAATTTAGAAGAAAGTTTTTTGATTTCACTTCTATCACGCCTAAGTTTTACATTTTACTAAAGAATTTGCAGAATATGCAAGTATTCGTCTATACTTTTTGGACCCACTGTAAGATAATGGAGGGATCTCTGCAAGTGCCGTTTTTAGAAGTGTTCGGGCTTCGGGGGTGTCCGGCGCTGGGGACAGACAGGACAGAAAGTGTGGAAAGCGGGCATCGAGCGGCTACCTTCTACCAATTAGCTGTGGCACCACCAACGAGCTGGGAACCGGGTTCATAGTTTTGGGCAAGATGTGCCCACGTGTGATTTGGTGGTAGCCAATCAACGCGAGGATAAAAGGCCGTTTTTCAAATATAGCATCATCAACGTGCACTGCCTACATGAAGGGAGACCCGACGACGAGAAAGAAGCGTTCTAAGCACAGCTGGAGCAGACGTACAAATGATGCCCACTGCGGGACGTCAAAATGGTCATCGGCGACATGAACGCTCAGGTAGGCAGGGAGAAAATGTATAGACCGGTTATCGGACCGGATAGTCTACATACCGTATCGAACGACAAACGGCCAACAATGCATCAACTTTGCAGCCTCCAGCGGAATGGTAGTTCGAAGCAGTTTCTTCCCCCGTTAGAATATCCACGCCACATGGAAATCACCTAATCAAGAAACGGAAACCCAAATCGACGGTAAATTCTTCTCCGACATCACGAACGACCGCGCTTGCCGCAGTGCGAATCTGAATTCTGACTACTACCTCGTTGCAGTATGTCTGCGCTCAAAACTCTCGACGGTTCAACATGCGTCCTCCACCGCGGCTAAACATTGGGCGGCTACAAGACGGCAGACTACGCGCAGCAGCTGGAAGTGCACTCCCAACGGAAGAGCAGCTCGGTGCAGCGTTTCTTGGAGGTGTCTGGAGAAATATTCGATCCGCCATTGGAAGCACCGCAACCGCTGCACTAGGCACGGTGCCCCCGGATCAAAGAAACGACTGGTATGGCGGCAGAGAAGAATGCAGCATGGGCGAGATTGCTGCAACACCGCACGAGAGCGAACGAGGCACGAAACAAACGGGCGCAGAACAGACAAAACTCGATTTTTCGGGCGCCAGCAAGAAGATCGAGACCGTGAAAAGACGGAGCAACTGTACCACGTTAATAACGCACGAAAGTTCTATTAGAAGTTAAACCGTTCACGTAAGGGCCACGTGCCACAGCCCGATATGTGTAAGGACAAAAACGGGAACATTTTTACGCAAGGATGTTAACGATCATTCAGTAATTTGCGTTCGATCATTTAGTAGTTTGTCAATAACACATTACATAAGCTGAATTTCAAAATATGTTGTATAGTGGACTTCTAGTGCGAAGGTTTTTCTACAACTTTGCCTAATGGTTCGTTAGGAAGATCGTAGTGCGCCGTGCTTCCGATTGAACGTGTTTTTATTTCATTATGATTTATTCTGTTCAAATGTATTAAAAAATTAGATTTTTTTCAAGTGCCTTATAAAGTGAAGTGCAGTATTTTATCTGTGTCATATAGGGAAAAGACGACAATTCGGTGAGTTTGTTCCTTGGTACCTCTGTTTAATGACAAAAAAAAACAATTATGGCGTTAGATCCTGTGAGTAGAAAATATCCAAAATTTTACTGCTTTCACTTACTTTAGAATCAATTGGATCAATCGATTTGCTTGATTTTCAATATGTCCAGTAATTTAAAATATGCGGTGAATCTGAAGCATTATCACATAGTTGAAAAAAAAAGTTTATTTTTGTTAAAGTGAAAGAACTTGTGAAGTTTTTGAATATACAGCAGTTTTGTTAGAATTTGACATCATATAAAATATACCTACTCCCTTTGTAACAACATTTTAATACCTTTTTTTTCTAACAAAAATTCTGTTCCATTCCATGTATTTCAATACTTATAATCAATCTTAATGTAGTGGCAAACTAGAAGATCACATTTATTTAACAAATAAAATTGCTGATGCATTTTGCATTTTTCTCTTGCTCAATCTCTTGGTTTAATAATTGCTTTAAATATTTCATATCTGAAATCTCTTTGAAAACTTTGCTAAGATTAATCAATAATTATAATCGTAGCGTTCATAATCATATCATAATTATCATTATTTTTTAAATATAATAACGTTGTTGTAGAAGGGAATGGAGTTTGCAAGTGTTTATATATCTCGTTTCAGAGAGCGATCAATGGCGCTTGAACCTAGGCTTCTTAGCCAGGGCACAGATTAAATACCTTGTCCCATCCCAGGAAGAAGACGACAAAGGAAAACGGAGTTACAATAACTTTCTTAGCAACGTAACTCCCAACGTATTTACGAAATGCATTCTGTTATCACTTGCTTATAGTGATGATTCCCGTACAACATCCCTCCCAACCATCCAACTCCTTGACATCTATGAGGGCGTCGGTGAGTCGCTGGCCTCTTGTTAAGTAGATGTCATATCATCATTTCCTTCCCTTTCCTTGTAACGGAGAAGATGGGCGTGGCCAGCAATGGTAGTTTTCATGCTTTCTCTTCTCAGACCTCCATCTGGATTGCTATTAATTCCCAAATAGTATTCCATAAGCATTTGGAGTAAGGAAGTTAAAGATATACATGACAGCTATCAGTATGCAATCTACGAAATACTCCGTTACCAACGCAACGCAACTTTGCCTAATGGTTCGTTATTAGAATTCAACTAATAACGGAGTTAGAGCGCTAGTTGCAGTAACTTAAACTAAATGATTGGAATTTTGTTATCATTTAGTCCAAGTTACTGAAACTATAGCTATAACTCCGTTAATAGTGGAATTCAAACAACGAACCATTAGACAGAGTTGTAGAAAAACCTTCGCACTAGAAGTCCACCATACAACATATTGTGAAATTCAGATTCTGGAATGTGTTATTGACAAACTACTAAATGATCGAACGCAAATTACTGAATGATCGTTAACATCCTTGTTTTACGAACGAGCGTGAGGTGATCCAAAGGTGGCGGCAGCACTACGAAGAGCACCTGAATGGTGATGTGTCAGACAACGGTGGTGGTATGGAAATGAACCTGGGAGTAAGCGGGCAGGACATACGACTTCCGGCTCCAAATCTCCAGTAAATCCAGGAGGAGATCGGTCAGCTAAAAAACAACAAAGCCCCTAGAGTTGACCAACTACAAGGAGAACTGTTTAAACACGGTGTGGGAGGAGTGGATGGCAGGTGTCGTGTGTCCCATCTACAAAAATGGCGATAAGCTGGATTGTTGCAACTACCGCGCAATCGCAATGAACGCCGCCTACAAGGTACTCTCCCAAATTTTATGCCGCCGACTAACACCAATCGCATAAGAGTTCGTAAGGCAGTACCAGGCGGGATTTATGGGACGCTCTTCCACAGACTAGGTGTTCGCCGTCAGGTATTGCTGAAATGCCGCGAATACAACGCGCCCACACATCATCTATTTATCGACTTCAAAGCCGCATATAATACAATCGATCGGGACCAGCTATGACAGCCAATGCACGAAAACGAATGATCACGGCGACGATGGATCGGGTGATGTGCGTAGTTCGAGTTTCTGGGGCATTCTCGAGTCTCTTTGAAACGCGCAGAAGGTTAAGGTAAGGTGATGGTCTTTCGTGTCTGCTCTGCAGCATCGCTTTGGAGGGGGTAATACGGGTCAGGGATCGACACGAGTGGAACGATTTTCACGAAGTCCGTGGAGGAAGCCTACATCAGACAGAAAAGCGAAGCTAAACGGATTGGACTAGTCATCAACACGTCAAAGACGAAGTACATGATAGGAAGAGGCTCACACAACCCTACTTCATCGAGCGCAGTTGTTGATGACGCAAGTGTGTAGGAGCCAGACAATACTAAATACTCATCCTACTTGGTTGGCATTGTACAAAAATAAATATAAGAGAGTTAGTTCTGAAAATGGATTGCGAGAGTTCAACTACGTGCCTGGTGCTGGGAATTTGGTTTCATCAGTACCCGCTAAGCTGCGGAAGACGATGGAGGTCCTTCATAGCTTAGTTGGGGAAGCACCTGTCTAGCGTACTAGTTTCGTGGGATCAATCCTCACCGAAGGGAGTGGTTACCCTCCAATACCTTATCCAGCCTATCTATCACATGTTGTGCATATGCATAAATCGAGTTTCAGACATAGTACTTAGTCTGATAATTAATAAATAAATCTATGCTTGCCTCATGACACAATATTTATGATATATGTTATTCCAAATGAATAACAAAATGACCTAGTTACAACCCAAATTGGATTTGGGGAAAGGATTTACTCAATTTCTGTACCTCAAACCTCGCTTCATACACACCATGTACTGAAATCAAATAATTTAGTTTGAATGTTTTTGATTAAAATTGAGTAATAAACATTGAAGAGTGAATCTTTTCCTTATATTAGCTTAATTAAAAACTTTGAAGAATTTTGAATGTAACTTGACAAAAATTTATTTTCCCGGTACATGTCCTGAATTCCCGGGTTTTTCCCGATTTGTATTCCGGGGCCCTCCTTAGCCATGCGGTAAGACACTCTCGAATCTACTGTTCAATATAGCGCACTAGGGAGCGATTAGGAGAGCTGGTGTGCCATTACAGTAAAACCTCCATGAGTCGATGTTCCATGACTCGATATCGACTCATGGAAGCAAATTATGTCATATTAAAAAATATTTTCTGGGTTACTGTGATGGTCCCTTCAATCAGCTTCCCAAGGATTTTCTATTCCACATCTCGATATTTCCAAGAGTCGACGGTCCCTTCAACATCGACTCATGGAGGTTTGACTGTATCACAAAATCGCATAAGCTCCTGGGATTTGCGGACGATATCGATATTATCAGGATTGATCGCCGTGCCGTGGAAGAGGCTTTTGTGCCTTTCAACAGGGAGACAGCGAGGATTGGACTCACGATCAATACCAGCAAGATGGTGCTGGATGGTGAAAAATTTGAAGTGGTAGAAGAATTTGTGTATCTTGGAACATTAGTGACGTGCGATAATGATGTTGAAAAGGCGTTTTGTTTTCGCTCATTTCGTGTTGGTTACTACACAGCTGAGTAAAACAAGTTGAAATGCATCACCAGAGCTAGTGTTCCCCGCATTTGGAGCTTTGTAAAAGAAATTTATCATGGGGTATACTGCCGTTCTACGCATGCTTGTACCAAATTAAAAAAACGACAAATGAGAAAATGGCATTTGAAATTGAACACTAATTTTCATTACTGACGTATAACCTGAATGAAATATAAGATTATTACATCACAGAACCATTCAGAAGAATTAATTTCATTGAAATCATTCTATTTTTTTACTCACAAATAGAATTTGCGACAACGATCATGATAATAGTTTGACGGGACAGTTATGCCGAGAAATAGAGCACTTGTTTTGTGGTTTCTACGCATATCAGCCCCGTTCAGTGCATGATTTCGTGAATGACTACTGCGATTGACATATGTCTCCGCATGCTTTATCTATGAAAGTGAACCATCCACGTGGTTGAAGTGATTATGTCGCTTAGAATGAGAATTGTACAAATTGCCCTCATTAAACCAGTTCAACAGGCTAAGATTGCAAGATCTAAACAGAAAATGCTATTTCAATGTGTGTTGCTCCATAAAATATCAGAATCCGCCATAATGATGAATTTAATCACCGCGAGACAATTATGCATAGAAATTAAGCAATGGGACAAATAGACTTGATGTTGTTTTCAATGATTTTCCGAACAAAGTTTGAAATCTGTTAGAGTTTTCTAAAAGTATACATCAAAATAGACTGCTCTATGGTGAAAAGTCAAAATCCATAAAAACTAACATGGGACAATTATACATAGAAGAGCAGTATAGCCTCCCGAATATCTATATCGTATATATATACAGAGATGATAAGTGAGAGACTTGTTCATTATATTTTAAATATATTAGGATTCAATATCTGGTTCTGGCAAATTCGTTCAGTATGATTTACTATCGTTATTGACGAGCGGTAAACTAACTTTCAGCAAAGAAGTTTTCCTCTCTTCTGATATTCCTTTCCTAGTCTTGCAGAAATAATCCATCACTTTGAATCCGTTTCATTTTTTTTTTCGTAGATAGATCGGCTCATTTCCGTCGAGAGCATTGCTGTAGAAAAGCTTGAAGCTTTCCTTTCTAAAAATTATGTTTTTAATTTTGTCAATTTACAGTCGAGTTTTGCATTGATTTATCACGTCGTTAATCGTCGCCATGTTCAGGACATCCATGTTTTTTTTCGCACTTCCAACTATTTCTGAAAAAATCTGAGAATGTTTCAAAATATTTGAATGATATTTTGCGAACGTTCACAACGTCAGAGTTGATTAAAAGTATCATGTGTTGGAACATATTCCAATTTTTAATTTGCGCACTGCAGTTATGTAGCCAAAACATTATTTCTCCCACAACTGGTTGACCACTCGATGGAAACAGCTCGTAATGTGCCAGTGACCACTGGTGGTCAACAAATCAACATGAAATACGACATTTTCAAGGGAAACGTCATTGGAACATAATCCCTAGAAGTGCAAGAATTATGTCCCCTGTTCTGAATAAATTCAGCATACTTCTGAAATAATGTGTGGTCCTTGCTCGTTTTGCCCCGAGGGGGTAATCATATTGATGGTAAATAAAAGGCATCCTAAAAATACCTTTTTTAAACCACATTTTAAGATACTGAAACGTCATTATTCAGTGTTTATGATACCCGGGTAGAAGATAATAGCAAAAGAATAATATATTTCACCATTAATATGTGAATAACAGAATAGCAAAATCTGATGTTAGTTTGTTTGTTAATAGTTGCTAAAATAACTAAAATAATATCAGAAATTATTCGAGCAAATAGCTAAAAAATAACTCATTTTGTTATTATAAGAGCAAACCAATAGCAAAAAAAGAAATATCAAAATCAGTTATTATTGATATATTGAAAATGCAAATGATAAATGAATAACAAACTTTGTGATGATTACATAATCTGTTTTTCATGTGTTGTTCGGCTCTTCTTTACAATGACATATAAAAAACAAATTTTACTATTATAACAAAATTTGTTGTGAAGATGTTATTTTATAATGATATGGAAATGCTAATATCATCTTCCAAACTTGGACGTACATACGTAACACACACGAAATCATTAATTTAGTGTACTACCCTTGGTGGGGGCATCCATCAATTCAGCTGTTGTTGGTCGACGGTACAGCAGCAGTGCCTTTCTCTGCTTTGTTCTCTCCGAGGCAGCCAAGTTGGTTGCGACGAGACGGACGCAATGAGAAAACAGAACTGTGCAATAAAAATCCTATTCGACTAAATGCTGATGTCATATTAGAAATTTGGAGACAGTACTCGTCGATAGCAAATCCTTCCGCACGCGATGGCATATGAGCAAGTCAAACCACCTTCCTTTTGCCAGTGGAGATATATCAGCTTCCACACTGATATTCTTCCCTCCCCTTCATACGGGAGCTTGGCAGAAGGAAGGTCGTGCGATATGTGCCATCACAAATATTGCCCTCCGCTCGCTTTCAAATCGACTTCTATAAAAACATTCTTCATGCCTGCCGTATCCTAACGGAACTATCAATTCTATACTATCGCCTCTAATGCTATCATGAACATGTACGTCCAAGTTTGGAAGATGATATTAGCATTTCCATATCATTGTAAATCGTTTAACTTCACGTAGAAGTAACACACACGAAATCATTAATTTAGTGTTATTTTATGTTATTCATGAATAACAAAACCTTATATAACAGCAAAATTTGTTATTATTATGTTATTTACCTCTACCCGGGTACTCTCGAGGACAAATCAGCAGAATTCGAAAGAGTGTTACAAGGGTTACCACTTAGGGTGGCCATCTTGTCCCACTTTCCCCTACCTAGACTAATTACGATGCTACGATCGAACAATACAATGAGAGAATCGTCTTCACAATGTATGCGTGTATGAAGAATGTAACCACATGTCAGTCACACTCAAATTATTGAAAAAAAAAATGATTGTTATCAATAGTTTTAACAATGTTTCTACTAAAAGCCATTAATTCTGTATTATAGCATGGCTTTTTTATATCAAATCAGTCTAAACACATAAATAGTAGAGAAAACATGCTAAACTTTTGCAAGCTATTTTCTCGTTTTCATTTTTTACAGATGGGACTGACTTGCGATTCGCGGCAGTGTACCAGGTGCAGGGATTGAATCCTAAAGAGAAAGAGCAAGTCTTTCACTTATCATCTCTGTATACAGATACGATATGTAGCATAGCGTGAGAAACTTTTTTCGCAAGCTGTCATGATAGAGAACTGATTCGGAATGTTATACCCCATGATAAATTTCTTTTAGCAAGCTCCAAATGTGGGGAGCACTGGCTCTGATGATGCATTTCAACTTGTTCTACACAGCTGTGCAGTAACCAACACGAAAAGAGCAAAAACAAAGCGAGAATCATCATTTTTCTGTGGGGGCTGCCTATCCGATTCTATTTTTTCGCACTGGTATACAAGTTTGATAAATTTGTTATCATGGCTTGTTATGATTTGGAACAGTTTTTGCCTCTCTTTTATCGTTGTTCGTTATCTATTGAGAGCGATTTCTGCAAACCCTGACCAGGTGTATAAAAGGGCTGGATATTGTTAAGCTTATACAACACGGCAGACTACGGTGGGCTGGACACCTTGTTTGTATGCCGGAAGAAAATCAAGCGAAGATAATATTTAGTGAAGAACCTGGAAGAGGCCGCAGGCTTCGTGGAAGGCCGCGTACACGATGGCCTTTTCCAGTTGAAGAGGACCTGATGGCGCTCAATGTTCAGGGCGACTGGAAGCGATTGGCCCAGGATCGAGTCCAGTGGAGAAGGATACTCCATTCGACGTAGATTCATCGAAGAGCTGTAGCCCATCAAGTATCAAGTAAAGTTTAGGCAAGTAACTTTGAATGTAATTAAATCAACGATTTTTATAAATTGTGCAAGAAAAATCTGCTACAACAGAATGTGAAAAAGTGTAATTCAATCTCGTTCACAAGAAAAATCAATACTGCACAAAGGCCAATAGAAATAGGTAAAAAACAGATGAAAGATGCAAATTGATTAGATGTTATTCTGGATTCCAAACTATCATTCATAGATTAATATATATAATCATATTATTTATAAGGCAAGCAACATGCTTGGTTTCATCATCAGATTCAGTTACAATTTCAATGATCCTTTCACAATCGAATCTTTGTTTGTTACACATGTTAGGCCTCTCTTGGAATACTGCAGCCTATAGAAACTCAAGTACAAGACACTGAAGACGGCTTTACTGTTGAGGTCGAAATACGTATCTCTCAAAGGTACAATCAAGTGGTGGAATTAAATGGAATTGTACGAGCTTGTCTTACGACAAGTAATACATTTTACTTACTTAAACTCTAGACTAGATACATAATCAGAACTTACGATTCCATAGCGGTAAAGTTGTGATGCTCAAATTTGGGTTTAATTAGGAACCCATACTCATCCGGTTGTTGTCGCACCACCCGTGGGTGCTTGGTTTTATCCGCGACAGCTACTGCAACTGAAAGATGTTATGAACCATGTTAGTTACGCTTGTTAATCGTCGTATTAGCAACGGATTTCTTCAGTCACAATAGCATTATAACACATTGGTTATACCTTAATTAGTTACCTTAACCCAGTTAACTCACTAATATGAACAATTTTAATGATAATAAAAGTGCTGCATTCACTTACGCGTACGAATGTAATTTTCCTATTCAAACTGTACAAGCGACTTAATAGCTCTAATGCACCAGAACCGATATGAAGCGTTCGAATTGGTTTAGCACTAACACCATATACGTAATACACATACACATTTACCGCCGCCCGTTGCTATTCGAAATTGAAATCATAGCTTGACAAACCAATAACGAACAATAAAAACCTAAAATCGAATAAAAGACCAGAATTGGGTGAATCAATTCGTTCAAAATTGCTTTATTCATTTTGTGTATAGACATATTTCCATTTTTTATTCATTTTTACAATTTTAACACACTTTCACATCGGTAAAACTTATTCTGTTCATGCTGTGCTAAATAGAGTAACTACTGAATATGTGCATTATTACATTTTGTTTTGTTTTTCATTTAATTCACAATTGTTATTTTTTCCAACACCATTCCGCGTATCGCGTGTGAAGGGATATTTTCTTCTTTTTTTTTTATCAGCAATAATATGTTACATGAAAGAATGGAGGGCTAAGAGAAGAATTGCGACAAATTGACCTCCATTTAGTCACATTTAGTCCTTGAGCTGGGATCATAGATGTAGAACAGTTTATGAAAAGGCAAGGGGCTTGTGACCAAAGGTGCGTTTTTTGTGCCTTTCTTAAATATGTTTAGCGTAATTTCTATCTGATAGCTTGATTGGTTTTTTTAACATTCGAGATTAGCTCCCTAACAGACATCGAGCTATACGGTTTTGATTTATATCATTTTTCCATCTTGTTTCGAAATGTGTATATGTATAAGTATGTGTGGTGGATAGAGCATGCTTGAAAGTAACGTGCCTGTGTATTTTGTCTGTTTTGTGGCTGAATGACTGTGTTTGGAAGTAGGTAGTTGTATCTATAATTCAGAAGCTAATTTTTACATGCACTACTGAATAAATAAATAAATAAACTTTTTTTGCATAATTGTAGAGATTGTTCTTTCACATATTAAGAATTTTATCGTCTATTGTCGACGTACCCCCTGTAGAATTGTGGTTGAGGATAGTAGTTGTAATATTGTTGGTAATAGGAGGATTGTTGAAGTGGAGACTGTTGTTGCTGTTGATAGTTCATTGGTCTGTCGTAGTAACGGTACTGATAGTAGTAGGGACGAGGGAAGGCCATGCGAGTTCCGGTTTGGTACCAGTAGGGTACCCACTCGCGGATATAGGGCGTCTGTGGCTGTCTGACAATTGGGGTGGTCGTCGTCTTTACCTTAGTTTGAGGACGTCTTCTGCGCGTAGGCCTAGGCTTTCTCACTGAAACACGTTCGAATGGTTTGCCAAATAAAGATTAGTACCTACTACTTTTACGGCGCAGTTGTGTGAAGCCAAACGAATGCTATACCTACTGAATGGTAGTTCCGGATGAAGGGTAACATGAGAAGCTTGTTAAAAAATGTGTGTAATTATGTTATGAGACAATACGAACACAAAAGATAATAAATAAATAACTCAAATTGGATTCTGCGGGAAGAAATGCTAAGATTATAGAAAATAGTGGAATGTAAGCAAAATTTGATTAGATCCTCGCTTAAAATGTTTCATAATAAAAAGAAGTGTTAAATTTATAATAATCCAATTTACAAAATATGCAATAATTAGATCTCTAAAGTTGGTGGTGCCATAAAGTCAGAATAGTTATCAAATCTTTCATTTTTTTAATCCTTTTGATTTTGCAGAAATTGAAATTGGTTAAGGATGAAAAAGACTTCGAAAAGTCAACTAGGAATGTGAGAAAAATGCATGCAAATGAGGCAAATTTGAAAGTAAAAATAATAAAAACAAATGATACTGCGGAAATACCTAAGTAAAAAAGTGAAGCAACAAAGTTACAGCTATATTAAAAATAATTAATGATCATCGTATTTTAAGATCAATCACCCCCTTTGTTTGTATCTAAAACGGTGAAGATTTATTTTTTTGCATTCCTAAATTAAGTACATAAAATACAGAATAATTTATGATATTTCCAATCACCCAGAACCTTAGATGATTTGAAAAGACAAACATTTCCAGAATCCGGTTAGTAGACTCATCGTTTAAATACTACTAGAAGTGACACTAGCAATAGTAGAAGTAACGATGAGGATGTCGTTCTGGTTGTGATGAATGCCGTACTGCTGGCTAGAAAGTGAAACAGGCGGATGATGATCATATCTGATGGCAAACCAATCGAACAACTGGTGGCAACGGGTTAACAAGCTTATAAATCCAAACCCATATATCTCACAACTACCGCTGGTGCTGGTGGCAGTGGCACCGGATGCAGCACTATTGCCATCTCTGATTTATTTACCTGTACCATCACCGCCCTCGTCGGCGTCATACGACTTGAGGCTGAAGTTGACACGCAACGGCTGTTCGGCGGCGATCGTAATCGGGACCTCCTGGCTTGGGTAAAATCTGCAGAATCGTAAGGAAATTAGAAATATTGGAGTGGGAGCGAATTAGTCACAGAAGACCTACCCAACGGCCTCGACGCGAAGTTTGTAGTTGCCCGGCACTAACAGTCGCCAGTATTCTCCCCGCTTGGTGGTACGGATGTTCTGCTTGATCCCATCTACGATTACATCAGCATCCTGGATTGGATAGCCATTGCTGTCCGTGACCAGACCCTGAAATACACAGTTCCTTCAACTGTTGAACTCATATTCGCACCAAGAACTTACCCGCACTCCGACATGCGTCAGCTTCATGTACTCGATCAGGGAGCGCTTGTTCTTGTGCCACTCTTTGGGTAGTTCGTTGGCAGACGGATACTTGCAGCAGCTCAGTTCCAGCGTAATTTCGAAACAGTTGCTAAACACGTAGTTGAAGTCCTGCATGCCTCCGTTAAGCTCGTACCAGTACGCTCCGTTAGTGATACCATCCTGGAATGTTTCATTACAATCGTGGCCGTTCTTCATGACCGGGTGATTTTGGGCGTACACCAGCGAAGCGTACTTGAAGAAGTGGTTGTCCGGCGTCGGGCTGTCCTCACAGCATTCGTGGTGATATCTGAAAGGATGGAAGTAATATTTGTTTGAATCGAGATGAACCTCATTTATTATGTAAGCACATTTTCATACTGTTCGCATCCAAATTGTTTATGAATTTTATGAAAAATGTCTTCTCTATCATTTACAATTATCTTCCTGAGTAAAACCAGGGGTGGCATTGCACATCTTGACTCGAAACGAGCGACCATGTAAAACTGTCATACGAAAGAGCTATCGAAAGGAGATGCACAATGAGGCCCAGATGACCGCAAAATTCGAATGAAATGTGTCGTTTATTATTTTTTAATTGCTAATAATATTTAATTTCTTTTTCTGTGAGAAATTTCTAGTGTCTATAAAAATTTAAACTTTAACTCAAATTTAAAAAACTTCTGCCATCAAATTCAGAGCGTTTCTATCATTCTCAGAATCAGACAGTCTGTTATCCACATACCGCATGAACCTACGTCAGGCATGAGCCGGCTCTTAAACCAACAAGTCCTTTGAATCCGAAAATAGATCCAGACCGACATCGTTAAACATCCTGTGGATGAGTCTTCAAAGATAAAAATATATCTCTTTCACGAACAGCAATTTGCACTTACATGTCATATCCTCACCATTCATTCTTAATCCTCTGCAGCATCAAACAACATAAATCGAGTCCCACGAAAGGATCCACCCACACCAGTCAGTATTAACTATTATACTTACATCGAGTTATCGTACGGATAACTGGCCACCACGGCGCCTCCGTGCAGGTTCGCCGACAGCACAAATGGATTGTTCAGGATCCAGTTCATGACGGCCACGGTTTCCGGCTGCTGGCGGTTGCGACGCAGATGCCGCACCCGATCATTGTCGAACCGGTCCGGGAAGTCCCGATTCAAATCGACTCCGGCCGCGTTGTAGCGTCCCACGTAGTTGGGCGGTGATTCGCAGCTACCCTCCTGGAATGGGATTAGACGGGGAGAGAAAATCGATGAAATGATACAACAAACAGATGCGAAAAGGAGATTATGTATGGTGCGAAACGGCTACATAAGCTGCGTGGGTGGGTGGGCATTAGCAACAACAGGTGGGTGTTCTTATTTTCCATAGTCATCAGTAGTGCTAATTCGTGCGTGCGAAAATGCAATTTTGATTTCACCGCTGCTGATGTATACCGTCGTCGGATAGAATATTTTTAGCGTAGGAAGTTCCAATGATTCAGATGGCAATTACATTTTTGCACGGTTGTTGTTTGTCATTTTGATGGGAACACGCTCCAGGCTCATGGTCTGCTGGAGTCAAAATTGATACGTAAAAAATAAGAGCAATCACAGGTAGGCAAAAATCTATTTCAATGGACATTGACAAGGCGTAAAATGGTCAATTCGGAAAAGGAAGGTCCGAATTTTGGTCCTATCCAGAACGTTTTGTTGTGGAGAACAGTTTTGGCTTTCTAGGCATATTATGTTTACCATGTTTGCTGAACTATATCTAGAATCATGCATTGGAAGGCATAGAAATCCTTCAATTAATAATTATGGGAACATTAACAAAGTTGGAAAGCATTGTACTACCTCGAGTAAAAATAGGTATGGAAGAAATTCGAAACCAACGAAAATGACATATTCTTGACTTATTTGCGCCCACGCTGCGTTCAATCGGGTCAAATGGTTTCATGTAACAGATAGATAAATAGTCAATCGGGTCGATGCCGCTCCGGTCAATCCAATTATGGCAAATAATTCGCACTCCATGTGCTAAAATATTGGACATCGGTGCCCACAAAGACAAAAGCAACATCAACTATTTATGCTGTTGCTGCTCAAATGGTTTTATGCTGCCATAGAGAATGTTGCAATGGTTTCATGGCGCTAAAAGGATGTCCGGTGGATTTAATACGACTGGCTGGCGGCGGGCAATGCCATTGATGAGCACGAAGCGAAAATTGATAAAGTAATTACACGAGTTCATAGTGGCTCGACACAATATGTAATTCATTAGACTGATCATCAAAGCGCAACCATCAATAATAGGGGCCTGTCTGTTACAGTAACAGTCTATTTGGATTCGTTTTTTTTTACAGATATCTGTAACGAGATGATAGTTGGATGAATATAAATGTGAAATATTATACAAGTATCATACAAAACTTTTAGTTGGATGCCTAAAGATTTTAAGAATCACATTACATCCAGGAAACTTTTCATAAGATTTTTCAGTCGATTTCAATTTTTTGCTTCTACACAAATAAAATGAGCTAGGCTGATACAAGTACGGAAAGGCTCAATAAACGAGCTTTTTATAGAAGGCTCGTTTATAGTGTCGTACCAATCGAGTCTATGTGTGCGTGTGTGTGTCAGTTCTACCTCGGGAATTGACTCCCCGTAGACCTTGTTACGATTATAACACCAGGAGGGAACTTTAACTTCAGAACCCCGTCGTAAATAAGGTTTCGGGCCCAGTATTGAACATTGCGGAACGCTTCTCTGACAATCATCGGTCTCATCAAGCCGGTGTAACGAGTGCGATGGCATCTCAGCTTGCACTGTTGAATGCGTTCTTTACATCAAGTGTCACTAACGCACAGTATCGAAAACCTAGCCTTTTCTGTTGGATTGCTATCTCGGTGGTCTTCACCACCGAGTTAATAGCGTCCAACGTGGACTTACCCTTGCGAAAATCAAACTGACTGCTTGACAGGCCGTCCGTACCCTCTGAGTACGTGGTCAGCCTGTTGAGGATGATCCTCTCTAGCAACTTGCCTGCCGTGTCTAACAACATATTGGTCTATAAACCGATGGGTCACCCGGTGGCTTCTCAGCCTTTGGGAACAACTCCAATTTCTGCCTTTTCCAACTTTCGGGGAATCTACACTCATCAATGTATCCCCAGACCTCGGATAATGCACGCCATAGTTGATCTTAAAGCGAAATTAGCCTGTTGATTGATAAAACAAATAAACAAATGCTAGATGATCACTATCCAACGCGCACTTGGAGTTTTTGAAAGGAAAGTGCTGCGTACCATCTATGGTGGGGTGCAGATGGCGGGCGGTATGTGGAGAAGGCGAATGAACCACGAGTTGCATCAGCTGTTGGGAGAACCATCCATCGTTCACACCGCAAAAATCGGACGACTGCGGTGGGCCGGGCACGTAGCCAGAATGTCGGACAGTAACCCGGTGAAAATGGTTCTCGACAACGATCCGACGGGCACAAGAAGGCGAGGTGCGCAGCGGGCAAGGTGGATCGATCAGGTGGAAGATGACTTGCGGACCCTCCGTAGACTGCGTGGTAGGCGACGTGTAGCCATGGACCGAGCCGAATGGAGAAGACTCTTATATACCGCACAGGCCACTTCGGCCTTAGTCTGAATAAATAAATAAAAATAGATGATCACTATGGGTGTAATCCTCATCCACCCTCCAATCCAAGTCTGGTGCCAAACGAGGACAGACAAACGTTAGGTTGCACAGTGGTTAAGATTCAGCTGTGTTACTTGCACGGCTTATTCTTATTGTTCTTTCCGATGTTACACGAATACCCACCCATAACGTGGTTACAGGCTTGCTTTTTGCTGGCGCAGATGAGGCACTTTGGTGCCTTATCGCATGCCTGCGCCTTGTGCCCTTCCTCACCACAACGACGAGACATGTTGCTACGGTCCGAGCCCTTACAGTTGTAGGACTTGTGCCCCGACCATAAGCACCGATAGTACCTGTCCACTGAAGGCGGCTGGAATTTGCTTACTGGGTATATTGATCAGCCGAACTTCAACTTCCCTCACACCATTACCTTTTTGGCTTCCGCAACCGGTATTCTAGGGTAGGCTACCTGCGTGCCAAAGGGACCGCCTCTTAGGCGTACACATGTTTTCTCGACCTCTGTACCGCACTGCTCTCTGACGGCAGATACGACGTCGTGCACAAAAGATAGAAAAATGTATTCAACTTCTTATACTAGGTTCTCGCACCATCGTGGTTGAAAATAATTCCATTCGATTTTGCCGTGACACTTGCCATCTACAGTTACCATGCCGGCTTTTGCCTGAAGATCAAGGGACATGGTAAGATGGTTTTGGGCTATCCAGTGTAGAAATCGTGTCGTGTAGAAATCGTTTTTTTTCTTTTTTGGATATTTTTCCAAAAAAATTCAGCGAATTTCACGTCAGTCCGCCATACAACACTTTTTTGTAGGTCTCGTCATTTTAGAGTTACATCGATTTTTAAAAAATCAATGAAAAAACTCAAAGGTGCAGCCCAATGAGAATAGATAGAAGGTGAGAAAGAAGACCAAATGCAAGTGTATTAGTGGATGATAGAAAATGTAAACAGCAAATGGTGACGTACATATTTGCACGGCTTCTTATGGGAGCTCGTTCGAATGTAGTAGTGAAAGGTTTTTCGCCATACACGAAAGGCACGCACACAGTATATGGATTTCCATACCTTAGTATTTATTTTCATTGGGTGCAGCCCAATTGGGTTGTACGCAAAGGTGACGTAGGACTACGTAGCTATTCAAAATTTATGGTATTTGCCATAATAATTTGTGTCGTTTTATTAACATTGAGCAAACTGCCTGGAGGCCAACTGA
Organism: Armigeres subalbatus; assembly: GCF_024139115.2. Classification (NCBI taxonomy): domain Eukaryota; kingdom Metazoa; phylum Arthropoda; class Insecta; order Diptera; family Culicidae; genus Armigeres; species Armigeres subalbatus. Next base: position 157,007,915 of record NC_085141.1, on the reverse strand, counting down.
ATCAAGAAGTAGAATAGTTGTTCCCAGTTGGATGGACTTTGAGTCTCTAACCGTGGAATGACCATGACTCATCGTCCACTGAAACCATTCGACTGGCTTTCAGTCGGGGATCACAATCCATTCTTTGCCACGTACGCTTACATCGCGGGCGAAAACCAAACGTTGCAAATAAATATATTTGCGTTTGGTTTCACGCCACTTCTGATTCTGCTTATTTCTCCTTTATTTCGGCCATTTCTGAGGATGGTGATGGTGTCCTCCAAAAAGGTCTTTATACAAAGGAAGGTTGATCCGACAATCCGATATGAACTTTCTTCAAAGTGCAAAACTCAATCGTAACTAGCAAATTTGATAGCGCGGCGGAGGGAGATGATGCAATTAATTTTAACGGAAGCTACCACGCTAAACCCGATGCCGCCGAAACAATCCAGTTTCGCAATTAACTCTTTCTTTCCCTAAAATGCTAGTCCTGAGAATAATTAACCAATTTTTTTTCCCGATGAGTCTTTTCAATAACTAACTGCATTCGAACGCTTGTCAGCACGTTGCGTTGAAACTATCCTACCGCCACTTGATGATTTTTCGCTAAGCCTCCACCATTTGGAATAAATTTTCAGCATTACCACTGCTACCCACGCCCAAGATTTTTTTATGTACAGGTTATCCGACTTCGTCAGTAGATGGAAATAACCAGCGCGGGGGGGAAACAAACATTTTCAGTGCAAAACGTAAACAAACGAGCATAAATTCAATACAAAGATGGGGATATTGACATGTCGGATAACCTGTACATAAAAAAATCTTGCCCACGCCTTCGTGCTGCTGTGTCCGCTCCGCTGCATTAAATTTTGTCGAACCGCTCATTCCGCTCTTTCCGCGGAAACCCGATCAAAATGGCTGGCGAGCGCCGGAAAGCAGCTTTCTTGTATTCAATCATTTAAGCCCGTTAGCGCCGCCCCTTTGTAACTGATATGGGTGTAAATAAAATGTGCACTCATAACGATTAATGAAGGGGCGGGGCTAATGGAATTCCTTCATAAGATATAAGAAAGCTGCTTTTCGGCACGCTAGCCATTTTGATCGAGAATCCGCAGCAGACAACAGACCGTTCAGAGAATGACAAATTCTAAGAATCCTATGAAATTTTCTTGCAAGATTCTGAATTTGGTTATGATATGTTGGTTATCTAAGATGCGTATTGTTGCGAGGAATAACAACAGAAATTTGACTCAAGACGAAGTTTCTTCATATTCCAAAACATTATATCTTGGCATCTGTCTGTCCGAGCAACGTTCACCGATGGGTGGTTGCTGTAGATAGTTTCCACTGAGATGGCGTCTTCATTGATTTTATACAAAAGCCACCATTTTATACAAAAGAAGGTTGATCTGACTATCCTTTAATCTTTCTTCAAAGTACAAAACTCAATCGTAAATAGCGAATTTGATAGCGCGTCGGAGGGAGGGATGCAGTAAATTTGAATAGATGGAACAGAAACCAAGCTACCACGCTAAACCCGATTCCACCGAAACAGTCCATTTTCGCAATTAACTCTTTATTTCCATAAAATGTTGGTCCTGAGAAAATATAATGTGCACTCATAACGATTAATGAAGGGGCGAGGCTAATAGAATTACTTCATTAGATATAAGAAAGCTGGTTTTCGGCGCTCGCGAGCCATTTTGATCGGGATCCCGCAGACAATGGACCGTTCAGAGAAGGTTATTTGCCACTCCCTTGCAAGCGGGAGAAAATGCAACAAAAATAAATAAAAGTTTTCAAAAATTAGGTTTTACGTAAAACAAATCTAAACAAGTTACATTTTCTTAGCAAAGAGTCCTAGTTGGAAAACGCATCATAAGTGAAAAAATCATAAGGGTTGTGCACAAGACACGACCGCCAGACGTAAACTACGTAAAACCGTTTGGTGAAATGAAGAAGCTAGCAAGTCTCATCATTCATAAATATTACAAAATTGTTCTTTTGATTACTTTTGAGACAACACTGGTTTCGAGCAATATTCAAAACATAAAATAAAACGATGGCAATATGTTGCAGTGTAGCGGTAAAATCATAGAGCCAGCATCTGCATTTAAGTGAAATACTCTTGTGATATTCTGACTATCGAATGGTTGCTGTTGTGTTGGTGATTAGGAATCCGCATGATCTGAAATCTGTCCTTTTCAGGGCATTAAATTTTTCATTGGAGGAATTTGGTTTGACTGAGAGTAAATTCATGAGATTGTTGCGTTAAATCGGCAGCAGTAACGCAAAAATTCATTAGATTCAATCCATCATTTGACTTCTGCAGAGTTAGTGATTAAAAATCCATCGAAAGATAAAGACGCTATTAGCGTTTGGAATCTATCCTAATTTCGTGACGGTCTCGAATTTGGAAATTTCCGTTTTACACCCTGTATCTGAGTCTTCCCCTTAGACGTAGTTTACGTCAAAAAATTATTTCAACTTAACCTTCCTCCCAAACATAATGGTGGTCCTGAAAAGAACCGATTCATTTCCACTTATGTGACTCACCAACAGCACGGCGTTGATTGCCAGATTTAAATATGCTGTTGGGAACACGGATGTAAAAATGTACTGCTGTTGCCACGACTGCCACCACCACCCAACGAAAAATTTCATCCGCATCATTTCATAAATCTCAATCAACGAGCCCTTTCGTGCGAACGAAATCATATTTGATTTTCAAGGAATGCCTCACGCTTGAATTTGTAATGCTAAAACGCATCATTTCGCTCATTTGCCAAAACATCATTTTGGTTTAAAACGCATTCGAAATTAATTTGGGGGCAATTTATTGCTTATACATGAAAGAGTGTCTAATATTTTATGCGAGAAACGTCAATTCACTGTTTTTAACAAAGGAGAACAAAAGAAAACATACGATGATTCAACTCATCCAGGAGTTTTAAGGTGCTGAGTTGGGTGCGTTTCAACGCACGCTTGATTAGATTCGTTCATGAGTTTTGAGTTTTTACCACCACAGACCAAACCACAGGCGTTATCGCTGGAACCGCCCTGGTCCGTTCACCGCGACATCCATAATGAAAATGACGCGCACACGCGAAACACGGGGCTTTTTATACACAGGGAAAACAAAACAGTGGATCAAAAGGCCCGTACCTTACTGCAATCTGATGTCCGTGTTGGGGATTTATGAACGGAATTGAATTTTTCACCCGGTTTGGAAAGAAATAACATTTTCAATAGTTTAACGTTGATAATCAATAGTATCAATAGAATTGGCAAATTGCTGGAGAGTTTCCGAATCTATTGATAAGCAAATCTCGAAAATCCATCGAAAGATAAAGACGCTATTAGCGTTTGAAATCTATCCTAATTTCGTGACGGTCTCGAATTTGGAAATTTCCGTTTTACACCGTGTATCTGAGTCTTCCCCTTAGACGTAGTTTACGTCAAAAAAATTGTTTTGCACTTTTTTCCCCAAGCAATTTCGTCAAAAATACAAAAACCAAATATACAAGTAAGGCAAGGCATTTTTGCTAGTCCTGAGAAGAACCAATTTTCTTTCCCCGATACGCCTTTCCAACAACTAACTGACACCACAATTTGTAATAAATGTAATGTAATAAAAGCATCGCCACTGGCGGTACGGGATCGCAACAGTGCTATATTTGTAGTCAACCCTTTCTTCATATAAAATGCTGATTCGTTGAGGTTGAATGATCTGCAGCAACACACCGAGGACCACCACCAATGCGATGGATTTCCGTTGAAAATGTTACCAGCGCCTTCGTGATGCTGTGTCCGCTCCGCTGCGATCGCTTTGATGCGTCCGCTCTGCGTGAAATCTTGTTCAAACTGAGGATTAGATCCAAACCCGCAAGTGATTGATTTTTGATGTCTGTGCTAGTGATGCATGTACGTGATTGGTTGGTTTACCTTATTCTACACTTTTTATCAATTTTCGATAAAAAATAGTAAAAAATCAGTATTTTCAAATAGATACAAAGAAGCGTTGACTCATTCTTGATCGAATGGTCCAAAAAAATTGAAATTCTATCGAGAAACGGCTGAGATATTAAAGTTTAAAGTCTATCATATTTTTGTCAGGAACTAAAAACCGGGACCTGACACTCGGAATTTTTCGGTGTTGCGCGTAATTCTAAATCGGTGTGTAGGAGTCCTAGGTATACAACTGAAAAGACACTAAGCCAGACGCTGTCAGTATTAACTTTTGCGCTTAAATTTCTCGCCGTGCACAACTGACAGCATTGATGTTTTTGTTTTTCGGTAGATCTGTCATCATCATCAGAATCGTCAACATCGTCAATCCATCTGCTCCGGGTTTAGTGAATTCTATTCGTTTTCGTCGCGATGTGAATTTTCTCTAAAAGCTTTAAAAATTAGTGAATTTCGTTCGAAATTAAAAAAGAAATCGGGAGGCAATCGAAAGTTCCGTGATCAAGCACCTTCAATCCCGGAACTAGTTAACATTGCGTTCGCGATAAAGCTACCCAAGTAACCATTAGCACTATATTACGCCAAATCGCCATACAGGACCACTATACGGCTATTTAAAAGCTTACAAGCTTTAAAGTAGCACTATATGGCCGATTTGGCGTAATATAGTGCTTATTGGTTACTTGGGTATTGATTCTTTTAGTCATGTCGAACTCCGACGTAGCTGAATGGTTCCCGACCCAGTGAATTAACACTGCGCTGGAATGAGTGGTGAAAATATGAGGCTATCCAGTGGAATAAGTAAGAAGGTGGATCCGACGGTGAAATAAATTGCTGCAAGCATCCAGTTTTTTAGTAAGAACGACGATATGGAGACCGACGAAATAACGATGTTCCAACCAGGAGGTGCATTCTAAGCGGTCTTGGCATTATATCCCCCATTGGGACATTGCCGCCTCGAAGCATAGTGTTCATTAAGCATTTCCACAGTTGTTAACTGTGAGGTTTCTAAGCCATTTTTGCATTCGTACATCATGAGGCTAACACGATGATTTATGCTCAGGAAAGTCGAAAAAAATTCCTAGACCGGACCGGACATCGAACCCAGCCACCTTCAGGTCTTGCTTTGTAGCCGCGCAGTAGCTGATCGAGGTATGATAAACCGTGAGAAGTAAAATTCAATAAAAACAAATTCTGATTTATAAATTTCAGATTTTCAGATTGAAGAAACAGCTATACGGAATACTTTCTGCCCTTGATGGAAACGATCGATGCAATGAAGGAGGAAAATGATAAAGCTGTCGATGGGAATTATGTACGTTCCAGAGGCAGTTCTGAAGAAGAAGAAACTGGGCAATGCTGTATCGGCTGGAACCACCTGGAACGTTCCGTATATAATCAGAATATGGTTCGAAGCATCATTGGATGTTGGTCGGTGTTGTTGAGAGCACAGGAATATTCCCATTGGAAGCTGTCTCCAATGTAAGTTTTTTATGCAATTCTAGCTAAACCTAAGAAAATCAGCCCAACACGATGATGTGGCAGTCATTCACGGAAGCAGGTTTATGCTACCACCAAAGAAGGCATCGAAAAAAGGCGAGCAGATGGATAAGATGGATAACAGTGAGCTCTAGCAACCCTTGGTGAAGCGCCATCCAACATAGGGGCAATGAAATGAAGTCTCGGAGCAATAATGCTATTAGACAGTTAACAAATAAAAAAAGAAAAGATAGAAAAAAATAATTAGGTTTTATTCTTTGGGCTTCCTTTCATAATTGGTATACGAAACATATCTGGGCTGGATGGCTATAACTCAAGCGAAAGTGTGTCCCACCAAATCTCCTGCAGTAGTTGCTCTGACATACCACTCGGAAATATATCGAATGTCAAACTTATTGATGCGTTGTTTAGCGCATCTTTAGTAAACCTGTGCGCCGATTGAAATTTTACCCGCCGCCGTGATAGATCATTTTCAGTCAGCAGCGGCGGCGGCGGCGTGAGCCAGCGTGGTCTAATTTCAAGCGTCAATAATTCTCCGGATTTTTCCAGAAGTACATCAACGTTCGATGGGAAGATCATCAAGAAATACCTCTGGACATTCCTCCAGATATTTCTTCGGACATTATCCAGGAATTCTTCCAGAAGTTCCTCTAGGATTTCGTCCGGAAGTTCCTCCAAGATTTCGTCCGGAAGTTCCTCCGGGATTTCGTTTTAAAGATCTTCCAGTATTTCATCCGGAAGTTTTTCAAGGATTTCGTCAGAAAGTTTCTTCAGGATTTCGCCCGGAAGTTCCTCCAGGATTTGGTCCGGAAGTTCCTTCACAATTTCTTCCGGAAGTTCGTTCAGTTTTTCGTTCGAAAGTTCTTCCAGGAAATCTTCCGACTGTTCGTCCAAAAATTCCTCCGATATTTCTTCCAGGATTTCGTCTAGACGTTCCTGCATGATTTGGTCCGGAAGTCTCTCCAGGTTTTCGTCCGAAAGTTCCTCCAGGATTATGTCCACATATTTCTTCGGCAGTCTCCAGGAAGTTTTTCCATGAATTCTTCCGGAAGTTCCTACAGGGTTTCGTCCGAGAGTTTCTCCAGGATTTCGTCCGGAAGTTCATCCAGAATTTCGTCTGGAATTTCGTCGTTCCTCTAGGACTTAGTCTGAGAGTTCCTTCAGGAATTTCAGGAATTCCTCCGGAAGTTCATTTATAAATACCTCAGGAAGTTCTTCCATTATTTCCTCCGGAAGTTCCTCTAGGATTTTGTCTGGGAGATCCTGTAGGATTTCGTCCGGAAGTTCCTCCAGGGTTTCATCGGGAATTTCCTCCAGGATTGCGTCTAGAAGTTCCTTCAGGATTTTAACTGGAATTTCCTCCAGGAAAACACATCACATCCTCCAGGAAAATTCTTTTAGATTTTTTTCGGGAGTCTCTCCAGGAATTCTTTCATAGGTCCTTTTTCGCCTGAAAGCCCCTCCTCCGTAGATGCTTGGAGAAATTCTCCAAACTCCTCCAAAATCCTTTTTAAATTTTTTTTGCAGTTCACATATTTCATTGAAGCTATTACGACATGTTTCCGTGACTTTTTCCAGAAATTTAGATTTTTTACGGATATTCCTCTATAATGTCCACAAGTTTTTCCTTAGGGATTCTCCTGAAATTCTCCCTGGAGATCCTCCATGAATTCTTCCTAAATAACTTCGAGAATTCTCCAGAAATTTCCACTGAACTTCTTTCGAATCTCACATAGAATTTCTAAAGCTACTCTCACCCAAAACCGAAGTTTTTTTAGGTATACTAATGGACATTCAATGGTGAATTCCTCCAGGAATTAAACCGGAAATCCCTCCAGGTGTTTACCGAAACGCCGAAACATTACTCCAAGAAGCCCCAGGAGAATAGTTTTGGGATTCTTCAGTTATTTCTTCAGAAAATGTTCTGGAAAATATATATTCGAAGTTCTCCCGGCAGTCCCTACAGAAACATTAACAGAAATTCTTTCCGAAGGTCCCTAATTTGTTGGTCCTTCCACTCAAATTTCGGCCTTGGAAATTCTTCCAAAAATCCTCCTGCCTTCTCTTGCTAGAGTTTCTTCAAGATTTGTTATGGAATTTACTTCAAGATAACTTCTATAGATTCCTCTATAGGTTCTCCAATACTTGCTTTAAAAAAATGGTTCGAATTTCTCCCACAAAATTCCTTCACGATGGATTTTTTGTGGATTATTCGAAGGAGTTCCTGAAATATTTTATGGAACAAGTCCGTCTTGAAGGATACATTGAAGAAGTTTCTGATGAAACTTGCGATGGAATTTCTGGTTCAAATTCCTATAAAATTTATAAATTTAACGATAATTATCAATTTATTAATAATTTTAGATGAAATTTCTAATTGATTTCTCAATGGACTTCCTAGAGTTATACTCAAAAAAAAATCACATATAATTAAACCATCCATTGGAAGCTGAAAAAGAGGTTATTTCGTTGAAAATAAGCTTCTTCAACTAAAAAACTAGCTTGTTCAGCTAAAGTTGTTGGGTTAGTGGTGGGCTGGATATTGTTAAACTTATACGACACGGTAGACTAAGGTGGGCTGGATACGTTTTACGTATGCCGGAAGAGCGTCAAGCGAAGATAATATTCAGTAGAGAATCCGGAAGAGACCGTGGAGCTATAATAGTTCATCAAGTTAGTAAGTAAGGTATTATATTTGTTATTCACCCTTTTTTGCTCTCTCCGACCACCTTTATCTAATTTTATGTCGATTGGACCAAATAATTATACGAAATCAGACATAATCGAACACGGTTTGTTGTAATCGTTTGCCGAAGAAAGGCAACGATTTGTAGGGAAGCCATAACGACACAACCAGGAAGACTGCTCTCCCGCTGCAACAGTCATGAGCCAAACGGTTCTCGGAGAGCACTGCATTAAGGTTTATGTCTAGTTATGGAGAGCTTATGGGTTTCTATGCAACCGTTGAAACAGCTAACATCTTTGTTGAGGGTTTTGTTATCTGTGACGAGAAATTCTTTGCGAGCATGCGCATCCAGCAAGGAGAAGTGCGATTTAAGTCGAAATAAGGAGTGATACCAATTTGGCTAGAGGCACAAGAGGTATAGATTTGAAAAGACTTGGAGCACGTGCTGAAGCAGGCCTCAAGTTGTTTGAAAGTGAACTTAACACGATTTAAGTCGTACGCTAAAACTGGAGGCGAATGATCCTGCCGGAGAGGTGGGCACGATGGTGGCAACTTCTAGTTTCTATATCTGTAGCATAGTTTTTGCCAAGAATCTATAAGATCACGATAATCGGAACGGATGCCTCGCGCAGATCCAGAAAGATCGAAGCCAATCGATGGCAATCCAACTGGAGAGGAAGTCCCAGACTTGTACTCTTGTTCTTTCGTCTAAAATATAAGAGCTGAAAGGTTTTAAATAAACGGATGCTACTCAAGGATGCAAAATTTATTTGAAGTACTGAATGCCAGAAACGTTCGAGCGTTTAAAAAAAATATTTCAGTGGAATTTACTGTTGACACACTACGATCATGTTTTGGATATTATCGTTGCTTCTGATGCATCGCAATCCGGAATATGTGCATGTCTACACAACTTCCCCGATGACTCTCTCAAAGCCGTCGCACATGCTTCCCGCTTACTCACGCCCGCGGAAGCAAATTACCAGTAACATTTAAATCGGTGCGCAGCGCTACTCTCCAGTATGCAGTTCTTCAACAAGTAATCCAGCCAGTACATACATCGTGGATGGCCGTCCAAAATCTGTGACATCGCTAATCCTGTTCTTCTCTCTTTCTTCGCTCATCGAGATGCATTATCGATTGTATTATGATGTCCAATCGTCTGGTCATCCCGGACAGTTTTCGTCAAAGAATTGTCAAGCAACTGCATCGAGGACATCCAGGAATGGAACGGATGAAAGCTGTTGCACGTAGCTACGTGTACTGGCCAAAGATCGATGACAACATTTCGGATTTCGTTAAGAATTGAGGAAGCTGTGCAACACATGCGAAAACGCTCCCAAGTTTCCACTACAGTCTAGTCATTGGACAAGTAAATCATAATGTTCTTCTGGATGACTGGTACGGACGGAAGAAGCTTATCAGGTCACACTCCAACCAACTCAAGTTTCATTCCAGTTAAGTAACAATTAGCGCAACAGGTATAACACCATTGGGTATCCTGGTGGACATGTTTGGTCTCCAACCTCCAAGACCAGCAACACGGCCCGCTAATCAAGGTGAAGCCGAGCATGAGCCACACTCTGTTCGGTTATCCTCCTCGGTTATATCCGAGGATCCCAATCAGCAAATCGAATCAGGTCCAAGCGAGCTCGTTCAAGCACAGAGATTCCACAACCTGCATTCATGCAGAATGGAGAAGACGTATAATCACCAGAAGATTCCATTCCAGAACCAGAACCACTATTGGTCCGACCGCAGAGAGTGATCAGGATGCCTTCTATATTCGAGCCATATATGTTCTGGAAATAGGAAATGAGCAAATGTTAGCCACTGACACAGTTGTCGATGGTTACTATCAATAGTTACCCATAATAACTTATATTACCATATAGTTATATGATATATAACGAATTATCTGTGAAAATTTGTTAAGTCGTTTTTTCAGTCGTTTTTAAATAAAGATGTTATAGAAATATAAATAACAATTATTTAAGAAATTGATCGAACTTCGAAACCAGTTAGCGAGTCTCAGGAAAATAAAACAAACAAAGATTGAGGTTTAGAATAAATGTCAAAACTCACAGCAAAAAAGTTTACACTTCTCGAAACACTTTCAAATAAGTTAACCAAAATATGAGTAAAATACACTAGCGCCTCTGGCGGTGCTGGTCTCGTTAGCTCTTCTGGGTTGCATGAATTTTTAATCGGTTCTTCGGGACACTCACGTCCCGGTTATTTGTTCCTGGTTTTGTGACGGTCCCCGATTTTCGCAATCGTAAAGTGTACCCCAATATAGAAAAGACAGACGTAGTTTTACGTCAAAAATTAGACCATCATCAAATGTTACCCTTGACAATTTTTTAAAAACTGAGTATGCAGAGTGGCTTAGAAATGCCATATATTTTTGCCCACCAAGTTTCATTCGATTCTGAGATAGTGCTGCCAGCCCCATAGAAGGGTTGGCGCGAAATTCGTCAGCTGTATACTATAGATCTCAAGTCCAATGTGGACTACCCAGAATATCCCCAAATTATCTTACGATGTATGTTGACCTCTCAGGAGATGTAAGGATACAATTGAATGCATATTGAAACTTTGAGTATCAAATAAAGCTTCTAACTAGCTGTGGAACTTGAAATCAACTTATATTATATAAAGAATCACAAAAATGAAGATACCATAAAACCGAAATTTGCTGAAGAGATAATGAGCGATTCCAAGCAACTGCATCAAAATTTAACAACATTTTTAATTCATGATTTTCTATTGAGTTGAAACTTTGCACAGTTTTTCAATTTCATCTAAATCGTCATTTTTCGATATCAAATCTTTTTATTGAGTCACGACTAACTTTTCAAAAGGGTGTATGTGAAAATGGTTCAAAAAACCTGTAGATCTCAAGTACCGAACTCAAGGACAGTTTGGATGACAAACAATATTTCAAAACTATTTTACGAAAGTCCTTTACCATAATTTAATGCACGTCGAAGCTTTGAGTACTTATAAGCAGATGTAGATCTCAAGTCCCTAACTCGAGGACAGTTTGGATGACCTAGAATATTTTAAAACTATCTTACGATATCCGTTGACCTCCCAGAAGGAGTAATGGATAGAATTGAATGCATATTGAATCTTTGAGCTTTGAAAAACGATTTTCTTGTAGCTGTAGATCTCAAGTCATGATCTCAAGGATATTTTGGATTACCCAGAATATCTCAAAACTATCTTATGATATATGTTGACCTCACCAGAGATATAATGGATATAATTGAATGAATATCGAAGCTGAGTACCGAAAAGAGCTTTTAAGCAGCTGAAGATCTCGAGATCCGAATACAAGGACAGTTTGGATGACCTAGAATACCTCCAAACTATTTTACGTTATCTGTTGAGCTCTCAGGAGGTGTAAAGGATATTATAAAATGTATTGAGTAGTATATTATTGAATGTAACAAGTAGCCAGGGAATCAATATTCGAGCAACGCCTAACAATATACCCTTTGTCGTCAACAGAGTTTGTTAGTGACAAACGCACCTCGCGACAAGCCCTTTATCAGAACCCAACCACAATATGACAAGAATTATTTGCCTTGCATGCTCTGATATTTCTGAGAATACGATGCTATTTTTGTAATCATAGTTAAATTCTCGAAGATTTCCATAAAAGCAGAACCTATGATACCATAAAACCGAAATTTGCTGAAGAGATAATGCAAAATAACAGGATGATAAGTTAGTAACAAAATTGTCTTCTTTTTAATTGCTGACATTTTTTTTCGAATCTTTGTTATTATTATCTCCGTGAAAAACAAAGCTTCGCCGTTGATTATCCTTTGTCGCTTGTTTCGTATGCGCATCCAAGAAAAATGTATTCCCTGCAAGTAGCTACTTGTTGCGAGGGTTAAATATTACTATCATGGAGAATATGTAATCCCTTCCGTTTGAAACAACAAAACTGTTGGTTGTTTCACAAACCACAAAGTTGGTTGTTTTTAAATCTAAATTAGATCTTTCAAATTCCACTGAAATGTTTGAAACTAATTCGTTTTTTAGGTTGGGATTACCCATACCCATTCGAAAGGTAGAGTGTAGGTGTCCAGCCTACATTAATATAGTGATATTTGACAAAATCACTCGCGGTTTTCAGGAGCCTCTTCGTAATAATGTAAAGATAGTAAATGTCACTAATGAGCGGAATTGAATGAGCACAGTACCACCTAGAGGTAAAGAAGTGTAAAGTCTGCATTTTCCCATATATTTTGTCGATTTTTTCCATATAAACTTCATGCTCATTGAGCATCCACTTAGACATGACGGATCTGGCTGAATTTTTACAGTAGCTTCTGGGAGCCAAACACTTTATTTTCAGGGGGTATACGTCTAGAAAAAATGATTTTGATTTTTTTCATATAAGAGTGGTCCACCTCAGTGTAGGTAGATCGATATTGACTTTCATAACAATCGGCCATTGCTTAAAAAAGTAAAGAAGGGAAATGATTTTGGAATTTACGCGGATTTTTCCTCCTTTTCTCCTTTTCGAAAAGATCGGGAAATACGTAAAAATTCAGAAAAATCGATTTCCAATGAAATTATTTTACGCGGTTTTTTGTATTTACGCGATATTCATGTACGCGGAACGTATCCCCGCGGAACGACTTCGTCATCAAGGGTGACAATCGGCTACTACTTCAACAACTTAATGTCGGTATGATGGAATTAATGTATCTAAGGACAAGAAAACTAAAATATAGGAGAGCTTTTCGAACGATTTAGTTACCTGACAGACTGTTCATAAAGGCGACGGCCCAATCTCACTGTCACCCCCATTGACGATACAAAATGTGTTACAGTCAGACCGCGTAAGTAAAATTTGGAACATATCTCGCTTAACTTTTCAAAAGGACCTAAGTAACATTTTTTTCATGAATTAATTTGAGTACTGCAATCAAAAGCTTTCATGTTGTTCTGTTGATTGCGCTATTCAAATTAATAAATAAAAAAAATGTTACTTAGGTCCTTTTGAAAAGTTAAGCGAGATATCAGCAGATTCCGCTGCAAATCAAATATATTCAAAACTAAAGCAATAGTAGAAAGCTAAGCATTGTAACCGTTATATCTACAAAAGGAATAAGCAGAAAAGGAATACGTAAGTGTGACCAAGAGATAAATTACGGCTATGAATCATTCGCATCATTTATCACATGGCTTCATTAACACATACAGACTAGAATATGAAGTTATTACCTAAGATCCAACAAGATAGCAGAAAAAGATTTGGCTTTAGTAAATCGGAAACATCACTCTGGGGTTTGCATTCGAAAGTAGTAGGTCATACTGAGAGGTGTGAAGTAAATTGTATCGTTTTTACAAATTAACGAGTGCGAGTTAAAAAGGAAATTTTGTCTAATCGTATTCTTTGTTTATTATTATAATTAGAGTGACACGCGGCAATGTGGCCACTCTCTGCAGAGTGCATGCCGGGCAACACACTTTCCGACTTATTCAGCTTCGTAGACCGGCGATCAGAGTTGTTGTGTTGTTGCGCTTCAGTAATTTTATCTTTTCACATAATATTAGAGCAATCACCTAGCCTGTGTTGACTGTCAACGATTAAAAGTTGTTTCGCGATAGAACAATGCCTACAACGGAAATTACCTCACCAATCAGCGACAGATAGAGGGCAGTGGAATTCAGTGAAAGTTATCGCATAACAGAACAATCTGAGGTGCATTTGTCATAAGACGAGTTTGTACTATCCCATTTAATTCCACCACTTGATTGTACCTTGACAGATACGTATTTCGACCTCAACAAGTACGACCTTACTTTTGAGGTTAAAATACGTATCTGTCAAGGTACAATCAAGTGGTGGAATTAAATGGGATAGTGCAAACTCGTCTTATGACAAGTGAAGACATTCCACTAAAAAAAGCTCAAAATATTTTTTTTACAGTCTGAGGTGTTGTTGCTGCTTAGAAGAAATTTTTGAGTTGGTTGGACATTTTCTAGATTTTTCAGGGCATATGAGTATTCATGGCTCGGGCAGCGTGTAGTTAATAACTTCAGTTGGAATGTAGAGCCATTGAAGAAGTTATTTACATACCTCTGCTTCTAACCTTATCAAATAACAAAAGGTGATGGAATATTTTCACAATTAAAATCTTCGCGAAAAATTGAAACAGAGCCTTTTTTATTACTTTTCGTATACAACAAAATTACAAAGTCACACCGTCACCAACGGTCAAAATTGAAGCGAAATTTGTACATGCGTACAATCAAAAACAGTGAAACATTTGTACGATTCAAAATGATGAATGAGATCTGCGTCATTATAATGCTTAACATTGAACAACGCAAGAGGTGTGCCCCATAAAAGTGAAAGGTACAACACGACATGAAGACTGTATCAGGTCAGCGACAAACAAAAATGTTAAATTGCTGTTAGGAAATCGGTTCACCGCACTCGGGGCTGTGACGTTATCAGGCTTAGTCTCTAGCATGTGTTGATGATACATACTGAAACAAGAAAATCTTGAACGATTGAGATCGCAAACATCCAGTACGAGACCAAAATGATTAAATCTTCACTAACGTTCGCGCTTCTGTTTCGTACTAATGTATCGCACTGCTGGTTGCATTTTGATGATGCGAAATAAGCCAAGAAGGGAAGCAAAGTACTGAAAATGCGAATGATGTCCCCGACTGGACGGACATGGGTGAATTTGAATTTAGATGCGATAATTTATCCCACACGTCAATCTGGAAACTAATAGCGCAATGATCCTCGATTCAATGAGCACTGGTGGCCAAATCAACTATATTTGTATGGATTGTAGATTTCACTAAAATTTTGGCATTATTCAGGGTTAATGCAAAATCGAATACGGCTCAAGAATGTATATAGGATGTTCTGATACCAATTGAATACCAAATCACTGTTTTTCCCTTGGAACAAAATGTTTGTTGGTTAGAACGGAAATTCATAGTAGTGAATGAGGTGAGAGTATGCCTTGGTCAAGATATAATTGTTTTCCCTGTGCTTGTAATGTCCGGAATATTCAAGTTGATGAGGATTCGGAATTAGATTTTCATTTCCAAATGCAGAACTTACCCATAGATGCTGTCGACTGACAGGCGATCGTGTGATGCAATCATACGGACTTAACTCAACGGAAAATATCAATATTCCACGACGAACTCCATTTGGACTTCGCTAAGTATGATTTTATTTATTATGTAATTAATTAATATTTGTTTTATGGCGTGCTATTCTGTTTTGTAATAGAGCCAAAAAGTGGTAAAAGAGCCTTCAAGAGCAAGGATTTTTTTTTCAATATTTTTAGCTGAATTTCTTCAAAAAATATTAGATCACGCAAATATTGTCCTACACGTAAAAAAAGTAATTATTTTATTTATTTAATTGGATACATATCCTTCATTATGTATAGCAATATACATTTCATCAAACTGGATATAATCTTTATAACATATTTGCTTACAATATATTTAGCGTGTTCATAAATTTTATTTCGCTTTGCTATGGAAAGTATAGGTTTGCCTAATGGCAAAAATGTATTAAGCAAAACCTATATTTTTGATTAGAATCATAAATGAGAAAAAAGCAGCATGGCGGGAGCAACTTGGAAGATTTGGATGCGGTATTTTTTCTTCACAAGTTTAAATAGGGTAACCGGCGGTAATGTTAGCCCTTCTTCTTCTTCTTCTTCTTATTGGCATTACATCCCCACACTGGGACAGAGCCGCCTCGCAGCTTAGTGTTCATTAAGCATTTCCACAGTTATTAACTGCGAGGTTTCTAAGCCAAGTTACCATTTTTGCATTCGTATATCATGAGGCTAACATGATGATACTTTTATGCCCAGGGAAGTCGAGACAATTTCCAATCCGAAAATTGCCTAGACCGGTACCAGGAATCGAACCCAGCCACCCTCAGCATGGTCTTGCTTTGTAGCCGCGCGTCTTACCGCACGGCTAAGGAGGGCCCTCAATGTTAGCCCTGGATGTAACATTGGCTCATCATGCAAATTAATCAATATTTCAGCGAAAATACGTCGATTTGTAGGAAGATATTAACCACTGTATATATCCTTGACAGTTATAAAATGTAAAACTCGAGAAATAAATATAACTATAACTGTAACATTACTAAAGATGCCCTTAGGTTTATCGTTTTCAATTTCGTCGAACAGTTAGATATACCAATTAAGAGGAAGAGATTCGGTTATGGGCACCCTTTTAATTTTGGTCCATCACTTTGGCCCTATAGTTGATCATCCCAAACTCATATGCTGTTTTCGTTGACTTTATAATTGAAATTGGAAACAAATAGGGGGAAGGGGCATTTTATATATTTTTTATTTTCTTTCTCGTTTCAGAGAACGAACAATGGCGCCTAAACACCGGAACATCATCAATGGAGTGACATAAACTTCTTAGCATGGTCACTCTCAACGTCTATTCAAACTTATTATATCATTTGCTTACGATGATATTCCTAAAATCATATTCTCTACCAATCATCCAACTCCTTGACATCTATGAGGGCGTCGGTGAGTCGCTGGCCTCTCGTTAAGTGAATGTCATATCATCATTTTCTTCCCTAGTAACGGAGAAGAGTTCCCTAGTAACGGAGGTAGTTTTCATGCTTTATTATTTTTGACCGCCAATTGGAGTAAGAAAGTTAAAGAATATACATTACAGCTATCAGTATGCAACCTACGAAATACTCCGTTACAACGCAACGCAACAAAACGCAACATAAACATACCGAACGCCAAAATCCAATTGGGTCTGTATTTTTCAAAATCGTGGTCTTAAAAATCTTGAACACTCCTCTTTTTTGTAGGCGTGTGCGTACGGAATGTTGCCTGTATTTTGTTATTGCTAATCAGATGTCAAAATGGCGTCGATTCAAGAGAAAGAGGCCTGCTCATAAGACCGGTAGTTGTCTACGGACATAACTTGGACCATGCTCGAGAAAAACTTGCAAGCACTTGGAGTATTCGAGAGATGGCTGCTTAGGACCATCTTTAGGGGTGTGCAAAAAGACGGTGTGTGGCAGCGAAGGATGAACCACGAGCTAACCCAGCTCTACAAATAACATCTCTTCAGATAAGACAAAATTAAGGTATAGGGTGGCCAGACCTAACGATTTCTCGGTAGTCCTACCGATTTTTGACTCACCTACCGATTCACAGACGTAGGATCTAAAACTACAGATTTTTCAAAATTCCTGCCGAGAACTACCGATTTTCAACCCGCCAAACAAAACCACGGTCAACATAGTAATTTTTCTTATAAATGATAATTCCAGTTAATTCCCAGACAATTGATTATCAGAATAGTTGAATCTCCAGTGCATACCTTAATTTTGTCTTATCTGTCATTATTGACATTTTGCATCAAATCCACAGTCCAATCCACATAAGTAGATTAAAGACTCGATCAGAGCGTTGAATAATTATCTTTCGTGTCACTTGCAACATTACTTCTTTGGTAAGGATAATTTGAGGATAATCCGCACCTATTACTTTAGAATATCTTTAACAGATTTGCTCAATAATTACCAGTAATGTCATTTTTCTACGAACCTTTACACTAACTTTTGCCTGCTGCTTTTTTGTAGCGTAGAAACAAGTGTGGTATTTCTCAAGTAAATCCAAATGCGATGATCCAACTATTCTTGAATTAAGGAGAAGAGATTTCTCTGATTATTCTACAGTTGTTCCAAATTGCTTCTTCCATGAGCACCGATTCACCTGATTCCGACAACCGGGAGAAAAAAGGATTTTGACATCTCGCACTTTTGAATATCTCACACTTCTGAAGTGCGGAGTCCAACGAATGCAATCAGTTGAGATTCAATTACTGGAAGCTGTCATATCGCTTAGTTCTATTTTCTGCGTATTCAAACCTCAAATAATCCTGAAGATTCTTTTTTTGTTAATTGCTGGTGTTCAGAAAAGTTCCACATTGACATTTCTAAAGTGAATTGGTTTGATTGTCGACTTTACAAATGTGGGGCTTTGCTGAACAGAAATATAGGTTATAATTATAATAAAATATATTTTGAATATAAAAAGACCAGTACTGGACGAACCATGAATTTTGTTCTTTTTTTAGTTTCAGATTCGAACCAGAAAAGTGATAGTGAAAGCACATATGAAAAACAAAACATAGCTCTCAAGAATCAACTTCCCAATAATGAGATTAACATATTTTGGAAGAGGAAAGTGCTTCTTTAATATATAATTCCATAGAATTTGATACTTTTTCCGGCCTACCGATAACTACCGATTTTTCTACAATCAAGTAACCGATTTATCAAAATGAAAATATAATCTGGCCAATCCATTCGAGTGCACAGTAATGAGTAAGCATGAGCATGAGCATGATGATCGACCACGCATTTCGTAGTTGCTACTCCGTGATTGACAAGAGCAATCGTTATTGCACAGGGAATCAATGGATGGCAGCATTGGACTAGCTCTCCAACCTCAATGTGTACAGTTCAAGAACTCTAAAACTCGGCGCTGGCCACGTCCTCACGATCAATCGGGGATGGGAAAAGATGATGCAATCACTAGCCCACTGCAAGCCGAGTTACCACGAGTTGATGCGGATTTTTAATGGATTCTGAAGGTTCCATGACAGTAGTTCGTCGTGGGTAACGGGTTGCCAAATGTGATAGTAAGAAAAGGATGATATATTCTAATTGAATGCCGGAAACAAACTGTACGCTCATTTCAAATTCTAACAGTTGTATGTATAGAGGGACCCTCCTTGGCCTAGCGGTAAGATGCGCGCCTATAAAGCAAGACCAGGGATTCAATCCTAGAGAGAAAGAACAATTCTCTCACTTATCATCTCTGTATACATATACCACATATACGATATGTAGCAAACCGTGCGAGACTTTTTTCGTAAGCTGTTATGATAGAGAACTGATTCGGGATGCTATACCCCATGATAAATTTATTTTACAAAGCTCCAAATGCGGGGAGCACTGGCTCTGATGATGCATTTCAACTTGTTCTACACAGCTGTGCAGGAGCGAAAACAAAGCGAGAATCACCATTTTTCTGTGGGGGCTGCCTATCCGATTCTGTTTTTTCGCACTTGTATACTGCCGTGTCAAGCATATCTGTCCCATGTCAAAAAATATGCAATTGAGAAAAATGCGATTGAAGTTGGAAACATATTTTTTTAGTTTGTAGCTAAATTTGCCCCATGAAATTTTGATTAATAAACGTATATCGATGAAAATAGTGTATTTCTAATGACTTAGTATGTTTCAAAAGATAAACACTGTTTTTTTAGTGGAATTTATTCAGTGGGACATTTATGCTGCGAAATTGAAGACAAAATTGATAATTCCAAGCATATTTGTCCCAGTGCTAAAGTATCATCAGATTACCTTGCGCTTAGCAAAAGTTTAGTTGGGTCTGGATAACAACCAGTTTCAAATTAGATGCATTAAATCTTTTCAAAGCGTATTGTAGTAAAGGGCCGTACACTAATAACGTAATCTTTTGGGGGAGGGGGCTTACGCTCCATAGAAAAAAATATGTATTAAAAAGCTGACATGGGGACGAGTGTGTCTGAAACCCCCAGAGATATTATATCTTACATAAGTATAAGGACAGCGAGAATTGGTTCCTATACATAATTTAATCCTGAAATAAGTTCTGGTCAGTGGCGTAGCCATGGGGGTGGTTTTGGACATGAACCCCCCCCAGAGACAAAATTTTTAAAAGAATTTTTTTTTTCGAAGAAAAAAAGTTCGGAAAACTCCCCCCCCCCCTTTTTCTGGCAACGCCACTGGTTCAGGTGAATTATGTTTCAGCGCAGATGGATTTTTGGAAGAAGCATCAAAATCAGATTACGTGGTAACTCAATACCGCAATACTGCGAAGGTGTTTGATGATTCCTATAAAATTTATTTCAGATTAGCATCTGATGTGTCGAGTGGAAACTTCCACCTGTGTGTGGTGCGTGTGTGAACATTTGTAAACACATGTTAAGGACCATTTATTCGTAATAAGTTGTACTCGACGGGAAATTCGGCCCCATTGTTTGCTATTGAAAATCGATTAGTCACTTTCGAAGCTATTGGAAAAATCTTGTATATATGTAAATTAATTGGGCCTACCTTATAGCCATGCGATTAGAAGCACGACTACAAAGCGATGATGCTTAGGTGGCTTGGTTGGACTCACGGTCAAAGGAATTTTCGGGTGCAATTAGGCATAAAAGTATTATCGTGTTAGCCTCATCATATACGAATGCAAAAATGGTAATGCCAACAAGAAAAGAAGAAAAAGTCTAAATGAATACAAAGAATGCGAATAAAAATGAGAGACTATTCTCACTCAAATTTTAATATAAATCATCTTAATATGCTTCAATTATTACTTTTCAATTTTCATAATGCACAAGAAAGGCATCAACGATGTTAGGTGGATTAACCTTTTTACCCATTGAAACTATACCACAACCCATATTCTTTCTCTGAATGATTTGATAATGAAAATTGGCCTCTTCGAAGTAATTTAATACATGTTATATGAAATTTGTTTCAATGGGACAGTTATGCTTGGAAATTCTACAATGGGACAAAATGACCCGATATTTTTTCGCCAAGTTTTCGAACAAACTATATGTATTTATTTGTTCACAATAAAATATACATTAATTTAGAACGTTTGGTGCATAAAACTCAAAAATGATAAAAATCGACATGGGACAGATATGCTTGGGACGGCAGTATACAAGTTTGATAAATTTGTTATCATGGCTTGTTATGATTCAGTTTTTGCCTCTCTTTTATCGTTGTTCGTTATCTATTGAGAGCGATTTCTGCAAACCCTGAGCAAGACCATGCTGAGGGTCGGTGCCGGTCTAGGTAATTTACGGTTTGAAAATTGGCTCGACTTCCTAATAAACATTACCCCTCGCGAATCTTGTCACCAGTTATTGAACTCATGTGGATGCTAACAGATTTTGGCAGTAAAATGCATAATCTGAGATAAATGGGAACCAGAATCAAGCGTATTTTTTACGAGGATTAAAGCTACCTTCAAGTATTGTTTCAATTATTTTTCGATTCAAATCAATTTCAAACAATATTTCTTGAACTCAATCACTCACTCTGAATACCAGATTAACAGCTACAACTTAGTACGTATCTAGTTGTTAGAAAAATATCCTCTCGTCAATCAATCAGCATTTGTTGTGTACGGAATCTCCGATCGTGGTCATAACATAAACAGTAAACACAAAGCATTGATTAGAATGTTGAATGCCTCGTATGAATGGAATGTGAGCGAAGTATTTTAACCTATATTAATCTCGATCAAATTTACGCTACTTTGCCAAACAATTTTGTAATGCAAATGCATCAACACATTTCCCTTCCCATCGTATTGCATCTCAAGCCTATACGTGAGTTACTTCTGTTTGTCAATCAATTCGGAAGGATGACGTCAGACATTCGCATGAAACACCAGCCCCTCCGCCGCCATCGGCGACACAAACAACAAACGTTGACGTCGAAACATATACAATATGGTGCCCCAGATAAAAAAAAAACATAACCAATTCTTTCCATTCGCCCTTACCTTGGACCGATGGAACCCGTCCGGATTCATGCTGGGCATCAGGAAGATGGCCGTGCTGTTCACCAGTGATCCAATCTCCGGATCCTGGGCGTAGTTGTTGACCAGATACTGCGCCAGGTAGATCAGCAGCTCGCGACCGACCGTCTCGTCGCCGTGCATGTTGGCCACGTACTTGAACATGGGCATCAGCAGCGGCCTCGGGCGATCGATATTCGGTCTTATTTCCACGGCCAATAGCGGGCGGTTCTCCAGAGATGAACCGATGCTGTGCACTTTCACCAAGGTCGGATGGTTCTTCTGGAGCCGCGCCAACAAATCCTGCAGCTCGTCGTTGTTTTCGTAGCGAGGATTCTGAAGGAAACTTTCATCCTCCTCGATTATGGCCCCAGCGGGAGACGACTCATTTGGCAGCGTGAAGCCATTTGCCGCTAACACGAAACAATTTAGAGCAATCACAAGCACTGCGGATAATTTCTTATTTTGCACCATTATCGAGAGCTTCGTTCCGGTGGCTGAAGCGAATCGGACAGATTTCACCCACAATATGGAACTGAAATCTCTTCCAGCCCAACTTTGCCACCACTTATTTTTCCCAGCACTTCACAACAGCACCAGCAAGTAAATCACAACCCCGACAGCTGCGAAATTTAACTTTCCATCAAATCTTCTGTCCGCTGATGGAATCCTTTTTCTTCCTACGCAGAGGGCTGTCTTCCACCCACGCAAATGAGGGCGTTCGGGGAATCCTCCCTCCAAGCACTTTTACTAGACGCGAAAAAAACCCACTAGACCAGAATAAAATGAGAAAACCGCGGACGACGTGTGCTAACTCTACGGACAAAACTTCACGTTTAAATGTCGATTCACAAGTTTCTGACCAGCCAACTCACGGAGCGCAGTGGCCACAAATTTTACAAACACAACGATTTGATGGAAAAGCGAACTGTCAAAAACTTAGTATCCTCGCGTAACTTTTCAATAACTCCTATTTGAAACGATTCATTCCTTCCCTCTTCCGAGGAAAACGATAGCCGAACCATAATACATACGGTTTACAAGTTTTCCACGTTTGATTTTGCTCGGAGGGAGGTTGGTGTATGTCTACACCCAAAAAATAGGCAATGTTTATAGACGAATCCAAGTAAAAATAAGAAGAAGACACACGACGGTGTTAACTTTGACAGATCCTACAGCACAGCGGAGATCATTTTAAAATGCTTGTATTGTATTAAATAGATTTACTTGACCAATGGATTCGAAGGTCGGTTCACTTGCCTATTTCAAACGTTCCCTTTTCCAGCAAGGTTTGCCAATAAATGTTGGGTAGATTACCTTGTTTTTTGCTCCTTGTCTATCAAAACAGATGTTAAACTATCGGAAAAAGAAAGAGAAGTCCGAGGGAAACAGCAAAAAGCACGTGGCAGACTTGCCAGTTTTGACAGATTTTACTATGAAGATGGGTGTGAAGGTGAAAACGCAAGGAGCGACTATTTCGAACGGTCGGGTCCAATAGGGAAATCCACGTACAATAATAAATTCTAGACAAAATGTAATTAAAATCTGATTGATGTATGATACGGAAAAAGTTCCGAACTGTATTGCGCTTTTTGCATAGCATAGCACCCATCTGTTTCTCGACTCAGTCATGAACCCAAACTCTGCTGCGTGGTTGGAATTCGTCCTCATCCTCCAATAGCAAATAGCTACAGGCAAAATTGGCCGCAACTGAAGATGCCGTCGATTCCATATTCTGAATTGTTTAAAATTGGTTTGAAAATTTATCATTTTGAAGCGAAACAACAATGACTAATGCGAGTTAGACGACAAACAATGTACTGTCTTCTGAACAACATTTGACAAATAATTAAACAACATTTTTAAACGTAATATTTGACAAATAGGTTATATTCAAATATTTACGCATCGTGTACTGGCACATGTCAAATAATCAGCAAACATCAAATTTTGTTAAAACATGCTATGACAAATATTTGTCGATTAGACAAACAGTGTACTGAATGCTTAAGAGTTCTGCGAGATTTTTTTTCTCACAGTCATCTTTTTCTCACACTCAATACACTCAAAAAAGTTTGATTTTCCGTGCATAATAAATATTTTAGTGTGAGCCCAATCTGAAAACAAATAGACGTCAAATCATGGCGGGAATCGATTTAGTGTGCACGCTTACATGTGACTAACGAGTAATGGGTTATAATTGGGTAAATTTCAGTAACAAAAATCGATCAAGCCGATCAAGCAATACACTAATAAAAATCCACACATTTTTATTGGCAAAAATCTAAAGAAATTTCCAAATAAATTTTATGTGTGCGTTAATAACCACCCGCTATAGGAGAATCCACATAAAGGTTATTAGTTAATAATGGTTATGTGTGATTCCACATATATGCTATGCGAATTCACATAGCCGTTATGTGGGAAATGCTATAGTCAAAATTTATGTGTGCCACACATAATGGATATGATTGGATTTATGTCAGTGTATATGATAGATACATTTTTGGAAAATATTCAAAAAATTGAGATAAGCTTCCAGATATGTAATTTAGAACTTTTTCCGTACCGTAAATCAATCAGATTTTAATTACATTTTGTCTAGAATTTATTATAAGTAGCATTTTAAAATGATCTCCCTATGCTGTGCTGTAGGATCTGTCAAAGTTAACACCGTCGTGCGTCTTCTTCTTATTTTAACTTGGATTCGTCTATTACACTGAGGTTTATTTTTATGCGGTTATTATTACGGTTATTATTACGAAATCAAGTATTCGGATTGCAGACGAAGTGTCAACCTCGTTTGTGACCTTAGACGAATTGAAGCAGGGTGATGCACTTTCGAATTTATTGTTCAACATTGCACTCGAAGGCGTTATTAGGAGATCTGGCGTGCAGAGGAACGGCACTATCATCACACGGTTGCATATGCTCCTGGGCTTTTCGGACGATATCGACCTTATTGGAATCGATCGCAGAGCAGTACCCAAGTAACCACCAAGCATTAATTCATGCATGTAATCAATCACAGATCAGCATATTAAATGCTAATTGCATTAGATCGGTTTTACCGATGTAAAGATGCATTTATTCATCGTCTGTCAAGCAACGATACACTAGTTCAGCGTTACGAATGCAAATCAACATGTCAAAGTAATAACGGCTTTATTTTGGTCGTAAAAGGGCCTTTTTCCACTTTAAGTCAACAACCATTAAGGCTGTATTATTTGCAAGTATATATAGCTCCTGGTTACTTGGGTAGTGGAGGCTTTTGTCCCACTGAAGAGGGAGACGGCGAGGATAGATTTAACCATTAGCTCTACCAAGACAAAGTACATGGTGGCAGGTAGAGATAGAGGAAGATGTGGATGTGTTTGAAGTTGTTGAATAATTTGTTTACCTTGGAACGCTTGTGACATGTGGCAATGACGTTTCCCGTGAAGTGAAAAGACGTATTGCTGCTGCGAATAGGGCCTTTTACGGATTACGTAACCAGCTTAGGTCCCGCAGCATGCAGACGGAAACGAAATTTGCTCTATACAAAACTCTAATTCTACCAGTGGCCCTTTATGGACATGAAGCATGGACATTAAAAGAGGGGTTTTCAAGCGAAAAGTGCTGCGTACAATACTCGGAGGGAAACTAGAAAATGGTGTGTGGCGCAGACGCATGAATCATGAGTTGTATCAATTATATAAAGAAGAAAATATTGTGAATCGTATGAAATACGGCAGAGTTCAGTGGGCTGGTCACTTAGTGCGAATGTCGGAAGAAAGAATAGCGAAAACAATATTCAACAGAGAACCAGATAGGGGCCGGCGACTTCGTGGAAGGCCACGAACACGCTGGCTGCATGCGGGGGAATCGGACCTGGAGGCCCTGAACGTTCGGGGAAACTGGAGCAACATCGCTCCAGACCGACGATTATGGAGTTCTACAATACGCCAGGCATAGATGTATCGATGATGTAGCCAACCAGGTATCCAGGTAGGTATTATTACGCGGTACCGCATGAATTCAAAACTGTAAAAAATTCAAAAGTCAAGTTACAAAAAAAAAACAAAATTTAGAAAGCAAGATTTTAAGCCCCCTAAATTTGTAACCGTTGGTCCCAATTTTGTAGCTTGTTGGCTCCTCCACAAGCATCCCCATGTCTCGTCCCCCACGCCAGTAAGAACCAAATGCCCAGTCCATCCCTAATGAAAGTAGTAGGACAGCCTTACTGGTGGCGATCCCAGCTGTCCGAAATAAAAAGATTCGGCCCTATCGTGAAAGGCATAGTCCTTGTTTCATTCATCCCCACCCACACTGTACTTTCTGCGGTTTGAGTCTGGACAATAACCCGTAACGGTGTTGACCTAATCAATACCCTGCGCGGAAGTGCTGCCAACCTTTACGAAGATGTGAAGAATGACTCTTCAGTTTTTCGTAAGAGGCATAGAAGAGAAAACGAAATAAGACCAAAAGAAAGATTAAAAAAACTCAGGTAAATAGACCGTCGAGAGGGAGTCGGGGCTTCTTTTCTGTCGAACTACGAAGACAGTTGTAGTGCGCGCCGCTGTGATCATTTAAAACTTTGTTAAAATGATAAAACTTAAGAAAACTTGCATGCATATGAAGTGAATTAGTGCTAAACAAAAAACAGAGGCTAAAAAGTTCCTGTGAGAGACTTGAAAGCTAATAGTACGGTTAGTTACAAGTGATAGTACGGTGTAATTCTAAAGCTAATTGTAAAAATTGTATCTTTTGGTACTAGTGAAAAAGATAATAGCATCTCTTTAGAAGCCAGCTCACCTTCAATAGGTATTAATTTGTATAGAAGAAAAGGTAAATCATATTGTACAATGTGCTTAATTGATATGGGAGAGTGGTGTTAAATGCGCTAGAGAGAGTGATAATATGGTGTGCTAATTGCTACGGGGCAGGCCTGATTCTGGTTCCGGGCCTTTTCTTTTCTTTTTGTGCCCACGGGTGTGACCCCGGAGGACATTCTATGCCGCAGTGCCATCCAGAAACTAGTTCACGATCCCAAAACTGGAAGAAACTAGTTGGCGTGGCTTGTGTCAGTTTTCGGTGAGGCAAAGTACATCAGGGAACGGAATCAATCACCGTCCGAGCCTGCCTGGTCGCCGGAAATCAGCTTTCGATCGACGACGAATAAAGCCCCAAACGCAATACAACGGAACGGCGACGGAAACGGAAAATTTGACAGAGCCCATATATTTTCTGTCAAATTTGCCGTTTCCGTCGCCGTTCCGTTGTATTGCGTTTGGGGCTTAAGGGCGAAGCCAGAGTAAACGCGACGAGCGATGCGACGCGACGCGACTCACGTAAAAGAATAACAATCATTATCAACAGGCTGTCAAATTGCACTGTCGCGTCGTGTCGCATCGCACGTCGCGTTTACTCTGGCGGGCACCTAACTCTCGACCTTCAGCAATCGCCATCGCTCCATTTGGGGACACAGGCCTACAGAACGAGTGGCGAATACGGTTCCCCCCCAGCACGCGAAGTGGAAGTGGACCCGGGTATCCAACTGTAAACCGTCTGGCCATCTCTAGAACCCGCCGCCGGTGCTCACCACGTCGCATACTCTCCACCGCCCAGCCATCTACGAACTTCCAAGACGATCCGAAGCAATCAGGCTCACGAAATCCTCGCATACCGCTGGAGGTCATCCATCGCCATCGACCCAATGCTAGCCGACGAGACCATCGCTGCCTGACAACCCCCGTAAAAGCGCAAGTACACCATTTCTCTCTCTCTCCATATAATATGCCCAAGGGGCGAATAAAATCATAATGTTAAGACAAAGTATTGAGTCAGGTCATTTATGAGCAGCACTCCCTCATTGCATATGCATGGTATTGTTCCGTTCCGTACCTGAATGGTATTCAAGCCTTGGTCTTGGTAGTTCACCTGGATAAGACTCCGTTACCTCGATTTTGGTCCACCTTGATCGATAGAACCGGTTGGCTGACACTTCTCCGCAAGGTTTTTAACTTTTATCGCTCCTGCTTAAGGTAAGTGAAGAGTGGGGCAGTGGGTAAAACGGTGCTATACAATTAAACGACCCAGTGCTCGACAATTTCCCACACTCAATTCCTTCTGAGCAGCCGAGAGGCTTACAAATTATATCCGATGGAGCTCAGATTTTGCATAAGGGCATATTTTAGGGCTTAGGGAATGTTTGCGCAACGTCCGGTTTTTAAATTCGATGAAAAATTGTTTTCGCCATAAGATTTTTTTTTGAATCCCAAAACAGACGTTTTTTTTAAATAATTCTCGAAGTTTCATGCATTTTGAGTCCTTTGGCATCAAAAAACAAAAAAAAATTCCCCCTTGTGAGAAAAAACAAGTTTTGATTAATTTTGAGCACCCCTAAATCATGTCCGAGCTCAAATTTTGCATAGGGGGATAGACTACGAAAACGTTTGCGTATCGTTCGGTGTTAAAATTTGATGAATTTTTTTTCCAAAATTGTTCTAAGAGAAAAAATCGATCATTTCTAAAAACATTTTTTTAAATAACATCAGATCTCGATGTTTCATGCATTATCAAGCCATGGCATAAAAAAAATCGATTTTCGACTTTTTCTTTGGTCCCCCTTGGCAAAATTTTCATGGGTAAAAATTTCAAAACTTTTAATAATTTTAGGCACCCCTAAATCATGTCCGATCAAGCTCAAATTTTGCATGGGGTCATTCATTCATTTATTTAGTCTACATCTAAACAGATAACACTGAATCAACAATTTGACGCCACAATACATGGTTCGAGGCCGCATCTCTCCATCCTCGAATACGCCCCACGCTCGCCAAGTCGTTCTGCACCTGGTCTGCCCATCTCGCTCGCTGCGCTCCACGTCGTCTCGTACCTGCCGGATCGGAAGCGAACACCATCTTTGCCGGGTTGCTGTCCGCCATTCTTGCAACATGCCCTGCCCATAGTACCCTTCCGGCTTTAGCTACCTTCTGGATACTGGGTTCGCCGTAGAGCTGGGCGAGCTCATGGATCATTCTTCGCCACCACACACCGTCTTCTTGCACACCGCCAAAGATGGTCCTAAGCACCCGTTTCTCGAATACTCTGAGTGCTTGTAAGTCCTCATCGAGCATTGCCCATGTTTCATGTCCGTAGAGGACAACCGGTCTTATTAGCGTCTTGTACATGAAACATTTGGTGCGCTGGCGAATCTTTTTTGACTGCAGTTTCTTCTGGAGCCCGTAGTAGGCCCGACTTCCACAGATGATGCGCCTTCGTATTTCACGACTGACATTGTTATCGGCCGTTAGCAAGGATCCGAGGTAGACGAATTCCTCGACCACCTCGAAAGTATCCCCGTCTATCGTAACACTGCTTCCCAGGCGGGCCCTGTCGCGCTCGGTTCCGCCCACAAGCATGTACTTTGTCTTTGAGGCATTCACCACCAGTCCAACTTTTGTTGCTTCACGTTTCAGGCGGGTGTACAGTTCTGCCACCTTTGCAAATGTTCGGCCGACAATGTCCATGTCATCCGCGAAACAAATAAATTGACTGGATCTGTTGAAAATCGTACCCCGGCTGTTACACCCGGCTCTCCGCATGACACCTTCTAGCGCAATGTTGAACAACAGGCACGAAAGTCCATAACCTTGTCTTAGTCCCCGGCGCGATTCGAACGAACTGGAGTGTTCGCCCGAAATCTTCACACAGTTTTGCACACCATCCACCGTTGCTTTGATCAGTCTGGTAAGCTTCCCAGGGAAGCTGTTCTCGTCCATAATCACTTTGTAGGCGGCATTAAGAATGGTGATCGCTCGAAAGTTCTCACACTCCAGTTTGTCGCCTTTCTTGTAGATGGGGAATATAACCCCTTCCTTCCACTCCTCCGGTAGCTGTTCAGTTTCCCAGATTCTGACTATCAATTTTACAGGCAAGTGGCTAGTTTCTCCGGGCCCATCTTGATGAGCTCAGCTCCGATACCATCCTTACCAGCTGCTTTATTAGTCTTTAGCTGTTGGATGGCATCATTAACTTCCCTCAAGGTGGGGGCTGGTTGGCTTCCATTGTCCGCTGAACTGACGTAGTCATCTCCTCCGCTGCCTTGACTTTCACTGCCTGTACTCTCAGCGCCATTCAAATGTTCCTCGTAGTGCTGCTTCCACCTTTCTATCACCACACGTTCGTCCGTCAAGATGCTCCCATCCTTATACCGGCACATTTCGGTTCGCGGCACGAAGCCTTTGCGGGATGTGTTGAGCTTCTGGTAGAACTTGCGTGTTTCTTGAGAACGGCACAGCTGTTCCATCTCCTCGCACTCCGCTTCTTCCAGACGGCGTTTCTTCTCCTGAAAAAGGCGGGTCTGCTGTCTCCGCTTCCGTCTATAACGTTCCACGTTCTGCCGGGTACCTTGCTGCAGCGCGACCGCCCGCGCTGCGTCCTTCTCCTCCAGAATCTGTCTGCACTCTTCGTCGAACCAATCGTTCCGTCGACTTCGTCCCATATACCCGACGTTGTTCTCCGCTGCGTCGTTAATGGCTGCTTTAACTGTATTCCAGCAGTCCTCAAGAGGGGCCCCATTGAGCTCACCCTCTTCCGGCAACGCTGCCTCGAGATGCTGCGCGTATGCAGTGGCGACATCAGGTTGCTTCAGTCGCTCTAGGTCGTACCGCGGCGGTCGTCGGTACCGAACATTGTTGATGACGGATAGTTTTGGGCGCAGTTTAACCATCACCAGATAGTGGTCAGAGTCGATGTTAGCGTTACGATATGTCCTGACGTCGATAATGTCGGAGAAGTGCCGTCCATCAATCAGAACGTGGTCGATTTGTGATTCTGTTTGCAATGGTGATCTTCAGGTGTACCGATACGGAAGGCTGTGTTGGAAGTAGGTGCTGCGAACGGCCATATTCTTGGAGGCGGCGAAATCAATTAGTCGTAGGCCGTTTTCGTTCGTCAGCCGGTGTGCGCTGAACTTCCCAATGGTCAGTCTAAACTCCTCCTCTTGGCCAACCTGAGCGTGCAAATCTCTTATGATGATTTTGACGTCGTAGCTTGGGCAGCTATCGTACTAACGTTCCAGCTGCGCGTAGAATGCGTCCTTATCAGTGCTTCCGGAGTGTGGGCTATGGACGTTGATTATGCTGAAGTTGAAGAACCGGCCTTTGATCCTCAACCTGCACATTCTCTCGTTGATCGGCCACCACCCGATCACGCGCCTTTGCATGTCGCCCATCATTATGACAGCTGTTCCCAGCTCGTGTGTGTGGCCGCAGCTCTGGTAGATGGTATGATTACCTCTAAACCTTCGCACCATTGATCCCTTCCAACAAATCGCCTGCAACGCTACGATGCCGAATCTACGGTCCTTGAGCACATCGGCGAGTATGCGTGTACTCCCGATGAAGTTGAGAGATTTGCAATTCCACGAACCGAGTTTCCAATCGCTAGTCCGTTTTCGTCGCAGTGGTCTTCGCCGATGGTTCCGGTCCGTACTCTCTTGTTGATTGTTCGTTGCGTGAGTTTTTTTTTTGGCTGGCTTGCAGGGCCTGACACCAAACCCCCTAAATTTGCGGATGACCATTCCTCCTTATTTCCGGTGGACCATGGTGCACAGTTTCACTTAGAGTCCCTCGCTGGCACTCGGACGATGATCAGCCGCCCCTAACATGGAGAACAGACGCTGTTGTGAGCCGATCCTAACATGGAGAACAGACGCTCAATAAGATTTGCACCTCCGGAGAGGAGCAAACCCCCCTTCCCTGTCAACGACCATAGTTCCAAATATTATATATTAACAATATAGCCCACTCTTGCTAAAAACAGGCGAACGCGACAAAAGCGCGCCAACGGATGGCGGTCGAACTATTAAATCACAGCCACGCTTGAAGGCGCATCATTGCTTCTATATCGACGCGTAAAAGCGCATCGTTGCATCCAACAATTAAAACAAAACAAAATGTCAAACAATTAAAACAAACGTCATGTCATGCTCCCAATCATCTCAAGCCACCGTACTTCGGCTTCTACTTCCCAACTAACAAAAAAATCCGGTCATCATCTCGACAGGCTTTATTGCCTAATCAAGCTCATATGCAAACATTTGATACTAACAAGCATAAAATTTCATTTACTATCTTTTTGGTCAGCTCATGGAGCAGCTATCCAATTATTAGTTTCGACTTGCGTCTCATGAATATACAAGGGGCCCCATACACACTTCGACATGTTGTAGAACTTTGACACCGCCCCCAGAAAATTTGGTTCAGTCGAGGTGAAGTCGGACCGTCTATGGGCAAGTTGTACTGTCCACGAGTCGTACAACTTGCCTACAGACGGTCCGACTTTACTCTGACCGACCCAAATTTTCGGGGGGCGAAGTTAAAGTTGTCCAACATGTCGTATGGGTCCCTAGACCAGATACTCAATACGTAGGCGAACCAATAGAAGACGTTAATGGCTATCTACAAATATTAAAAAAAATAACACAGCAAATAATTCTTAAATATTTATTTTTTCTTTATAATATTTATGAATCAAAGGGCGATCTCGATGTGGTCGTTAGGGATCTGTTGGGCCCCATGGATGAACAAGCATAAATCAAGAGAGAAAAGCATGTGCCTAATAGTCGGTAACCGTGTATGGAAGATCGCTTCCCATGCTGCATACATGAGTTTCTCTGGTTTACACCCTTTTAAACTTCATCTTCACTCCAACATTCCGCTTGTGCGCTTCCGGGTCCGGACTTTTTTGGATGTTAGCAATCGGGGGTGAGCCCTCGAGATCTTACCAGGTCCTCGTATCGAAGGTTACTATCATTTCTTTCCGGGGTGAGGCTTACAAAGAGCACCAGCACAAATAATCTCTGAAAAAAGCAAGTAGTTGACAATATTTGGAACGACACCATATTTCCAGGGGGCACTCACCTGTGCTCTTCCGGAGTCACACGGAACTCGTTATTGTCTTCGGTATTGCATGTTCCTCTGGTACTTCTTACTAGTGGGTACAATCCAAAACAGGAGGTGTTCTTCCCATTAAACAAGCCCGTTCTTGAGGCCCGTTTGTTGAGGATTTCAAAGTCTGCCATCACAACAGTTCAATTGAGCTTACGATGGAACAGTGACATTTCAGCAACAATTAAAAATCATGGTCAACTTGATCATTTTTACTAAAATGGTCCGACTTTTCAGCACCAGACCGCGCTGCTATCAATAAAACCCAGATTAATCCACCTAGCGGTGATGATGCCTTTCTCGCTCGTTCAAAATGGTTGATAAACATATATGAAAAGTCTAAAATAACAATTGGTGAATAAGACTTATTTTTCACATCTTCACATTCTCGTAAATAAAGATAGATAAATAAAGATTTATTGAATTGAAAATTCACATTTGTTTATACACATTGTAATAATTGCTGCCGGATGCAATTTGTTGCAAGCAAATCGGATGAGGTTAAGTGCCCTGAAAATGTGATGAGGTTGAGCATTTGCACAAATCGAGTTTCAGACATAGTATAAAAATTTGTATTTTGGCCATAACTTTTGAGCCCATTCCCCAGTTCGACCTGATTTTTAATGTGCAACAATGGGACAGGATTCCCCGTTTAAATAATCGGTTCTGGATAAGATTTCGACAAATGAGTTAGATTTTTTTTGCACACACACGCAGACACATGCACATACACACACTTCTTCTGAAAATTCCGTTTTGAAGCCAGAATCCAGCTGAAATTGTTGTTTTGAATAATATGATTCTTCATATAGATAAAAGTTCAGTTGACCATCCCCGTCAAAAATTGTATTTCGTTTCATTGTTTCAGTCGATTCTTTGGCTTATTTAAGGTCAACTTTCCCAAAGAAAATATGGGTTCTTTGAAGCCTCTAACTATTAAATCGAAAACAAAAACCAGCCGCTGCAAACTTATAGGCCTGGAGACACTTGCGCTTCGTTGGACTAATCTGCAAAGGCTGTTTGTTTTTGATATTTTAAAAAATGTCGTGCAGTGTCCATATTTATTGCAAAACGTTACGTTTTACGCTCCTTCTCGGCATCTGCGTGAACGCGATCTTATCATGATTCAGCGTCACAGGACGTCATATGGTTTTAACAACCCTCTGGAAAACTGTTTTCGGTCGTTTAATAGTGCAAGTGCTGTTTTTGATTTTAATGTGTCTAAACTAGTTTTTAAGAATAGAATAAGAAAGATTAGATAAGAAGCAGTCTGAGGAGTTTTTTTATAATTCAAGACGAAGAAATAAATAAATGAAAGCGAAATAAGAAAAAACCGAAAACGTGTGCACGTGTTAACCGACCTGAAAAAAATCACTCGATGTTCGTTCAAAATCGGGCCAATCTTAAAAAACAGCACTTTTTCGATTTTTGTTTTAAATTTAAAAAATACTTAAGCGAATAAAAATTTTTGACGGGAAAGGTCAATTTTTGCTAATGAGTAGTTCCGTTTTTGTCATTATCATTCAAACACTTTTCAACAAGATTTATGAATTTGATCTGATTTAAAAAAAATCTGATCAGAATTCTACTGGGGTTGCTTTTCTTTATATGGAAAGCATTTCGCCATAATTATGAATGTATGGTTAAAATTGATTATTTTGATTTCTAAACTGATCCAAAACTATTTATCAGATCACTATACAGGTAAACTATCCAAGTACAAAATCTGATAGATTACGCGTGACAGAGCTAGTGTTACCAAAATCAGCATTTTTGAGCTCATATTGTGCAATAATTTACATCGTAATGATTACATACCTGATATACTATCAGAAAATCGAAAATCGTTGCTTGCCTTCGGGTAATTTGTTATGGATTGTGGCAAGGATGTTTTCGATCATTAGTATTGTGCCTTGCAACAAAATTACAACTTTCGTGATCATTTTCCAAGGCTCTCAAAGATGTGAAAAATTTCTCCGCAGTACAAATAGCACGTGCTATCCAAGCATTCACCGCCGGAAAGTAACACGTGGCGGCCAAATTAAAACAAATATCGAATTGGCTTTTTTTCTGGAGGTATGTTGTTCTTAGGCGACTATCTGGCGCGTATTTTTCGTTGCGACCAAAAATGAGCGGAGGAGTAGATTTTTTATGAGCGGTACAGTAATATAGGTTCGATAATTTAGTAGTTTGTCAATAACTCATTCCAGAGGTTAAATTTCAAACGTGATATGTGGAGGACTTCTAGAGCGAAGGTTTTTACAACTCTGCCTAATTGTTGTTTCTATTGCACTAATAACAGAGTTATAGCGCTAGTTGCAGTAACTTATTATACAAACTGATCGAAATTTTGTTATCATTTAGTATTAGTAACTAATGCTTTAACTCTATTATTAGTTGAATCAAAACAACAAACTATTAGGCAGAGCTGTAGAAAAATATTCGCACTAGAACTCCGCTGTAACACGTTTTGACATTTAACCTCTGGAATGAGTCATTGTAGTTTGTCAATGGTCGAACTAAGACTATTAAATGATCTAATACATACTTGGATTATAGAAAAGTTTGGATACTTTTTCTACTGACTTCCTAAAATAGAAAATTTTCTCCGAATCCTTCCAAAACTCAGTTTCTCCTTCATAATCCGAGTGCTTTACAAACGAAATTAATATCCTATGGAAAGAACCACGCGAATAAGGTTGATATAGCCATTTAAATGCTAGTGTTCGGAATATGAGTCATTTTCGGGACTTGAGTCAAAACGGTTTATATTTTTCAACGTCCGATTAAATGCCACCGAACCAAAGCACAGCACCCGGTGCGTTACCGCACGTATGCACAAGCAGCCGATGTCTTGATGCAGTGAAATAGTTCTTTATTACAAATCGCGTAGCCTCTTGTTCTTCGAACACTGCCCTGTCAAGAAACAAAGATAGTTCAGGGGTAACGTGATAGGCTCTCAACCAGAGGATTTATGTTCGGTCCTCTTGTTAGCCATCTTATTTTTTTCAAAACTCATATTTTCTAGGAGTGTGGTATAATATTACGCATTGCAAGAAAAGTTTTGAATACTAGAAAATTCAAACAAAATTTTTGTATTTAACATTTTCCATGCTAATAATCAATGG
Source organism: Armigeres subalbatus (assembly GCF_024139115.2). NCBI lineage: Eukaryota > Metazoa > Arthropoda > Insecta > Diptera > Culicidae > Armigeres > Armigeres subalbatus. Next base: position 156,972,064 of record NC_085141.1, on the reverse strand, counting down.
AACCTAATGCTGTGTATTGTTTATATTTATATTCATGACATTTCTATAATTGAATCCATCTGATTATTTGGGATATTTGAAAGAATTCAGGTCTGAACTTCCAGATGATGGAGGAGATAGGAAATGAAACATAAATGCATAAATTGAGAATCGATATGTACTCAACAGTTTTCTTTAATGATTGTTAGCAGAAACAAAATAGCTTTTGATTTACCTCGGTAGTAATCAAACTTGCCCACCGAGTTTCAATAGAGAGTAAACATAAGTGGAAAATTATATTCGATTGCTTCAATGCACAAAGAAAAGATGCCTTACTGAATAGAAAAGACATAATTTTCAATAAAATTAGAAGCTTGCGAGTTTATTGGGCAGCAGACACTATATCCAAGTAATTAAGACCGGGGATTTCCCTCTGCGCGTTATTTCCGCGCAGACATCTAAATTATTCTTTTTTTCCGTGATACTCATGAACCAGTTTCCCCAAACCTCATTTGCTCGGATCAACATTCAACCCAGCTGAGCTAAAAATAGAACATTGCCGCACGCAATGCGATGTGTGTTGGTGATGCTTCATACGGCAATATTCATCCGACGGCAAGAGACTGAAGCGAATGCGCATGCGTCCCACGTCTTCCCGCACACCAGCTGCGCTCCCATATGCTGATTGAACGCCACAAAGAATGATGCATATGCGTAAAATAGAACAGAAGCACGGCTTGCCGCTGATGCTACGATGGTTAAGCCGACCGATCCACAGTGGCGGAAATCCAGACAAAACCTAAAACAAAAATCGTTCTTTCGTGAAGCTGATATTATTTTAATTTTGCACATTTAGTCAAGGACTTGGCTCAAGTTGATGCTGTAAAGTATCTCCTAAACATATATGTATGGGAAAATTAAATTTGACTAAATTTTTTATCGGGAAAGATTCGGAAAGAACTGATATCACGCATTGAAATATATATTTTGTCTACTTAACAGTGGTTAGTTTGGCGAATTGCGCTTTGCTGCACCAAAGCGGAAAATTTACTGTTTCAAGGTTAGAATTAAGACGCTACTGTGGCTGCAGATCCTAAGTCATGGGCTTCCGTAAGTCTTTGGATACCATAGCATATGTCGGAACTATCTATATTTCAAAATGAATTCAGCGTTACAAGATTACTGTTGCTAAATTTTAAGCGCAATCGTAGGTTTAGTCGAGCATTTGTATGGGGGACCACCACTGCGCGACGGCACATTGCCATTCCTTCTTTTAGGCGCATTCGTACGGGAGAGCGTTGAACGTGTTGAACAAAGCACGATGAAAAATATATTAAGCTCGTTTAGTGGAATGTATTAAACCGTCTAAGACGAATTAAGTACTGTCCATTTAATTCCACCAGTTAATGGTGGAATTAAATGGACAGTACTTAATTCGTCTTAGACGGTTTAAAGCACGATGCTTTTTGAAATTGCGTCAGCTGCGCTACTGTTTTAGCAACGCGTTTAGTAGCGACCGGTAAAGTGTCAAGTAATGATATTGCGCTGACAAACGGCTTATACTCACCACGGCATCTTGTTCTAAGTTAATGTATTGAAACTGTATATTTTAATAACCAACGAGAAAAATTAATATTTTCTTTTCTCAATCCATTAATACTTCCAGTATAGGAAACGATACCCTAGCAGGATGAATTCTGTTGCTTATAGAGGCAATGAATATATGCCCAATTCGATGATTTATATTTGTACGTATCTTCTCACATCTTATGTGTATCGATGGTACAGTGGTGTAGTAACCGCTTCCCGTTTCAGAGGTCACGAGTTCGAATCCAGAGTGGAGCGTTTTGCTTTTTTTTTGCACGTTAAAACAGTTTTTTGGCCATAACTCCGAAACGCAAAGTTCGATCGATCTAATTTTAAATAGGAACCAATGGGACTGTATTCCGCGTCGAGTGCAACTTGTTGCGAGCAAATCGGATGATGCTAAATGCCCAAAAACGTGTCTCACATTTTGTACACATACACACACACACACACATACATACACACATACAGACATCACCTCAATTCGTCGAGCAGAGTCGATTGGTATATAACACTATGGGTCTCCGAGCCTTCTATAAAAAGTTCACCAGTGGCATATATGTGATATTGAAGAGTGGGCTATCTTGTACTTAAAAATCTTTGATAGTTCCCACCGGGGTTGGTTACCCGATCTTCCCTAAGGTTACTCGGTTACTACCCGGCCAGCACCGCGGAGAGGTAGGGATAGGAGTTGCTGGGTAAGAGGCTAAGGACCGCGAGATGGGGTCTATTTTATTTTTTCAGGTACGCGAAGTACCAATGGTACGCTTTACATTGGGGTCATGTTTTGGGGTAATGAAACTTGTGAGCAATGTAGTTTTTGGAAATTCGAAAATGTCATTTTCATTGGCATCCTAATCGTCACCCAAGCAACCAAAAGTTCAGATTTTACTTAAATTGGTTCCTAACCGAATCAATTGGATCACTCTTGGTTTACATTGAGTTCTAAGCCCCTTAACGAAACTTCAAAGTTCACTTCTGCTGGGAGCACATACAAAAAAAAATACTTAAAATGCGAGCTGACATCCCATCTTATCCGTACTTTTGGTTGCTTGAGCAGTTGGCCACCTTTATATGGACTACAATTGGGTTGTTTAGCAGAGAAAAATATGAGGTTTTTTGAAGTTTAACATAAAGAGCATGCTTTTCTGAACTCCAACATATTTTTATTTTGTTTGTAAACCTTTTATTTACATTTTTATACAGCAAACAATGAGCCATTTCAATCGATAGAATGACACTAACATTCATAGAATGACAGTTGGCCCATACAGCATAAGAACAAATTTTTAGTCCCACATAAATTTAAAATGCAAATTAAAAATAGTTCCGGGGCTCCAAAAATTCTGAAAAACTGGGGTTAGGCTCAGTTTTTTATGCAGATGCAGAATATGTCTCGCTTAACTTTTCAAAAGGTCCTAAGTAACATTTTTTCATGAATTAATTTGAATAGCCCAATCAACAGACCAATATGAAAGCTTTTGATTGCAGTACTCAAATTAATTCATGAAAAAAATGTTACTTAGGACCTTTTGAAAAGTTAAGCGAGATGTAAAAACATATATACTAGAGTGGGGCGTCATGGTCATTTTTTCAAATCAATGTTTTTCCGAAGCCAATCAATGTTTTTTCGAAGCCAGGACCCAGCTGAACAACTGTGCAGAATTTGGGACCGATTGGTTGCTTCCTCGCTTTCCGCATCGCGTTTGAAGTTTGTATGGAAATTAGTATGGGAGAACGTATATTTTTGCATTTTTACTACTAGAGGTTTCCGTTCATCGTAAACCAAGTGGCACATTACGTTAAAGTATAGCCCAAAGGATGCCGAAAAACTTTGCTGAAGAAGGCACGTTGCTGGAACGTCCACGAAAAAAGTTATAACGCTTCGAACATTGAGTGTTCAAACCATATGCAAAAAATCGTTTATTCTGCCAGCACTGCCGTACTAAGTAGACCAATAATTTAACTGAGTGTTATTTCAAAATAATTGATCTTATAGGGCTTTAGAGCTAATGGGAGCTATCCGGAATTATTTCACAAAGAAAAAAATCCGATAAGAAGGAAGATGGGTTTTGGCCTTCGATAACCATAGGTTGTCCGGTAGTGCTGGCAGAAACACTGATTTCTTGCATATGGTTTGAACAATCAATTTTTGAAACGTAATAACATTTTTTGTAGACCTTCCAGCTACGTACCTTCTTCGGCAAAGTCATCTTCGGCAAAGCATCTTCCAGACTATATACTAACATATTGAGTCACGTGATTGATAATTAATTGAAACCGCTAAGAGCGAAAATACGTTTTCCCATACTAATCTCCATATAAATTTAAAACGCGATGCGGCATGCGAGGTTGCAACCAATCGAGCCCATATGTTGCACAGTTGATTGGGGTCCCAAAACGATTCAGAAAAACCTTGATCTCACTTGATCGGACGAAGTTTGCGTTTTTCCATACAACTGCGCCCCACTCTAATATATACCCCTAAACAACCCAATTGCACCGAATATCGCGCATAAACGGTTTGTTTGCTGATTTTTCTAAAAAATGTTCCCAATACTATTTCAGAGATGACAAATAATGAATGAAGACAATATTTCTGTAGAAGTTCTAGGTTCTCCAAACCATTCTGGATTTCAGAGCCTTGGTCTAGCAGGTCAATTACGCTTGGTACGAAACCATAGCAACGCATGATGCCCATACAGGCCCTTAGCGGCCATGCGCATAGTTTACGATCTGGATATGTCCAAAACGATTGTTTTCCACATCATTTTTGAGTTGAGCCGAATTGGTCTACCAAGTCAACTGGGCTCAATATCAAGGAAATAACCACACATACAGGAAATAACCACACTTAAAGTGCTGCGTACCATCTATGGTGGAATGCAGATGGCGGACGGTATGTGGAGGAGGCGAATGAACCACGAGTTGCATGAGCTGCTGGGAGACCCATCCATCGTCACACCGCGAAAATCGGATGACTGCGGTGGGCCGGGCACGTAGCCAGAATATCGGTCAATAACCCGATGAAAATGATTCTCGACAACTATCCGACGGGCACAAGAAGGCGAGGTGCGCAGTGGGCAAGGTGGATCGATCAGGTGGAAAATGACTTGCGGACCCTCCGTAGACTGCGTGGTTGGCGACGTGTAGTCATGGACCGAGTCGAATGGAGAAGACTCTTATATACCGCACAGGCCACTTCGGCCTTAATCTGAATAAATAAATAAAATAATGATTAACGATCTAGATATGTCCAAACCGGATGTTCTAAGTTCTCCAAATCATTCGGAATTTTAAACGAATTGGTCTACCAAGTCAACTGGGCTCAATAAAAATACAATGTTGTGCATTTAGAACAAAACTGTATGTATGTCGCTGATGAACTGGCAGCAAGGCCATCTTCCGACGAAATTCGCACGGAAAAATAAAATAAATATGCAGCACTGTACGGTGTTATCTGTCACGAAATCGAGCTTGTTTTGTCGCTTACAACGTCGCTGGCACCAAATTGAAGTTCAGAAGTCGATTTCCACACTTCCGTATGAAACGGTTCAGAATTTGATCGGAATCGATTCTGTTTTTCCTTCAACTAACTTCACTTTTGCGCCAAGCAGACGACCAGATCATCTGCATGTGTAGCAGCAAGAATTGTTTGCCCGGTGAGACTCAGGGCGAGTCCATAAAATACACGTGGAATGACTCAAATCGAACCCGTCCTTGTCCGACCACAAGATCGACCCAACGGCAAACAAATTCTCAAGAAATCCCCAATTATAATCCCCAAAATTAATCAAAACCCAATCCAATCCAAACTCTTTCTTCCTCTTGAGCGACTAGGCCAACGTTCAAATTTACAAGCTTATATTGTGGTTCAATTCCTAGCTTCCTAGATTCCAATTGAAATTTCGCACGGCCGTGCTTTGCTTTGGTCCCTATACTCGCTGTTTACAATAAGGATATATCTGACCCAGTGGCGTAGCCAGGGAGGTGGTTTTGGGCATAAACCCCCCCCCCCAGAGACATCATTTCTAGAAGAATTTTTTTTTTCGAAAAAAAAATGTTCAGAAAACCCTCCCCAGACCAATTTTCTGGCTACGCCACTGATATGACCTGAATCTGCTCGCTTCGCTCGAGCTCATGCGTTGTCCAACGATGGATGCGACGATGGGGTGGCGGAGCAGTCTCTGCTGAGTACGCCGCCGGACCAACGAAAACGAAAGTGGTTGGCGGTGAGTTTGCCGCCGGAGCTACGACGACTGTGTCGTAGTGTTGTAATCACGCCGCCGGTGCGACGAAGGTTGCCGTTGTGTGCGTGTGCAAGGCCGCCGGGCGACGAAGAGTCGGTATTGGCGATCGTATCGGGCACGGTGACGATGAGTTCGGTAGTAGTATGCGTGTGCGCAATCGGCTACCCGATGGCTGTCAGTCGTCTTGGTGCTGGTGCTGGTCTCCACCCGGCGGTGCGGTGGGTGGTAAACGTACGCTCGTAGTGTGCGCCGACACTATCTCGTGCAGATCGGTTAGCGTCGAACTGCCAGCTGTCTCGAGGCCAACGAGATGGAGAATCCTTCCGACAATTGGCGATCGGTTGGTAATTCTCGAGAGACGTGGATCTCTCCCTGGCCCGTAGGTACGATGGTGTATCACTGGCCGGACGATGAGGCTTAAAGCCTACAAACCGCCAAGCTTCTGGATCCACCTAGAGAACTCGGAACGTCCGAATCCCCCTACAACCTACTTCCGGGTCTAGAACCCGGCCGGAACACCTTCATGTGAAGGATTTAGGTTCCTTCACGGAGAAAAGAAAGAAGCGCACACGTGTAAATTAAACCACAGCATAACATTTGGACGACACAATCTTATTCCGTATACAACACACAAACGCATTTACCTGAGCCTCGAGCAGCAGATTCACTAATTAGCTGATTAGACGTCAGCTACTATCTTTAACAGATCTACAAAACGTGACACAAAATCTACATTAATTTCTGACTATCATCATGGCGGTTCTACTAACTCACATAAGAAATCTTGATTTCCGCTCACTTGGGCCTTTGCAATTTCCACTAGTATAATTAATTTTCCGAATACTAGAACAATTAAACAATGTATTACAACAATTTAAAAAATATCTATTCGGGCTAAATCTGACTCACTCTATTTCTTCAAACAGCTAATAGTCACTTCACTAAAAATTCCACTTTATTCTGGGACCACGTCCGCTCTAAATCACTGTTTGACTCGGAAAGACCTTTGATTGGATTTTTATTTATTTCTTTGTTGAGTTTTAAAGATTATAGAACATTTGCTGTTACAAGAAACGAACTCATCAGACAAACAAGCAAATTAAGTCAGTGAGTGGTCATAAAATTGTCTCGGGATAAGGAAATAGAGTGGTTGAACTATTAACCACTAGGAGGCGCGACGTTTAATAAAAATTTCAAATTCTGGCTGCATTCTGAGGCTTTCGATTTAATCAATCTTTAAAGACGAAAAGATGGTTAATCGAATTAAAATCAGAATTTAATTGCAACCTTGTTCAATTTTGTAACAGCGTTACACGTATATTCTTTCGACAATGTGTTGGTAGCAAATTCAAATTTTGTTCTGACGTTCATATTTTCGGAAGTAAAACGTCAGAAGTCGGAATACAATTTAGTGATGGCGACATATCGAATCAAAAGTATCGAGTATTTATTCGTATTTACTTGTATCGATTCATTCCTACTTGGAGGCCATATATATGATTAACGATTTAGATATGTTCAAACCAGATATCCTAAGTTCTCCAAATCATTCTGAAGTTCAATTCAATTTATCTTTCAAGTAAACTGTGCTTGCAAGGTACAAAGCCTGTAGCAATCCATTGTGTCTGGCTACTTGCGCTCAGAGACAATGTGCATGGTTTACAATTTATATCTATCCAAATCGACTATCCTTATTTATCCAAATCATTCTGGATTTCAAACCATCTAGTCTACCAAGGCAACTGGGCGCGATATATACAATGATGTTTTGAACTCATTATTGCTTGCTATCGGATCTGTACCTAACGTTAATAGAATGGTGGACTGATTGATCTTAACTGCAAAGACATGGAGAACCTAGAACGTCGTATTCGGTAAATTCTAAACCATAAACCATGAAAATGATAATCAGGGACCTAATTGATACGAAGGAGTCGCCATAGATTTTGTACCAAGCGTAGATGACCTGAACTTCGGAATGATCGCATGGCTGCTAAAGGTCTATATGAACACCATGTGTTGTTTTTGATTTTGTACTGAACCCAATTTACTTAGCAGACCAACTGGTCTGAGTTTGTGTCTGAATTTATGCGAAAATTTTCGAAAAAAATGCATTGTTGATTGTTGGTGATTATAGAATGAAGCCAGAAATCGGCCATTTTGCAAACCACGTGCTTTTCCAATATTTTTTTCAACAGCACGAGATGAAAGAACCATAACGCGTATGGGGCTGAAATAATGGTAGATCGTTTGCTTAGTTATGCTGAACAATCATAATTTGAGTTTCGGCACTGTACGAAAACTATTACGCCAGATTTGCGGTTTTGGAAATGTATGTAGATAAACATGTGGTGAATTTGAAATTCACCACGGGCTTTGGACTTTGGCGGATAAAATTCGGTCAATGCGGTCAGGGCCAGTTACGAACCAGGAGCCAACCCGATCACGGGATCCGGACTCCTTTCCGGCCATTTAAGCCGGTTCTTCCCCTCGCTGAGAGGTGGAATTGAATTGCCCTTCCCGATCGGTGGACAGGACACTCCAGTTGTGCGACGGGCATTCCGAAGATAGTGCGTCTCGTGCTGATAGGCAAAATTAAGTCTGGTTGTAAAGTGCATTCTGTGGCCCACAGTATTTCAGGCGGAAATATATGCAATATTAGAATGCGTGTTATTATGCCTGAGGAGAAAGTATAGATTTGCAAAAATATGTATTTTCTCTGACAGCCAAGCGGCACTTAAGTCGCTTAATAACTACACTTGTAACTCAAAGCTAGTGTGGGAATGCATTCTGGCTTTGAAAAACTTATCCATACGCAATCGAGTCTACCTATATTGGATCCCAGGACATACGGGTCTAGAGGGAAACGAGATTGCTGATGAGCTAGCCAGGAATGGATCTAATGAAAGGTTCATTGGCCCTGAGCCCTTCTGCGGGATCTCAGACTGCTCTGTAAAAATGGAACTGAACAAATATATGGTCAGTCAAATCACATCAAACTGGAATGCACTTCCCCATACGAGCCAATTCAAAAGGCTCGTAACGATTAACCCCAAGAAAACCCAACAACTATTAAGTCTCAACAAAAGGGATCTCAACATCTACACCGGTCTAATAACTGGACACTGCCCCTGCAGATACCATCTACAAAAGATCGGAGCAATCCAAACCTCAAATTGCCGCTTCTGTGACGAGGAGAGAGAAACATCAGAACACATCCTCTGCTATTGCAGTGCACTCACCCAACGTAGGTTCAAAGTTCTCAGCAAGCCCTTTTTAGGGCCTGCTGACATATGGATCTTATCCCCCAAGGACGTGGTTGGCTTCATAAAGCTAGTCTCGCCAGAATGGGGGAGTCACATACTGTAACTCAGGATCTCTATTCATCAATAATAGATGGTCTTGAGTAGAGGCCTTGATAAGAGAAACGCGGATAGAAAATGTAGCTCTGCCAACACTGCAGCTAATCTTCTTCATCAAAGAACAACACATGAAAAGGAAGAAATGATTTATCCTGGTTAAATTTTACATATCGCTATTTAATGTGTTCACATCACATGACAATCGAATCCAACAAATAAAACGATTGCATTTCATAATCTATCATTGATTTGCAAAACAAATTAAAATGCATTTAAAATTGGTTCATTCATAAATGGTGTTAAATCGAATTTAGCCGTTTTCAGTATTTGAACCGATGTTTTGGCTGCCTGACAGGTCTCTTGCTCGATTGGCTGCTGTTTTTTGACGGATCGATTGGCGGCACATGTCAATCCGCGTTTCTTTTATCAAGGCCTCTAGTCTTGAGTTCAGTCGATACCAAGGTATCTCAGTGACAAACATGTTACTGAGATAACTTGCGTATTTCACAGCAAAAGGGTATATCACAATAGTCCTAAAATCTGGACGCAGTGATCTTCACCCGACAAACGAGGAGAAAGTGCATTCTCTGTAGGAAGCCACACTCCTGATCTTCGGCGAACCTGTGTTTTTGACCCTTCCTTCGGAAGTGTCTATAATTTCACTTTGTATGCGTTACGCAGGCGTGTTATGTATTAATCTATCAATAAATCTCTTGAATTATGGAATAAAATGTATAGTATTTAAACAAATTCACTTTAATATTAAAAATATAATTATAACAAATGATATGATATGAAAATATGCTTAATTTGCTTAATTGTTTCAAAAAAACAAATGATTTTATTTGAGGAACATATAGAAGCATGTAGGGGAAGGGGAGGCAAAATGCCCTAGCTAAGCAAACACTGATTTAGTGTCTTATTTGTAACGCTATTCATGGGTATTTTTACATTATGCAACAGTTAAACAAGATAGCTAGTTGATGCCATTCAAAAATTGTGAAAAATCTCAATCATATTGATAATATTCACATTTCAAAAAAGTGGTGATATTCTGTTGTCGGAAAACTCATGAGGCAAAACGCCTTTTAGCTGGCAACTACTAGGGAACAAAGTACCATGCGTCGGCGAATCAGCATTCTGGTGTGGATAGTGCGTGGAGGCGCAAGTATGTATTATTATTTTTTTTATTTTTTTATTAGCTTTATTAAGGAGACTTGCAGCCCCAGGCTGGCTCGCCGCAAGTACATTGTAGGTTAGCGCAACTAGGGCGTTTTGCCTCGCCAAAATGTTAGATGTTTCTTCAGAATGTGGAAATTTCGGTTTTTCCGACCCTCCCATACACTATTTTGAAACTTTTTTCGCCTAACCTACATAATTTTAGATCTAGTTTTGTTATGGTCATCTTAATGACGGTAAATATGACGGAAACCACAAAAGGCGTTTTGCATCGGGGGGGCGTTTTGGGGCCTCTTCCCCTACCAAAAAATCTTCCCAGAAAAGCAAAAACGTAAAAATTTAAAGGGATTTCAAAAATTTCTTCAGTGGAAGCTAGATAGCAAATGTGAGCATGTTTTGAGGCACTAATAGACCACTTGAATGTATGTATGTATGCGTATGTGTGAAAATTCTGAAATTTACTACCATAAAAATTTTGCTCATTTTTAAGGTATTAAACAAGATTAGTTTTACAAAATTAAGCATCTATGTGGCGAAATATATGTTAGTATTGAACGCTATTGAGTTTCGTTTAGATCAATGACTGATTTAGTTAGTTCTGGATTAATTAATATCGTAGTCTCTGAAATTACGGGTACAATATATGCTACCAGCGTTACGATTGTTACTAACCATATCACAATAGTTATTCGATCTGAAGAGCGCCTTATGGATAGGCAGCATGACGTACAGTACGTTATCATTCGTTGTGTTGTCACTCAACCCATGACATCCGCCTTTGGGTAGGCAATTATTTGGTCAGCTTCACGGTGAATCACCGTGGGAAGCGAAGTAGTTTTATCTCGTTTTAAATACTGGAGTCTGGATATATTTCCTTATAACCAAGGAAGGGTCAAAATCTCACTATAGGTTGATTAATATGGGTTTTTGCAATTGAAAAGGCTCAGTGACGTTATTTTTCAGTCGTTCGGTCTGGAAAAAAGTGGTGGAGATGCATAGTGGTTTTTTTTCCATTTGTTTTGGTGGAGTTACGGGACCAAACCCGGAAGGATCGTTTTGTAAAGAAAATCTCGCTTAACTTTTCAAAAGGTCCTAAGTAACATTTTCTTCATGAATTAATTTGAGTACTGCAATCAAAAGCTTTCATATTGGTCTGTTGATTGGGCTATTCAAATTAATTTATGAAAAAAATGTTACTTAGGACCTTTTGAAAAGTTAAGCGAGAAATGCTAATTTCCGCCCGTGCCGATTGGCGGAGCGAGTGCGGGAACATAGAGATGGCCTCGGGCCACTCCAATCGCCTAGGGAACCCACGAGGACCCAATAATGGCACAATTGTGAATTACACAGATGGTGTTTATACGGTTCGCAGGTTACCACAGCACCTCGCCAGCGCTGCACAGACCAGCAAACGTGCAGAATTTGCAGAACCAACGACCATCGACACATCAAGTCTCGTCCTTTCTACCTGATGGAAGTGGAGGTTCAGTGAATCAAAGTCAACCGAGGCATCTCGTACCCCAAATCCCGAAAGGAGGTCGAGGCATGCTGCGAATCCGGCCAGGCTGGTTCCTTCGCAAAAGTGGTAAACCAAAAGTAACGTAAACCGGAGTCGGGAATCGTATCGAGACAACCCAAAAAAAAAAACGGTATCGTCGAGAACCTAGTGAATAAGGTGACGACAATTACCGAAACAGTGGCGAAACTCCAGGAGTCCCTAGCGGTAAAGGATGAACTCATCAGGAAGCTGCAACCCCTCTTGAAAGAAGCATCTAGCAAGAGCAAGGCACAGAAGTACATAAAAATATGCAAGGCGGAAAAGTAAGCGACGGAGTTAAGAATGTGGAGCAGGAAAAAATCAAGAACAAGGCCACCAAATTTCAAGCGCAAAGTCAGGATGCATACAACAGCCTTTTCACCGATGACTCTGATTCAAGCGATGCTACAACCAGACCTGTCGCGGACGAAAGGACTAATGTACTTCTAATTTGGACACTACATCGGTGGAGCGTCCAAAAGAGTAATTGATGGTTAAGACACGACTAACGTCGCGTTAAAACTTATTCGCGAAGGATGACCTTACGTACCGGGACTTTATAAAAAAATGGAATTCGCGTAGAGAACTAGCGCCTTTACAAGCGACAAAATCCTTTCCTCTTAAGTTTTAGAAGCAAGTCTAAAACTTAATGAGATTATCTAATAAACAATAAACACTGGGAAGGGCCTGAGTACCGTTCTATGGAGCGGTGTCAATATCCTCTTCCGAGAGTGTTTGTAATTTATCAGATTTATTTGGATAGTGTAGTCAATCCTGCGTTTGACATAAGTACTGGAAAGGGCCTGTTTACCGACTATAGAGCGGTGCCAATATCACCTTTCAAAGTATTATGTCAAAGGCTAAGGAAGTGAGACTTGAAGAAATGAGACACGTTTAGATCCAACGCACTACAAAGTCTGGTAAAGTCTGTTTTATTCAATGAAATGATTTTCCTTATATACTAGATTGAGCCCCTACTGGGCTCCTCTTAACTCTAAGGCTAGAAAGAGATGTCATTTCTGACGTCTCAATTCCTAAAACTATCTCCCCTGGAATAGCTACCAGAATAGAACACGCGTTCCAATTTTATTACTTTCTTAAATCACGGAGTCTAATCGAACCTGCGAAATGCATACGCGGTACTTCATTTAAATTCTCAGTTGCACCCAACAGCAGTAAGGCATATTCTAGCTGCATTAGGAACGGCAGCGCTATCATTGTTCGATTATTTTTGGGAATTTTATTACCCTGCCGGGTGATCGTCCCTTGGACTGACGGTGCATTTTCTCGGGCCCCGTTACATGGAACGGTAGCACACAAGATCAGTTTGTCCCTTATAATAAACTTGCGGTGGCAGTTGTTTACTTTCCACCAAAAACGAGACGTACCATCACCTCCGACGCAAGAGTAATTATGGTCGAAAATTTATGACCCTTTTTTCCTTTCCCATCTTCTTATGCGCTAGCCGACTAAGCAAAGCAGGCCCAATGCCTTGCATGCACTTATCAGCTGGGCGCAACCGCTCACGCCTAAGCTTGTGCGTGCTTGTTGTATTGCAAGAGCATTGCATTTCTCCTACGATCTCTCCCTATCGTATTCCACTCGAAGTGGTTTAAATGCCGTCACCCGGTAGCTATTTCGGGGAAGGATGAAATTGAACCTTTTTCCTTAGCAAATTCTAGCGCACTTGTTGCGCTCATGTAAGATATGTCCCTTCTTTTAGGATGTGGAGATTTGGGTTGATGACCTTTTCGTTTGTAATAAATTAACCCATAGAATTTGCGAAAAGGAACGCTGTGTCGATAACAAGACCCAAGATGAGACGTGGTGCAAGTTAACAAAGATTTCTACTGCCAAAACAAGATCCCCCATATCCGAACTCTACAACAAGCTCACCAGGCGTAGATTTGGCCCCAAACCCCACCATCCTGGGTGGACCATGATGTGTACACTCCACACCGGTTTCGACACCAGTAGACGTTAGCGGTGAGGGACTTGCCTCCGGAAGAGCTCTGAAGATGGGGGGGTGGGGTGTAGGGGGCACACCTCCGCCACCTTAACGCCAAACAGTCTGTCATCCACGCTGCAGTCACAAGGCCGTAGCTCTCGATCCACCACACCAGTATTAGGGCTGCGAAATGGTGAGTTGACATCTGGGTAGCAGCGACCTACACAGCTCTGGTCCTCACAAGTTCCAATCTCACGCTTCCACGGGTCTTCCGATGACAATCGACCGCCAGCTAAGGGTTTTGTACTTAGCTGGTAGTGCAGCATGGGCACTGTTGCCCTTCTGACATCAGCTAGAGTGAGTGGGTGCGACCAAAGGGACCATCGTCCCTAACCCCTAATCCCAAGGCGTTAAGCGACCCGTGCCGAGGGGATGCATGGCCAGGGGGTGAAATAATGAGCTAGGCCTTTAACGGAGCCTGTGGGGTACCTGGGCATCCTCCACAGTAATTGTCCCTTACCGCGTCATGCTGGGCTCTGGCGTGGTGGACCTCTTTTCCCGAGCAACTCGTGGGACCAAAATGGAAAACCAAGTCAATTCTTCAATTAGTGGTAGTAGTGTAGGCGACAACCCCTTCAGGTCTCACCTAGGAGGCCAGAGGCAATAGTCGGCAGCTCAGTGCGCAGCGCCAGCATGGGTCACTTAACCTTCATCTCGGCTAAAAAAACGCCGGTAGAGGTTATTGACGGCCCATGGCTTGTGGAGGCGATTAACCGCAAACGCGATGGGCTTTCGGCCTTCCAGGTGGCGACGGAACAGCTGGACGCCATCATCGACTTTGCGTCATCGAAGCATAATATCAGTAAGGACCTCAAGAGGAGCTTGCTGAAACTTCGAAAGTCGATGTTGGACGTCAAGTTGGAGAGGGCGGTCAGGACGGCCAAGTCTAACCCCGTGAAATCCGTGGAGTCGAGGTCTACCCAGACTGAGGCTCAAAGATTCGCAGACTCGGGCAAGGTCGAATCGACCGAGGGCGTGCCAGCGAAGACGGTGGTGCCAAAGTCTACCCAGACTGAGGCTCAAGTATTCGCGGGCACGTCGGGGGTGACTGCTCCAACGGAGCAGACACAAAAACGGTGGAGACAGTCTTCAGGGGATGAGCTCCCTGGGGGCCGATCCAAAACGCGGAGAGTTACTACCCCGAACAAGGGTAGTAGGGCTGGGATGCTGAACCTGATGCTGGTCAAGAACAAGAGGAAACCGAAGACGTCAAGGGCCGAAACGAAGGCCCAGGCGAATGAGGGTAGCAAGGAGTCTAGGGTAGGCGCTAATCGCTCCAGACGCGATGTCATCACGGCGGACGAGGCCAAGTACTTGGACGTCTTGAAGGCGATGAGGAGTGACGTCAAGCTCGGTGAACTCGGCGCCGACGTACGTCGTATAAGACGTACCCGGATGGGCGAGATGATCCTCGAGCTGAAGCGGGGCGTCTCGCAAAAGGGCGCCGCCTACAAGAAGTTGGCGGAGGAAGTCCAAGGCGAGACGGTCAAGGTGAGTGCACTCACGGCTTAGGGGAATCTAAGGGTTAAAGACCTGGACGAGATCCCCGAAGTCGAAGAGCTCGTCACGGCACTGCGGCGACAGTGTGAAGTGGAGATGCCCGCCGCAGCCGTTCGGCTACGGAAAGGTACGGCAGGAACGCAGGTAGCATTGGTTCGGCTATCTGCAGCGGACGCCTCCAAGGTAGTCAAGTTAGGGAGCGTCAAGGTGGGATGGTCGGTGTGCCCTGTGGGCATATACGAGCAACCCGAAGTTTGCTTCAAGTGCCTGGAACCGGGGCACAAGCAATGGGACTGCAAAGGCCCTGACAGAAGCAATCTCTGCCGACGCTGCGGATTGGAGGGACAATGCTGCACGAACCCTCCAAATTGTTTGATTTGTTCCAGCAAAGCTGTGAACAGCAAGCACCCCATGGGGGGTTCGATGTGCCCGGCGTTTAAGCGTGCTGCAAAATCACAGTGCAACCCGAGTGTTTGGTGTGCGCAGGTTTAGAGGAAACGACGGAACACGTGTTGTTCGTGTGCCCACGTTTTCGCGCAATGCGTGACCACATGCTTGCCACATATGGTCTGGACACTACCCCGGACAACCTAGTTCGGAGGATGTGTAAAGATGGAGTTGGCTGTAACGCCGTTTTATCGAAGCTACACAGAAGGTGGCGCGTGGACTCATGGAGGGTTAGTTCAGGCGCAAATAAGAGGTGGTCCAAGGGATCGGAGTCGGCTTCATGGGTCATACCGGTGGTCATGCTCTGTGGTCGAACTCGATCCTTTTATCGACCAAGTGGCCGTGCGAAGAACAACATGGTATAGTCGCTTTCGCGGCGTCGGTCAACCGGGCGGGTTCCGAGCCCGAGGACGGAAAGGGGTCCTCGTTAGAGCTGGGGCAGGCGTAGGCACCGCGTCGGCAAGTCCCTCTGTGAGTTGGCGAATAGACCCTGTCACAGAGAGGTCAATTTGGGGTGCACGTGGCATCATCATTCTTGATACCAGTCGTGCAGAGGGAAGCAGGCGCGAAGTCGACCCTTCCCACCTTCCGAGGACATAGGGCGTGGTAAGGCCACTTGGAAAGCCGGCAATGCGCTGGCACGATACCACGGTGTTCTTCTAAAAAGCGAGTCACGATGTTCGGTGCTGCAAGGACGCGCAGCTAACCTCGAGGGTGCGTTATGGTGCGTTTGAGAGGCTACCACCCGAGCTGGAGCGACGACCTAGATAACAGAAATTGGTATGAACTAGCATTGCATAAGAGGTAGAACACCAAAACATAATACCAAAAACTAATATGCAGAATACTTGAGGCATAACATGCTGAGGTATTTCAATACCAAACGAATAATAATTGCTTATGCATTTGGTATTGAAATTCAGTTTAATATATGTTTTTGGTATTATTCTTTTGGTATTTCACCTCTTATGAAGGGCTAATTCATAACAGAGTATAGTATTAATAACAGAATTAGGTATTATTGAGGCAATTTCTCCTGCTCGGGCATCCCCAGTTGTCATGCTTGGTGAAATGAACGTCTACCACCATTCCTGGGGTAGCCGCTCAAACAACATCCGCGGTAACAGTGTTTTCAACGTGGCAACTAGGGTGGTCTAACCGGTAGTACCGAAACCGGTAATACCGGTATTACCGGTCAATTTTAGGTACTGAAAATACCGGTATTAGAGACGGAAAATACCGGTATTTTCGGTATTTCAAATGTTGCTGTCAGTATGAAAAATCTCGAATAATTTTCACCTACACTGCCGTGAATCGCATATCTGTTCCATTTTTGCTGGGTTTCCTATTCATATGGGACACATATGCGAATCATGGCAGTAAATGTATCAGGTCAACTGCTTGTAATCGCATATCTGTCACATATAAGTAAGAAATCCAGCAGAGATGAGACAAATATTCGATTACAACCAGTAAAGACTCATCGCCCAAAAAATACTGCAATTTAATGCGCGCATGAGTAACTTTGCCCGAGTAAGCATTATTGACGACGTTCACGCTACAACAAAAATCGATCAACATCGTCATTAATCACACCTGTTGCTTCATTCTCTTAGCCATCTGTCGAACTGCGAATGACCGTTTTTCTGCAATGAACATTGTTGACATCGTCGAGAGTTTTCCCGCAATGTATAAAATTATGAAAAAGGCCGTAATAGTGCTTTCCCGGAGATTACTTGTGAAAAATGATTTTCTGCAAAAATATGTCCGTTCTGAATTCGGAAAAGAATGTGAATAAGTGGCGGATGCCAAGGTACGCTGGAATAACATGTTACCTATGCTCAAAGGGATCCATGAGTTGAATGAAGCCAGCGTGGCGCTCCAAATTATGTTGTACCAATTATCAAATCGAACCACAGAAATTTCTGCCACTTATTCGATGCTTTTAAGGAAAGAATCCAAGAGAGCCGATCCAAATACGCCAATCTTTTTTATTTTTTGAATTATTCTGTAAGGAATTGAATACTATGGATCTGAAAGGATTAAGGGCAAGTATTTGACACTGTTTCTTGACGGTCTTGGAACCATTCGTCGAACTTTGGTTGAACCAGAGAAGGCATTCTCAGTAGTTGGCAACATTGCTAACAAAACCCAATGCGGATTAGGAGATGAGTCGCTTAGTATGTAATGTCTACTTTATTTTCGCTTTGCCCAGCCCAACAAGCAATGATTTTAACATCTGAAATTTGTCAATAAATATTGTTTTTCATCCAAAAGTCAAAATCAAAAGTTTTTCTTTTAGTACCTGAAATTTTCACAAAAACCGGTATTCTACCGGTATTACCGGTTTTGACTCCACCAAATACCGAATACCGGTATTTGACAAAAATGGCCAATACCGACCACCCTAATGGCAACCGAAGCTGCCTAAGTCGTGCTCAACGACGGCACTCCCACCTTCCGCCGAAGGTCAGTGGAGTCTGCCATCCATATTTCGTTAGCCTCGAGCTCGGTCATCGGAAAGCTCTTCTGGACCACAGACGGTGATCCCAGGTGCAGCGATCATGCACATATGCTTCTGGCGCTTGACAGCACACCCACCGAGATTTCCCGACAACCGCACTGGCTTTACGAACGAGCAGACTTAAGCAGGTACCAACAGGAGATGGAACACGAGCGGCAGGAAGTACAAACACCAATGGTCATCGAACTCTCGGAGGCCATCCTCCGACATGCCACCAAAACCATCCCAAAGACCAGTACAAACCCCGGCCGCAAATCAGAGACCAGAAAGGTAGTCAAGCGTAGGAAGAAAGCACTTCGTGCACTTCAGAAGGCCAAGGAAAGACTAACCCCGGACGACCCAGCCCGACCCAATATGCGAACAGAGTACTAAACGGCCAGGAACGAGTGCCGGCTAACCATCCGTGAGGGAAAGGAAAATCTTGGATCAAATTTCTTGATGGAATATCAAACGAGCAATCGACTACCGAGCTGTGGAGGCGCGTGAACAGCTTCTTAGGTTAGAGGCGCGCTAAAGGCATCACATTATCCGTAGACGGTATCATGCAGCGGGACCCGACAATTGTAGCTGACGCCCTAGCCGACCATTTCTGTCGTCTACTATCGTACCAGGAGTACCCAGTGGAATTCCGTAGGAAACACCCCAACGACTCAGGCGAAATCCTCGCTTTCAATGTTCTTCCAGATGTTGGATCAAACCTCAACCAACGATTCTCTTTGCCGAACTGGAGTATGCGCTGAGAAAGGGGAAGGGGAATTCCGCTGGACTCGATAATCTTGGTTTTACCCCATGCTCCAAAACCTTCCACCAAACGGAAAAAATAGCCTTCCTGAATGCCCCGAACAAAGAGTGGGTGAATAGAACATATCACGCCGAATGGAAATCAAGTGTTGTGGTACCAATTTACAAAAACCAATAATCATCCAGCAAAGCTAATGGATGCCGTCCAATTGCACTCACGAACGTGGTTCACCTCCTCCAATTCATAAAGAACTTTCTAATCAACCGCTCGTTCCGAGTACAACTTGGAGCAACAACAGCTAAAACCATGGAGGAGGAGACCGGGGTCCCCCAAGGATCGGTTACTGCAGTTACCTTGTTTTGATAACTATACACCCCAAAATGCTAAGAAGAAAAATCCAGGCCGCGCTCAGCAGAGTAGCCAGATAGGTCCAATCCGCCGGATATGTTATGGCTGTCATCAAATGTGTACGTATCCACGTTTGCGCATCACCCCACCGACTTTCCAACCGACCCATTTTATTAGATGGCATCTCCGTACCGACCAAAAACAGCGTGTAACTGTTAGGCGTGCGGTGGTTAAACGCCTCTCCTCCGACGAACATCTCAAGTGGACTCGTGAAGCCAGTAAAGCCAGAATTAACATGGTGGTGCTGATGTTTCGAAGAAGAACCAGAAGCGACCGTCCAACGCGAATCTGAGTAGCTGATGTAGTCATCACCAGTCGTCTCCTTTACGGGCTGGAATTGACATCGATGAACTTTGCCAAAGTGACCCAAACACTCGCGCCGCTCTACAACCGTACAATCAGACTGGTTTCTGGCCACCTGCATCGGCGGATGCAGCCTGTGCTGAACCCGACGTACTTTCTTTTTGTTTAAAGGCCCCAGCAGCACTATGCTGTAAATCCATCAGTTACCTCGAACGAACCAAAGCCAACGACAACCGCTGCATACTCCGCAAAAGAGAAAATCAAGCTTTACAAGAAATTCGAAGCCAGAACCTCCCCAAGATATATGGCCTTCGCCATATAGGGCCGAGAAGCTAGCAAAAACCCAAACCGAAGTTCGACCACCACATGAAAAAGCATCTGAAGAAGAAGCCGAACCCTCTGTTCTGCAGCTAAACCAAGGAAAAGTAGCCTGAATCCGAGATACGCTACACGGATGGGTTCAAAGCCAACGAAAAGGTAGGTATCTCCCTTAATCTGATAGAAGAGTCCTACCGACTACCGGATCCGTCTACTCCGTCTACTCATGCCATCGTCGACAGTGACGTCACTCTCATGTGGGTACCCGGACTCTCCAGTATCCGTGGCAACGAAATCGCAGACACTCTGGCCAACCTTGGACGCAAAGGTAGTTGCCTGCGCCGAAAAGTCCCAGCCCCTGATGCAAAGCTATGGGAGAAACAGGAGACTGCATGGCTGCATGGGCCGCGGATTGGCACCGACAGAGAAACTTCTGTCGGATGGTTAAAAACTCCACGCTGCCCGGCAGCGATTTTCCTAGCAGGCGTGAACAAGTTGTTCTCTCCCGCCTCTACACTGGGCACACCAACGTGTCTCACAACTTAGGCAATAACAATTTCCATCGATCCTGCGAAATCTGCAACTGCAGACTTTCTATACTTCACATTTTCGACGTCTGCCCAGTTTTTGAATCGGCAACATCAGCAATGCCTACACAGCACTACGCAACAACGAGCTGGATGAAAGAAACACCATAAACTTTTTTAAGGACATCCACCTCTACAACCGAATTTGACGACTTTAAAAATATTTATTTATTTATTGTACATAGTCTTCAACTTGTAAATTGCACAGACTGATTGTTTGGCTCAATCCTATTTTTAAAAACTAATTTGGTAACATTAAAGTCGAAAAAACAACACTCTCCGTTGAATAGTCTGCAGCATAAGTCCAATGGATTATTTTGACCGTAGTGTGTGCGGTGACCACGGATCCATAACAGTTGATGATTCCTGAGTTGACGAGACGGTGCATGAAATCGAACATTCTCCAGGATGTAACGGCAGTCGATGTTGCACGTTATGACGTCGAAAATAAACATCCTCTGAAGCATCACTCGACGGTCTGCCATTGGTTGTAAGTCAATCAAAGCACAACGATTTCGGTATGCAGGCAGGTTTGATGGATCGTTCCATGGTAAGCGGCGCAAGGCGTAGTTGATGAAGCGTTTTTGTATTCTCTCGATGCGTTCAATGTGAACGGAATGATACGGAGCCCAGATTTGCACTCCATACTCTAGTATGCTCCGAATTAATGCACAATATAATGATTTGCCTGCACTTGCCACTTGCCTGCACATACTGATAGTCAGAATCTGGGAAACCGAACAGCTACCGGAGGAGTGGAAGGAAGGGGTTATATGCCCCATCTACAAGAAAGGCGACAAACTGGAGTGTGAGAACTTTCGAGCGATCACCATCCTTAATGCCGCCTACAAAGTGATATCCCAGATCATCTTCCGTCGTCTGTCACCATTAGTGAACGAGTTCGTGGGAAGTTATCAAGCCGGCTTCGTTGACGGCCGCTCGACAACGGACCAGATCTTTACTGTACGGCAAATCCTTCAAAAATGCCGTGAATACCAGGTCCCAACGCACCATCTGTTCGTTGATTTCAAGGCGGCATACGACAGTATAGACCGCGTAGAGCTATGGAAAATTATGGCTGGGAAGCTTATCAGACTGATCAAAGCAACGGTGGATGGTGTGCAAAACTGTGTGAAGATTTCGGGCGAACACTCCAGTTCGTTCGAATCGCGCCGGGGACTAAGACAAGGTGATGGACTTTCGTGCCTGTTGTTCAACATTGCGCTAGAAGGTGTCATGCGGAGAGCCGGGTGTAACAGCCGGGGTACGATTTTCAACAGATCCAGTCAATTTATTTGCTTCGCGGATGACATGGACATTTTCGGCCGAACATTTGCAAAGGTGGCAGAACTGTACACCCGCCTAAAACGTGAAGCAACAAAAGTTGGATTGGTGGTGAATGCGTCAAAGACA
The DNA here is from genome assembly GCF_024139115.2 of Armigeres subalbatus. Lineage (NCBI taxonomy): Eukaryota > Metazoa > Arthropoda > Insecta > Diptera > Culicidae > Armigeres > Armigeres subalbatus. The sequence continues at coordinate 156,949,920 of NC_085141.1, read as the reverse complement.
AAGTACATGCTTGTGGGCGGAACCGAGCGCGACAGGGCCCGCCTGGGAAGCAGTGTTACGATAGACGGGGATACCTTCGAGGTGGTCGAGGAATTCGTCTACCTCGGATCCTTGCTAACGGCTGACAACAACGTTAGTCGTGAAATACGAAGGCGCATCATCTGTGGAAGTCGGGCCTACTACGGGCTCCAGTACGGCTAAGATGGAATGTTTTGGCTTAATCAGCACGTATTTTAAGTAACTTTTTGTATGGCGGGAGCGCAGAAGTGAACTTAAAAGTTCCGTTAAGGGGCTTGGAACTCAATGTGAACCAAGAGTGAACTAATTGGTTCGGTTAGGAACAAATTTAAGTAAAATCAGAACTTTTGGTTGCTTGGGACTGCGGTCGAAAAAGATTCACCACCGCACCAAATGTGTCATGTACAAGACGTTAATAAGACCGGTAGTCCTCTACGGACATGAAACATGGACAATGCTCGAGGAGGACTTGCAAGCACTCGGAGTATTCGAGAGACGGGTGCTTAGGACCATCTTTGGCGGTGTGCAAGAAGACGGTGTGTGGCGGCGAAGAATGAACCATGAGCTCGCCCAACTCTACGGCGAACCCAGTATCCAGAAGGTAGCTAAAGCCGGAAGGGTACGATGGGCAGGACATGTTGCAAGAATGCCGGACAGCAACCCTGCAAAGATGGTGTTCGCTTCCGATCCGGCAGATACGAGACGGCGTGGAGCGCAGCGAGCGAGATGGGCAGACCAGGTGCAGAACGACTTGGCGAGCGTGGGGCGTATCCGAGGATGGAGAGATGCGGCCTCGAACCGTGCATTGTGGCGTCAAATTGTTGATTCAGTGTTATCTGTTTAGATGTTAACTAAATAAATGAATGAATAATGATTTGAGAGCATGGACATCATCGAACTGTGCTGTATTCCGCCGTAAGAATCCAAGCATAGCATTGGCCTTAGCAATGGTAACTGATAAATGTTCCGTAAAACGAAGCTTACTGTCGAGAACGATTCCAAGGTCTTTGATCGATGTAACCCTCTGAAGCGCTGTGTGATTCAGACAATAGTCATAGGTTATAGAAGATCGACAACGAGTGAATGTTATGGCTTTGCATTTAGTCGGGTTCATCTGCATACCATTGATCTTGCACCAGTTTGCAACATTCACAATATCAGTATGTAAAGCACAACAGTCTACGAGCGATTTTATGACACGGTATATTTTCAAATCATCCGCATAAAGCTGTTTTCCAGAGCTCAGGTTGCTACATATGTAGATCATTGACGAAAAGAATAAAGATGAGCGGACCTAGAATACTGCCCTGCGGTACTCCAGAGGGAATGTCATAGGTATCAGACTTGGCGCCAAGTACTTTGACGAAAGCCTTGCGAGAGGATAAGTACGATTTTAACCACCGCATGATCCAAGTAGGTAAGCCAAGTCGGTCAAGTTTTTCTATCGCTAGTGCATGTGGCACCTTGTCAAACGCCTTTGAAAAGTCAAAATAAATAGCGTCGACCTGGCTACGGTTCTCCAATTCGTCTAGCACTGTATGAGTGAATGCCATTAGGTTGGATGTCGTCGAGCGCTTTTTCATGAACCCATGTTGATACTCGGAGATGATAGACTGTACTGCTGGGTATAACACTTCGTGCAAAAGACTCTCAAAAACTTTGGCGAAACAGTTCAAGATTGATATCGGACGGTAGTTCTCTACACTATGTATGTTACCGGATTTGTACACGGGAACGATCGAAGCAAGCTTCCAAGCTTCCGGGAAAACACTATCGCTTATAGATCGATTGAAAATTGAAGCAATGGGCATTGCCAGCGATGAAGCACATTGTTTGATGAAGGTGGGCGGTAAGTGATCAGGTCCCGGTCCTTTTGATGTGTCAAGCGAGCTGAGAGCTTCAAAAATATCCGCATTACTAAAAGTGACTTGAGGAAGCCGGACGGAATACGACGGAAGACTTTCGATGTAGCTTTGATCCAATGGAGGAGGAACCGACAATGTTGCATACGAGTATATTCTTCTTCAGCTAACCGCAGATTAGCCGCGTTCACTTCCATCCTGTTTCGGAAGAACTTCTTCCTGCATTTCCGCAGACGATTGCGAAGATTCCGGAGCTGTGGCGTCCACCAGGGTTGATTGTACTTCTTCGATGGTCGGCAAATTTTGACCGGCACGTTTTCTTGGATGATCTGTTCGATTGTGCGATAGAACGCGGTAACAGAGTCGTCGATTGAGGCATAATTCATAACATGATTCCAGTCCAGGGCAGCAATCCGTGCATTGACGGTTTGATAATCACACCTGTTGAAATCGTAGTCAATGGTAGATATTGGCACTGATCTTTCATCGCGAGAACGGACGTCAATGGTTAAAACTAATGGCTTGTGATGAGGGTCAATTTTTAAAAGAGCAGATGGCGACTCGAAGAGATCTATGATGCATGGATCGCTTACGAACACCAAGTCAAGAAGTTTGCCGTCCGCGTTCAGAAGATCATTGATCTGATGCATTCCGGAGGATAACAAGGACTCTGATAGGGCAAGCTCCTGCTCAATTGACGCGTTGACAGGCAAGTATCCGTTAATTTCATCATCGAAATGCCAGACTAGATTCGGCAGATTGTAATCTCCAAGGCAAACAATGACGTCGCAGGGATCGGCACGATTCAGTATCTGGCTAATAGAATCCGCGTGTTTCGTGTAGATATCAGGGCAGCTGTTTGGGCGAATGTAGATGCAGCTAACGTAAAGCGAAAACTGAGGCAGAATAATGCGAACAGTGGCTTGTTCTAGGCAATCACAATCGACGAGGTTCACTGAAATACACTGCAGTTCCGATTTGACAGCAATTAGTACGCCGCCACCTCTACGGAGATTACTAGTAGAAGCGTTACGATCGCAATGGTAAATAACATAGTTACTGGCAAAAATATGGAGACCAAGCTACAAAATTTGACCCCGACCCCGAAATAATAACCCGCCCTCGCAACGAACGTGATTACCTCTAGAAATCGCACCAATCTGAAGACAGACAAGTAACATTATTCAGATTACAAACAGCATCGGTACATAAATACGTTTTGTTTTTCTCAATACAAGAGATGAGCCAGCCTCGGACTGGGAATCCCTTTAACAAAGACAAAAAAATGGTTCTGGGGGTCATATTATTGCATAATACCAATCGTTTTACCATGTATAATACACATCATGGAGGAATTTCCTGCTAGCTGATTGGACGGCCTCATCTGCCCTAACTTTAAGAAAGGGCACAGACTAGAGTGCGCTAATTACCGAGGAATAACCCTCCTCAATTCGGCGTACACAATTATGTCCCGTATTCTGTTCAACAGATTGAGATCGCTTGAAGAGTACTTCGTCGGCGAATACCAGGCAGGTGAGGGCCGATCAACGACGGATCAAATGTACACCCTGAGACAAATCCGTGATAAATTCCGGGAGTACAACAACTTGCAGACACATCATCTGTTTATTGACTTAAAGGCGGCATACGATTCAGTGAAGCGGAATGAATTTAGGCAAATTATGCTAGAATATGTTTCTCCGACGAAACTGATACGGCTGATTTGTATAACGTTGTACGGATCAAAATCAAGCGTAAGGGTTGCGGATGAAATATCGACATCATTTGTTTCCTTAGATGGGATGAAGCAGCATTAAATGGCGTTGTATCAGTTGTGGAGTCGAGCTTCGTACACTGGTTGTCCACCGATCTGCTACTTGACTAGAAGTCCAAGTACCGCCTCTTTTTAGTATTGATGCAATAACCAAACGATTTTTAGCAGAAATTCACGAATCGTAGTCTATGCGGAAATGAATGAAATGATCAAAAATGCTCAACTGAGTTTATTTAAAGTGAATGTATTTTGGCCAAAAAGTCCAATATTTTTCTTTTTAATTTTTGAAATTTAGTTGTAGATCATTCTTAAAAAATAATTGAAGTTTATATTATTGATTAAAATTGAAAACTATTCGAGTTCTGTAAAATTGAATCATACTAAAAAATCCATCTAAAAGCGGACTTGGGCATTAGAGGGTTAATTTGGCTATGCTAAATTCATTCATATATTATCATGTGCACGGCAGCTTCGACTTCGCGGATGAAACAGTTCTGCTATATAAATAAAATTATTTTCAATGTAAGTGAGATGTATTTACGACGTACCTACCACAAACTCCGTCACAATCAATATATATCGTGATTCATATTTGTGATCTCAATAATGGGAGAAAACTATCGATATCAACGAGTCAAGCTGTATGATAAGATAACCGATTATAAATACGTCTCGTTCTTTCCCCACACAACGAAATATGCAATAGGTATTGGATGGTCGCGAAGTATCCGCTGCTTATCAGAAATGATTTCAGCAGCTTGTGGGATGGTTGTTTCTGTGTTATTATTGTGCTGAAGTTGATTCCAGTTATTATTGCAATGGCAAACGATCCAAATTATAAGAAGAATCGTCCATCAAGCGTGTTTGACGCTTTTCGGAACCGATCGAATGGCCCGAAAAAGTTAGTAAGTGCGACCCTTATATTTTATATTCTCAAACTCTTTCTATATTTTTGTAGAGTTCCTAATCACCACCAACGACAAGCCCGTGAAGTTAAGGTAAGCTCGCGCTAACTAGACTATGTTAATTACAGCTGTACAAGATGGTCCATGTTATTCCACTTTTCCAGTCGATTGCCGAATCATTCTCTTCGTCGAGCATCAGCATTCATGAGCAATTCACATATCTACAAGCGCAGCACAAAGAATTGAATAACCAATACGCAGCATTGAAAAATAATTATCAGGAGCTGAACGAGCGTCACGAAAAGCTAAAAAGTGAGCACTCTGATCTACAAGATGAATATAGCAAACTGAATGTCGATTTCAAAAACTTGGAGGACTCACAGAAAAGCTTCAACGTGGGTAAAATTTTAGTGCATTTGAAGCTGAAGCGACGTCTCGATAAGGAATCGCTCGTAAGGCGAAATATTTTGCAGAGTGAGTGTCAAGAAGCATCTCTTGTAAACAGCTAAATATGAATCTAAAACCAAGAAATTTGAATTCCAGATGAAGCTTGCTTCAACACTTACTTGGAGAGTGTGATCAAGAATGATACGTTGGGTATTCCCAAGATCGTGGTGGAATGCATAACGATAGTTGGGTCTAACGAAAAGTTCATGAAATCACCTGGACTGTACAGAGTGTCGGGTAATCATAATACGATACAAAACCTACGGTACGAAATCAACGCAGACAACTACAAGAAGCTGCGGAAGCAGAAAACTCCCCATGAGGTTTGTGGTGTGCTGAAGCTTTTCTTGAGGGAACTAAAAGAGCCGATTGTTTCGTTGGCACTGTTGAAACGGATCATACCAGGGCCGTCAGATATGAGTGAGTAATTTTCAAAAGAATAAAGTGGGAGTGACCCTGTATTAGTTTCGCACTCTTATTTTAGTACACACGAGAACAATCAAAGTGTTGGAGTTGGTGAATTCTCTAGATGAAGTGAGGAAGAACACTCTACGGTATCTGATGGGGCACCTGAGAAAGTAAGTCTATAACGAAAAATTCACGCAAAAAAAATGCAATTTTAAGCATAGCCCTCTTCTTTTGTCACACCTTTGCTATGATTCATTGATTTGGATTGTTATAGACCTTGAAACTACACCTTCCCCCCTAAAGTCACTTTCTGATGGATCCTGAGGACCTCTGTGGAGACCTCAATCCTGGACGGCTGCTCGCTTTAGCCTTGCCCTGATCCCAGATTAGATTTTCATTAACTTACCTTATTTGTTGAGTCTACGTCGCAACAAGCCTTCCGGTTAGCCTCTGCTGCGCTGCAATATCCTGCTGGATTCCAGTCCAGCGCTTGCTTGAAGATTTCGTCTGCGCTCTTTCGTACTGTGTGGCCAATGGTGAGCATTTACGCTCTCGAATTTCTGTTGATATCGGTTTTTGATGGAATTGTCGATTGCCCCAAGGACCAAATTATAAAACGTAGACAGTGATTGAATACTTGCAGCTTCTGCGTGAGCTCCACTGATGCACATCAAGTCTCTCAGAGGCAAATAACATCACAAATCTTGCGTTAGAATTGAATATTCGAATTATGTTTGCGTTGGCTAATGTAATTGAATCTACATATGTTTCGTAAATTCGCAAAAGTAGCTCAAGCTTTCTTGATCTGTGCTCTTATGTCGATCTTGGTTCCACCGTCCGACGCAAACTGGATGTTAAGATATTGAAAGTTTTCGACCTTCTTCATTGCTGGTCCAGCTACTGTAAACTTGCTAAGGTTATCAGTGTTGACATCCAACGCTTTGGTCTTGTTGACATTGATGTGAGACTCGCTGTAGAGGAGCGTTCGGCCGAGCCGTTCAGGTCACTCTGCATTTTAGAGCGTCTTACGCAATATCTTCCTCGAATTCCTCGACCACCTCGAAGGTATCCCCGCCTATCGTAACACTGCTTCCCTGTCGCGCTCGGTTTCGCCTAAGTTCACACCTTGCCTTAGTCCCCGGCGTGATACGAACAAACTGGAGTGTTCGCCCGAGATCTTCACACAATGTTGCACACCATCCACCGTTGCTTTGATCAGTCTGGTAAGCTTCCCAGGGAAGCTGTTCTCGACCATAATTTTCCATAGCTCTACGCGGTCTATACTGTCGTATGCCGCCTTGAAATCAATGCTCCACTCAAGCGTCGCCACAGTGCTTTGTCCCTTGGACAAAAATGGAAAAATCGACTCTCGTATTTAGTCGAATCACGAAGACCATGATATTAATATATTTTTCAATTATGCTGTATGCGCATTAGTATCTTTGTGAGGTCACTGGGACGATCAAAACAATTCGTGTTTGTAAACATTTCCATCGCTAGAAGTGGATGATTTATCACCTGTTAGCGAAAAGCATTTTTTGCATTGCCTAAGTTTTCGAACGGTACCGTTTACTTTGAAAATCGATATGGAAAGCGTATAATCAAGTAAGTAAGATCCAATTTAATGTGTTTCAGTTGAACATATTTCGATCATTGTGATAAGTAAAGCTTCCAAGTCATGGGCATGAAGTTATATAAGAAGAAATAATCTACAACTTCAAACAGCTTTTTAAAAAAAGTACATCAAAACATATCTCTGAAAATCGCACCAGAGCTCACTTATAGTCTTCTCAAAAGAATGGAAGTGATTCCAGCTGCTCTTATTTGCTCTATTAATAACTGTTAACGATTTTCTAGGTTATACTCTTGCGCTCAATAAAAAAGATATATACAAACAATAGCTTCCATTGATCTGTCCCAACGAAAAGCTCATGTGTTGAAGTTTCTGTCGGATTTATATAACCCAGATAATTTCTCCGAGGAACTTGAAAAAGAACTAAAGCAGTTTTGCAAATTCTTTTGTTTGAGAATTGATCGAAAGTGGTCACAGAGCTTTCGATCATTCGAGTAATTCGAGAAGCAAAACTCTCGCTGGATGTTTTCGTTGGTAAATTTTCCTTGCTATCCGAATACAATTTTTGAAGGAATTGCCGATTCTGCATTCAACATCGCGAAGGGAATACCTCAAAAACCGTTTCAGGAATGTTCAAATATAACAAAGAAACAACGTGTTGAAGACCTCATCAATAATAATGAACCTGAGGAGCTAGCATTTGCGGCCAATATATCAAGTAGCTCAAGCGCAAATCAGGATAAGGTTATGACAGCGGCACTGGCGTTGTACATTGACTTGGATTTATCCGAGAGAAAGGACAATCTGTTTTGAAGTACTTTAAACAAAGTACATGCAAATCTGCTTCCTAGTCTTTACGCGTTGAAACGTCCGCTGAGGTTGATTTGCAAGACCTAATGACTTGTACCTCGCTAAGCATTATGCAGCAACTTTCGGTAGGGAGCTCAAGGACGGTAAAACTTGTATGCAAATGGACTTTTGATGGAAGCTCAGGACATAGAACCTACACACACAAATTGCCGAAGGCTGAGAGCTCAAATTAGAGCATGCTTGTCGTGGCTCTAGTTCCATAAAAAATTATCGACATTAAAAACAACACTATCATCTGGTCAAATCCGCGGCCATGTCCGACATCCTTCATTTTCTGGCCATCCGGAAGATGCTCCCAGTCGAACCATTCCTCGAAAACGACGACACGCCACATCGTCCCTGATGCCAAATGACCGGATGTGCAACTGAAATTCATTGATTATGATGATTCCATGATTCCCGAATCCTAATCCCGCCCATCCTTAAACATTGTAAACTTAACCTCGAGTAACGAATACACTGGCTTCTACCCCTCTGTTACTTACTTTATAAGATGATATTGATTGTACGTATCTATAACCATTAGAGTGGCCCAGCCTTATATGGGGAGAAAAAAGAGTTGTCGAATTCTACGGGGCACCCCCCAAGATTGTGCCATTGGGTAAGAAAATCAATCTCTGAAAATTTCAGCTCAATCCCTTGTTGCATAAGCTGGCGCAATTGATTTGAAGTTTGTATGGTGGTTTAAGCCAAAATGCATAGGAAAATACACCTCCGTCACTCTTTCGTTCAGGAAATCGGTTCGGTATGCCCGATTGAGCTCAGAATTTCAACAAAGGCAGATGATATGTTAAAGATCATTTTCACAGAACATTATACGATGATTAAATGACTTTTTATAAAGTTTCGGATGATTTATTAGGAGTTGGGCCAAGAGTTGGGCTGTGCACTTTGGAATTCATTGATTGTCATGAAAAACGTGCGCATGTTATCAAAGGTGGCTTAGATATGCACGGATAAAAAATAAAAAGCCTTAAAGTTTAAATTCTAATCTAAAACCATATTCGATCTATCCACTCATTGCTTTGCATACTTCTGCTATAAGCTGTGGGTGAATACTATAAATTTAATCATTGGAATGATTATTCGTTTTTTATCTCATTCTGATTAAAGCTAATTAATTCAGACAAAACATATTTCTTCAAAAGCAAAGACGTTTGACGTTTCAAAAGAAAAAAAAACGGCATGCTGTTTCAAACATAATTTATTCAGGTTCTATTCAAAAATGCATAAATAGATTCATTTATCATGGTAGGTATTTATCGTATTTATGTACTTGCGCTACGATTTCTCCATCGCACAGCAGCACAGTGGTTGTCCTTCAATTTATCTGCCAAAATGATCGCTGATATGCGTTCCTCCGGCCGGACACAAAAGAAATAGTGAAGTCCCATTGCCGCGTGAAGCCGTGATTTTCGCCATCCTTTTTGGCTGACGACGGCCTGGGGCCTGCGAACCTGAATGAAGAATTCACGATGACATCTGAGAAAAGAACATGCTGGTCAGTATTTTTTCGGAAAAAAGCAGCAAAAGAAAACTTACCAACGCCAGGCAGAACAAAAAACCCGATTGACTGTTTGATATGCACATCACGACCCGGAAAGTGTCCGGAAAACATACTCACTAAAAATAATGCAGACGGTTGCCAATTATCGACACTTATGGGAAGAATTAAATATTTTCAACAAGTCACAAGACTGAAAATAAGTATTCGAAATGCAATAGAATGCTTAAATTCAAAACAATCTTTGATATTGCTTAATTTTTAAGCATTGAAAAAATTAAAAGTTGAAAAAGGTAGAAAAGGAATATATAATAAGCTAAATAACTTTATCATTTTTATCCGTGTGTGCTGTGGCGCGCGTTCCTCTGCATATATTTGAGCGCGCGCGAAACCACACCTCGCAGGCATCTTTGATGGCATGCGTATGTTTTTCATGTCAATCAATGAATTCCAAAGTGCACAACCTAACCTCTAATAAATCAGCCGAAAACTATAGAAAAGTTCATTTAATTATCGTAAAATGTTCTGTGGAATTGATCTTTAACATATCAACTGCCTATGCTGCGATTCTGAGCTCAATCGGGCATACCGAACCAATTTCCTGAACAAAAGAGTGACGGGGGTGTATTTTCCTATGCATTTTGGCTGAAACCACCATACAAACTTCAAATCAATTGCGCCAGCTTATGCAACAAGGGATTGAGCTTAAATTTTCAGAGATTGATTTTCTTACCCAAAGGCACAATCCTGGGGGGTGCCCCGTGGAACTCGACAACCTTTTGTTTCCTGGGCACAGTCTAATAACCATGGCTCCGTAAAGTGTACATACACGCCTGAGCCTACAAAATAAACGAACTTGGAAAAAATTAACAGATTCCAATGATTTATGATACCGTCGTTAAAAAAACAATTCCTTAAACCATTTCTAAGGATATCCTGATTCTATAGTATAAAACACTAGAGCTGGCGTTTACGTCACTTATGAGATGATCAATTGGAAATTGGTCAATTGTTGTAATAGAAACTGTTATCATACCTAATATTTTTCGTAAAAAGATTCTGATTCTTTGAGGCATATCGTAAAATCTGGCGTTTACGGCATTTAGGCAATTATCTATTCAACATAGGTCAATTACGCAAATATTAGTTTTTATTATAAGTGTCAATTTTCCCAAATGGATCTCGATTATACGAAGCATACACTGTAAACCCAGCAATACTCTTTAAAGAGTAAAAAATGAACATTTTCTACTGATATATGCAGCTGTCAAAATAACGGGTAATTTATTTTAGACAAAAATGCGTATTTTGTGCTCATTTCCATGTTCCTTGCTTTTACTCATTAATGAGTGAAAAACAAGTTAAGATTCAAACAATCAATTGAAGAAGCTGGGTGCCAAATAATGGTAAGAGTTTTTGTTTTTTCTTTCAATATTTTAAATAATAAAGGAATAATCGAGGGATTAATATTTCTAGCCAGAAACAGGAGATAATTGTCGGGATAACTGCCGACAAGATGATGCTGAATGACTATTTGTTTCCTAGATGTCAACTCGCTACAGAAGCCGAATGGATTGGGGTAGATGCAAGTTTGCACCAAGCGATTCGGACATCCACTAGCGCTGCGGAACATCCACTGGCGCTTATGAAATGCTCCATGACCTCCATGATGTTATGCTCGCACATATATCAAGGCTGTTGCTCATCATGTAACCAAATCAGGGGGTTCTGTCCGGTGCTTATTTGCTTAGTATTCGGCTGCCAGTGATTCAACATCCGGAGGATTTTTTACGGTAATTTTGATACTTTCAGTTAAATGCTTTTCTAATCTAACTGGTGATTTTCCCTAGCAATAGAATGACGTCGCGCTGGACCACCAGTGTCCGGAATTACCGCCGAGACAGCCGCTGGGGATATTTTGACTGATGGTGAACGAACCAGGACGAAAGAGGCTTTTGATACGCGATGCGGCAAGACAAAAAAGGGAAACAAAAAAGCCAGTCTGGGACACGTATTTTTACTATACTTTTAAAATATGATCGAATAAAAAGTTATTCCATGCATCACATTTAAATGAATCCCTTGTTTTAATATTACAGTGATTACACTAAATTGAAATTAAATTCCTTTTTGTTGGTCAACAAGAGTAAAAAATACCCATTATCCAGAATATTTCATTTTGAATAATGAGTAAAAATTACTCCTGAATTTGACGTTCAGGCCTTTTACTCATTAATGAGTAAACGCTGTTTACTCTTTTAATGAGTTGAACTATTTAACTTCATAATGGGTACTTTTTTACCCATTAAAGAGTACTTTGCCGGCACAGTGTATTATATGTTATGAAATTTGGCGTTTACGCCACTTATGCAATTATCAGTTTAACATAGATCAGTAATGCAACTAGTAGAAAAACTAGTTTACAACCATTTTCCCAAAGACATCATTGAGTTAGAACGTGTAGAATGTAAGTTATGATTTTTGTCCCGTAGCTCCATACGTTCGAAGCACTGTGCGTCGTTTAATCCCTTCGTCGTTTGTCTCCCTTCGAAGTTGTATCTTCGATGGCCCTCATTTCACAGTCTGATAGATGTTCGGATAAACATGAAGAATATAACGACAGTGGACTGTGGGATTAAAGCTTTTAAATCCGACCAAGTTACCCATAGAATTCAAAAAACTGAATTTCATGTTGCTGCTTTATTGGGGGCTGTACTTACTGGACTGGATTCTGGACAAATAGCACTCCTTAGCCGCGCGGCTACAAAGCAAGACCAGGGTGGCTGGGTTCGATTCCCGGTGCCAGTCTAGGCAATTTTCGGATTGAAAGTTGTCTCGACTTCCCTGGGTATAAAAGTATCATCGTGCTAGCCTCATGATATATGAATACAAAAACGGTAATCTGGCTTAGAAACCTCGCTGTTAATAAGGGGCCATACACTAATTACGTACGCAATTTTTCTGGGTTTTTCATCCCCCCTCCCCCCATGTAAGATTTCTCCCATATAAATACTTTTTAATTTATATGGAGCGTAAGAAATTTGCAGACCCCCCTCCCTATGTGCTTACGTAATTAGTGTACGACTCCTAAGTGTGGAAGCGCTTTATCAACACTAAGCTGCGAGGCGGCTCTGTCCCTGTGTGGCGATGTAATGCCAATAAGAAGAAGGAGAAGAAGAAGCTTCAAGTCGACCTGAACATCAGGTCCTCTACTACTGCAAAAAGCCATCGTGTACGCGGCCTTCCATGAAGCCTACGGCCTCTTCCGGGGTCTTTACTGAATATTATCCTCGTTTGGCGCTTTTCTGACATACAAACAACGTGTCCGTGTTGTATAAGCTTAACAATATCCAACCCTTTATACACTTGATATAACTTGTGATTTATGCGACGACGCAAGATGCTATTCTCCTTTTTACAACCGAATATTGTCTGGTTACAAATGATGTCGAAATTTCATCCACAATCCGCACACTTGATGTCGTTCCGTCGAACGTAACACAAATCAGCCGTATCAGTTTCGCCGGAAAATCGCGTTCTAGAAAACCGTGTAATAGAATAAATCATTCCGTTTTACTGAATCGTATGCTGCCTTGAAATCAATAAACAGATGATGTGTCTGTAAGTTGTACTCCCGAATTTATCAAGGATTTGTCTCAGGGTGTACATTTGATCCATCGTTGATCGGCCCTCACGAAAACCTGACTGGTATTCGCCGACGAAGGACTCTTCAAGCTGTCTCAACCAGCTAGCAGGCAATTCCTTGTCTTCCCATATTTTCGACATAATATAGTGCAGGACTTCACAAAGCTGCTCACTGCCTTGTTTGAGAAGTTCAGCCGGGAGCTGGTCATTCCCCAAATCCTACAGCTGGTGAGGTACTCTGTCGACTCTCCCAAATTTTATGGCGTCGACTACCCCAATTGCAAGGGAGTTCGTGAGGTAGTACCAGGGGGATTTTATGGGCGAACGCTCCACCACGGACCAGGTGTTCACCATTCGCCAAGTACTACTGAAATGCTGCGAATACAACGTGCCCACACATCATCTATTCATCGACTTCAAAGCCGCATATGATACAACCGATCGGGACCAGCTATGGCAGCTAATGCACGAACACGAATTTTCGGATAAACTGACACGGTTGATCAAAGCGACGATGGATCGGGTGATGTGCGTAGTTCGAGTTTCAGGGGCATCCTCGAGTCCCTTCGAGACTCGCAGAGGGTTACGGCAAGGTGATGGTCTTTCATGTCTGCTATTCAACATCGCTTTGGAAGGGGTAATACGAAGAGCAGGGATTAACACGAGTGGTACAATTTTCAATAAGTCCGTCCAGCTATTTGGCTTCGCCGACGACATAGATATTATGGCACGTAACTTTGAGAAGATGGAGGAAGCCTACATCAGACTGAAGAGGGAAGCTAAGCGGATCGGACTAGTCATCAACACGTCGAAGACGAAATACATGATAGGAAGAGGTTCAAGAGAAGACAATGTGAGCCACCCACCGCGAGTTGGCATCGGTGGTGACGAAATCAAGGTGGTTGAAGAATTTGTGTACTTGGGCTCACTGGTGACTGCCGAAAATGATACCAGCAGAGAACTTCGGAGACGCATAGTGGCATACTTTGGACTCCACAAAACGCTCCGATCGAATAGAGTTCGCCGCCGTACCAAACTGACAATCTACAAAACGCTCATTAGACCGGTAGTCCTCTACGGACACGAGACCTGGACGATGCTCGTGGGGGACCAACGCGCACTTGGAGTTTTCGAAAGGAAAGTGCTGCGTACCATCTATGGTGGGGTGCAGATGGCGGACGGTACGTGGAGGAGGCGAATGAACCACGAGTTGCATCAGCTGTTGGGAGAACCATCCATCGTTCACACCGCGAAAATCGGACGACTGCGGTGGGCCGGGCACGTAGCCAGAATGTCGGACAGTAATCCGGTGAAAATGGTTCTCGACAACGATCCGACGGGCACAAGAAGGCGAGGTGCGCAGCGGGCAAGGTGGATCGATCAGGTGGAAGATGACTTGCGGACCCTCCGTAGACTGCGTGGTTGGCGACGTGTAGCCATGGACCGAGCCGAATGGAGAAGACTCTTATATACTGCACAGGCCACTTCGGCGTTAGTCTGAATAAATAAATAATAAGTAACCACCTTTTAGTGAGTGATTCGCTTGCGCATATTTGCGCTTTTACGAGAATGCTGCTATCATAGTTTTCTTGAAAATTGTGGTTTTTATTCTCTATACCTCGTAATGGTTAGACAATAAACATCATTATTACTAGAAATACGGACGAAATTTTTTGAAGGGTTAACGATGACCCTTAAAGGGTTATAAAAGTTCTTAAATATTTCTTCACATAATATATGTTGCATAGAAACAGATTTCATTGAAAAAATATTCTTGGCCGCCCATTTGTATGAGAACTCCCCATAGTGCGACGGTACCCATGTTCTACTAAGATGAATGAAACGTTCCCTGTCAACTGATGCATCTACGGTGCTCAAGAATCTTGCGAAGCCGATTGACATCCATCCACTAGAAGGAAGCCGTCCAGCAATGATTTGTTTGTTCTATTTATGTTCATTCTACATTTCATACACTTATCAAACTTGTTTCGTTTTCAAACGCTTCCTAAGTAGGCCTGAAAGGTCTTTTACAATTTAAAAACATTTCCAAGGACGTCAGACCGCATCGTGCTTTCGTGCTGTGCGGTTCTTTTCTCTCTTTGCGGAAGGAAGCTTTTAATACTACCCGAAGCTATTTTAATTTCAACGGAGCTTCTTAGCGCTATTTGTACCCACTGATACCGTTACGATCTTTGCAAGGACCCGTGCCTTCGTTTTACGTTGGACCCGTTTGCGGAAGTAAAATTCCGACAAGCGGTGGTTATCCTGCAGGGACACCGTTCTGGAAAAAAAACCTCTTAGAAGGTCACTTCTCCACGCTCAGCCATGAGCAAACAAAAACAAAAACAAGAGGAAGAGGGAGTCTCTGAATTCTTCACTTCCTTCAAAGAAACAAGATTTCAAGACCGTCCTGCCCAAGCGCGGAAAAAATAGAATGAAGCTGAAGACTTCAGATATTCCTTCTAACTCTAACGTTGACATTATTTTTTCTCCTATCGAACTGAGCAATCAGTTCGATTTGATTAATGATGAACTTGAGCAAATCGAATCTACCTCTAGCCCAGGTGATTCGATTCATGCGAAAAAGCAAAGGATTCCGCCAATTGTGGTATCTGTTGCCGAGTTTTCTGGCTTTCGGAATGAAATCTTGAGTAACCTTCAGGGGATCAAGGTTTAATTTCAGATTGCTAGAAAGGGTGACTGCCGCGTTTTGTCAGTATTTAACTGAGAAGCGCCATAAATTCTTCACATACGACGACAAAACTGAGCGATTGTTCAAAGTCGTCTTGAAAGGTCTCCCCAGTGATGATAAATCACTGGATGAGAGTAATTTCTCAATTACTTGGATTTGCGCCAGTCCAAGTAATTAAGATGTAAAAGAAATCACACTCTGGTACTTCCCAGAGGGCATTTCTCAAGAATTTTATTTAGTTCATTTTAACAAAAGTGAGCTAAATAATATGAAAAGTTTGGAAAAGGCCTGTATTATGTCCCATGTCCGTGTTACATGGGAACATTTCCGCAGGACTGGGGGAAATTTCCAAAATCCCACCCAGTGCCGTAAGTGCCAAACGTGGGGTCATGGAACCAAACATTGTCACATGGATGCTAAATGCATGACTGTGGTGGAACTTCTCACGCCAAGGACGCATGTCCTGTGAAAGAAGATTCCAATAAATTTAAGTGAACACAGGTGAACACTAAGATGCAAGGCGGCTCTGTCCCAGTGTGGGGATGTAATGCTAATAAGAAGAAGAAGAAGAAGAAGTTGAGCGGATGTCAGGGGGTCAGCTTTGAGCATCTTGGTTGATATGCGATCGGCCCCTGGCGCTATATTCGATTGCATGGCTTTGGATGGCTGTTTGAATCTCTAGCAGTGATGGAGCTTCGGTATTGACGCGTGTTATACGTCGGATCCTAGGCAGATCATGCCGAGGTGGTGGTGACCTGGTTGGTACTTGTTCGTAAAAACTGACCATTCACGTCTTTCGCAGGCATCGTTGCATTCATCTTCGCCCCGCTTAAGCGTCGTGAGATATCGTAGAGGAGGCGAATGTCCCCGGTTGCTGAGGCTCTCTCTCCTTCGCCCACGTTTGCTTGTCCCGTCGACATGAGCGTTTCACTTCCTTCTTCAGAGCCGAGTATCGTTGACGGGGCAGTACTTTGGCTCCTCTGGTTTTGGTTCGTTCTATTGCGGCTTTGACTTCTCTTCGCTCCTCTATCTTCCTCCACTCATCGGTGATCCATTGTCTTCTCTGGGTGCCCAGTTCGCTAAGATTATTCTCGTTGGTGACGATAAAGGCATTCTTGATGGCGGTCCATTTGTCTTCTACGAACTCGTTATTCTCTAAAATGTGTGTAACGTTAGTAACCGCAGTTAAAAGCAAACTTGCAGCAACAAAACTTTGCCCCACCTTTTTTTTCAATTTACCTCAAGCAGATCAATTAGCAAATGCCTATTTTTCAGAAGTGACAACGCGCTTGCAATGTATTCAAGTAAAAAAACTTATTTATTGTATTCTTATCACGTTTCCTACGTTTACAGGGTGGCCGACATTGAGGAAAATGAGATGGACTCATCGAGCCTAGGGATCCTGATGAGCTCGTGTATTTTCAACGAAACGTTGACCGATGTCTGCCCAGAGCGATTCGAAACAATAAGCGCTGTTCCACGGGAATGTACGAGAACAATGATTGAACATTATGATGAAATCTTTCCAAGATAAAATTCGAAACCATAATTTATTTCAATAAATGTTTTCCATGTCATTTTATTGCTTGAAATACGAGATCTTATTAGTTATTCCTGGTAATAAAACGAATTGCCAGTTTTTCGGCAGGCTTCAACACTATTTCCGCCTTCAGGACAGGTTCCACGTCGGGATTCGGAAGCTCCAGTCGGAAAGCTTGTATCAACTTTGTAATAGCTATCTTCATTTCGTATTGTGCAAACTTTTGACCTGGAAGTTATGTGGTTAGACATTATGTGAGCTTTCCTAATCAAACCACTTTTCGCTTACCGATACAGTTCCTGCTTCCGGCACTGAAAGGAATGTAGGTAAACGAATTTTGCTGTCCACCCTCTTTGACAGCGTCGAACCGTTCCGGGATGAAGCATTCCGGATCAGCGAACCAGTTCGGGTCGCGATGCATTTGGAAAATGTCGACACTGACGCAGGTGCCTTTCGGGATGGGCATGTCGTCCAGTTGGGTGTCTTCGGTGGCAATTCGAGCGATCATCGGGACCGATGGGTACAACCGGAGAGATTCCTTAATTACCAAATCCAGATAGCGCAAATCATTCAGAATTCTGAAATGTGTTCAACGGGTAATGTAAACATCAAGTATTACAAATCTTGACGCCTTACGGCAGGGTCAGGTCCGTGGTGCAGCCAACTACAGTACTTATTTCTTCGTACAACTTCTGCTGAACCTCGGGGTACTTTGCTATGTTGAACAGCAAAAATGTCAACGCGGATGAAGTAGTGTCATGTCCCTAACCATTAATGAAAAGTCAGAAAATCATCCATGCAATCAAAAAATGATCTGGACTCACAGCGAACGTGAATGTGTCTACTTCCTCTCGGATATCGTCATCCGTTAGCGGTTTTCCATCTATAGTTGCTCGGAGCAACAAATCTAACAATGCCATTTTCTTTTTCCTTTTATCGACGTCATCATCAAGTGCCGCCTCTTCTGGCTCATCTTTGAGCAGCTGTCTCTTCTGGTTGATTATTTTCAGCGTAAACTCCCGAGTATCTTTGATTAGCTTGTGAAATCTTCTATACTCTTTAGTGAACCGGAAGAACGTATCCACACTGGCGAACAGATTGAAAAACCGCCAATACAAGATCGACATCAGCTCTTCCACAGCAGTTGGGTAGAATGAATTCTCGGTCTGTGCATTGCAGCTATAACCAAGAGCAGTTTCGCATAGTACATCCAGGGTATACAGTTTCAATATGGGAAATACGTCTATCTCTGACCCACCGAAGGACGCTAGTTTGCGGCACAGGACGTCGCTTTTTTCGTTGAAAACTCGCAGGAAGCTTTCCAAAATTTTAAAGTGAAAACCTGGGGTGAGAACTTTGCGTCGCTTGAACCATTTTTCGCCCTTGGAAATGAGCAAACCGTAGCCGATCCATTCGGCAACCTTGTCGTAGTCTTCGGACTTTGCGGCGTACGATTGGGTGTTGAGGATTTTCTGAAATTGATTGATGCTATTTAGAAAAACCACTTTTGCTATGATATATGCAGTTATAATTATATTTCTTCAGAAAAACATTATCAGCACTTCTTCACCAGTGTTCGAAAACTCGATTTGTTCATTTGCAGAATATGTGAAAGATTTAGTTCGAAAAATGTATTGGTTGGAGGCAAGCACGGAATATGTAGCTCCGTGGGAAAGCACCTGTCAAGCATACTGAGGTCATGGGTTCAAAGCCCACAGAAGGAAGTAGTTAGTTTCCATATATTTTTCGAACTAAATTTTTCACATGTTATGCATATTCTCCAATCAATAGTAATTAATTTCTACTCCGAGTGGTCGAGTACCCGGAAATAGACAATAAACCTATGAGTCAACTTTATCAGCTGTTTGAGGATCTAGAGAATCGAGTTGGCTCTGATTTTAACGGCGATTATGCATTGATTTTGATCTCAAAGAACGCAAGGAAGCAGCATGGTTCGTGGTATTGTTTCCAATCTACACTTTTTCACTTGAGAGTTACATGAAAACATATGCAGATATTTTCCATTTAGTTTCGTTTGTAGAAGTTAAATGATTTATTAGTGATGGTACTCATTGCTCTCAATTCACTAGAAAAATGTAATTAAATTTAAGTGAATTGAAATTTCAACGAACACATAGATTTTAAGTGAATTGGCATTATATTTTGCCAAATATCCGTGTTAGTGATAATAATTCCCGTCCACTAGAAGCGGACGGAACCAAAAATAGAGTAGTAAAATATTTATTTCATACTCAGACTTATTTTTGTAAATTGCTCTCATGATGTTTCTGCACAATTTTTCATTAGCGATTGATGCAAACCATACACTTCTGCCTGAGTACCCCACTCATATATTTTTCATACATTCATGACAAGTAGTATTCACTAGAAAAGAACATATATATTGTTTTCTACGTTTTCATTTAAATTTCACAACATTTCTTTTTGGTATGCATATGACATGTGAGTAAGTTTTATTAGACACAAGTAAGGTCATCATAAATGTCGATTTTTAAAGCCTATCTGATTTTTATAGTGGAATTTAAGTGACAATTATTTTGAGTGTATCAATGTGTTACATATTGTGCTTCTAACACTAAACTGGTTTTTAGAGGTTTTGTGGGGTATGAATGTTTTACATATTTCATTGGCGGTCTCTCCCAATTCCTCTAATACTTTCGACTGTTTTGTATCCTGAAAACATGCATCTCAAATTTCATTAAATGTCGGTTTACATTATAGGTTCACTTCTAAGCCTATCATGTAAATCATTTGATTGAAAGTAATGTGATGATTGTGGAAAACGTTTCTAACGTTCAACACTTACCTCAACAACGTTCGGTTTTGCGAACACCAGCGTGTATTGGTACCAAAAGCTGATCTTATAAGCGGTTCCATACTGCTGAGCGTACCTTCGAAGTAGTTTGAATATGTCTGCTCCATCCAGTACCACGTGCATTTGTATATGTGATATCAGTAACAAAACAGAAAGAAGTGATAAAAGAGTTCATAATAAAAGCGAATGCTTTGTGTAGAATATTCAAAGACATATCTGTTTAAATCGGAATATCTCCAAAAGTAACTTACCAACCGAATTCAGATTCACTATTTCAGCAGCGCTTCCGACGATGGGCCATTCCAGTGGTCCCGCAAGGTTACGAAATTGCAAACATTTTCGGTGAATAAAGGTGAACCCCAGCCCTAATGTTATCACTAGGGAGAGCAGCAATAAAATTACCATGATGGCATTTGCGTTCGTGCCGGACTGGAGAATGGCAACGACTAACGAGAAGGTGCAGTGTTTACGGATGGGGAATATTGCAACTTTGTTCATATGTGGTTGTGAGCTCTGTGAATGGCTGGATGTGGCTGGACGGGCTGAACAGACAAAACTTTTATTTTTAATTATTATTGTCTTTATTAACGAAATTTTCGGCCCTTGGCCATCTTGTACACATAAAACGAGAGGACAGGGAAGAATCACACCCAGATCACCATGCTCGGCAAGGTGCCTGGATGTATGTTATTAATCTAGCCTCGTTAGTACCACTCTGGTATCACTAAGTCTGCTGTTTCAAAATCTACGCTGGTATAAATTGGAGCCTAAAGCTGTGTTCTATTAGCAATCCTAAACCCACAGTGAAATAAAAAAAACACGCACAACAGTAAGCTTAAAAGCAGAGCTTCGAAAACAAAACTTATTTTAAGCTTTTTATTCCCTTTTTGTGGCACAGACAACCCACACATACGATTTTTCTTGAACTTGTTTAGTGAAAGTCTTGAATAATGTCTATAATGCTTAGTTTAGATTAATCCCAGGCATGGAGTAAAAAATTTGGCAAATATATTGAGCGGCTCGCTTAACTTGAACGCAAATTGAACTTCTGAACAAATTTGCTAAGTTCTTATTAGACAAGTAAATTGAGCAAGTTGTTTGACTTGAATACGAAGCACACAAATACTTCTGGCTTTTTATCGCACACTAATCATTATCAGTTTCATCCCATACTGAACTCAAGCCTTCTATGTTTGGTCCCCTTCTTGCAATTACGAAAAAAAAAGCAAATCAATAATAAATCTCATCACGGTTATTTTATAAACAGAATAATTGTTTAATAATAATTGAATTCTAATTTGAAGAATTCACTGCATATTTGTAAACAAACAACAAACTGCTCGAAAAAATTTGGCGCTTGACACATGCTGTCAGCTGTCAAATAGTATTACCTAAAATGCTAGTGCGAACGGTTTTGTTATTCAGAAGTAACACCTTCGAATAACATGTTATTCAGCTGTAATCTGAACAAGGCATTAGACATATAAACACCTCCTTCAACTCACTTGTATGAAAAGAAAATCATTTACATCTTTTGGCAAATCAATTGAATTCAACTGAGTTAATCAATTCGCCTGCCCTGCACAAGCGTAGCAGTTTGTTTAACTCGCATGAGTTGAGAGTGAGTGATGCTCTCTTTTTGACGTAGGACTACGTCTGTGTTTTCTATATTGGGGTACACTTTACGATTGCGAAAATCGGGGTCCGTCACGAAAATATGATAGACTTCAAACTTTAATATCTCAGCCGTTTCTTGATGGATTTTCAATTTTTTAGGACCATTCGATCAAGGATGAGCCAACGCTTCTTTGTGTTTATATGAAAATACTAATTTTTAACTATTTATTATTGATAATTGATCAAAAAATAGAAATAGGTAAACTAACCAATCACGTACATGCATCACTAGCACAGACATCAAAAATCAATAACTTGCGGGTTTGGATCTAATCCTCAGTTTGAACAAGATTTTACGCAGAGCCCACGCATCAAAGCGATCGCAGTCCGCTCCGGACACAGCATCACGGAGGCGCTAATAACATTTTCAAAGAAAATCCATCGCATTGGTGGTGGTGCTCGATGTGTTGCTGCAGATCATTCAACCTTAACGAACCAGCATTTAATATGAAGAAAGGGTTGACCATAAAAATAGCACTGTGGCGATCCCACACCGATAGTGCCGATGCTGAAAATTTATTACAAATTGTGGCGTCAGTTGGAAAGGAGCATTGGGAAAATAAAATTGGTTCTTCTCAGGACCAACATTTAATGGAAAGAAAGAGTTAATTGCGAAAATGGACTGTTTCGGTGGCATCGGGTTTGGCGTGGTAGCTTGGTTGCTGTTAGTGATCCCATCCATTCAAATGTATTGCATCATCTCCCTCCAACGCGCTATCAAATTCGCTATTTACGATTGAGTTTTGCACTTTTGTTTATTTCGGATAGTCGGATCAACCTTCTTTTGTATAAAATGGTGGCTTTTGTATAAAATCAATGAAGACGCCACCTCAGTGAAAACTATCTACAGCAGCCGTCGGTGAACGTCGCTCGGACAGACAGATGCCAAAAGCTAATGTTTTGCAATATGAAGAAACTACGTCTCATACTTGTCATAAGGCGAGTTTGTACAATCCCATTGAATTCCACCACTTAATTGTATCTTGACAGATACGTATTTCGACCTCAACAGTGAGGCCGTCTTCAGTGTCTCGACTAAGTCGAGTCAAGTACGAGTGGTGGAATTAACTGGGATTGTACAAACTCGTCTTATGACAAGTGAAGACATTCCACTAAAAAGCTCAAAATAATTTTCTTAACAAAATTACATCTCATAACCACATTCAGAATCGAGAAAATGTCATAGGATTCTTAGAATTTGTCATTCTTCGAACGGTCCGTTGTCTGCGGAATCTCGATCGAAATGGCTCGGGCGCGCCGGAAAGCAGCTTTCTTATATCTAATGAAGTAATTCCATTAGCCCCGCCCTTCATTAATCGTTATGAGTGCACATTATATTTACACCCATATCAGATCACAAAGGGGCGGGGCTAACGGGCTTAATTTATTAAATACAAGAAAGCTGCTGTTCGGCGCGCGCGAGCCTCATTCCAGTTCGAGACAGCAACACGTACGGACGTGTTTTTTGCTCGCGCATTTTTTCGAAGTGTTTTTTCTCGTTCTTTCGCTGTTTACGTTTTCGCTTGTCGCGTTGGCGTTATTTTCTCCCGGACCCGTCATGGGAGACTCGGTGGCCGATTCGGTCGCTGGAAAAGTGCCTAAGCGCACTGCTCTTGGAGGCGCGGGTAACCCCTCCAAGCAGCTTTTTCAGAGCAACGTGTTCTCGCCGTTGCCGCTTGATGACGCCGGCAATCCGCCGAAAAAGAGGAAGAAGCAGCAATCGCAGCTGCCGCAGGTGCAACCGGAGCGGAAGGAGAAGTGCCCGCCCGTGTTTGTGAAGGGCGATCCGCCGGATTTACGACCAAAATTCGCCAGCTGATCGCTAAGGGGCTGAAATGTACTTTTCGGCTCTGCAGCGAGGGCGTGAAAGTGATGCCGGCCAACAGGGACCATCATCAATCCGTCGTGGAGTTCCTCGAGGTCCACAAGTATGAGTACTACACTCATGACCACCCCGGCACGAAGCCGCTCAAGGCCTTGCTGCGAGGACTTCACGACATGAAGGAGGAAGAGCTCCAAGCAGAGCTTGAAAGTTGCGGACTGAAGCCAGTAGCCGTCCACAAGATCGCTCGTCACGACAAGGCGAGGAAATATCGCGACCAGCTTTACCTGATCCATCTGGAGCACGGTTCCACTACCTGGAAGGACCTGAAGCTGGTTGGCGTTATAAATTACACCGTCGTTGACTGGGAGCGATATCGGCCAGTGCACCGCGATGTCACGCAATGCACCAACTGCTTCAATTTCGGGCACGGCACCAGGAACTGCCGCATGAAGCCGCGCTGCAACAAGTGTGGCGAACCCCATCCGACTGACGAGTGCGACAAAATGGAGGTGGCCGATCCCAAATGCGCCAACTGTGGCGACAAACATCGGGCCACCACAAAGGGCTGCCCAAAGCGAGCCGAGTTCCTGGAAATCCGGAAGAAGGCTTCCACCAGGACCATTCCGAAGAAGAACCGTGTTCCTGTAATCAACGAGGTGAACTTTCCAGCTATCCCGGCTCCCCGTCGTGTGATTCCAATACTCCCACCGCTACAGCCGCACAAGCGACTGGCAGCGGCAGCTGCATCGGTCCAAGCTCCAGCATCGTCGGCACCATCCACCAGCGAATGGCCCCGCTTCCTCCTCCTGGGTTCCGTCGGCAGTCGGAGAACGAAGCCGTCCCACCGGAAGAATCTGCCCCGCTGTACACTCCGGAGCAACTGATGCCGATCTTCGCGCAGCTCGCCACTCGACTGCGCGGCTGCAAAACCGATTCGACCAGGTCTTCACACTTGGCATGTTCATCATTGAAAATGGCTGCTAGGGTGGGCCTGGTCAACTGGAACGCTTGCTCGCTAAAGAGCAAAACAATCGAGCTGAAGGATTTCCTTGAGGAGAAGGAAATAGACGTGGCGTTCATCACCGAAACGCACCTAAAACCGGAGGTGAACATCAACATCCCGGACTTCCGCATCGTGCGACTCGACCGGCCGACCAGGGAGGTGGTGTGGCCATCGCTCTTCGCTACAACATCAACTGTCGTCTGCTTCCAAGTTTCCAGCTCAGTGTCATTGAGGCCATCGGTGTCGAAATCACCACTTCGGTCGGCACAATCGCGCTCATCGCGGCGTACTGTCCAACGCAAGCCAAAGCCGGCGATGGATCATCGGCTGCCCTTCGGAGGACATCGTCAAGCTGACGCGGAGGCAAGGCCAGTATATCATTGCCGGCGACTTGAATGCCAAACATCAAGCCTGGGGCAACAGTCGCGGCAATCGAAAAGGCACCATCTGGAGCAACGACATGGAGGAAGGCCACTACACGATCCTGAGCCCGGATTCCCCCACTCGGCTGAGTCGGTCCGGTGCCCACGCAACGCTCGACCTCTACGTAACAAACCTGAGTGACCACGTCTCGCAGCCGGTTGTATACCAGGAGCTCAGTTCGGATCACTATCCGGTGGTGGCGGAACTGGGCTCCTCGGTCAATCGGCACCAGCAGTTACGGCGGAACTACCACCGAGTGAACTGGCAGCGTTTCCAGCAGTGCGTCGATAACACCGTCGACTACGAGGTGCGTCCGGAGACGCCGGAAAGTATCGACCGCCAGCTGTGCGCTATCGAGGAGGCGATCACGGCGGCCCGAGAGCAACACGTACCGACGGCTCGGCAGGTAAGCAACTCCTTAAACATCGATACACTCACCAAAGATTTGATTCAATTGCGGAATGTCACTCGCAGGCAGTTTCAGCGTTCTGGATTGCTTAAGCTTAAAGCAAGCTGCAATCGAATCACAAAAATTATCAAGGCCAGAATTGTGGACCTCAACAATAACGAATTCTCTAATAAGATTCGCACTCTCCCAGATTATGCTAAGCCGTTCTGGAAAATGACCAAAATTCTAAAATCCAAGCCTCGGCCCATTCCACCTTTGATCCCACTAGACAATAATGGCTCTAAGGATCGCTTGATAACTCCTGCAGAGAAGGTCGCTGAAATAGGTCGTCACTTCGTCAGCTCACATAATCTTGGGCAGAACATCGTCAGTCCACACGAAGCAGCCGTCAACGAGCATGCTAACAACATCCATTTGATTCCCAACGACTTCTCGGAGGAGTTGGAGATCTCAGCAGACGAATTGACGGCCTATATCAAATCGTCGAAGAACATGAAGGCCCCAGGCTTCGACAGCATCCTGAATCTCGAGCTCAAACACATGAGTGCTCCATTCTTTGAGCACCTCTCGCTGATCTTTAATCAGTGTCTCCGGCTCAGCTACTTCCCATCGTCCTGGAAGTCAGCGAAAGTCATCCCCATTCGGAAGCCTGGGAAGGATCCTTCATCCCCCAAAAGTTATCGACCCATCAGCCTTCTCTCATGGTTATCCAAGCTATTCGAAAAAGCTATTCATCATCGGTTACTTGAGTCTGCCGAAAATCTCAACATCTTGCTCGAGGAACAGTTTGGTTTCCGACGCGGTCGGTCAACTGTACACCAACTGACTCGAGTTACCAATGTCCTCAGACGGAACAAGTTTGTCTCGAAAACATCCGCCATGGCCTTACTCGATGTCGAGATGGCATTTGACAATGTATGGCATGATGGCCTGGTGTACAAACTACAACGCTACAATCTTCCCAGCTACACGCAGAAAAAACTCTTTTAAAAACAATAATAACTGACGTAAATTCAACAAGAATTTCGCATTGTTTTATGGTAAAAGAATTTGTTTTTGTTTTAAAATCTCATGAAAAACGAATTGTTGAAATTAAAAGAAAATATATTTGAATTCAAATAGTTATTTGACGGTTTGAATCTTTGCTTCAGCGGTAACTGTGTTACGTCTTGCTAAACAATGAAAATAATTGTTATTTCAAAAAGAGATAGTTTATTATTTTAATTAGCTTCATAATTGAACATAAAATCATAATATTGTTGTTTTAATAATCTTTTTATAGTATTTATATTGCATATTTTTATTGAAATAAAAATTGTTATATTTTTATTTTATAATTTTCTTTCAAATTCTTTATCCTTATAGCCTATTCAGACTACAAGCTTTATTACTTGATAAAGTTCATCTTTGTGTCAATGTCCACACAACTTATTTTCATTGAAGTTTAGCTTTATCAAGTGATAAAGCTCATAATTGAAACAGACTATTAAAAAAGTGACTGAGAAACATTATGCTGTTTTATATGTTTTTCTTCATGCACACAGATCGCATAGTTTATTTACTGGTCCATTGAATTAAAGTCACCTGTATTGTTCATATCACAATGCCGGTTAGTTTTGTAGTAAAATTGATGCATATGGCTTATGTTTCTGTATTGCCTTTCAGGAAAAAATACCCTATGCCACCTCGGAATAATTCCAGAGTCCTGAAGATCTATATACATAAAAATGAATTTCTGTCTGTCTGTGCCTTATAGACTCGGAAACTACTGAACCGATCGACGTGAAAATTTGTATGTAGAGGTTTTTGGGGCCGGGGAAGGTTCTTAAGATGGTTCGAGACCCCTCCCCGCTTTGGAAAGGGGGGCTCCTATACAAATGAAACACCAATTTCTTCATAACTCGAGATCTAATAAGAGAATAAATCAATTTTAGGCGAAACGAAGTTCGTCGGGTCTGCTAGTATTAAAAAAATATTAATCGAAGCAGATACAATTTTATGTAAAACTTTACTTACATTTGTAAATGAAATAAGTCAGTCCGATCATCATTACGTAGGCAAGAAATCGACACGTAGTTCATTGTAACTACTGGTTTTGGCCGAAGCATAATCCCGGAATAGCAAATGCGTCTGCGCCTTGTGATAGTTTTGCTTCCATCGCCAGAGCAATGTTGAGATTGTGGATGCTAGAATTGCTGCAGTACTACAATATGCAATGTAATGTTCCAAAATGCCGCATCCATCCAACAGCACTATGGTAGTGGAATGAGGAATCATACGACCAAAGAATTGAAGCAAAAGGGTGCATGGTAGCTAAAATTAGTTTTTTAAATAGATACAAAAATAAGTTGCGATATTAATGAGTAACCTACTTACTATTGAAGGGATCTCTTGGCAATTGCTGATGCCTATCGGATGGCCGATTTCGTACTGAGGAAGAGGACTCGACGCAAAAAACGGTGGCTCTCCCTTACGCCACTTTGAGAATGATCCGATGAACACCATCCTTGGATTTCTCCTTGTCCTTCTGAGCCGTCGATCGGAATAAAGAGTGGAAACTGGAATTTTCCGAAATAGAGAAAAATATTTACACAGATTTACCAATCGTTGTTTATAAATATCTTGATTTTAGTCAAACTCCTACCGCCAATGTCAGCTATGAACAATTTGGAACAATGGACTTACCTGTATATTTTATATTTGCCATCAACAGTGCTTAATTTGGTAAAACTGACTGAAACGTACAATTTTATTTCAAATTATTTTTGATGTTGTCTTTTTTGCGTTGCGAAAATGACAGACGAGTTTTTTTTTATTTTTATACATCAGGCGTTACTCAAGGCTGTAGCGTTACATGCGGTTTAGGTCCAGAGAGAAAACGAGTAACTACACGTTAAAATAAAAGGATTTATTTTTGGAATAAAAATATTTCTTTTTATTTCAACAATATTATTATTGTAAGTCAGATTATTGAAACAAACATATTAATTTTCAAATTAATATGAACAAATATTGTATAATCAATAAAAATAGACATGAATCCAAATAGTTTTTGCTATTTAAATACAACAAACGATATTATAGATTCAATGTAATCAAATTTCTGTCCGTGTACCTGGTGAAAATCATCAACAATTACCTGTCGGCAAGGACATTCCGGGTCTCAATCAGCGGAGCGAGTTCCAATGCGCACAACATCGTCGCAGGCGTTCCCCAGGGCAGTATCCTCAGGCCCCTGCTTTTCAATCTGTTCACCTCCGACATGCCAGAACGTCCAGAAGGCGGCATTCTGTCTCTGTTCGCAGATGACACATCCATCGTCTACAACGGTAGAGTGATCAGAGCGCCAGTGGCAAAACTCCAACGAGGCCTGGATGACCTGACAGAGTACCTCACCAGCTGGAAGATCTGTATCAACGCGGCGAAGACCCAGGTCATCATTTTCCCCACTCCAAATCCCTAAACTTGTTCCGCCTGGGGACTGTAAAATCATCCTCAATGGCACGACCGTGGAATGGGCCAATGAGGCCGGCTACCTTGGCTTGACCCTCGACAGCAAGCTTATTTTCAGGCAACAGGTTGACAAAACGGTGACAAAGTGTAACGTCTTGTTGAAACTACTGTACCCTTTGATCAACCGCCGGTCGTCATTGTCCCTGAAAAATAAGCTTGCTGTCTACAAGCAAATCATCCTCCCTGTGATCGAATATGGCATGCCGGTCTGGGAGAGCTGCGCTAAAACCCACCACCTCAAACTTCAACGGGTCCAAAACAAATTCCTGAGGATGATCCTCAACCACCCTCCCAGGACAAGAACATCCGAGGTACAACATCTGGCCGAGAAAAAACCCTTACATGAACGCTTTGGTGAGTGTAAAGAAAAGTTTAGGGTCCGTTGCTTGCATTCGGATCAGGCTCCAATTAGGGCGCTAGTTCCAATCTAGGTTATCAAATTTCTTATTGTAAATATTAGTGTACATAGTAGTTAGGTTATCAAATTTAAAAAAACACACCAGCGCCTCCTAAAGGCCGTCATGATATATCATATTAACACTTAAGGTGATTATAGAATGAAGCCCGTGGTGAATTTTGAATTCACCATACGTTTATCTACATACATTTCAGAAAGCCCAAATCTGGCGGAATAGTTTTCGTACAGTGCCGAAACACAAATTATGATTGTTTGGCATAACTAAGCAAACGATCTACCATTATTTCAGCCCCATACGCGTTATTGTTCTTTCATCTCGTGCGCTTGAAAAAAATATTGAAAAAGCACGTGGTTTACAAAATGGCCGATTTCTGGCTTCATTCTATAATCACCTTAAATAACAATGTAAACATAAAAATTTAAAATTGAAGTTGGAGGGCCAAGCCGGCCGAGCACTGTACATGTAAAAAATAATTGTAGAACAGAAAATGAAACAATAAAGAAGAATTTTACTACTTACTACTACTTACGCCCGCGAGCCACTTTGATCGGGATTCCACAGAGAGCGGTTCGACATTCAATGCAGCGGAGCAGACACAGCAGCACGGAGTGGGTGGCAATGCTGAAAATTTATAACTTTTGGAGGCTGAGCGAAAAATCATCGAGTGGCGGTCGGACAGTTGCAACGCAAGGTGTCGACAAGCGATTGGATACAGTTAGTTATTGGACAGAAGGAGCGTTGGTAAAAGAAAATTGGTTCTTCTCAGGACCAACATTTTATGGAAAGAAAGAGTTAATTGTGAAAATGGACTGTTTCGGTGGCATCGGGTTTGGCGTGGTACCTTGGTTGCTGTTAGTGTTTCCATCCATCCAAATTGACTGCATCATCTCCCTCCGACGCGCTATCAAATTCGCTATTTACGATTGAGTTTTGCACTTTGAAGAAAGTTTATTTCGGATAGTCGGATCAACCTTCTTTTGTATGCATAAAGACCTTTTTGGAGGACACCATCCTCAATAATGGCCGAAATAAAGGAGAAATAAGCAGAATCAGAAGTGGCGTGAAACCAGACGCAAATATATTTTTATGCAACGTTTGGTTTTCGCCCGCGATGTAAGCGTTCGTGGCAAAGAAAGGATTGTGATGTCCCCGACTGAAAGCCAGTCGAGTGGCTTCAGCGGCCAATGAGTCATGTTAATTCCACGGTTAGAGACTCAAAGTCCATCCAACTGGGAACAACTATTCATCTTTATGATTCAGTTGGCCTTGGTTGGCTCAATGTTAATAAAACGACACAAATTATTATGGCAAATACTATCAATTTCGAATAGCTACGTAGTCCTACGTCACTTTTGCGTACAACCTGATTGGGCTGCACCTTTGAGTTTTGACGTAGAACTACGTCTGTCTTTTCTATATTGGGGTACACTTTACGATTGCAAAAAATTGAAAAACGTCACGAAAATATGATAGACTTTGATCGTTAATATCTCAGCCGTTTCTTGATGGATTTTCAATTTTCTTGGATCATCCGATCAAGGAAGAGTCAATGCTTCATTCCCAATGTACACTGAAGTCTTTTTTTACGCGTTTTATTTTTACACGAATCGCTATTTATGCAATTTGTTTTTTAGAATTTCGGGATTAATGCGATTCATTTAGACAGATTTTGGAATGTATGCGGTTTTTTACGTTGTTTTACGCGGCCCATATCCTCCGCGTAAAAGCTGACTCCAGTGTGTTACAATATTTATGTATGATTATTTACTACTGAACACTTGATAACAGTTTTGCGATTGCTAATTTGGTGAATCAGTCAAACTCGTAAGTGCATCGCAAGCTTCTTCTTCCATAGCACTGGAACTTGGCCTGCTCTTCAACATAGTAATCTATTAGAGTAAGGAAAATAAGTTCAAAAGTAGCATTTACCAATGCTTCGAAATTACTCTCTAGCGAGTTTTTATCAATTGATAATATGGATATTAAGGCAGTTAAAATTTCAAAAATGTTCGAAAATTCCAACTCCCACATTTCTATTAGCATCATTTTGATAAAATAGGAGTCCTGGCAAAATTTCAGGCAATTTGGTGGTCATTTAGGGGTGGCGCGAAGTCAATTTATGTTTATATGGAAATTTGTATGCTCACTCAATCTCAGCAGACAATCACGAAAACTACCAGTACTGCCACGTAGTTCAACGTCACCTTTACGTACAACCCGATTGGGCTGCACCTTTGAGTTTTTTAGCTTAAATTCAATTTATTTTCATTTTTTGTGTTCATACAGTAGTATTTCAGTTTAAGTGTTTAGCCACCTGGCCCTTCATCTTTAGTTTTTTTCTTGTTTCTTTTGTTGATAATTATTTTGTGTTCCAATTTAACATTTTAACTATGTACACTAGTATTTACAATTAAAAATTTGATAATCTAGATTGGAATCAGCGCCCTAATTGGAGCCTGATCCGAATGTAACCAACGGACCCTAAACTTTTCTTAATACTCACCAAAGCGTTCATGTAAAGTTTTTATCCCGGCCAGACGATGGACCTCGGATGTTCTTGTCCTGGGAAGGGTGTTAAGGATCATCTTCAGGAATTTGTTTTGGACCCGTTGAAGTTTGAGGTGGTGGGTTTTAGGGCAGCTCTACCAGACCGGCATGCCGTATTCAATCACAGGGAGGATGATTTGCTTGTAGACAGCAAGCTTTTTTTCAGGGACAATGACGGCCGACGGTTGATCAAAGGATACAGTAGTTTTAACTAAACGTTACACTTTGTCACCGTTTTGTCAACCTGTTACCTGAAAATAAGCTTCCTGTCGAGGGTCAAGCCAATGTAGTCGGCCTCATTGGCCCATTCCACAGTCGTTCCATTGAACATGATTTTACAATCCCCAGGCGGAACACGTTTAGGGGATTTAGAATGGGGGAAAATGATGACCTGGGTCTTCGCCGCGTTGATACAGATCTTCCAGCTGGTGAGGTACTCTGTTAGGGCATCCAGGCCTCGTTGGAGCTTTGCCGCTAGCACTCTGATCACTCTACCGTTGCAGACGATGGAGGTATCATCTGCGAACAGAGACAGAATGCCGCCTTCTGGAGGTTCTGGCATGTCGGAGGTGAACAGATTGAAAAGCAGGGGCCCGAGGATACTGCCCTGGGGTCGCCTGCGACGATGTTGTGCGAATTGAAACTCGCTCCGCTGATTGAGACCCGGAATATCCTTGCCGACAGGTAATTATTGATAATTTTCAACAGGTAGCTGGGAAGATTGTAGCGTTGTAGTTTGTACACTAGGACATCATGCCATACATTGTCGAATGCCTTCTCGACATCGTGTAAGCCCATGGCGGATGCTTTAGAGACAAACTTGTTCCGTCTGAGGTCGTTGGTAACTCGTGTCAGTTGGTGTACGGTTGACCCACCGCGACAGAAATCAAACTGTGTGAGCTGAAGAAGGGACGACCTATTTCAGCGACCTTCTCTGCAGGAGTTATCAAGCGATCCTTAGAGCCATTATTGTCTAGTGAGATCAAAGGTGGAATGGGCTTAGCATAATCTGGGAGAGTGCGGATCTTATTCGAGAAATCGTTATTTTTGAGGTCCACCATTCTGGCCTGGATAATTTTGGATTCGATTGCAGCGTGCCTTAAGCTGAGTGTATCGATGTTTAGAAGTTGCTTACCTGCCGAGCCGTCGGTACATATTGCGCTCGGGCCATCGAAATCGCCTCCTCGATGGAACGCAGCTACCGATCGATTGCTTCAGACGTTACCGGCCGCGCCTCATAGTCGACGTTAGGAATGCACGGGATTGGTTGAGTATGAAATTTTTATTGGCTTTGGCAAGAATTGAAAATTTCAATAGCTTATCGTTAAAATTAAAATAAAATTGACAAATTGCTGGAGAGTGTCCGAGTCGATTGATATATAAATCTTCAATATCCATTGAAAGATAAAGGCGCTAATAACGTTCGAAATCTTCCCTTTCATCGTAACACTCTTTTTTTTTTTAACTAATTTTATTTGCTAATTATCTAATACATGCATTCATCTCTTAGACTAGGTGTTCCGTGTTCTTAACACTATCATCCTTATTTGCTATGTTACATTTTTAGTTATTATTAATACATTTCAATTGCCTCTGGCAGTTAGATTTTTTCCTTTTGAACCATGTAGGAATTACAATGTTTTCTACTTAAACTAAACTTAACCTAATTTATACTAAGGGTACAAGTAGCTAATCGTTGCAATAGAAGATTGCAATGATTTTTGTCTTAAATTGAAAATTATTTTGTTGGACCTTTGTTGCAATGTCTCAATATTGAAAATTCTATGAAGAACATTGGTACTATACCACGGAGGCAACTACAGAATCATTTTCAAAATTCTAATTTTAATTCTCTGAAGTGACTTCTTTATGTTATTGCAGCAACTAGTACATATCGGCACATCATACTACATGTTTGGTCTAACAACTTGTTTGTAAATCAAAAATTTGTTCCCATGACAAAATTTTGTTTTTCTGTTTATAAGCGGATATAGACACTTAATATATTTGTTACATTTGGCTTGAAGGGTTTTAATGTTTTTTTTTTTTAAGTTAATTTTTGGTCCAGCAAAAGTCCTATATATTTGGCTTTACTAGACCAATTAATTGGAACCCCATTCATAGTGACAATGTGTCTGCTAGAAGGTTTCAAATAAGAAGCTCTCGGCTTAAGTGGGAAAATTATAAGCTGAGTTTTGGAAGCATTCGGGGAAATTTTCCATTTTTGCAAGTAAGTGGAGAAAATATCCAAACTTTTTTGCAATCTACTACAAATGACACGAAGGCTTTGCCCTTTGGCAGAGAGACCTGTGTCATCTGCAAACAAAGATTTTTGACACCCTGGTGGTGAATCAGGTAAGTCAGAACTAAAAATGTTATACAAAATGGGCCCCAGTATGCTGCCTTGGGGAACACCAGCTCTTACAGGTAATCTATCAGATTTAGAATTCTGATAGTTTACCTGCAGTGAGCGATCTGATAAATAATTTTGGATCAGTTTAATAATGTACAGAGGAAAATTAAAATTCATCAATTTTACAATCAAACCTTCATGCCAAACACTGTCAAATGCTTTCTCTATATCAAGAAGAGCAACTCCAGTCGAATATCCTTCAGATTTGTTGAGCCGAATTAAGTTCATAACTCTTAATAACTGATGAGTGGTTGAATGCCCATGGCGAAAACCAAATTGCTCATCAGCAAAAATAGAATTGTCATTAATATGAACCATCATTCTATTTAAAATAATCTTTTCAAACAGTTTGCTTATTGAAGAAAGCAAACTGATTGGGCGATAACTAGAAGCCTCAGCTGGATTTTTGTCCGGCTTCAAAATTGGAACAACTTTGGCGTTTTTCCATTTATCTGGGAAGTATGCCAATTGAAAACATTTGTTAAATAAATTAACCAAAAAGGATAAAGAGCTCTCAGGAAGTTTTTTGATAAGTATGTAGAAAATACCATCATCACCTGGGCCTTTCATATTTTCAATTTTTCTAGTGATAGATCTCATTTCATCCAAATTAGTTCCCAACGAAGGGTCAAAACATTCTCTTGATTGAGAATGTCTTCGAAGCTCCGTGTAACCTGATCCTCAATTGGACTAGTGAGACCTAGACTAAAATTATGGGCACTCTCGAACTGCTGAGCAAGTTTTTGAGCCTTTTCGCCATTTGTTAATAAAATTTTCAGTACATTCAAAGTTAATTGCCTATATGCCGGGTATTAAGCCACCCGGAGTGGAAATTAATTACTATGTCTGAAACTTGATTATGCATATGTACAACATGTGATAGATTTAGTTCGGAAAAGGTATTGGAGGTAACCGCCCTTCGGTGGGGTTTGATCCCACGACCCCAGTTCGCATGACAGGTGCTTTCCCTACTAAGCTACGAAGGACCTCCGTCGTCCACCGCAGCTTAGCGGGTACTGATGAAACCAAATTCCCAGTACCAGGTACCAGCCGATCTCTCGCAATACATTTTCAGAACTAACTCTCTCAAATGTATTTTTGTACACATCATGTCAACCAAGTAGGATGAGTATTTAGTATTGTCCGGCTCCTACACACTTGCTTCATCAGCAACGGCGCTCAATGAAGTAGGGTTGTGTGAGGTTGTGCCAGTTTGGTCGTCAGATCCCATAGGCAATTAAATTTGAATGTACTGATCTCGAGTGGCGATCTCTCTTCGCTTGTGTGGTCGTGTTGGGATCTGACGACCAAACTGGCACAACCTCACACAACCCTACTTCATTGAGCGCCGTTGCTGATGAAGCAAGTGTGTAGGAGCCGGACAATATTAAATACTCATCCTACTTGGTTGACATTGTGTACAAAAATACATTTGAGAGAGTTAGTTCTGAAAATGTATTGCGAGAGATCGGCTGGTACCTGGTACTGGGAATTTGGTTTCATCAGTACCCGCTAAGCTGCGGTGGACGACGGAGGTCCTTCGTAGCTTAGTAGGGAAAGCACCTGTCATGCGAACTGGGGTCGTGGGATCAAACCCCACCGAAGGGGCGGTTACCCTCCAATACCTTTTCCGAACTAAATCTATCACATGTTGTACATATGCATAATCAAGTTTCAGACACAATCAAATTTTATTTCCCTCTTTAAGCGCTGGAATTGGCTTTTGAGGTTTTTTAAGAATTTTCGTTAATTTCCAAAAGGGTTTCGAACTGGGATCCAACTTCGAGACATTATTCTCAAAGTTGGTATTTCTCAGAATAGCGAAACGTTTTTTAATTTCATTTTGCAAATCTCGCCAAATAACTTTCAACGCGGGATCGCGAGTTCTTTGGTATTGCCTTCACCTCACATTTTTAAGACGGATCAGTAGCTGAAGATCGTCGTCAATAATAATGGAGTTGAATTTAATTTCACATTTAGGAATTGCAATGCCTCTGGCTTCTACAATTAAGTTTGTCAAAGATACGAGCGCATTGTCAATATCACTTTTGGTATCCAAAGGAATATTAACATCAAAATTCCTATCGATATATGTTTTATATAAATCCCAATCAGCTCTATGATAATTAAAAGTAGAGCTGATTGGATTATAAATGGCTTCTTGTGAGATTTCAAATGTCACAGGAAGGTGATCAGAGTCAAAGTCAGCATGAGTTACCGATTGGCCACACAGCTGACTTGAATCCGTTAAAACTAAATCAATTGTAGAAGGATTTCGACTGGAAGAAAAACAAGTAGGGCCATTGGGATACTGAATAGTATAATATCCCGCAGAACAATCTTCAAATAAATTTTTTCCGTTGGAATTGCTTTGAGCATTATTCCATGAACGATGTTTGGCATTGAAGTCACCAATTACGAAGAATTTTGATTTGTTAAGAGTCAGAATTTGAAGATCAGCTTTCAACAAATTCTGTTGCTGTCCATTGCATTGAAAAGGCAAATAGGCTGCCATGAAGGAAAATTGACCAAAATTTGTTTCAACAGAAACTCCCAAGGTTTCAAACGAAGAAAATAATTTATGTTTGATACGTCTATTAATGACGATGGCGACCCCACCACAGGCGCTGTCAAGACGATCGTTTCTGTATATAAAATAATTTTGATCTCTTTTAATAGAGAGTCCTGGTTTTAAATACGTTTCAGTTATAATGGCAATATGCACATTATGAACTGAAAGGAAGTTGAATAATTCATCTTCCTTACCCTTTAGAGAGCGGGCATTCCAATTTAGAACTTTCACACAATTATTTAGATCCATTAAAACGGAGTCCGATAACAATTTTTGTGTGTACTTTATACCAACCTGAACAGCTTCTGGTATGGTATTTGCTTTGAACATTGCATCAATCATGTGATGCAATTGTTCAGTTAAAAAATCAAAATCGGAAGCAGTCATGCTACCTGTATCGGCAACATGACCATTATTTTCCGTGGGACATGGGTATAAACCTCATTTTGAGAAGAGAAATTTTGTCTACCAGCAGCGATGTTTGCATACGTAGGTACATTCGAAAATTGGAATTTACTGAAGTGCTTGCTACCCGTTGACGAGCGGCAAAATTTGTTTGTGAATTGTGGTGGGTATGAATTGCTCGACCGGTAACTAGTTTCGAAATTTGAGCGTTTGAAAATTTCTACCCGTCGAATCTGGGATCCGATTGGAATTTCCTGTCATCAATTTTGCACGGGAATTCAAAACTTTTGCGTGAAGGGCATTCCCAGAAATTGGATTTATGATTGCCCCCACAATTTGCACATTTAAATTTATTGGAATCTTCTCTCACAGGACATGCGTCCTTGGCGTGAGAGGTTCCACCACAAATCATGCATTTAGCATCCATGTGACAATGTTTGGTTCCATGACCCCACTTCTGGCACTTACGGCACTGGGTGGGGTTTGGAAATTTCCCCAGGCCTGCGGAAATGTTCCCATGTAACACGGACATGAGACATAATACAGGCCTTTTCAAAACTTTTCATATTATTGAGTTCACTTTTGTTAAAGTGAACTAAATAAAATTCTTGAAAAATACCCCTCTGGGAAGGACCAGAGCGTGATTTCTTTTCATCTTAATTGCTTCCACTGGTAAAAATCCAAGTAATTGAGAAATTTCAATTTTAATCTCATCCAGTGATTTATCATCACTGAGGAGACCTTTCAAGACGACTTTGAACAATCGCCCAGTTTTGTCGTCGTATGTGAAGAATTTATGACGCTTCTCAGTTACTGAAGACGACGTTTGCGATCGTCAAAGGATCCCGGCAAAACGCGGCAGTCACCCTTCCTAGCAATCTGAAATGAAACCTTGATCCCCTGAAGGTTACTCAAAATCTCATTCCGGAAGCCAGTAAACTCGGCAACAGATACCACAATTGGCGGAATCCTTTGCTTTTTCGCATGAATCGAATCACCTGGGCTAGAGGTATATTCGATTTGCTCAATTTCATCATTAATCAAATCGAACTGATTGCTCAGTTCGATTGGAGAAGAATTATTACCGATATTAGAGTTAGAAGGAATATCTGAATTCTGCAGCTTCCTTCTATTTTTTCCGCGCTTTGGCAGGACGGTCTTGAAACCTTGTTTCTTTGAAGGAAGTGGAGAATTCAGAGACTCCCCCTTCCTCTTGTTTTTATTAATGCTCATGGCTGAGCGTGGAGACGTGACCTTCTAAGAGGTTTTTTCCCAGAACGGTGTCCCTGCAGGATTACCACTGCTTGTCGGAATTTTACTTCCGCAAACGGGTCCAACGTAAAACGAAGGCACGGTTCCTTGCAAAGATCGTAACGGGATCAGTGGGTACAAATAGCACTAAGAAGCACCGTTGAAATTAAAATAGCTTCGGGTAGTATTAAAAACTTCCTTCCGCAAAGAGAGAAAGAACCCATCGTAACACTCTCGATTCTGCCTCAATATGCCAGCCGTCGGCTTTCTCTCTGTTATTCACCCAAATACTTGTTTTTCTTAGTAACGAATATTGATCAGCATTCTCGTGACGTCAGAAAATCAAACAATAAACGAACGTAATCACATTAGTTTGGTATTGTTACCATTCCAAAATTCGTGTGGATAACACGATGATACTCTTATGCTCAAGGAAATGGAAAAATTTCTAACCAGAATATTGTCTAGAACAGAAATTGAACCTAGCAATAAATTTTCTTTTTTTGTTCGAGCTTCTAAGATGTTTTTGATGTTGTCTTAAAAGCGAAATGCTGTTAAGCAACAATCTCAGTCATTTTGCGACTAACTTTTTAAAAGGGCCTAAAAGTCCGATTCTTCAAAAAAATATATATAGGGGAAATGACGGCTTCGGTAGGTTTTGTTCTATTATTGTCAGGGGGGTTTCCTATAACTAATTGTACTAAAATTTGGCCTAAACATTTTTTGCATATCAAAGAATGTTGTGGCCAAATTTCATAACATTTCATAACAAAACCCCCATGACAATAATAGAACAGAACCTGCCAAAGCCGTCATTTCCCCTATATATATTTCCATACGACATTCACACATTTTTATTCACAAAATGTTAAGAACACACAGAGAAGAACGCTTATTATAGTAGAATATTGTAATTTGTGTAGCTATGATGCCACTAAGGAAAAAAAAGTCAAATTTTGGGGTATACTCGTTTTTTTCAAATTGC
The DNA here is from genome assembly GCF_024139115.2 of Armigeres subalbatus. Taxonomy (NCBI): domain Eukaryota; kingdom Metazoa; phylum Arthropoda; class Insecta; order Diptera; family Culicidae; genus Armigeres; species Armigeres subalbatus. The sequence continues at coordinate 156,910,404 of NC_085141.1, read as the reverse complement.
TTTCTCAAAATGGCGCAAGTTTGCACCAACTAAATATCTATTTGGGGAAATGCGGGGAAAAAAGTGGCTGTCTTGTAAAGTTAAAGAATGCCTCTATTTTTCATTGTTTTGTTTGTATTTTGACATTTTTTTGTTATTACGGTATGAAAGCTCCTTCAATTATCTTTACAATGCTATATAATAACCTTGGTATCTTATCAGAAAAAAATCTTTCAAAAACTGGTATGAAGTGAAGCGAGATTTTGAAGAGAAAACCCGCGTTTTTACCTTTTCTCAACTTTGATAACTAATATCTCAAAAACTATAACTCGTAGGGGCCTTGGGGTTTTCTTATACTGTGTATCAACTTTCGGAAAAACGTAGGAAATGATTGTCCGATTAATGTCCGCCTAAATCCCCATAGTGGGGCATCGTCAATTTGAAGGGCTCCATTATTTGTTGATGAATTAGTCGTTATCAGGAGACGAGCCAGCCTCGGGCTGAAAGTCTCCCTAATAAAGACAATAATAATAAAAATAAAGTCGTTATAGGTTAAGAATTATAAATGTCTAATTATTGAAAATATTTCAAAATTTGCAGCGCGATAAACAAAACAAACATATAGCATATTTTGATATATTGTAACAACTATAATAGGATACAATCATCTACTCCATTATTATTTCACTCGGTTTCTGATCCTCACCGGAACCCCATCTTCCGGATGTAACACCAGCTCTGCGATCATTCTATCTGGTTTGGACTGCTTTGGCGGCAGTATCTCATAGTGTCGAACCAGTTTGCTGATCAAACTCTTGATCTCCGTCATGGCAAACTTCTGGCCAATGCAATTTCTTGGTCCAGCACTAAACGGTACGTATTGGTATGGGTTGGTTTTTGCGGCCGATTTCTCCACAGAAAATCGCTCCGGTCTGAACTCCAGAGGATCCTCGTAGTAGTCCTCGTCACGACCCATAAGGTATGGGAAGATCAATAGATTTGCTCCTGCCGGAAAGGTGATGCCGTCTAAAAAAGGCGATAAAGACAATCAATTTTAGTATTTTGATTTGTGACTGTAGTAAGCAAATATCGTACTGATTTCTTGATTTTCTAGCAAAGCTCGTCCATAAAACGGTACTGAAGGGTAAATTCTCAGAGTTTCCTTGATAACCAAATCCAGGTAGTTCAGTTGATTCAGCATTGAAAGCGTGACCGGAACGTTCAAATCATCCCCAATTACGGATCGCACTTCGTCGTAGACTTTCTGTTGAACATCAGGATACTTTGCTAGGATTCCTGTGAGAAAGCTGATGGCCGACGTGGTCGTATCGTGGCCTTCAAACATGAAAGTATCAACCTCCTCGCGAATGTCTTGGTCAGTCAACGGTTTTCCATCCACCTGAGCTTGGAGTAGCATATCCAGGAAAGCGACTTTCTTACGAATCCCCACGTCATTTTCGTTATCGTTTGCTGTTTTGGCGGAGCTCGTCGCTAACTCCTGACGTCGTGACCGAATGACTTTATCAGTGTAACCATGCAGCACTTTCAATGCATCTTTTTGCATCTTTCGATATGGAGTGAAGAAGAAAGTCAAATCCATCCGCGCAATTGCTTGAAACGAGCGAGCTGTTGCAACGGTCGCCATACTGGAAACAAATAAGACTTGTATAATAGTTGGTTTTGTGTTAGATCGTAATCGCACTTCTTTACGGCTTTCACATATTCCGATTCCGAGTTGAGCTGAGCATTAACTTTAGTTCCCATAGCTGATTCTGTGGAGGCATAATAAAAAAAATGAATACATTCTTTCCATCAAGTTTACGATGCTCCCATGCCCAAATATGAAATGTGAGTACGTTTTTATTCCATAATTCTCCTCTACACCACAAGTACAAGAAACATTCATAATATTGTTCGCATTCTCAGCAGCGCAGTATTTTATGTTGTCAACTTATGGGTGGCTTTTCAAAAGCATTGCACTTGGTCTTCAATGATTTGCCATTCATCAAAACAAACTCACGTCGATGACCTTGAAACGCCGACTGGTTTGTCTTCACCCCATGTTGAATCATTTCGATTACCATTTCCACGGCGTAATTATTATTATTGTCTTTATTAACGAGATTTTCGGCCCTTGGCCAGCTCATCTCGCGGCGTAATTATTAATGTTTGCATTTTTTCTTTTCTATCGGTTAAGCAAATTGAACAAATACGTGAAAATTTAAAAAAAATCACATTTTCTCACGTATTTTTCTCTTGTTTGGATTGCAATTGATTATGTTTTTGAAAACTTACCACAGATCACATCCAAAGCGCAGAGTGTTACAACTGGAAAAACGTCGAAGTCTTCACCACTGATAGTTTTTGTTTTTAACTGTTGAACGAAGATATTACTCTGTTGGTCGAAAATTTCGACAAACTCTTCCAGAATTTTGAAGTGGAATGTAGGAGTGATGATCTTTCGTCGACTATGCCACTTCCTCCCGGTACTGGTAAGCAAACCATTGCCAAGCCACGGCCTTAGAAATTCATATTGATTCGCTTTGTCCAGCAGTTTTTGACTACTGAGAATCCCCTGAAATATTTCACACCGTTCACTATTGTATTAAAAACTTTACCTAAAACTTTACTAACCTCCACCAGTTTGGCGTCTGATATTAAATAAATCAAATCCGGTCCAATCCATAGCCGGTATACCTTGCCATACTCTTTGTTCGCTTTTTGCACTTCCAGGAGAAAATCTGAAACGTACACCAAATTTCGTCAGATCTGAATGCACCGATTGACTAAAAGAAGTTAAGATCTTCCACACCTGCCGGAGTCTTGGTTCCGAACTGGATCGAGTTTCCCAAGATAGGGTAAGCCTTCGGGCCACCAACCTTCGCAGAGTGGTACAAACGATTCGCGAATCGTTGATATACGTAAATGGCTAGTCCAATCGAGAGGGCCACCACCGACACGAGCAAGATAAGCATTTTTGCTTATTATTGCTTCAATCTCACTTAATTGCTTTAAATTTGAAAGAGAAAATAAGGTCCTGCTTCGATCGTGTCCAGAGCGCTACTAACTTGCTTTCGAAGGGTGAAACGAATAATATTATTTGGCATTAAGGTGTGTATGCCTACTCGTCTCAGAGAGTGGTTCAACAAGTTGGTAAAATTAGCAAAAGATGCTGAATCATTCATTGATGTAATTGGCTGGGATGCGTGATTAACTTTTGATTAATGAATATCTTGCCAAATAGATATGGAAAAAGATAAATGGATATATATGAAAGATAACAGTGATTCTTACGACTTATATCAAACTTAATTTTTCCTTCTGGATTTTTGTTGAAGTCTGTTGTCGGTGGAAATTTTAGTTTACATTCGACTATCATTTCATTTTTCTTGAAGTACTTTCAATTGTAAACTTAACTTAAAATTGTTTATTTGTTTAAAGATTTTTTAATTCCTATTCTGGCATTTCAAGATATTTTTTTTGAATCTTTAGCTCAGCGGTTGTCAATGTTTTCCTTCGGTGGTACCCTTTCAGACATTTGCATTGCTTGAGGTACCCTCTGGATTTTTTTTTTGAAAATTTTCCTGGAGGCATGTAAAAATAATAATTTCCTATTCGTTTCTCACGTGGCTTCTATCAAACCGAATGACCAGTACACACAGTACATTTAAAAAAATACGCTCTTCATATTCGCTATTTAAAACTTTGGTAACACTAATAATTGAGGGGGTTAGAAGCAGAGGGGTGTAAGTGATATTTTTGTCAAAATTGAGTTGGCTACAGAAAAAAATGCTTTAATTCTCGAGCTTTGCGGTAATATGTCGATATAGTTTGTACGATGTTTATAAAAAATGTGAAAATTCATAGAAAATTGTAAATTTTTTGAACTTCCATACAATTTGTATGGAGCTAAAAAATATTGAAAAACTTTGCCCCCATTTTTCTCAAAACTAACTTTTTGTCACTTACACCCCTTTGCATTTGACCCCCTCAATTGTCATAGGGTAACTGTACCAGTTTTGGACATGTTCCTAATTTGGCCAGTTTCTTGCATACTTCCGAAAATAAAGCAATTTTCTGCTTCTTCGCATGTTGAAACTGATCGATAGTTTTTGAAAAATATGCATTTTTCAGGGATGGCCAAATTAGGCACTAAGATGGCAACAACCGGTACACTTCCCCTATTAAATTGATTTAACTTCAAACTGTTTAGGTTTAACTAAAACATGAATGCGTTACGAGTACAAACGAAATTTAAGACACTATCAATGAAAGGGTGAAAAATAAAGATGTTTGAATTAAAATAGTTCTCGAAACTTTTAATCTTTTGATGCAATATCATAGTTAAGGAGGTTGGGTTCGATTCCCGGTCCGGTCAATATTTTTTATCGATTTATCTGGGAATAAGAGTTTCGTCGTGTTACCATCAGAAAAATAATAAATTGGCTTTGAAACATAGCAAATAATAATGTAATGCTAACGAAGATGAAAAATATTGAAATTATGACCATTTTATTAGTTCAAGAATACTTTAGAATATTTTTTAAATATGGGATTCTGAGTAAAACAATGCAATTCTGATCAAAATTCCAGGATATTAAAGGATATTACAAGATGTCAGCTTCTGAGAAATTCGATTTCCTGTTCTCAGAAATGTGATAAAAGTTTTGGATAGAACTTTTGAGATTTGAGGATCTTGGAATTTAAATTGAGAAGCAGAGATAATAATGCTGTGATGTGCATGCGAAGCACTGCAGCCCATAGCTCAGCAAAATTATACATTGCTACAAAGCAGATCATGCTGAAGTTGACTGGTTCGAGACAACACCCGGTTTGGGCTAATAATTTTACCTGGAGAAGTCCAGTATGTACAGGGATTGGACAAAAAAGTTGAGACAGGCAAAAATTTGATGAAACTTAATTCTTAAAATATTCCGAATTTGATAAAACCGAAACCATCGAATGTAGAAATTCTTCTAGTTTTCTATCCTTAAATCATCGATTTACGAACATTGGAGATTTTCAGAGTTTTTCGAAGGTGTGTTGAAATGCATTTTTTTGCTTATCATTGTTTGTGACGTGAACCTTCATAGTAATTGATGAAGAATCTAGAACTAATTTTCCGTCTTATGGTAGCTACAGGTCAAAAATTCATTCTCGAAAATGCTTCTGTGGTCCGCCTAGCGCAAAGCCACGGACTTTGATACCCTTATTCGGACTAAAGGAAATTCTGCGTTCGAATATTCCAGGTTTATCAAAATCGGATTATCAACCTTGTTGTGCAATCGGTACATCGATTGCTTATTGTTTTGCCTTCACAAGGCTAGTAGAATTCGTAATTAGTGTGCAGCCTCTGAGAAACTCTTGAGCTATTATGAACTTTTTGAAAATCGTCATCCATGTGGCCAAATGTGACGATGTTTCAATTTTGAAGAAAACTCGCTATGTACTCCTCTTTAATAGTATGTTAAAATCGAAGTCCAGGTTTGTCACAAGAGGTCCCGTAGCCATGTAGTTGATTTTGGCCATAATGACGTGATGCATGTTATAGAATCTGTCTCAAACTCTACTGAGTAAAACTAGTTTTACCCAATTACGAAGTAGAAATTATGATTTGATTATCAATTGATGGGCCTTTTCCGAATGGGCGTAATAGATATTGACCATAGGCTTTTGAAACCCTAGGATTGTGCTCTTTTTTCCGGACGACAAATTTCCTCAATAGAACAAAAAGATTCAGTTCTATCTGGTAGTCAAATGAACAAAATAGACTGAATAAAGGAGTACTAGTTATTTTAAATTGCGAGGTCAATCATAAAATTAGGTTTTTTTTGCAATTATAAAACATTATCCGCCATTCCGCATATTTGCCTCAGAGACCAGCGAAGGTACCCCCCCCCCCAGAGCTACTGCTGCTTTAGCAGAAACTGTTCTGAAGCTTGAACGGAAATTTTTCAGAAATTCCAAGAGATTTTTTCATTTCCCATGGAAATTCTTCTGAATTTATGAGCACCTGAAAATAAAACTACAATCATTATCAAGAGAAATTATTTTGAATTTGTTCAGAATTACTCCGGGAAAATTTTCTCTCAGAATTTGGTTTTCAATTTCTAATGGAAAATTTTCTAGCTATGGGAAAAATCTTAGGGAATTTTGAATTATCAAGGAAATTCGTCAGTTTCCTATGAAAATACTTTAAAATTTTAAGTTGTTCTTAGTTGTTTAAATTTCCACGTCAAAGTTTTTTTTTAATTTGCAAAAGAAATTCTTTTGAATTTTCAATGTTTTTATTTATTTTTAAGTATATTCTTCTGAAGTTTTGCATTTTCAAGAAATAATCTTATGTATTTTTCCTCAAATTTAATTGGTATATTATTTGGTATTATAATTCGAAGAGGTTTTTGCCTCTTTTTTATCGTTGTTCGTTATCTATTGAGAGCGATTTCTGCAAACCCTGGAGAGAATAGTCGTTCTATATAGTTTGATGAGGTCTTCCGGGTGAGCTGAGCACCCCACCATGTTCCGGAGATAGAACGTAGAAAATGGATCCTTTTCCGGCATTTTTCTATCAAATCCTCAATATGAAGCTTCCAGGTACATTTAGAAACAAACACGACCCCAAGGTATAGAGAAGATAAAGATTGGCTGATGTCATCTTTCTACAGTCTCAGTTTCAGTTGAGTAGGGTATCGCTTCGTAGTAAACACAACTGATTTTTGTCATATTATCTAGGGTACTTTGCAATGGTCCTTGCAAGACATCTGCACATGGACCTGTTAGTAAGATCACGGCGTCATCTGCAAGTTGTCTGAGCGTGCATTGCCCTTCCAAACAATCGTCAATATCTTTCACATAGAATTTATAAAGCAAGGGACTTAAACATGAACCTTGGAGTAGACCTGTGCGCCGAAGTATTTGTGAACGGCGGCGGCGTAAGGCCATTTTTACACCGGCGGCGGCGGCGTCGGTGGCGTCACGCCGCAAGCAATGTTCGGCGGCGGCGTGATTCGGCGTGAAGAATTTTTAGCTGAGAAAAAAAGTTTCACGCAGCAAGCCATATGATGCTCTTTATTATTTTTATGTACAATTACTAGCTACAGTCAGACTGATGAGGTGAACATCCTAGTAGCTTGTATGTCCACAGCAAAAGTTTACATCACATCCTCCACTAGGATATTGCCGCATCACAGCACATTACAGCATGGAAATTCCTTAAGATATTCTTCAGAAAATTTGAAAATGGAATTTCCCTAATGAACTCCTTCAGAGCTTCCTCGAATTCCCTAAAAAATTTATTTGGGTATTTCTTCGGAAATTCGTTCCCAAATTTCTTCAAAAGTTCCTTCAGGAATTTTCTTAGAAATTACTTTAGGGATTGCTTCGGAAATTTCTTTACGCAGTCTTTTGGGAATTTCTTTAGAAATTCATTCGAAAACTTTTTTAGGAGTTCCTTTGAAAATTCCTTAAAAAATTCCCGTGGAAAATCTTTCAAGAGGAATATCTACGGACACTGTTTTAGAAATACATTTGGAAATCCCTTTTGGAAAAAAAACCTTTGTAATTTGATATAGGATTTTTTAGCAATTTTTTCAGAAATTTGTTTTTGGAATTTCTAATAAAAATTCTTCCAGTAATTCCTCAACAATTTCTTTTGAATTTCTAGGAAGAAATTTTTGGTATTCTCTCGAAATTTCCCTCTGGGATTTATTTAGAACTTTCTCCAGGAATTCTTTCCAAATTTCCTAAAGGAATTCCTTCGGACAATCCTCCTGAAATTCAATTTAGCAACTTTTCCAGATATTCTTGTACATCTCCGAAAATTTCTTCTTAAATTCCTCTAAGAATTCTTTCACTTTTGAAATTCTCTTTTGAATTTCTTTTGGAATCTCTTTTGAAATTCTTTTGAAAAATCTTCGGAAATTTTGTTTGGGAAGATCCATAAAGTACGTCATGCAAAATTTGGCGATTTTCAACCCCCCCTCCCCCCTTCGTCACACTTTTTGTATTAAACTTCTAAAATTTTTGTATGACTCGTCACGCTGCTCGGAACCCCCCTCCCCCTAGAAGCGTGACGTACTTTGTGGATGGCCAATTTGGAAATTCATTCATTTTTTAAATCGCTGTTTACGTGTTTTTGTTTAAATTGAAAAAAAGTTTAACAATCAAATTCCCTCGGAAGTTCTTCGAAAATTCCTTTAAAAATTCCTCCATATTATGATTCGCTCCGGAGTTATCCCTGCAGAAATTTTGTATAGTTTACTGAAGGAATTTTTTAAGGACTTCCTGGAGGAAGTTCCAAAGGAGTATCTGAAAAATAAATAAAAGGCCTTTCCGGAAGGTTTTCTGAAGGAATCCTTGGATGATTGTCCAAATTAATTCCTGTGGCTTTTCTAAAAAGATTTTTGAAGAAATTCCTGGAGGAACTTCGACTCTACTCTTGGAGGAATAACCAAACGAAAACCTGAAAAGATTTTCGAACAGAATTTTAAATGAAGGTTTTTTTAGTGGAAGTCCCAAACAAATAGCTATTGGAATTTAAATAGAAATTCCTATATTTCTCTAAGAATTTCTTCTAAAATCTGGAGAGTAGTAAAACAAACTCAGTTTTGACTCTAGAAACAAGACTACATGCCAAGAAAAACTTCCAAAATATCGAGATTGCAAATATTCGGATATTCTCAAGAATTCCTTGGGAATTTACTGCAGGAGTTCCTTCGAAAATTTCTACAGATTTTTTCTTAAATACCTTAAATAATTCCCTAGAAAATATATTCAGGAAATAATTCGGTAAGACATCAAGGAACTCATTCTAATATACCTTCAAAAATTCTGTTAGGAATTCCATCGGGAATTTCTCTAGGAATTCCTTCAAAAAACGTCTTCAAATGAAAACAGCTTTTTCTTTGAAATTTCCCTTAGGGGTCGCTTCAGAACTTCTTAGGACCTTGGGAATTATCTTAAGGAACTCTTCTGGAAATTGTTATAATTTTTTTCTAAGATTGATTTTGACAATTCCATCAGGAATTCCTTCAGAAATTCTTTTTGGAATTGGTAATAAAAAATTTCTACCAATGTAGATGGGTACACTTTCCCACAGTTGTATTGGATTTGACACACCTTTCTCAAAGAAGCCAGCCCTCGAAAACCTCAAAAAGGATTGCGAATCTATTTATTAGCCTGTTGGATTACACTGTTGAAAGGAGATTCCGATGGCTTCGCGTAAGTGTCTCTGCTTACGGGCCTGCCGCCTCCGTTTTTTGCCCTTCATACATCAGTGCATTGAAAGCAGAATGGTATTTGAATTCGATAATAATTTCCAAGCCAGAATGATGGATAACACATGCTTTTGTTAAATTCCTTCGGATTTTTTTTAACATTTCCTCTGAAACTTTTCCAGGTATTCCATAAGACATTCCATTCCCTTGGAAATACTTCTAGTAATTCTTCCGGAATTTTCTCCGCCATTTCCTTCCAAAGTTCTAGTACAAATTTTCAGATATCAGATATAATTTCCAAAGGAATTACCGACATTCTTAAATTCCTTCAAGATGTTTTTTGGACATTCCTTCTGAATTTTCTCCAGGGATTCCTCCTGAAAATCCTCCAAAAATTACTACGAAGATAGATCCAGAAATTCCTCAAGACTCTAAGCAATTTCTTCGGGTTCATTGCTTCAGAACTTTCTCCAAGACTTCCTCTAGTGTGTGTCTCTACTCTGCCTCAGATATTCATCTTGTATTTCCTTCGGAATTCTCTCCGCCATTTGCTTCCAAAATTCTAGGATGAAATTTCGAATATCTCCGTACAAATTCCTAGAGCAATTTCCAAGAGAAATTTTAAAGAAATTCCCGACATTCTTAAATTTCTTTAAGAATTTTGTTGGACATTCCTCCAAGAATTCTTTCAGAATTTTCTCTAGGGATTCCATCAGAAAATCATTCAGAAATTACTACGGGGATAAATCCAAAAATTCCTCAAAACTCTAAGAATTTTCTGCATTTTTTTATAAAAGGTTATGCAGGGAGAGATCTGTTTTGATATGAGGCACTGATTAGTTTAGAACTTGGTCGCTAGATGGTGGTATATATGAAATCTTTAATTTAGACTAACTCAAGATATTCAGATATATGGAATTTTACACTATGCAAATATTTTTATCGCTCAAATTTGTAGAGATGATGTCTTTAGCAAAGCTCGTCTTTTTTTTAACGAAGGTAATGGAATTCTGCAACCAGACGCCTGGGGAGGCGAATCTTCTTTTTCTTCTGTATCTTCTTTTTCATCTGCTATTCCTTCTGAAACTTCTGAATATTCTTCTCATCATCTTCAACCGGCGAGAGAGGCCGGAATGACACAGCGGTCGAAGTATTGGTCATCGACTATCCATGGCGATCGGGCGAGGATGAGAGCGCTTTTACGAGTTGGATTGGCTGTGGGGTAAAATGTACCGCGTATCTTCTGCATACGGATAGGATTAATGGATACTTGCCTATGAGGGGCTTTGCCCCACAGTACCAGCCGCTGTCTAAACCATCACACTAGATCTGTCAATACCGACAGCAGCCGGCACTGGGGATGCACATTGTGTGATATTCCTGCGACGAGCTCTGGGGAGTATGGTAAGCTGGAATAATAACAGGCGCGGCAGTATATGCTTGCGGTTGAAAAATTGGGGACTGACCTGTAGGCAAGACTTGCCCCACAGTGCCAGCCGTTGCCGAAATTACTACACGATTCCTTCCAGATACACCGGCAACGGCCGGCACTGGGGAAAGACTTTGTGTAGTTTTGTCGACTGCTTCGTTGTTGGATATACTGCATTCCTTGGTTTTGATGCTGGGTGCGAACTGTTTTTCCTGATTTCCTGGTGTCGATGTGCGCTCTCATTACTACTTTTGCCATTTACAGTTTCGTGTACAGTCTTGTTTCGTGTAAAAAGTTTAGCAATCTTTTAGTGTACTTTGCAGGCAGTACCAACCTATTGGTATTTCGAAGCCCAGATAGTCCTGCAACGGAGTGGCACCACTTACCTTACACGTCTCCAATTTCTGAAGTGTCGCAGAAGCATCAACCTCCCGACACTTCTGCCAGGCATAGCGAGACTTTATTTATTTATTATCAGACTAAGGCCGGAGTGGCCTGCGCTAAACATAAAAGTCTTCTCCATTCAGCTCGGTCCATGGCTGCACGTCGCCAACCACGCAGTCTGTCGAGGGTCCGCAAATCGTCCTCCACCTGATTGATCCATCTTGCCCGCTGTGCACATCGCCTTCTTGTTCCCGTCGGATCGTTGTCGAGAACCATTTTTACTGGATTACTGTTTGACATTCTGGCAACGTGCCCGGCCCACCGCAGTCTTCCGATTTTCGCGGTGTGAACGATGGATGGTTCTCCCAACAGCTGATGCAACTCGTGGTTCATTCGCCTCCACCACGTACCGTCCGCCATCTGCACCCCACCATAGATGGTACGCAACACTTTCCTTTCAAAAACTCCCAGTGCGCGTTGGTCCTCCACGAGCATCGTCCAGGTCTCGAGAGACTAGCGAGACTTTTGTGTCCCCTAATTCTGAGGTGCCGCAGAGGTATATGACCCTCCCCTCCCCCCAATACTCCTGCCAGGCCTCACCAGACTTCAGTCATTCTAACACTACCGACCATGCGTACCATGCGAGGCTTACTTGTGTGCTCGCCCATACACTCGGTCCCTCACTCTGTGGGGGTATTACGAGTAATACCCCCAGCTCCCATTCGCTTGCACCACATGTGCACTACTTGGGGGTGTGTGGGTACCACCCACTGCCACCCGCTAGCCGCCGAAGCAGCCCTCACTCTGTTGAACCTCCGCAGGCTCCGTTAACGACCTGGCTAATTGTTTCACCCCAAGGTCATTCATCCCCTCGGCACGGGTCGCTTGACACCTTGGGACTCGAAATTAGGGACGCCATATTGTCAGCTTCAGTGTTGTACTGAGCCTGGCGATATGGCCGAATTTACACCGTTACGCACTACTTCCGAGTATCCATATCCCAACGTAACGGGGATAGCAAAGTTCGTCTGGTCGGAATGGATTGTTTTGTATCGAAACAAATAGGAATTTTAGAAATAGCCGGCGCAAGTGTGCTTGCAATTTTCTTGCATGTGTCAAATATTGCTCTGGCTTGAGATCCTCCTCTTGCATGTGTAAAGTATTGCTCTAGCTTGAGATGTTGCAAAATTGTTGTGTATTATCAAGACTACAAAGCGGGGCTCAGGCTGTAATGAGCGCTTCTTCCAAGAGGCGGCACTAGTCTTCTTCCTCTTCTTATTGGCATTACATCCCCACACTGGGACAGAGCCGCCTCGCAGCTTAGTGTTCACTTCCACAGTTATTAACTGCGAGGTTTCTAAGTCAGGTTACCATTTTTGCATTCGTATATCATGAGGCTAGCACGATGATACTTTTATGCCCACGGAAGTCGAGACAATTTCCAATCCAAAAATTGCCTAGACCGGCACAGGGAATCGAGCCCAGCCACCCTCAGCATGGTCTTGCTTTGTAGCAGCGCGTCTTATCGCACGGCTAAGGAGGGCCCTAGGCGGCACTAGTAAGCAGTTATATTTGAGTATATTTTTCCATGTGAAATCTGATGTATTTTGCTGCGTAATATTTTTGGCAAACATGACTGTTGTGGTAATAGACTAAAGTTTTCTTTTTTCTGGCTTGTTTTTGGTTACACGTGTAGCTAACGTCCTGAAAGATGATTAAATATTATTTCGAAACTACAAAAAAAATCAAAATTGGTCAAACATTAAAAAAGTTAAAGCAATATAAGTTTGGGGTCAATATGACACTAGAGCACCGACAACGTAAGTTCTTTTGAGCACAGACAGAAGGTTAACAACATCCTGTACCAAGTTTCAAACAAGTTTTGTTACTAGGATGATGTGGCCACTGTTACCGACCAATCTGAACCAATTTAATTAAACCCATGTTATGGAAGTCAAGTGGCAATAGATAGTTAGGAGCTTTGTAACGATGTAATTAAATTTAATATCCCTTGCTACGCCCGCGATAGGAATGAGTACATCTCACATCTTAAAAACGAATTATAGCATATATATATATACGAGAGTGACAATCGTAGTAAGCGCAGTTCGAGGAAGGACGAATTTTTTCCCTGCGTCAAAATTAAGAAGAAAAAAATCCAAAGGTTTAAAATTATATTCATATCAAATACCGCAAAGGTGAACTTCGATGCATACGATGGACCATCCCAAAAAAAAACATCAGAGCTGTGTATCATTTTCGCACAAAGGCGGCAAATTTACTTTCCCATATGTACCGCTGAAAAAGGATTTTGGCCAACATTTTGCGAGACGGAAAAATTATTCATTGTTCGAGCTAATGCAGCACATAATACCTATACGAAGTGGTCATTGAATCCGGAAAGACGTGCCATCAAGTTCCTGCTTCGAAGATTTCGGGATCATTGCTGCGAATTAGTAATACCGTTCGAATCTTTTGGTACCGCATCAAAAATTAAAGCTCCAAATGCCCTCTCTCCGATGTCAAGTTCCTCGTTGTCAGACTTCGCTGATATTTCCAAAGCAGGATTATTTTTAACTTCTTTTACGTTCCTTTACATTGTATTTCTGTCGTACTTACTACAACCATTTTTGCACCTTCTCTAGCCACAAATCAGAAGCGCTCCGGCAAACAAAGTTGAATCCTTTTTGAAACGTTTCTGGCGAGGAATCAATACCACCTTGCCAGAATTAGACATCGGACTCCTTTGCACCCCGCACCAAGTCCACACACGTTTACTGGAATGTTCAAAAACAGTATCCCGTACCTCGTCATGATCAAAATTACTAATCGTTTTGGTGCGCACTACAGACACAGGATAGAAACGATGTGATTCAAACTCACAATCAACTTGCATGTGTGTTGTGGCGATTGTCAACGATTTCCTTGAAGCTGATAATGCCTTTATGATACACTAGTTCTGCCTTTCAACTGCTCCAGGACGGAAATTTGGTGAGCCAATTCCAATATATATATATTATTCATTTACATTAAAAACTATATGAAAATAACGTAAAAATATTAAATAACCATCAGGGCACCCGATTGAAGCGATTTGGATAGGAAGAGTGGAATCGCCAACTTCCTATTGTTAACATCTCGTGAATAAAGGGCGGGCTCTTCTCCCCATCTATTGGGTCAATCTGGGAAACGAGGGCTAGGTTATATTATTGTATGTACTAACTTTCTTCTGGAAGGAGATTCTCTATTCATCCCGTGGATTCGCATAAGTGTCTCTGCTTATGGAACCACCCCACCCATTTTTGGCCCTTCATACAGGAGTTTGATTGAATACAAACAATAATATAATCATGATCAAATCGTTTATCAGATATGGCCAGTGCTATCGGCAGGTGCCTTGCTACAATAGATGGTAGTATCATCATCATCATCATCATCATATATCTACGAGAGTGACAACCTTGCCTTTAATGACAGTTCCGGTAAAAAGGAAGATAAGGAGGAGAGAAAAGAGAGAGAGAGAAGAAGGAAGAAAACGGGAGAGCTGACTGGAGGAAAACGAAAAAAAGACAGAAAGTGTCTGATCCTCGACGGTTACGGTGTTCGATCGGATTATAGACAAGGAAAGAGAAGTTGTTCGCAAGTTTGGAAGCCAAAAAGGGGACTCGCTTCGAGGCAAACACATGTTGGGTACCAAGCTGTCAAATCGTATGGATTTTCCTTCTTTGACATTTAGCTCCCCTATTCTCGCCAGCAAAGATGTTCCGGACAGCGACAATCTTTATCTAGTAACTAAAATATCTTTTGGCGAAGACGACGGAATTTCCAAACGCCGGAACCGTTGTGGAGCAGATGTCATCAGCCACCATTCTCTAAAAGCCGTCATTAGGAAGGTCGGTGAGCTCAGTACCGGTGATCAGTGAGTAACGCTATCGCCGAATCACACGTCACGAGGGTACTGTGACAAACGTTTTGGCGGTGAGGGCGACGGTGGGGTCCGAGGGCATACCCCGCTTGCCACCGCCTAACATCATATGAGTCACCACCTCGTCTGCGGGCGCTGAGACGTCGACCAAGATTCATCAAGCTTCGGCAACCAACATCCCTCCGCAAATCGACAACAGAACACCCCGTTGCGAACAACCAAGGAACTCGGAACAGCCGATAGTCATTAATGATCCAGAGGGACTACCCGAAGTCCGACTGCCAACGACGGAGTACTTCAAGGTGCGATTGTGGATCAGATGTGTGAAGCAGACCGTTGGGCAAGTAACCAATCCGTTCCTCTCCTTCTCTCTCAATATGCACGTGCATGGCCGCAACGATTCTTTTTGACGTATACTACGTCTAAGGGGAAGACTCTGATACAGGGTGTAAAACGGAAATTTCCAAATTCGAGACCGTCACGAAATTAGGATAGATTTCAAACGCTAATAGCTCCTTTATCTTTCAATGGATTTTCGAGATTTTATTATCAATCGAATCGGCAACTCTCCAACAATTTTTTAAGCCTATTGGAATTATTGATTGTCAGCGAAAAAACATTAAAAATTTCAAATCTTCACCAACCCAGTAAAATTTCACAGTTTCGTTACGACCGCCGTCTGCGGTTGGTTTTTGCGCTCTACTTTTGTGCGATGATTCGCACAAAAAGTATGTAGGGTAAAGTGCCCAATAGTGGACCCCCAACCAATAGTGGATCCTCCAGCCATGTTACCATTATTACAGCACAATGTAAACATTTGGCTATGAAATTCCATCGGGAGAACCTACCTTACTGTCCTATGATTTGACTACATGCATTGGAAATGCTATGGAAAGTAAAATTAGATGATTTTTTACAATTCTATAAAAAATAAACACGAGAGTGTCCATTATAGGAATATTTTGGGGGGTCCATAATAGGGAAGAAGAACGTCCCGAAACGGAACATAAAAATCAAATGAAGTGTCGACTATAGGGAAGCAATTTCCTATTATGGACCCCCAGGGGGTCTACTATAGGGCGAATGCAGTCAAACTTTAAAATGTTAATTTCAACAACTAACGTCGAGTATTTGAGTATTTTATGCATGTATCGTAAAAAGGAGATGCAGAGCTTAATATTAGATATCACGCAAAATTAATATGTTGAAAATTTCCACTCCTTATGCCAGGAAGAGCAAAATTTCGCTACTAGGGGGTCCACTATTGGGCATTTTACCCTACAAAACAGAACCAGAGCAATGACCGCGGTCGGAGCAAAAAAGTAGAGCAATGTTTATGAAAAAGTGCTACAGATGCTGGACATGTTCATGTAAGCAAGAAGTGAATATTAAAATTGATCAATTTTAAACAAACACTCTAGCTTTTTGAAGGAAATTGAGTAAAATTTCTGTGGGATAGAAAGAGAGAGCAATGCAATTTTACTCAGTCACTGAGTAGGTGAAAGTTAGCGTGTATCCTACTATTTCGGCAGCATCCCTTTTAAAAAACACTTCAAAAGCATTTAATCGCCATTTAATAGGCAATTAACTATGAAATGCATTAATCACTTTAAGTCGAATAACAATCGGAGAAAGGCATCATCACCACTGCGGAATAATAAATTTGGGGTTTTTAAATGAAAATTTTAAATTGTCATATCCAACCATTTTCATATATAGTGAGTTACGCCAATTTTGTTCGAAACATAAATGGATTGGTGTGCGATCGAACATGATTTGCGGAAAAACTACACATTACACGCGGCAAAACGTTTACATATACAAACCTCGCTACCTCCCGACCCCATACATATATCAAACATCCCAATGGTTGTAATTTGACTAAGCACGCACGCGCAGTTTGAAGCTTGTATGAGAATTACTATGAAAACAGTAAATTTTTCGGAAAATCGTTTTGCAACGTTGGTCATTAATATCTAAAAATATATGAGTACGTTGGCAACATAGGAAACTTAGCAAGTGAATAAATCGTCTTTATTGCGAAACAATTCGCTGCTTGCAAGAAAAATTATTAAGGAAATACTAAATCGTGGGAAATTCAATTGAGCACGTAAAAGAATAACATCAATAATGAGCAGTTTTATTTTCTTTATAACTTTGCTTACGAAAATCCGATCGGTTCGCAACAACAATCGTCTTACAGATTTAGAAATATTCTACGAAGTCTTCGGGTTGATTATATTTAGAGGGAGATCCTCCAGTGCCGGACACATAAGCCATTAAACAAAAAAAAACTTCAACTATCCGGATTATATTTCCTTTTATACCATACTAGCAGAACGTACCCTGCGTTGCTCGGGTATTTTCGTTTAACGTTCGAAATGTCATTTTCTGCGTTGATTGCGACGACGCCGCACTCTAGATCATTTTTCGAGTGATCGCATTAGGTTTTCTCCAAACTCGCCTTAATATTGTATTTTGACAATTTTCCCAACTTTTCCTTTAAAATTTACTAACCTTATGCATATAGAAACACAGCTGATCCCAATATGAATCGATTAGTGAGGAAATCTCGCAAATCGGTCATCCTCTTCGTGAGTTATATTGCCTCAAAGGAAGAATAGACAGAAGAAAGAAACACAAAATATGACTATTGACCATTGATGATTCATTCAAACTATATTTGATCATTTGAACACCTTTTTCGACGATAAATTTTGGTGAAAAATTTTACGATTCAGAAAAATGTCTCCTAGTACCGGACACTATTGCATCATGTTTAAATGTGACTAAGTTCCTGTTACATGAGTAAAGACATAATTCAAAATAGTAATATTATTCACGTGCCTTAAGTTATAAATATTAAAAATTGTTAGTGGAGATTATTTGACTCTTCAGCTAAATTTTTTACATCCTAATCCAAATTCCCACCTTTTTCAATGTCCTCTTCAATTTTTGTTTTTGCTAATTTCTGTGGCTTTCTCAGCAAGAAGAAACAATTGAATTGAAGTAGGCTAGGTGTACCAGTTGTGGCTATAGCACCAGTTGTCGACCTAGTGCTTTATATGCCAAATGGAAAATCAAATCATCGCAAACCAAGTTCATATCGATAAAGCATATTTATATGATACGATAACACCTTTGATATCCTCCAAAACAAGCAAAGCATAATTGTAAAAATTGATTTTGCTTAATTTTTGACGTCCAGTTGTCGCACTAGTGGTCCCTATTTGGCCAATCCCATAAGAAAACAATGGGATTTGCCAAATAAGGAACCAAAATTAAGAATAGTGCCACAACTGGTGCATGCGTTCCTATTATGGATTAATTAATTTTGAGGATAATAACAAATTTTATTGTGGTTTTCACAGCTGCTCTAAGGAGCAGGAAGTAAAACCTTTCCCTTGATATATAAAGTTCACCCACATGCCTTTTACTTATTTAAAAAAAAAATAGTTGTTCTTATGTATGGTGACAATTGGTACACCCACCCTAAGTGTAGTTTTGTACAAAGTTTATCACATGAAGATCTGATATTTCTTGCCGTTAGAAGCCTGTTCAATAGCTTCCTTTTGTACTTAATAAGATGAAGGAGGGACTTCTGCAAGTAGTGTCGTTTTAAGAAGTGTCCGGTATTGGGAGGTGTCCGGCGCTGGGAGATCTTCCCCTAAATAGTTAGTGATCCGCCTCACGTAACGATCTCTCACATACGGGACGTTGTCTATAGTAATTTCCATATATGGAAATTTGTTTGTATACAAACTTCAAACTGCTCGTACTCATTTATATTATAACCAATTCAGTTGAAAATTTAGGAGGTTAACCAAAACAGCAAATGTTATCGTTCAAGCATAAGGGGGCGCAAAAGTCAAAATTTCAATCACTCTAGGCTCTAACCAAAATAATTATCTTATGATCTGTTTTATGTAGTTTATGTCGGGCGGTCGTATCTTCTATATAACCCTTCTGATTTTTTTTACTATGGATTACTTTTATAAATAAATATGTTTAAGCCTAATTTCTTGTATTGTACCGTTTAATCTTCTTATCACCGCCTTGATTTCCCTTTCAGTGGGTCAGCCTTTCTTTTGTATTGTCTATCTCAGTGTCGTTGTAAGGTAAGTGCGTTCACCCGAAGCAAGCAGTCGCCGACCCTGAGAATCCCATAATAGTAGGTGAGCTAGTTAGGGGCGTGCGGACGTTCACTGCCCAGGCGTAGGGACGTCACTGGCAGTATCACAATTCGTCTGAAACATGAGGCATGCTAGTGAGTGAAACCGAGCGCGAAAGGGTCTGTCTGTGAAGCAGTGTTATGAAGGTATCCCCTCGAGATTGCGGGGAATTTATCAACTTTGGATCCTTGCTATCGGCTGATAATAAAGCAAGTCATGAAATATAAAGGCGCATCATGACTGTGACGTATCTTTCATGCAGCCTTGTTATAATCTAAAGGCCAGATTAGAAATCGGCCTTGGAGCGTGGTCTTTTGCTGTAGTTTCGTTGCTAAATTGTTGATTATTTTTTATTGAAACACCACCGGCTCTGATGTAATGATCTTTTATTCAGATTTCTATATTCATGCGGGCGATTACCGAGCCAAGTCAGAAATCGTCTCTATTCAAATTTGGCGGCAGCATATTGGGGCTATTTGCGTGTCACGTAATTCAAACGACATCCGTTTCCTGCAGAAAGCATGTATTAAGGATCTGGGGATACTAAAACATAAACTGATACTGCTGGCGGAGTCACAAGTGCGGCCTTGAAGGATGTTTTGTTTTTTTATATCTAGAGATTTTCGGATGAAGTATGTCTTATCAGCAAAATTAAGAAAAAAAGTATTAAAATAATAAATCTATTACATTAAGATAAATTCGATGATATAACAAGACTAGATTTCAACATTCTATTTAATCTTCATTTCACTCGATTTCTTAGTCTCACCGGAATGCCATGTTCTGGACGCAGCACCAGCTCTGCGATAATTGTTTCTGGTTTGGCCTGCTTTGGTGGTAGTACCTCATAGTGCCGAACCAGTTTGCTGATCAAGCTTTTGATCTCGGTCACGGCAAACTTTTGGCCTATGCAGTTTCTTGGTCCAGCACTAAATGGAACATATTGGTAGGGGTTGCTTTTCGCGGCGGATTTCTCCACAGCAAATCGCTCCGGTCTGAACTCCAGAGGATCTTCGAAGTAGTTTGGATCGCGGCCCATGAAGTATGGGAAGATCACTAGATTCGATCCAGCCGGGAAGGTGATGCCGTCTGAAAAGGTGTAATAGAGGATTATTGAATGTTGATATAGGAGACAGGAGTAAAACTGTATCGTACTGATTTCTTGATTTTCCAACAGGGCTCGCCCAAAGATTGGTACTGAAGGGTAAAGCCTTAGAGTTTCCTTGATAACCAAATCCAGATAGTTAAGTTGGTTCAACATTGAGAGAGTGACCGGAACGTTTGAGTTATCTCCAATAACGGATCGCACTTCATCGTAGACTTTCTGTTGAACATCAGGATACTTGGCTAGGATTCCTGTGAGAAAGCTAATGGCTGACGTAGTCGTATCGTGGCCTTCAAACATGAAAGTATCAATAGATAGATAGTTAGATAGGAAATTGATAATAGATCTGCCTCTCGATTATGAATATACATATATAGAGGACCTCTTCATGTTTTTAAAAAGTATCAAAAATTCAACCGGTTAGGCCAGAATCACAATTCTTATGCTAAAATAAGACCTCAGTAAAATTTTCAGCTGATTCGGGTTAAATCTTAAGGTGGCTCGCTCAAGTGGATTTAGTGTTTTGACCTACATTCAAATTTTAAAAGGCATGGCAAATGCTGGGTAATTCGTTCTGATGGTACGTCGCGTATCTGAGGGAATAAAATAAACCCCATTACCTTAGCTTCTTACCCAGCAACTCCTATCCCAGCTCCTTCCCTCTTTCAGGAGAAGAAACGCCGGAGGAAGCGGAGGGCAAGGAGATGGAACAGCTGTGCCGTTATTAAGAAACACGCAAGTTAAGATAAGGCTGGCAGCATCTTTTCTGATGAACGTGTGGTGATCGAAAGCTGGAAGCAGCACTTCATGGAACATCTAAATGGCGCTGAGAGTGCAGGTAATGTAGGTCAAGGCAGCGCAGGAGACGACTACGTCAGTTCAGCGGAAACTGAAAGCCAACTAGCTCCCACCTTGGGAGAAGTTAAAGATGCAATAAAACAACCCAAGAGCAATAAAGCAGCTGGTGAGGATGGTGTCGCAGCTGAACTCATCAAGATGGGCCTAAGCTGGTCAGTGGTCAATTGTCTGCGCAAGTTGATAGTCAGAATATGAGAAACATAACAGCTTTCGTAGGAGTGGAAGGAAGGGGCCGTATGCCTCTGCCTCATCTACAAGAAAGGTGACAAGCTGGAGTGTGAGAAATTCCGAATGATCGGCATCTTAGTTATTCAAACTAAGGTCGAAGTGGCATGTGCAGTACATAAGAGTCTTCTCCATTCGGCTCCGTCCATGGCTACACGTCGCCACCCACGCAAGTTAGCACAAATTCTGCAGCAGACACTTAGCATCATAAAGATTAGCACTTTCGTTCCACTCTACATTGGACCACCCAGAATTAATTCGACAGGACCACTTAGCATCCAGACTAAACATCGTTATCGCAATCAAGGAATAAACAACTCAACGGACAGCATCATGCGACACCGTCATCCCAAAGATAAACAATCACATCATCCACCATAATCAAAGATCGATCCCACGCTCGCAAGTGCATACGAAATTATAAATACATGCATCCCAAAATTGTACTAGTTAGCTATTCCTTAAGATTCAATAAAGACGGAGCTCAAGCTCTCGAAATATATTTTTTCAGGTCATTTGACTTGAGAAGAATTACTCGCAGTTTACGGAGGGTCCACAAGGCATCTTCCACCTGATCGATCCACCTTGCCCGCTGCGCATCTCGCTTTCTTGTGCCAGTCGGATCATTATCGGGAACCATTTTCACCGGGTACGGCATTCTGGCTACGTACCCGGCCCACCGCAGTTGTCCGATTTTCGCGGTGTGAACGATGGATGGTTCTCCCAGCAGCTAATGCAACTCGTGGTTCATTCGTCTTCTCCAGGTACCATCCGACATCTGCACCCCACCATAGATGGTATGCAACACTTTCGTTTCAAAAACTCCCAGTGCGCGTTGGTCCTCCACGAGCATCGTCCAGGTCTCGTGTCCGTAGGGGACTACCGGTCTAATGAGCGTTTTGTAGATTGTCAATTTGGTACGGCGGCGGCGAACTCTATTCGATCGGATCGTCTTGCGGGGTCTAAAGTACGTACAATTTCTAGCCACTATGCGCCTCCGAATTTCTCTGCTGGTATCATTTTCGGAATTCACCAGTGAGCCCGAGTATACAAATTCTTCTACCACCTCGATTTTGACACCACCGATGCAAACTCGCGGTGGATGGCTCACATTGCCTTCTCTTGAGCTTCTTCCTATCATGTAATTCGTGTCAGTTTATCCGGAAAGCCGTGTTCGTGAATTAGCTGCCATAGCTGAATAGATGATGCGTCGATGAATAGATGATGCGTGGGCACGTTGTATTCGCGGCAGTTCTGCAATACTTGTCGAATGGCGAACACCTTATCCGTTGTAACAACCGACTAGCTCATGACTAAGTACTCTTGGGGCCGGCTACCACTTACTTTGGGAGGACTCACAACCACAACTGGGACAGTGGAAGGCCAAGACACCAAGAATGGACCCTCTTTCCGTGAATAAAATGACGCAACACAACTAAATATTCTTAAACATATTTATTCATTTTCTCATCCCTTGATGGTATAGGACGGGAGGAAGGGGGTAGGTTGAGGCACATTTGCATGCGATAGAGAGAGAGAGAGGAATGATCGTTTACTTACCAGTGCTGGATCACCGAGTGGTCGATGGGAGTAGGTTGGGTGGTTCTTGGCGGCGAGCGGTCTAGAGCGACCTTACGTGTGTTCGATACCTGGACTGCGATGGCGTTGACTGCGGTTTGGTTTCTTGCGTCGAACTGTTCAAGTGTCCTGCGTGCTTTCCGGGTTGGTTGTAACGACGATTATGGCCAGACAATAGAGTGACGTGCCATGGCTCGTGGGTAGAGCAGCAACAATCGGATATTGGGCTATCCGTAAGCGGGGTGGCCCCACTAGACCTTACAGCAGCCCTCACCTCCAAAGCGTAAGTTGCCACTCTCCTACCACGCGTGGCGCGACAATATCGAAGGGGCTTGTTGGCCACCAGCCTATGAGCTCGCCACGATCTGCTCCCTGGAGTGGGGTTTTGGGTGTTGTGTTTGTTGGGTTTATCCGACCTCCTCGGCCCAAGCTTGTCTGAAGAACCGTGTGCGGCGTGGTCAATGGACTTCGATGATTTCCGAAATGGTGACGTCCCTTGGCTCGTGTGTGGGGTAGCAACAATCGGATTTTGGACTTTCCGTAAGCTGGGGTGATCCCACCGGACCTCACAGAAGCCCTCACCTCCAAAGCTTAAGTTGCCACACTCCCACCACATGTGGCGCTACAAAATGGCGACGGAGCTTGCCGGCCACCAGCCAATGAGCTCGCCACCGTCCGCACTTTCTTCACCAATGTCCGACGTACCATCAGTCAATGTCCGAGTCCGTGTCTCGACGATCAGCACAGTCGCGATACTCTAGCCCTCACAACGAACGATTTTCATGCACACTCGAGTTACGGTTCAATTGTCTCCACCATCCAACAAGTTCTTCTCAGCCGTTTCACATGAGTTCCGAATTCCAATTCCTCGCAATCTCGCCACCAAAAACTTCTCGTTTTTCTTTTCTCCTTCGTTTTCTCTCCATTCCTCCTTTCCACCCCTCTCATCCCTTTCAACTTTCTCTATCCCTTTTGATCTGTTTGTTGGTCAGAGATACCAACCTCTAGGAACTGGATTAGGTGAGTAGTGAGATAGGAACGAGGGACATATCGTAGGACAGACGAATGAAAATTTAAATTTTTGAGCTCAATTACTTGCTAGAATATTCACTTTATTTTCGTCAGGGGTCCATTTTTACTGTAGCAAATCTTCTATATTGCATTCGTTGATGCGGTGGAAACCCATTAGCAAACGAATCTGTGTGTTGAGGATACGGGGCAAATTCTTCAATTACAGCCTAATCAACGTTTACGCACCGACAAACGATAAATCCGACGACGTGAAGGACACGTTTTATGAATGTCTTGATAAAGCCTATGGAGAGTGCCCAAAGTATGACGTAAAAATTGTTATCGGAGACGCTAACGCTCAGGTCGGTAGAGAGGACTTTTTCCGTCCCATAATCGGTAGGGAGAGCCTTCACTCCGCTACCAATGACAACGGCCTACGGCTAGTAAATTTTGCTGCTGCAAGAGGGATGGCCATCAGTAGCACCTACTTTGCACGAAAGAACATCCGAAAGCACACCTGGAGACACCCAAATGGTGAAACTTGCAACCAGATAGACCATGTGCTGGTGGATGGGCGCCATTTCTCGGATGTTATCGATGTGCGGACATTCAGAGGTCGGAATATTGACTCTGATCACTACCTCGTTGTCAGGAAAATTCGATCATGGTTGTCAACTGTATCGAACGAAAGATCACAGCAAACGATGCGTTACAATATCCAGCGATTGTCGGCGGAGTGAGTATCGGCTGAGTACCGCCAGAAGCTCGACGAACGGATAAGTGCAATCAACGTTAGCGACAAAATCAACGATCTATGGGAGTCGACCTATGGAGCGGTGAGCACAACAGCACGAGAAGTGGTAGGCACTGCACAGAGGCGACCCAGGACGGGTTGGTTCGATGTGGAGTGTCAGAGAGTGACAGACGAGAAGAACGTTGCCAGAAGCCGAATAGAAATCGGTACAAGGAAGCAAGAACAGCCGAAAAACGAACCCATCGCAGGAAGAAAAAAGAGTACGAAGAACAAATTATTAGTGAGGCGCAGGAAAAAATGGAGCAGAACGATATGCGGAGGTTTTATGAGTTTGTCAATGGCGTACGGAGAAAGACAGCGCCATCTCCCGTCATGTGCAACGACCAACAAGGGAATTTGCTGACAGATAAAACTGAAGTGGCTGCCAGTTGGAAGCAACACTTCGAGACATTGTTGAATGGAGGAAGTGACGGTGCATCGGTGAACAGAATAAATATTAGCGACGATGGACAAGCTGTGGAGTCACCTACACTAGATGAGGTAAAAAAAGCTGTTAAAGTGCTGAAAAACAATAAGGCTGCGGGGAAGGACCAGCTCCCGGCTGAACTTCTCAAACATGGCAGTGAGCAGCTTTATGAAGCTCTGCACCATATTATGTCGAAAATATGGGAAGACGAGGAAATGCCTGCTAGCTGGTTGGACGGCCTCATTTGCCCTCTCTTTAAGAAAGGGCACAGACTGGAGTGCGCCAATTACCAAGGAATAACCCTCCTTAATTCGGCGTACAAAATTATGTCCCGTATTCTGTTCAACAGATTGAGACCGCTTGAAGAGTCCTTCGTCGGCGAATACCAAGCAGGTTTTCGTGAGGGCCGATCAACGACGGATCAAATGTTTACCCTGAGACAAATCCTTGATAAATTCCGGGAGTACAACTTGCAGACACATCATCTGTTTATTGATTTCAAGGCGGCGTACGATTCAGTGAAACGGAATGAATTATGGCAAATTATGCTTGAACATGGTTTTCCGGCGAAACTGATACGGCTGATTCGTATAACGTTGGACGGATCGAAATCAAGTGTAAGGGTTGCGGATGAAATATCGACGTCATTTGATACCTTAGACGGATTAAAGCAGGGTGATGCACTCTCAAAATCTACTGTTCAATACCGTGGACCCCCGGTAATATGACCGTTTTTAATCTGAACACTTTTTAATTTGAACCCCGTTCGTTTGAACATCGTTCAAATTAAAAATGGATCAAACGTCATTTAGCACGTGGAATCGAGAAAAGAAAAATGGAACATCGTGAAACGGAACGCAGAATCAAAACAAACCAGCGAAGAGAGCAGCCAGAAACCAGTTCATCTGATGCGAATAGAGTAACCAGAAGTTTAAATTAAAAATGAACCCCGTTAATTTGAATGAGGTACCGTTCAAATTATCGGGGGTCCACGGTATAGCGCTCGAGGGAGCGATTAGGAGAGCTGGTGTGCAAAGAAGCGGTACCATTATCACAAAATCACATATGCTCCTGGGATTTGCGGACGATATCAATATTATCGGAATTGATCGCCGTGCCGTGGAAGAGGCTTTTGTGCCTTTTAAGAGGGAGACAGCGAGGATTGGACTCACGATCAATACCAGCAAAACGAAGTACATGGTCGCTGGCAATCAACGTGGGTTCATTAGTGGTGGTGGTAGCGAAATGGTGCTGGATGGTGAAAAATTTGAAGTGGTAGAAGAATTTGTGTATCTTGGAACATTAGTGATGTGCGATAATGATGTTACCCGCGAGGTGAAAAGGCGTATTGCAGCTGCAAATAGGGCTTATTACGGACTTCGTAACCAGCTTAAGTCCCGTAGTCTGCAAACGAAAACAAAACTCGCGCTGTATACTACTCAGATTCTTTCGGTGGCTTTATAAGGCCATGAGACATGAACGTTAAGGTCACTCCTGACAGAATCCAAGTTTCAAAGTGCTCGCGTTTTCGAGGGCACACCACTCGATACGGAGGCGGCGAACAACTGTCATTTTTGTTGATTCAGCTTTGCTGCGTCGCAGCATGCGTGAAAAATTAAAAATGACAGTTGTCCGCCGCCTCCGTATCGAGTGGTGTGCCCCCGAAAACGCGAGCACTTTGAAACTTGGATTCTGTCAGGAGTGACCTTAAATGAAGCTGATCGGAGAGCTCTCGGAGTGTTTGAGCGTAAGGTGTGGCGGACAATACTCGGCGGTAAACAGGAGAATGGTATCTGGCGGCATCGCATGAATCACGAATTGTACCAGGTGTATAAAGGGCTGGATATTATTAAGCTTATACAACACGGCAGACTACGGTGTGCTGGTCACGTTGTTCGTATGCTGGAAGCGATTGGCCCAGGATCGAGTCCAGTGGAGAAGGATACTCCATTCGGCGTAGGTTCATCGAAGAGCTGTAGCCCATCAAGTATCAAGTATGAAGTAAGTGATGACGGTAACACCGTGATGGAGCGTTCGCCCAAAAAACCCGCTTGATACTGCTCCACGAACTCTCTTGCAATTGGTGTTCGTCGACGGCATAAAATTTGGGAGAGTACCTTGTAGGCGGCGTTCGGCAATGTTATTGCGCGGTAGTTGCTACAATCCAGCAATCCAGTCACTACAAAGTTATATCCCCGAAAATGTTCCATCGGCGGCTTACGGCAGCATAGAACGCGTAGAGCTATGAAGAATCATGGAAGAGAACAGATTTTCCGAGAAGCTTACGAAACTGATAGATGGTGTGCCAAATTGTGTAATGACTTCTAACGAACATTCCAGTTCGTTCGAATCCCGCGATACGATGATGGATTTACATACATGTTGTTCAATCTTGCGCTAGGATTCATGCGGATAGTAGGGTGTAACACTGTAACAGATGGGGTACAATTTTCCACAGGTCCAGTCAATTTGTTTGAACTGTACATCCACCTGAACCGTGAGGCAGCAAAAGTTGGACTGGTGGTGAATGCTTTGAAGACAAAGCACTTGCTCATGGCTGATAATAATGTAGTTTGTGAAATACGCAAGTGCAGAATCAGTGGAAGTTAGGTTTACTACGGGTTTCAGTAGAAACTGCAGTCAAAAAGTTTCAAATGTAAAATGACCCCTAATTCTTGGTGTGATACGGCTTTATGCTTACCGTGCCTATGAATGAATGGTTAGGGGGGTCTAAAATGAACCTAACCGCTAACGGAGCCTGTGAAGCACCAGGGCACCCTTCACAGTATTGAGCCCTTATTGCGCCAACCGGAGCTATGGCGTAGTTGACTTATTGCTTCTCCGGAATAATCGGCTACTCTTATTCAATCTCAACTTGAGGTTAAATAAGGGTGGGATTATGAGTCTGTTTTATTTAGTTTTTTATCTAATTGTCACCTATATGGATTCGCTTTATGCGTTTTTCACAGTGTACTCTGTGTTTCGTCTTTGACGTTCTTGATACGATACCGACTTGGTTTCATCGTTGCTGTTCACATAAATGTTGAAGTTGTGGAGTGTATTATCGTAATTCGCAATGGCTACAGTTAGGATAGCTCAAATCAAACTTCAGTACAAAAGAACAGCAACGATCAATCTTTGTAGACTTATGCAAAATAAAAAATCCCAAGTGGTTTTGGTGCAGGAACCCTATTTTCGCAAGGGTAGCTTCTACCTAGATAACCTAGTGAACCCGGATTTTGCTGCTTTCAGTAATGGAATGGCAAAATCTCGATCAATGCCACGTGCATGTGTATTTGTTAACAATGCTATCGTTGCTACACTTATCTCTGAACTAACAACCAGAGATGTATGTGCTGTCACAATTGATGCAACTGGCGGATCCCCCGTCAGGAAATACGTCTATTGTTCGGTTTATTTACCACATGATGAACCATCCCCTACGGATGCTTTCAAACAAGTGGTCAGTTATTGCACGTTAAAAGGCCTTCCGCTAATTGTCGGTAGTGATGCTAATGCTCATCACATCATCTGGGGTAGCTCGGATATCAATCTGAGAGCTTGATGGAATACTTAAGTAGTACCGAACTTGGTTTACTTAACATAGGCAATCGCCCAACCTTTATGGTATCTAATAGAGCAGAAGTATTAGACATAACTCTCTGCTCCAATAGAATCAGTCACGAGTTGACGAATTGGCATGTGTCAGATGAGGAATCCATATCTGACCATCGCTACATCTATTTTGATCAGTTGAATGTTTCTTCGCAGAACTTGCGTTTTAGAAATCCCCGTTCAACCAACTGTGATTTCTAAACAGAGTTGCTCTCGACAAAATTTCATGGATATCTACCATCCATTGAAACTCCTACCGACTTGGATGATGCCGTTAATACTACAACGTTGCATATCGTGGAAGCTTTTGAAGAAGCTTGCCCCTTGCGTTCTGTAAACACTTCAAGAGGAACCCCGTGGTGGAATTCCGATTTGGCTAAGCTCAGGAAGCAGTGTAGAAGGAGTTGGAACAGACGCCATTCAGCAGGGACGGATTCTTTCAAGTTGGCTCGCAAAGCTTACAAGAAGGCTCTACGATCTGCTGAACGATTCGGCTGGAAAAACCTTTGTGCAAATGTTTCCAATTTGAGTGAAGCCACTCGATTGAACAAAATTCTTGCGAGATCCAAGGATTTCCAAGTTGGCAAAAATTCGCAAGCCAAATGGCGACTACACTTCTTCTGACGAAGAAGCGTTAGAGCACTTATTTGATACACACTTCCCTGGATGTGTAGATATTGCATTTTCGGATGTTCCTGATGTCTTTTCATGTAGTTATGGGTCTTGGGCTCAGGCTCGTAGAATCATAACTACTGAATCGATTCAATGGGCTCTTAATAGTTTTGCTCCTTACAAATCTCCAGGGGAAGATGGGATCTATCCCGTTCTTCTTCAGAAGGGTTTTGAGCATATCAAACATGTTTTGAAAAAACTTTTAGTATGCAGTTTTGCTACTGGGTATATTCCCATATCCTGGCGGGATGTCACTGTAAAGTTTATCCCAAAAGGAGGACGTGCTTCGTATGAAGAAGCAAAGAGTTTTAGACCCATCAGTCTGACCTCATTTCTTCTGAAATGCTTAGAACGCATTATCGATCATCACATTCGTGATGACTGTTTGGCAAACATGCCTCTTCATGTTAATCAACATGCTTACCAATCTGGAAAGTCCACCGTGACTCTTCTACACAAGGTTGTCTACGACATCGAAAAAGCATTTGCTCAAAAGCAATCATGCTTGGGTGCGTTCGTAGATATTGAGGGTGCTTTTGACAACGTGTCTTTCGATGCAATATTGGAAGCCGCACGTTGTCATGGGCTACCTAATATAATTACCAAATGGATTCACCAGATGCTTAAAAACCGACATCTCTACTCGACAGTACGTCAAGCAGCGATTAGGAAATTAAGTGTCTGTGGCTGCCCTCAAGGGGGAGTATTATCTCCACTTTTGTGGAATCTCGTTGCAGATACGCTATTGAGATTACTCAATAATGGCGGTTTTCCTACCTATGGATTTGCCGACGACTATCTAATATCAATAGCCGGTTTGTGTATTACTACTTTATTCGACCTGATGCAAAATGCTCTTCAGGCAGTCGAAAGTTGGTGTCGCCAATATGGCCTTTCGGTTAATCCGAATAAAACATCTATTGTACTTTTCACGGAAAAACGTAACCGTAATGGTATTCGACTTTTACATATTTTTGACTCTGAAATCAATGTAACGGATCAGGTAAAGTATGTGGGACTAATTCTTGATTCAAAGCTCTCCTGGATACCTAACATTGAGTTCAAAGTCAAGAAGGCGTGTATGGCTTTCGGTCAATGCCGGCGAACTTTTGGTAAAACTTGGGGTCTTTAACCAAAATATATCAAATGAATTTTCATAACAGTTGTACGACCAATTTTGGCTTATGGATGTCTTGTGTGGTGGCAAAAGGGTGAAGTGAGGACAATTCAGTCTAAATTAGGCCATCTTCAAAGGATGTGCCTAATGGCAATGACTGGTGCGTTCTCTTCGACTCCCACGGCTGCTCTCGAGGTTCTTCTCGACGTTGCCCCACTACACATACATCTCAAACAAGAAGCACTTTCTTGTACTTACCGATTATGGGTTCTCGGTTTCATGGAAGAGAATCCTGTAAACCGCAGTTCTACACACAGTTCGTTGTTACAACTCATGGTTGATTGGGACAGAACAGTCCTTGCTCCAAGTGATCTCACACTCGCTAGTAGTTTCCCTTATAGGACATTTTCAACACAATTCCCCTCGCGGGATGAGCGGACATCTGGCTATTTGGAGAGAAGTATGTCGGACAGCATTGTTTGTTATACTGACGGCTCCCTCTTCGAAGGTAGAGCGGGTGCAGGTGTCTACTCGCGTGAGCTAAGATTGGAACAGTCCCACTCACTGGGTAGACACTGCACTGTCTTTGAAGCGGAAATATTTGCCATTATGTGTGGAGTGCAATCCGCACTGCAGAAACACATAATGGGCAAAGTAATATACTTCTGTTCAGATAGTCAAGCAGCTATCAAAGCCCTCGCTTCGGCCAACTCAAGGTCGAAGTTAGTAATCGCATGTCGAACTCAAATAGAGGAACTGAATTCAGTTAATACATTGCACCTTATATGGGTACCTGGCCATTCTTCCATAGCTGGAAACGAATTGGCTGATGAGTTAGCTCGCACTGGAGCATCACAAGACTTTTTTGGTCCTGAGCCAGCTATTCCAATATCTAAGTGTTGGTGAAGCGTTTGATTAGCTCTTGGGCTTCCACTCAGCACAAACGGTATTGGAGTAGTTTGGATTCATGTCGACAAACAAAATTGTATATCCGAGAGCCAACTCCGGTAGTAGCAAGCTATTTAGCTAATCTGTCTAAACAGAATTGCAGTGTCTTAGTTAAGGCCTTGACAGTTCACTGCCGACTCAACTATCACATGGCAAATATTCAACGTGTTGAATTATTTGTCTGTGATGGTTGTGAATCCGATTAGGGGATTTCTTATCATCTGATATGTAACTGCTCATATGCGCAATTGCGTTTCCAAATATTTGATAAACACTTACTTAGTTTAATTGACTTCAGAAACCTGAACGTTCAGAGTATCCTGTTGTTCATAACACGTTGAAGTAGGAGCTATGAGATTTTGTACGTGTATACGTTGTATGCCCTCTTCAATGTTCCCTTTCCCAAACTTCCCATTTTTCTCCCATCCATATTCCTTTCCTTTTTGTTCACTTCCTTTTCCGTCAGGTGCGTGATGAGAAAGGCTGTGAAGGCGATGGCACAAATCTCCCGAATTGAGGTGAACGTGCCCCTGGAGCCGACGTTCTGATACGGTGTGCTGGTCACGTTGTTCGTATGCTGGAAGCGATTGGCCCAGGATCGAGTCCAGTGGAGAAGGATACTCCATTCGGCGTAGGTTCATCGAAGAGCTGTAGCCCATCAAGTATCAAGTATGAAGTAAGTGATGACGGTAACACCGTGATGGACCGTTCGCCCAAAAAACCCGCTTGATACTGCTCTACGAACTCTCTTGCAATTGGTGTTCGTCGACGGCATAAAATTTGGGAGAGTACCTTGTAGGCGGCGTTCGGCAATGTTATTGCGCGGTAGTTGCTACAATCCAGCAACCCAGTCACTACAAAGTTATATCCCCGAAAATGTTCCATCGGCGGCTTACGGCAGCATAGAACGCGTAGAGCTATGAAGAATCATGGAAGAGAACAGATTTTCCGAGAAGCTTACGAAACTGATAGATGGTGTGCCAAATTGTGTAATGATTTAATTCTAACGAACATTCCAGTTCGTTCGAATCCCGCGATACGATGATGGATTTCCATACATGTTGTTCAATCTTGCGCTAGGATTCATGCGGATAGTAGGGTGTAACACTGTAACAGGTGGGGTACAATTTTCAACAGGTCCAGTCAATTTGTTTGAACTGTACATCCACCTGAACCGTGAGGCAGCAAAAGTTGGACTGGTGGTGAATGCTTTGAAGACAAAGCACTTGCTCATGGCTGATAATAATGTAGTTTGTGAAATACGCAAGTGCAGAATCAGTGGAAGTCAGGTTTACTACGGGTTTCAGTAGAAACTGCAGTCAAAAAGTTTCAAATGTATCATGTACAAAACGATCATCAGACCGGTAGTCCTCTACGGAAATGAAATTTGGACCATGCTCGAGGAGGACTTGCCAGCACTCGGGGTATTCGAACGACGCGTGCTTAGGACCATTTATACAAGATGGCGGTGTGCAACGGTGTATGACAGCAAAGGAAGAACCACGAGCTTATCGGCTAGTCCAATATCCAGAAGGTACCTAAAGTTGGAAGGGTATAATGAACTAGCTCTACTACGCGCAGGAGTAAGAAGTGGCACTTCCAGCAGTAGTGCATCTAAGCGCATTTTCTCTTGAAGATGGCTGCATCGATTCTTCATTGGTAACGCCACAACCACAGCACTTGGCACGCTAGCCTGGTATGACGGCGAATGTTAGCAACTGTTAGTGGAGGGAAAGAATGCAGCAGAGAGAGATTTCTGCAACACCGCGCGAGAGCGAATGGGGCACGATACAAAAAGGTGCGGAACATACATTAAAACTCGATTTTCCGCAGGTAAAAGCACCAACAGGAAGATCGAGACCATAACGCGGCGAAACAACTGTAGCGCGGCAAAAAAGCACGAAAGTTCTATTAGAAGTTAAATCATGCCCTTGAGGGACTCTGGGCATGGTGAGATTAGGACAAAATCGGGAGACTTCTCACGAACGAGTGTGGCGACTGCACAACGAAATATGTGATGTGACAGACAACGATGGCGGTATGGTGACGATCCTGGGAGCACATGCGCAGGTTTACCAGCTTCGGATCTCCAGAAAATCCAGAAAAAGATTGTCCGAACAACAAAGCCCCTAGGGTTGGTCAACTACTAGGAGAGCTTAAGCATGGCGGTAATTACCACAATTTGGGAGGTTCGTGGGGAAGTACCAAGCAGGATTCATAGGAGAACGCTCTACCATGGACCAGGTGTTTACCGTACGCCAGATATTGCATACGCCCCCACACATCATCTATTCATTGACTTCAAAGCCGAATATGATACCATAGATCGAGACCAGCTATGGCAGCTAATGCTCGAACACGGATTTTCGAATGAACTGACACGGTTGGTAAAGGCGACGATGGATTTTATGGTGACATGTGACATGCGTAGTTCGAGGTGACTTGCGTAGTTCGAGTTTCAAGGGCATTCTCGAATTAAACGTTTTGAACGTATAGAGGATTACAGCAAGGTGATGGTCTTTCGTGCCTACTATTTAGCATTTGAGTTTTTCTCTTGGGATTTCTCTGCTAGTTTATCCGCCAAAGTTTTGTTTTCGAGCGTTGAGCTTTTATCGGTGCTGCTGTCAATATTGGAAATAGTAGCTGAAACTGACCTGACCTAAAGTTTGCTTCCCCTTCGTAGATTGCGTGGTTGGCGAAGTGCAGCCATGGGACGAGCTGTATGAAGACGACTTTTATGTACCGCAAAAGCCCCTTCTATATTATTCTAAATGAATAGAAATAATAATTTTGACAGTCTGCGACTTTTTAATTGGGTCACCCACAAATTAGCGAACCACCAACTAAAAACCGGACTCCTTTGTAAGCAGCCGTAACGTACGTAAGGGACATCGGATCAAAATATGACATTTTATCACATTTACATTTCTAATGCAATTTTGTTTGTTATTTGCATCACTTTTTCTTTAGTCCCGATGCTTAAGTCTCAGTGAAATGCCACCTTCTGATCGCAGTACCAACTCGGAAACCTGTCTTTCCAATTTCGGCTTCATGGGCGGCAGCACCTCATAGTGTCGGACCAATTTACTGATTAAGCTCTTGATTTCCGCCACGGCAAACTTCTGGCCGATGCAGTTTCTCGGGCCGGCGCTGAACGGAACGTACTGGTATGGGTTGGTTTTCGCGGCCGATGTCTCTATGGCGAACCGTTCCGGTCTAAATTCCAGTGGATCCTCGAAATAGTCCGGGTCATTGCACATGAAGTACGGGAAGATCAAAAGATTGGATCCAGCCGGAAATACAATACCATCTAAAATGGAGAAAGAAAAGTGAATATTGACTTAATTTAAACCACAGTCGACTGGTTCTCAAGCAAGGTTCTCACTGATTTTTTGGTTTTCTAGCAATTTTCGGCCGTAGAACGGCACAGTTGGGTACATTCTGAGAGATTCTTTGATGACTAAATCGAGGTAGTGTAGTTGATTTAGCAATGATAAAGTGACCTTTACATTCATATCGTTTCCGATCACGGTTCGTACTTCTTCGTAGACTTTCTGCTGCACATTCGGATACGTAGCCAAGACCTTAAGAAGGAAGCTGATGGCAGAGGTAGTTGTATCGTGGCCTTCGAACATGAATGTATCGACCTCTTCACGAATGTCTTGATCACTCAAGGACTCCCCGTCCACCGTAGCCTGAAGAAGCATATCCAGAAAAGCCACTTTCTTACGAATCCCTGAATCATTTTTGTCTTCGTTTGTAGTTTTCGAGGAGTTCTCAAGTGCTTGACGCCGTGTACGGATGACATTGTCCGTGTAGCCATGCAGAACTTTCAACGCCTCATTTTGCATTTTACGATAAGGGGTGAAGTAGAACGAGAAATCGAACCTTGCGACTGCTTTGAACGAGCGAGCCATCACAACGGTGCCCATGCTAGAAAAATATGACGATGTATGGATAAATTACGCTTACATAGTCAATTCGGAAAATAATGAGAACGAATAATTACTTCTTAACTGCTCTCACGTATTCGGAATCTGAGTTGAGCTGCGCATTGACCGTCGTTCCCATAGCAGATTCTTTAAAGGCAAAAGGAATTATTAATATCGCATTTTAATAGTTGTTTGAATCAGTCGAGAACAGGTATGGTAAATATGAAAAAGTAACGATGAAACCGTTATATTGCGTCGCTAAAGATTGGGTACGCATGGTGTATGATGGAGTCAAATGCAAAATGATTTCATCCCGATGAATACTTACCACAGATCACATCCAGCGCGCATAATGTCACCATAGGAAAGACGTCAAAATCTTCTCCGCTGATTGCTTTCGTTTTCAACTGATCTACAAGGATACTACTCTGTTGGTCAAAAATTTCAACAAACTGTTCTAAAATCTTGAAGTGAAATGTCGGAGTGATAATCTTTCGTCGACTATGCCACTTTCTCCCGTCACTGGTGAGCAATCCATTTCCTAGCCACGGCCGCAAGAAGTCGTACTGGACCGACTTTTCAAGCAATTTCTGACTGCTGAGAATCGCCTGTAATGAGTAATTTGAAATAGCATCAACAAAAGGATCTCCTAAGAAGCCATTACTTACCTCAACCAATTTTACGTCTGTTATTGGAAATATCAAATCAGGACCGATCCAGAGACGGTAGAATTTCCCGTACTCCTGGTTCGTTTTCTGCAGTTCCAGTAGGAAATCTAAAAAGTGAAGCGTATTCCATATCACACATGCCGTCCAACTACTCGTTGGTATTTTGTGCTGCCACACCTGCCGGGGATTTGGTTCCAAATTGGATCGAGTTTCCTAGGATGGGATAACCTTTCGGGCCTCCAATCTTCGCAGCATAAAAGAGACGACTCGCAAATTGCTGATAAACGTACACGGCCAGGCTAATGGTGAGCGCTAGCACCGACACGAGTAAGATAAGCATTTTCGGTTACCGACAA